>NC_088424.1:27924816-28634816 GCF_034236695.1 Oncorhynchus nerka | reverse complement strand
CAGTTCTCTGTTGCCAATGACTGGAACGAACTGAAAAAATATGTAAATAGCCCATCCAATCTACCCCATCCCCATACTCTATTTATGTATTTATCTTGCTCCTTTGTACCCCAGTACCTCTACTTGCACATTCATCTTCTGCACATTCTACCATTCCAGTGTTGAATTGCTATATTGTAATTACTTCGCCACCATGGCCTATTTATTGCCTTACCTCTCTTATCCTACATCATTTGCACATGCTGTATATAGATTTTTCTACTGTATTATTGATTGTATGTTTGTTTATTCCATGTGTAACTTTGTGTTATTGTATGTGTCGAACTGCTTTGCTTTATCTTGGCCAGGTCGCAGTTGCATATGAGAACTTGTTCTCAAATAGCCTACCTGGTTAAATAAAGGTGAAATATATATATATTTTAAAACCTAAGTGTATGTAAACTTCTGACTTCAACTGTACATGATCAAATACAAATCTTAGAATAAACTATTAAAGACTACCAGACCCACTGGATTCTCCAATTACATTGAATGAACTACAGGACAAAATACAAACCCTCCAACCCAAAAAGGCCTAGTGGGGTTGATGGTATCCTACATATACAGACCACAAATTCCAATTGGTTATACTTAAACTTTTTAACATCATCCTCAGCTCTGGCATCTTCCCCAATATTTGGAACCAAGGACTGATCACCCCAATCCACAAAAGGGGAGACAATTCGACCCCAATAACTACCGGGGAATATGCGTCAACAGCAACCTTGGGAAAATTCTCTGCATTATCATTAAAGGGGAATGGAAACACTTCAGGAACTAAATCGAAGCTACTAGATGTAGTCAATCCACTAATACTAAACATGTGCATTTAACTGACATGTCTATTTTTAGTATTTTGATCGTCAACAAGATTTATTTGAGCTATGGTCAGTGTCATTTTAAATTGCCATAGTAATGATTGACGCCAGTGTGTCACTGGCAGGAATCATCAAATTGTCTGTGGTATTGAGTTTTCAAGCGGAGAGTGAATCGAAGAGAGTGATGTTAGGTGTGGACAACGAAGATGGCAACAACAATTAGTCATTAAAATATGAACTGTATAGCGGCAGGCTGTATGAATTGGCTCAAAAAAAATCCCTCTGTAAGCTACCAATCGGCTGCCCGAGGACCCACAACTTTTGAAGAAGTGGCTCCATGTCCTAAAGATGAAGGACGTGGCAGCTCGAGCTAGCAGGATCTGCAGACAGCACTTCGTGGAGGTAGACTTCGCAATGAAGGGCACTTTCGATGCAACAACCCGGGAGTTTCCGAATGGAAAAGAGTCATAGGCCAACGTTGAAGCCCTCTGCTTGCACCTCCATTTAAAATTTAGAGGGTTATGGAGTAGGGGTTACCGACGGACCATCATCAACATCGCTCACTTCGGAGTCAAGCAAAAGTAACGTAAACTCGTACATCGCCTTGGTCCGTACAATTGCCCTTATTTTAGCGCCCCAAAAACGTAACACTTCCAGATCAACTGTAATTTCAATACCATTGTAAAGCACAATTTCTTCCCTTTCCAACAAAATAAATGGCATGACCTAAACGCTGCCCGTTTCTGCATAATTCAAGCAGGCAATGAGCCCCATCGGGTCTTTTTAAACATGGCAGGTGGGGAAGCGAAACTAATGCGTGATCGTGAGACGGAGAGATGTCGTGTGGGAAAATTGCTTTTTTCACTCGATCTGTGCAACTTATCACCTTATCTCCTCTAAAATGTAAATAAAACACTATAAAGAGTTTATATAATGTGTCATTACATACCTATTTGAAGGTTTGTGTCGAATTTGAATCAGGTTTTTAGGGCGGTGCTAAAGTGATCTTAGAAGTAAACAGCGGCTTGATGATGATGATGATGATGATCGCATGCAATGATGACGAAAAAAATGACTAGGTTTCCCCCCCTTTACCCCCGTCACTGTCCATTTCTTGTTTCTAAAGGATGAGAGAAGTGCTACACCTGGTGGAGAGAGATTATAATTCAGAAATAGTTGCTTTATGCGTGCTGTACGTTACGACATGACACGCCACGATGTAACGGAGGGTCCGTTTTTTTCAACTTTTCTCCAATACTATAGAGCCATTACCATGTCGATCAACGCATGAATAGAAACCTAGTTCACACCCTCGATTTTGAAGTCAACACAGTCGCTACAGTCCCATTAGTTTTCTTTGTAGCCTCGTTTGAATGTTGCGGTTGCGCACATTTGTACGGAATGGGGTGAGTTTACTTTAACTGAATGAGGAGGCGATGCGAGTCAATGCAATGGAGCCTGAGGTAACGTTAACCGGTCATGACTGTTGTTGACTAGGTTAGCGTTAGACACTGGACAACTTTGTTGCAACTCTAGTTGAAGGTAACTAGCTAATTGGGTCTGAAGTGTTTTGTGTAACACCCCCCAGCAAATAACATTAGCAAGCAACTCAACTGCAACTAAAATTGCAACATAGTTTCTCCGTGTACCTTTGTTATTAGGTAGTTACGGTAGCTAGCTTCCACCTCAGATAGTCAAGTACTATAATACATTTTGTTGGCAGATTTGTTTTTGTAATGTTTTGTTATCTCCATCTCATTTAGCTAGACTGAAGACGACATAGCTAATGTTTGCTGAAAAATTAATATCCCCGGTACATTGGAAAGAATTTACAATATAACAGAGCAAACTAAAATGCTATTTGGCCCTAAACAGAGAGTACATACACAGTGGCAGAATACCTGACCACTGTGACTGACCCAAACTTAAGGAAATCCTATGTACAGACTCTGTGAGCATAGCCTTGCTATTGAGAAAGGCCCCCGAAGGCAGAAGAGGGGTTATGTGCACACTGCCCACAAAATGAGGTGGAAACTGAGCTGCACTTCCTAACCTCCTGCCAAATGTATGACCCTATTAGAGACACATATTTCCCTCAGATTACACAGACCCACAACGACTTTGAAAACAAATCAAATGTTTATAAACTCCCATATCTATTGGGTGAAATACCACAGTGTGCCATCACAGCAGCAAGATTTGTGACCTGTTGCCTCAATAAAAGGGCAACCAGTGAAGAACAAACACCATTGTAAATATAACCTGTTTATTTATTTTTCCTTTTGTACTTTAACTATTTGCACATCATTACAACACAGTATATAGACATAATATGACATTTGAAATGTCTTTATTATTTTTGAACTTTTGTGAGTGTAATGCTTACTGTTAATTTTTTATTGTTTATTTCACTTTTGTTTATTATCAATTTCACTTGCTTTGGCACTGTAAACATATGTTTCCCATGCCAATAAAGCCCCTTAAATTGAAATGGAATTGAATTGAGAGACAGAGACAGCATTGAGGCTTCAAATGAAACATTCTGCAAGATTACAGGTATCAGCAGCTCGGAACGGGTTTCAAATAGTATTTAAAATCTTTCCAATACTTTGAGTGTTTGCTCTAGCCTGCCTAGAGCGCCAGATAGGTGGGATTTAAAGTTTTGGGACTAGTCTATTGGCCCATGAAGCCAGGCAAGCTCAATCAAGCACAGATAACGCATTTGCAATGGTTTGGAATAGTATTTGAACCCAGGTATCAGCACCGCCAAATAACCACCGCGCTATAAGTAGAACCCTCTCACAGGAATAGAGAGAGAACCAAATTATACCAAATTGTAGCTATTACATTTACATTTTCACAGTGTCCCATTTTCAAAAGTGTACAATTTAACAGTGATCCAGTAGAGGGACCAATGTTCATTTTTTCAATGTTATGGAAAGATGCCTTTTATTACCGGACTATACATGAGCTGGGTTCTGGGTCAGAATACCACATACAGTTCATTCGGAAAGTATTCAAACCCCTTCCCCTTTTGTTACCTTACAGCCTTATTCTAAAATGGATTAAATAAATAAAAAATGGTTATTAGAAATTGTAGCTAATGTATATATATATATATTTAAAAAATGAAATATCACATTTACATTACAAGTATTCAGACCCTTCACTCAGGTACCTTGTTGATGCACCTTTGCCAGCAATTATACCTTCGAGTCTTCTTGGGTATGTTTCTACAAGCTTGGCACACCTGTATTTGGGAAGTTTCCCTCATTCTTCTCTGCAGATCCTCTCAAGCTCTGTCAGGTTGGATGGGGAGCGTTGTTGCACAGCTATTTTCAGGCCTCTTCAGAGATTTTCGATCGGTTTCAAGTCTGGGCTCTGGCTGGGCCATTCAAGGGGATTCAGAGACTTATCCCGAAGCCACTCTTGCGTTGTCTTGGCTGTGTGCTTGGGGTCGTTGTCCTGTTGGAAGGTGAACCTTCGCCCCAGTCTGAGTTTTTTTTTTAAATGTGGCAAATTTGTTGAAAAAAACCCACACTGAAATACCTTATTTACATAATCATTCAGACCCTTTGTTATGAGCCTCAAAATTGAGCTCAGGTGCATCCTGTTTCCATTGATCATCATTGAGATGTTTCTACAACTTGATGAGTGTCCACCTGTGGTAAATTCAGTTGATTAGACATGATTTGGAAAGGCACACACCTGTCTATATAAGGTCCCAGAGTTGACAGTGCATGTCAGAGCAGAAACCAAGCCATGAGATCAAAGGAATTGTCCGTAGAGCTCCAAAACAGGATTATGTTGAGGCACAGATCTGGGGAAGGGAACGAAAACATTTCTGCAACATTGAAGGTCCCCAAGAACACAGTGGCCTCCATCATTCTTAAATGGAAGAATTTTGGAACCACTAAGACACTTCCTAGAGCTGGCCGCCCGGCCAAACTGAGCAATCGGGGGAGAAGAGTCTTGGTCAGGGAGATGACCAAGAACCTGATGGTCACTCTGACAGAGCACCAGAGTTCCTCTGTGGAGATGGGCGAACCTTCCAGAAGGACAACCATCTCTGCAGCACCCCACCAATCAGGCCTTTATGGTAGAGTGGTCAGACGGAAACCACTCTTCAGTAAAAGGCACATTACAGCCTGCTTGGTGTTTCCCAAAAGGCACCTAAAAAAGTCTTCGAACATTAGAAAAAATATTATCTGGTCTGATAAAACTAAGATTGAACTTTTTGGCCTGAATGCCAAGCGTCACATCTGGAGGAAACATGGCACCATCCCTACGGTGAAGCATGGTGTGGGGATGTTTTTCATCTGCAGGGCCCGGGAAATTAGTCAGGATCGATGGAAAGATGAGCGGATCAAAGTATAGAGAGATCCTTGATGAAAACCTGCTCTAGAGCACGCAGGACCTCAGACCTGGCCGAAGGTTCACCTTCAAACAGAGCCAAGAAAATGCAGGAGTGGCTTCGGGACAAGTCTCTAAATAGCATTGAGCGGCCCAGTCAGAGCCCGGACTTGAACACGATCGAACATTTCTGGTGAGACCTGAAAATAGCTGTGCAGCGACGCTGCCTATCCAACCTGATGGATGGGCAGATATGAGCGGATATGCACAGAAGATTGGGAGAAACTCCCCAAATACAGGTGTGCCAAGCTTATAGCGTCCTACCCAAGAAGACTCTAGGCTGTAATCGCTGCCAAAGGTGCATCAACAAAGCACTGAGTAAAGGGTCTGAATACTTATGTAAATGTGATATTTCAGTTTATTTTAAATTTTTATTGTTGCTAAAATTTCTTAAAACCTGTTTTGGCTTAGGCATTATGGGGTACTGTGTGTAGATTGATGAACATTTTTTAAATAAAATGAATCATTTTTAGAATAAATCTGTAACAGTAACAAAATGTGGAAAAAGTCAAGGGGACTGAATACTTTCCAAATGCACCGTAATCATATCTGGGTTACAACCTCTTTCATGCACTTTGGTACAGTAAGAGATGAGCGAGGTGGTGACAGCCAGAAAACCCTCTCATCCACACAGTACAGTATTGACAGTGACTCATCATTATTATGCTCAATGTGACCCTTCACTTATTCCACTCCACATTCGCCCCCTAGAGACGCTGGTCTCCCTCACACTGCCCTCAGGCTGCATTATAATTACATTTCTCAGAGGTTGCTAATACTAAGCTAGGTGTTGAGATGCTCTTTACTAGCTACATTCCTAACCCCTCTCTCAGCAGTGCTCCAACCACCCACCGAGTCCAGAATGAAGATTTATCTGAGTGGGACTTAGAGTTAGCGAGCGACAGCCAGGCTAGCTTTTAGCTCTACTTCCTGACCTGGTCTTTGCCAGGTCCACTTAATCATTAAACACTAATGGCCAACCTGTTATGTATTTGGAAAAAATCAACTGTGCTGCTAAGAGATAGCAACACTAAAAAACAAAACGTATATTTGCTTTCTGTCTGGAGGATACAAATTGAGGATGGTCCATGCAGTAAGATACAGAAGTGCCTTCCCCTGTTTGTTGAGCACTATCCATCTGGAAGTAACACAAAGCACTAACGTGTTTAACACATCCAGCCAGAGAAAGCTTTTTCAAAGACATGCAAACAGAGAAATGGTAGTAGTACACAGTCGCTATCTCCTGAGTTACTTTTCATTTGCTTACCACCTCTCGGGATGATTATTATTACATAATGCATTATTATGAATTATAGCTAATACAAGTGTATTGGTTAGCATGGGGGATGTAAGTGTATGTAGTGACTGCCTCCAAACACCAACACTGATATTGTGACTTACGCCTGCAAGAATGTCCCATAGCATGAAAAGACATTCATAAGTATATGACTTATATGATACATCTGACACATTTAATGATAGTTAGCTGTGTGAAACCTTAATGAAAATTGACAAGATCATAAACTGTTATAGGTTAACTACTGTGTGTAGATACTCAATCACCTTAACAGCCATCCTCAATCCATATGAGTGTAGTAATACAGTGTTCTATTACATTTTTCATCAAAACCGAACCCGTGGCTGTTTAAGACTATGGAAAATCGACCTAAAATCGAATCTATCTTACTCATGTTTTTGCCTAAGAAGCACATCAATTTGGTTTGATTGTACTCACATTGTGCTTGGTGAGAGCTGATATATTGGCTGCTATTGCTTGGAGCCAATCTAGGCAATCTTCAGCAGTGGGGCACGTGATAACCCCACTGCAAACCCCATCCACAGCTATGACTTGAAATGCATGTTTCCTTTAGAAATCAGAATCAGACAAATATACTTTTTAGTAGTGGTTGGCACCAATTCAGTATGATATTAACATCGATATCAATATGAACAAGGCATATCTCAAAAATGTTTTATCCTTAGTCAGGCAAACAGCTTGTCTGTCCATATATTAATCATAACCCATGCCCTCTCAATTTCTATTCAAGAGAAATAAGTAAGAGACAAGCAAGCTTTGCAGCAAATGGAGGAATCACTGTCTTATAGTGCCTTTGGAAAGTATTCAGACCCCTTGACTTTTTCCACATTTTGTTACGCGACAGCCTTATTCTAAAATATATATCACTAGCCACCTTTAAACAATGCTACCTAATTTAATGTTTACATACCCTACATTATTCATCTCATATGTATACATATATACTGTACTCTATATCATCTACTGCATCTTTATGTAATACATGTATCACTAGCCACTTTAACTATGCCACTTTGTTTACATACTCATCTCATATGTATATACTGTACTCGATACCATCTACTGTATCTTGCCTATGCCGCTCTGTACCATCACTCATTCATATATCTTTATGTACATATTCTTTATCCCCTTACACTTGTGTGTATAAGACAGTAGTTTTGGAATCGTTAGTTAGATTACTTGTTGGTTATTACTGCATTGTCGGAACTAGAAGCACAAGCATTTCGCTACACTCGCATTAACATCTGCTAACCATGTGTATGTGACAAATAAGATTTGATTTGATTTGATTTGAAAATGGAAATACCTTATTTACAAAAGTATTCAGACCCTTTGCTATGAGTCTCAAAATTGAGCTCAGGTGCATCCTGTTTCCATTGATCACCCTTGAGATGTTTCTACAACTTGATTTGAGTCCACCTGTAGTAAATTCAATTAATTGTACATGATTTGGAAAGGCACACGCCTGCCTATATAAGGTCTCACAGTTGACAGTACATGTCAGAGCAGAAACCAAGCCATGAGGTCAAAGGAATTGTCCGTATAGCTCCGAGACTGGATTGTGTCGAGGCACACATCTGGGGAAGGGTACCAAAACACTTCTGCAGCATTGAAGGTACTCCATCATTCCATCATTCTTAAATGTAAAAAGTTTGGATCCCCCAAGACTGTTCCTATAGCTGGCTGCCCGGCCAAACTGAGCAATCAGGGGAGAAAGGCCTTGGTCAAGTAGGTGACCCAGAACCCGATGGTCACTCTGACAGAGCTCCAGAGTTCCTCTGGGGAGATGGGAGAACCTTCCAGAAGGACAAACATCTCTGCAGCACTCCGTCAATCAGGCCTTTATGGTAGAGTGGCCAGACGGAAGCCACTCCTCAGTAAAAGGCACATGATAGCCCGCTTGGAGTTTGCCAAAAGGCACCTAAAGGACTCTCAAACCATGAGAAACAAGATTCTCTGGTCTGATGAAACCAAGATTGAACTATTTGGCCTGAATGCCAAGCATCAAGTATGGAGGAAACCTGGCACGGTGGTGGCAGTATCACGCTGTGGGGATGTTTTTCAGCGGCAGGGACTGGGAGACTAGTCAGGATTGAGGCAAAGATTAACGGAGCAAAGTACAGAGAGATCCTTGATGAAAACCTGCTCCGGAGCGCTCAGGACCTCAGGCTGGGGCGAAGGTTCACCTTCCAACAGGAAAACGACCATAAGCACACAGCCACGACAACACAGGAGTGGCTTCGGGACTAGTCTCTGAATATCCTTGAGTGGCCCAGCCAGAGCCCGGACTTCAACCAGATCGAACATCTCTGGAGAGACCTGAAAATAGCTGTGCAGCAAACCAAGTTTTGCTTTGTTATTATGTGGTATTGTGTGTAGATTTGAGTGGGGAAAAAACTATTGAATCAATTTTAGAAGAAAATGTGGAAAAAGTCACGGGGTCTGAATACTTTCCGAAGGCACTGTAACTGCCAGTGGCTGACCTCTCCATTTGAATAGTCTCAAGGTATTTACAGGAGACAAGTCATCCTAACACCTAGCCCCCAAAGTCCCTCGCCAGCAGACCCCTCTCAAATAGACGAGGCACAGGGGCCACTGAACCTTCAGCAGTAGTGACAGAGAATGGCCCCTGGCTGTGTTTTGACAACAAACATTCCCCGGTCCCCCGGCTGCAGCCCAGCGCTGAGCTTACCTGCAGACGTCAGAGCCCGGGATGTGCTGTGACAGACGGGAGTGGAGGAGAGGAATAAGGCGCAGGTCCACCCATCTCTTCTCCCAGCGGAGCCCAGGGGACGTGGGCCAAGATGAGCAGGACAGTGAGTCCTAGAGGGGTTTATACACACAGAAAGAAGAGAACACCTCTTAGTTTAGTTCTTCATATAGTATCTCCCATCGTTTTTCTAATACGTCAATAGCCCAGGCTTGTTCATGATTCATACAGGTAGATGTAGATGCAGCAGAAGCTGTATATGTGCAAGCCATAGTACAACTACTGAATACGTTGTTTTTCCCTCTGGCCCAGAGAAAGAGTTAGAGCACCCGGACTGTCACCGTCTGCCTGTGAATGCCACTGCGGAATAACAACAGCCTACCGGCATTGTTACAAGAGTTGCAGACAGACAGATATGGCTGAGAGTTGTACAGAAAGGAGATCAGTCTCAAAATGGGGTGGGTTAAGAATGCTAAACTGTACCGTATTGTTAGGATGGTAGTTCAGGTGTAAGCCACTGTCACACAGAGGGGAGGATGTTCCACTGCTCTGGTCACTTGGAACACCTGGGAGGAGAATGACATTCAAAAGTTATTTATTCAGTAATTTGGAAGTCATATCATATCTTCTTTAGCCTTGGTACAATATCCAGAACTTTTATGTCTAGCTCTATTTCAGGTCAAAACTATATTCAAATCAACTTTTCTTTCCAGCTCTTTTTCAGAGATAATTATACCAGAGACAAATAATAGTCAATGCACGAATCATCATGTAATCCATGTGCAGATGGAGTTTTTTTCTCCAATCTTGTTTTATTTTCTCTCATCATATCCTTACTGAAAATAACATACAATTTCAGCTCTTATATTTCTTTGGCGGTTTCTAAGATGCACGTACATGTGCAGTCTTCACAGAGGGGCAGTTTCAGAAAAGCAGGTGTCTTCTTCAAGAAAGACACAGTCAGAGTGACTTCCTCTCCGGCATTTCGCAAAACCTGCACCTGTAAAGAAATATTTGGTGAATTTACAATACTGCCATTGGACTTCTAAATCTGTTACTCATCTCAACCACATACTTGGATGATGGATGTAGTACAAATTCCCTTCTTAGAACAAGTAGATTAGATATCGGCTAAAAACCTGGGAGATTTATGCAGCCTCACACATTTAGGAGGTTGATACACACAAATCGGAAAAGGTGTAAAACTCATCTTACATGCCCCAAAGATAAGGTCCAAAACGTTAAACAAGATAAAGTGGTGTTGCAAGTGTTTGCAGCTTCAGGGAAATATAAAATATTAAGTTAGCAGCTGCTTACCGCTTCCTCGTGGCGATAGCTTCGAACGTTTATTCCATTTATCTAAAAACAAACAGTCTTATTGTTAGTAACAATAATATCCAATCCATTAAATTGATGATATGCATGATATGAGGTGGCTCAGTGAACTAATATATCATATTGTGATCCATCCCAAAGTGTGAAGGAGTTGGAATTTGATCAGACATACCTGTAGTACAAATACTGTATAACCCAAGACAGAAGAAACTGTCAAAATACTCATCATTATCCTTTACCTGGAGGATCCCATCTCCAATAAACAGCAGCCCAGACAGTTCAGCTGCAGACAATATATTAGATATTATTACGTTTGGGTAAATAAACCGTGATTCATAACTCATAGTGAAATGGAGAAAAAAAAAGAAAAGAAAAGGAAAGCTTACCTTTTTGCTCTTTTGATATTTTTGATATCACAACAGGGATTTTGTGTTCTGCGCCTCCCTAGGGGATGAATTATATAGTTATGTAGTTTGTTGCACAAACATTTGAAGGAAAGAAACAGAGGGAAAAAAAGAGAAAAACTGTTGTGTCTTCCCCAATACGATACTCCATTAGTCTACTGTTGATATATCAATTGTGGCTTCAAAAGATCAATGGCATTAGGTAACAGTAAATTCAATGATAGAATAGGCAGAAACAGTCTAATCAATGGAGATCTAAATGACCTTAATGCTCAAGCCAAAACCTCCAATCGTCTGTCTTCTGATCGTTACAGTTCTCTCCTACAAGGAATCAGATGGAATAAAGAGGTGTTTATTGTGGACATACTTACGAGTATAAAAGTTTACCGTAGATAGTACAAGTATAACAAAGCTGACAACGGAAAGGCTCATTTTAAAAGGTATTTTCTCTCCAGTCATGCTCACACTTCACTCTCATGGTTCCAAATGTATCGTCTGCCCGACATGATATATTTTTCTGGTAATTGAAACATCCTTCCCCAAGGTATTTAATTTGACATGCAGGGCAGGTTACTTACACTGGAATAAAATGGTTCTCCTGACACGCAGATGACATCTTGCTCTTGAATGGTCAGAATGTCTTTAGCCAAGTGCAGTCGAATATTGAAAGGCTCCTCGTTACCATCTTGCAGCAGATAAACCCCAGTCTTTGTCTGCAAAGTAAATCAAAGTGGGAAAATCATGTATCGTTCTTCTTTGTCCAAATGAACTGGCCATGAAATTAAATCAAATTAAAATGTCATCAAATTGTAAAGACATTGAAGAGACTTGACAGAGTGACATGTATGATAATGATAATTCTTCTTAGCCTGTTAATTTCAAAATGGTGACATGTAAAACAATGTGAATTCCACTTTCAGAAAGCTAGTAACCAAGAAACCATTTCAATTACATTGTATCTAATAGGTTTCGAAAATAGTTATTATTCGTGATCACATCAGGGGGACAAAAAATTCCACTAGTGTTTATATTGCATACATCTTCAATATTATGTTGCAATTATGTTTGATAATAGGAGACAGTAGAAATATAGTTAAGCTAATTAGGTTACCGTAGGTCTCAGTAAATAATTTTCACTAATTGGTTTGAATTACAAGCATTTTCTATGCACTGTGCTATAACATTAATCAGACTAAAATATATTGTTGTCTTGGCCCTGAAAATAAAAATCCTTATTTGATCATTTTCCAAAACCAGATAACTGCAACGATACGCCTCTTAATCACAGGCAACAGAAAAAAAAAGATTTACAATCATCTAATTTAATAAATCTCCAATTAAATAATCAATCTTCATTTTGTCTATCCATCTAAGGTCTTGTGGAATTAAAACGTTTGAATAAATTATGCTCAGTCACCAGATATGCATTTCTCTGAAAGGAATGAGAGAAATCATCATCATATCCTGTGATCCATTTAAAACAATCTGATCTGCATACATTTGCATTCTGTATAGCCAATTCCCCACCAACTAATTGGAATGCATGTCCTGTCCTTGAAACCACAGTTAAGTCTAAATAATAAAAACACCTTCACCTGACATGATTACAAGATTTAGGTGCTCCCGAGTGGCGCAGCGGTCTAAGGCACTGCATCTCAGTGTTTGAGGCGTCACTACAGACACCCTGGTTTGATTCCAAGCTGTATCACAACCGCCCGTGATTGGGAGTCCCATAGGGCGGTGCACAATTGGCCCAGCGTCGTCCAGGTTTGGTCGGTGTAGGCCGTCATTGTAAATAAGAATTTGTTCTTAACTGACTTGCCTGGTTAAATAAAGGTTCATCGTTTTTATTTGTATTATTCATGTAAAGCCAAGCACACCAATGTCACTAAGCATCCTTGATGACAAACGCAGTAGTGTCACTAAAGGATACCAGTTTAAAAAATAAGGTGACATGGTAGGTATGGCAACTCAAAGAATGACATTTACTTGTACAGTATCTAGATCTGTGTAAAGAAACCATAACAAAATCAGCCTGGGTGTGTATTAATATCAACAGCAGCATCTCAATGTGAAAGTATTTTTACAGTGAGTTGCCTTGCACACTATGTCCACGGTGTGTGTATGACTCACACGTGTGAGTTTGTGTGTGCGTGTGTTGAGAGAGAGAGAGACGTTGAAGGCAGTCATTCTCGTTAGCCGAGCTGAATCAGTGCTACGATGCTGATATATCTATCACTGGGTAGATCAGAAGCAGCCTCTACTCTGTCTGTCTCTCTCTACTCGGCTGAGCATTGTTTGACCTGCTGTAGAGCATGTATGTAATTACCCTTATCTCTGATCCCATCTTGTGTTTCATCATTACCTTCTCATCCTAATCCTCTCCATCTTTATCTAGCTACATCATCAACTCCAGTCAGACACTGTCGTCTGTGTACATTCACAATTTACACCACAGGCGGTTGGCACCAGGTATGCAACAAGGACAGTCACATTTTCATCTACCTAAGCCAATCATGCATTGTAGAGATATGATAATTCAATGACACTTGTGGTGGTGCAAAGGTTAACATGTGTCAGCAATTGAGTACGCTGTCAAGTAAAAAGACAAAATGCTATTTGCCGTGGCAGACCAATTTGCTCCAACTATCTTTGCAAAATGCTGAGGGATTGAAATCTATTCAACTGAAATTCTACCTACCTCTTCATTTGAAGTCCTGAAATCCATGTGCTATGGTACAGTGAGGGAATCTGCCCTGGAAAAGGACAGAAGAGGGAATTCAATTGAATTAGCTTCTTGAACAAAATATCTAGCAGTTAGTCAGTGACATGGTTCTTCTCACTTGTAGTAATAACACAGATTACCTAGCAGTTAGTCAGTGACATGGTTCTTCTCACTTGTAGTAATAACACAGATTACCTAGCAGTTAGTCAGTGACATGGTTCTTCTCACTTGTAGTAATAACACAGATTACCTACCAGTTAGTTAGTGACATGGTTCTTCTCACTTGTAGTAATAACACAGATTACCTAGCAGTTAGTCAGTGACATGGTTCTTCTCACTTGTAGTAATAACACAGATTACCTACCAGTTAGTTAGTGACATGGTTCTTCTCACTTGTAGTAATAACACATATTACCTAGCAGTTAGTCAGTGACATGGTTCTTCTCACTTGTAGTAATAACACAGATTACCTAGCAGTTAGTCTGTGACATGGTTCTTCTCACTTGTAGTAATAACACAGATTACCTAGCAGTTAGTCAGTGACATGGTTCTTCTCACTTGTAGTAATAACACAGATTACCTAGCAGTTAGTCAGTGACATGGTTCTTCTCACTTGTAGTAATAACACAGATTACCTAGCAGTTAGTCAGTGACATGGTTCTTCTCACTTGTAGTAATAACACAGATTACCTAGCAGTTAGTCAGTGACATGGTTCTTCTCACTTGTAGTAATAACACAGATTACCTACCAGTTAGTTAGTGACATGGTTCTTCTCACTTGTAGTAATAACACAGATTACCTAGCAGTTAGTCAGTGACATGGTTCTTCTCACTTGTAGTAATAACACAGATTACCTACCAGTTAGTTAGTGACATGGTTCTTCTCACTTGTAGTAATAACACAGATTACCTAGCAGTTAGTCAGTGACATGGTTCTTCTCACTTGTAGTAATAACACAGATTACCTAGCAGTTAGTCTGTGACATGGTTCTTCTCACTTGTAGTAATAACACAGATTACCTAGCAGTTAGTCAGTGACATGGTTCTTCTCACTTGTAGTAATAACACAGATTACCTAGCAGTTAGTCAGTGACATGGTTCTTCTCACTTGTAGTAATAACACAGATTACCTAGCAGTTAGTCAGTGACATGGTTCTTCTCACTTGTAGTAATAACACAGATTACCTAGCAGTTAGTCAGTGACATGGTTCTTCTCACTTGTAGTAATAACACAGATTACCTAGCAGTTAGTCAGTGACATGGTTCTTCTCACTTGTAGTAATAACACAGATTACCTAGCAGTTAGTCAGTGACATGGTTCTTCTCACTTGTAGTAATAACACAGATTACCTAGCAGTTAGTCAGTGACATGGTTCTTCTCACTTGTAGTAATAACACAGATTACCTAGCAGTTAGTCAGTGACATGGTTCTTCTCACTTGTAGTAATAACACAGATTACCTAGCAGTTAGTCAGTGACATGGTTCTTCTCACTTGTAGTAATAACACAGATTACTCAAGTAGTATGATTGTGCACCACTTAATATAAACACAAAACCCACTAGCATGGTCTGCCTATTTTCTGTCATGTCATCCTTGTGGGACCAGCAATATCAATCCAGAGTAATAGATTTTCATTGCAATTTCACTTCTTTCAAGCAGAATCCTGTGCAGAACTAATCAGGGGGGAAACCAGAGACCATTAAATGTCTATGAATAATTCATAAACTGAAGGTGGGAACCTAAGTATCTATCCTGATAAATGTTTCAATATGGAATCTATTGCTCCCGTCACTTGACTGACTGTGTTACACTATCTGTTACGGAGTTACAGCAGGGCGAATCATTGAAGCTTTTGAAAACAAGTATCAGATGAAGGAGTAGTGCAGAGCAATAAATACATGGCTCTGGATGAGGATGAGGATAGATATAGAACATATGCTTCCCTTGACCTCAACTTTGTGGTGAAAAAAACTGCTGTCCTTGAGAAGGAAATAGTTACACTATAACAACATTGTGCTCGAGGGGTATATGTTGCAGTATATATTCAAGGTTCACCTCAGTAGAAAGGCCCCCGGCTCTTCGTCTGTAGAGGTCTAGCCATGAAGCAGGCAGGTGAGCACTGATCCTACCCGTGGCAGAGGAGTTTCCCTGGGCATGGCTGTGGGGGGACGCATGCCCTCCCCTGGAGCTGGTGGCAAAGCCTGGCCTGCGGTGGGCTTGGTGTTGGCTCTGGGCAGTGGCTGACCTGGTGTATGTGCTGCCACAGTTCCAACAGTGGTTACGGAGGGCGTCCGATGGTGGACTCAGGAGCAGTTCCACTCAGATCCAGAATGAGCTGAGTTGAGATCAAAACATAACATTAGTTAGTTTGTGAGGTAGTGGGAACTAAACCATGAGGCTATAAAGGGCCAATGCCAACCAATTATGGCACAACAGTAACAGCCCATACCACTTTAACCGGATGCAATGATGTTTCATATTTACAGAGCTCCCAATCATCGCACAGAAATATTTCCCAGTGCAAAAAGACTGATGACTTGACAGAATAACTCTGGGTGTGATGGTTTTCAAACCAGTTTATGGAAAGGCACAGAGGCAATTTGTTTGACAAGCGCAGAGGGTGAATTTCAGAGAGCAGTTTGTTACAACGCGGTGAAAAGTCTCAACTGCTGCAGGTTGAAGGCACCTGTGGGTCCAAAAATATAAATACCTAACGGCAATTAACGCGTATTCTTCAGTGTCCTTGTTGTTTGTATGCCAAGCGCAAATGTTTCTGCCAAGGTGTTTTGTTGTGTTGCAATTGAAACCTCAGGAGAATTTGTTCTCGTTAGTGCACATTTGTTGACACGATATCACATATCTGTGAAGCTGTATTGGCAAGCTGACTCTGTGATCATTGTTTTAAGGCACCTTTTCAACTCACTTTTCATTCACATTTGAAACTATACATCATCACGTTACGGAAATCTTTTCTCTCTGCATCCAAGAGTATGCTAAAATATATATTTTTTAAACCTTTATTTAAAACACAGCCTTTGCAATGTCTCTCAGTATCGTGGCATTCCATCTGGAGCCTGCCAACTCATTGAGTGATGCATTCCGACGCTCTTTTAGACCTTCTTTAAAAATGAATGTCTACATCTGTCCTAAAATGTGCATCTAAAAAAGGAAATGTTTCATATACTGTATGCAGCCTGGCTGTTTGTCCACGAATGCAGGCCTGCTTCCAGCAGGGGCCCTCGAGAACATACTGACAAATGCAAGCAGTTCACTTCACTGCCAGAATCCCAGTCAGATAGACTGAGCTGAACCTTATGTGCAATTTAAGTTGAGTCAGCGTAACTCACAGGTACAGATATTTCCCCCAAATCACTGCACAGTGTTTCTCAAATAGCACTCCTGGCGCCGACACAATAGCAGTAGAAAGTTAGCGTTGAGTGGAGAGGAGTAGTTTTGCTTAATTTGCTTGGAAGGTGTTGGCTGATAGAGACATCGCCTTGCCTAGGACCTGAAGACAGCAGGTGTCGGCCCTCGAGGAAGAGACCAGCCATTTAACTGACCTGTTACCTTGGTACCGTGACCTGAATCTAAGGGAGATGACCATAGTAGCTCGAGGCTTAAGCTTTAGGGCTCGGTTCAATACGTATCGTAGAAGATCTGTGGTATAGCGTGACAGAAATGTAAAGGCAATGTTACCCATGCTCGCGGAGACTGCATTCACGGTAAATGCTGCATATGTCGGCTCAATCGAAAATGACCTTGAAATGACAATCTGACCACAGATCTGACGTGATACGGATACGCACCGAGCCCTTAGTAGTCTTATGTAACCAGACGAGTGTGCCTCTGGATATGGAGTATACCCCAACATACTGTACATTTACGCCTATCTGTAAAGTCTGGTATGTGAGCTTAAAGCTTTTAGCAAAGACAGCTTTTCCTTGGTTTCAATGCACTAATGACCCAGGCGAAGTTCCCATTATTGTTGATTAGTTGAAATTAACACATAGGTTCAGGAGGAAAAATGAAATCAATCAGATGACAGGATCAATTTACAACTCTGCCTACCCTTCTGCCTACACAGTATATAGACAGTGACATTCCTCACAATGGTGTGCTGCTGATTTCTGCATCCCACCTCCAGCAACGCCCATCTCCCTTCCTTCTTCTCTCTTGGCGGATTCTTCCATAGAGATAATATGAGATGAAAACTACTAGATATTCTCTATGAGTTCTTCTCTACCTCGGTCCTTGATCTGGAGCCAAACCGACGCGAGGCCATATCCAAACCAAAGTAACAACAGTATTTTCCATTTCTCAACCATATGTCCATACCTGCACAGTCATCAGAAAAATGGGATAATAACCAAACGCAGAAATGTGGTTCATGTGGAAAA
The DNA here is from genome assembly GCF_034236695.1 of Oncorhynchus nerka. NCBI lineage: Eukaryota > Metazoa > Chordata > Actinopteri > Salmoniformes > Salmonidae > Oncorhynchus > Oncorhynchus nerka. The sequence continues at coordinate 28,616,652 of NC_088424.1, read as the reverse complement.
ATCTACTTAAATGAATTGGTGACAAAACAACCATGAGTAGTCCTATGAAACAGTGAGCTGACTCTCCAATTAAATAGTTGAAGTCTATCTCATTGCATTCCATAGCCCTTACCATGAGGTTTCATTATAATAAATAGTGTTTATGTTCTCATCCTGTCTGTGCTCGATTTCTCCTGATAGTTTTTGCATGACAGAAAGAATAAGAAAAACAAGTCAACAGTGCTTGATCGTCGCTCTCCAAAGGCTAACCTCAGAAAGCAACCAATTATTTTCTCAGTATTTACAGAGGATCCGTCAGATTCAAGAGCACCCTAATTAGTGTACTGTTTTCAAATGCTCCTTACAGTAGGCCTATGCATGGCTGTGATTGTGTGTGTGTGTGTGTGTGTGTGTGTGTGTGTGTGTGAGTGTGAGTGTGAGTGAGTGTGAGTGTGAGTGTGAGTGTGTGTGTGTGTGTGTGTGTGTGTGTGTGTGTGTGTGTGTGTGTGTGTGTGTGTATGTGTGGCTTTTGTATATTCTGCTAGTGCCTGAGTCCTTGTCTACTATTTTGCATCATTTGAAAAAGGGACTGTCAAACTGCTCCCCGCATTACCCCCGTAACGTTCTTCATTCTGTCTAGTATATAGGGAGAGGAAGAGATTGCTATTACTTCTTGAAATGTTCAAGTTAACTAATACCTGAGCCACAACCGTATGTGTGCTCAATCTCTCTATACCAGTATGGTCAGTGCTATTACGCTCGCTCTATACCAGATCCATTCAGCAGTGAGAGTGAGGGAGCAGAGGTAAATTAGTGACAGACACATTTATGGACCCGCTTCCTGACCTTCCTGATTGTGATGAATGGTTCTTGGCATGGCATAGCCTACAACTATCAAGTGGATGCCAACTTAAATCCAACCGGAGCATTTCACAAACTGGTGCTGGCCCATTATAGCACTGAATATCCAGGAATGGTTCATTATGACCAAATGGTGTTATGTGAATATACGGTTTATTTATAGCTTCAAAATGTGTTTAAAACTATAACGTTGAACTCATGGACTGTCGGTGCTTGTGTCCATGGCTCTGTTTATGAATTTGAGAGTGTTGGTTACGTTTCCCCAGCCCCATCTCTCAGATTTATACCAAACCAAGTGGCGGGGCTAAAACACAAACTCCAGATTGTGGCTTTAAAGAGGGGTACATTTTATTTAGAGTTCAAGCGTTTACCATCTGGTGGGTTTTATATACTTTTCTCCAGTGAGTTTCTTAATTAAAATGAATAAATTGTCCCATTAACAACACAGGATAATATACTAACATATAAGCCAATGGCTTGAGTGAAGTGAAGCAAATAATCGGACATTGTTGTCTCAATTAACATTAACGCATTCATTTAACTCATAGGTATTCATGCACATAACAGTGCCTCTTATAATAGATAGTTAATTCCCCCTAATTCATTTTAAAAATGAGAATAACATGAAGTACAACATGAAATTCAAGTAGCAGCCATTAGCAGTGTAAAAAACCAGTCCTACATGGGGGGGGGGGGGTTCATGCTGTGAGGATACACAAACATGAAATATGAATAACCTAAGTGCATTGCAGTGAGCATTGGCCTGATAGAAACAACTTTGCACTGTCAGATGACTATTATTAGCCTATTATTTTCTGAAATAGAGGACTGTATCCTCTATTAAATCAGCAAAAGACTTTGAAATGCTAAAGGACATGGTTGTGCACGAAAAGCAATTTGTTTGACAAGTGACAAATTTGTCAAATGGGGGTATACTGTCTGAAGGATGTATAGCACATTACCAGAAATAATGGTCTTATAATAGCCTACATTCAATGTACGTCATAGGGGAAAATAAGAAACTTCTCATTTTAGTTTGAGCTAAATCTGACAGAACTCTAATTCTGTACATTTATACCTCCCAGATGAATTGTGTAATTATGTGGAGTTGTTCCCAAATAGTACTCCTAGACATTTTGCAATTTCATGAATGATTTGAAAATATATATCACAAATGAAGCAATGTACAATCAACAAACAATGCATCAAGACTCTGTATGGCATTTACCTGGCGTCTAATATATAACTGACATACGTGCCCTTTAAGGAAAATTATAAAGTCACAACCTACTTATCTGTAATAAGCAAATAACATCATAACTTGAGTCAATGTGCTGTACGTGCTCTAACTAAACAATGTGCATTTTAACTCATTCCCACATTGATATTACACAATGAATAACACCACTGGGCTGACATTAGCTGAAATCTATCTCTATTTTTGAGTTGCAATACAGAACAAAAGTCATTAAGAAACAAAAATAGCACTATTAGTGTTGTGTGTTTTGAGCTGTGAGAGTTCGTGAGGATTGACTAATTTACTCATCGCTCTGCGCTGCCTGGGCTAGAGGACAAACAATGTTATGTTTGTACAACAGCGACTCTGTAGCAAACAGAGAGACATAACACTCTGAGGTACACTGACTGATAGACTGACTGAAGCATCTACAGTCAGATCTGTTTGTTCATCACACAAACCCTTATACAGTTGAAGTTGAAAGTTTACATACACGTAGGTTGGAGTCATTAAGACTCATTTTTCAACCACTCCACACATTTCTTGTTAACAAACTATAGCTTTGGGAAGTTGGTTAGGACATATACTTTGTGCAAGTAATTTGTAACTTTGACACAAGTAATTTTTCCAACAATTGTTTACAGGCAGATTATTTCACTGATAATTCACTGTGCCACAATTCCAGTGGGTCAGAAGTTTACATACACTAAGTTGACTGTGCCTTTAAAAAGCTTGAAAAATTCCAGAAAATGATGTCATGGCTTTAGAAGCTTGACATCATTTGAGTCAATTGGAGGTGTACCTGTGGATGTATTTCAAGGCCTACCTTCAAACTCAGTGCCTCTGTGCTTGACATCATGGGAAAATCAAAAGAAATCAGCCAAGACCTCAGAAAAACAAATTGTAGACCTCCACAAGTCTGGTTCATCCTTGGGAGCAATTTCCAAATGCCTGAATGTACCACGTTCATCTGTACAAACAATAGTAAGCAAGTATAAACACCATGAGATCACACATCCATCATACCGCTCAGGAAGGAGACGAGTTCTGTCTCCTAGAGATGAACGTACTTTGATGCAAAAAGTGCAAATCAATCCCAGAACAACAGCAAAGGACCTTGTGAAGATGCTGGAGGAAACAGGTACAAAAGTATCTATATCCACAGTAAAAAGAGCCCTATATCGACATAACTTGAAAGGCCGCTCAGCAAGGAAGAAGCCACTGCTCCAAAACCGCCATAAAAAAAACAGACTACGGTTTGCAACTGCACATGGGGACAAAGAACTGTTTGGCCATAATGAACATTGTTATGTTTAGAGGAAAAAAGGGGAGGCTTGCAAGCCGAAGAACACCATCCCAACTGTGAAGTACGGGGGTGGAAGCATCATGGTGTTGGGGTGCTTTGCTACAGGAGGGACTGGTGCACTTCACAAAATAGATGGCATCATGAGGTAGGAAATTATTTGGATATATTGAAGCAACATCTCAAGACATCAGTCAGGAAGTTAAAGCTTGGTCGCAAATGGGTCCTCTAAATGGACAATGACCCCAAGCATACTTCCAATGTTGTAGCAAAATGGCAACAAAAAGAAGGTATTGGACAACAAAAAGAAGGTATTGGTAAAAGGACAACAAAAAGAAGGTATTGGAGTGGCCATCACAAAGCCCTGACCTAAATCATAGAGAGAATTTGTGGGCAGAACTGAAAAAGCGTGTGTGAGAAAGGAGGCCAACAAACCTGACTCAGTTACACCATCAGGAGGAATGGGCCAAAATTCCCCCAACTTATTGTGGGAAGCTTGTGGAAGGCTACCCGAAACGTTTGACCCAAGTTCAACAATTTAAAGGCAATACCTACCAAATACTAATTGAGTGTATGTAAACTTCTGAGCCACTGGGAATGTGATTAAATAAATAAAAGCTGAAATCAATCATTCTCTCTACTATTATTCTGACATTTCACATTATAAAAAATAAAGTGGTGATCCTAACTGACCTAAGTCAGGGACTTTTTAATAGGATTAAATGTCAGGAATTGTGAAAAACTGAGTTTAAATGTATTTGGCTAAGGTGTATGTAAACTTCCGACTTCAACTGTAGCATTCGTTCTCAGTAAAATCCAGTCAACATCTGGGACAATTCATACGGATGGATGGTCGCCCGAATCGGGCCCCCAGAGAAATATGAGGTGTGATAGTCTTCCTCTTTCCCCTGCTCAGCTCTGGAACTGCAGTAAATTGTGATGAAGATGACCAAGGCCACAACCTCACCTTACATTTTACATTTACATTTGAGTTATTTAGCAGATGCTCTCATCCAGAGAGACTTACAGCCTCTCCTTGACATATAGCCTCTCTTTACCCTCTACATTTTTCCTTCAGAGGCAGCAGCCATAGCTAAAGGGCAACATCAGGATCAGTGCTTCTAATTTGACTTTTCACAGTGGAATTGGCTTTCATTCAGGGACCGACTACCGCATTTGGGAACCTGGGGCAACAATCTTTTTTTTACATGTATTTTTGGGGGGGGCAGATTTCCTTTTGTGAAAATAGCTCCCTTTCTGCAATTCAACACATTTGTCATGACGCTAAGATAAAATATTGCAGTTTAAAAGCTCATTTCCTGCAATTCTACACTTTTTTTGCCATGGGTCAGAGAGAAAAATGTGCTGCTTTATTGCTCATCGCATGCTATTGTTCACATTTTGCCATGAGGCTGAGAGAACATTTAGCAGTTTTAATGTTTTATTTATAACTTTCAAAGGCAACATTGATGCACCCAAAAGGCCAAGTTAATATCGTAAACCAACATGTGTGAATCAAATGTTAAAGAGATGATAAGGGTGGTAGTAGTGCCAATAGTTGGCTAATCAAATAATAGTTGTAGTAAGCCTAATAATGGTAATAGCACAGTTTCTAAACCCAGAGGCGCAACATCGCAAGACTTCCGTGAACACTTGTGAAGCAGACTCAGCGTACCAGGCCAGGGTTTGGGGTTTGAGAAGTCAATGAGAGAAGTGAAAAATTCCTCTTCAGTTGTTCATTTTCTCGATTTCTAAAGGGACATACCTACGTAGATTCAAGCCAATATCTAACTGAACATGTTTTTACTCCAACCTCGAAAGTGACAAACTTAAATTTCTGTCAAAAATCTAAGTGCTTTTGATTTGATGGCAGATGCGCAATTCAGCGCGATTCCATGTTTTTGTGCATTAGCTTAGCTAGCCAATGTCACCATGACATCGCCTACAAGCATTTTCAAGGATTTCTACTGGAGAAGCAGTTTCTGCCTATCTTCAAACTGTACTGTCTTTGGTAACATAATTACAAATCAATTGTAGACTGCAAATTGACTGCAAGAATCCCAAACAGATATAATATTTGACAAAAACAGATATACGATCACATACTGTTTTTCTCTCTATTAAATGTGGGAAAACTTTGGAACAGATTTCCAAAATTAAAATCATTTGGAGCTATATTTGCTGGTGTTTTACAGTCTTTTATGTCCAACAATGGGCGGCCACATAAAATCACCCGCGTACCACCAGTTGGGGAACCCTGCTTTATGTTATGTGCATGTGTTAATCTATCATACTCTTTCCAACTTCATGGTATACAATGTGGCACTGTAGGTAGGAGAGAGCTAGTCATAATGTAGGCTGGTTGACATCTTGTCACAGGACCTTATTGGCCAATTTCCCTCAAGCCTGGTTTTCTTGACAAAGACATTCTTAACTTGACCTACAGATCTTTGATTTATGGTATTAGCTGTATGGGGTAGAGGGGGTATAGTCGGAACATAAACATGTCAATGATATGTCAACACCTTTTCATTTAATAGAAACTGGGATCTGACTCAATACATCAACTAGATTGCTACCTTTGACCATTGACCTGCACTGCTCAATACTCCTTTCACAAGAATTTGTAACAATTACAGAATATTGATGATAAAGCCTTGATACAGCCCTAACAGGTGTAGCTGTTAGGCTCATTGAGCTCAGCAAGCAGCTTACCTTGAATACTACTTATGAGAGAGTGACGATCAAACCTAGAGTCTTAACATCCACTTCAAAGCCAATGGATAGTAACAAGATACAGTGGGTATCATAAGTATTCATCCCCTTGGATTTCTTCACATTTAATTATGTTACAAAGTGGGATTAAATCTGATTAAATTGTAATTTTTTGTCAATGATCTACACAATACACTCAAACATTTTCATTTTTTTAATAAAGATTAATGAAAGACACCACTAATATACCTTTATTAAGACAAGTACCCCCCCCCCCACGCTTTTCACACCTGGATTATTTGCCCATTATTCTATTCAAAAATCTTCAAACTCTGTCCAGGTGTTGGGAATCATGGCTAGACAGCCATTTTCAAGTCTTGCCATAGATTGTCAAGCAGATTTAAGTCAAAACTGTAACTTGGCCACTCAGGAACTTTCATTGTCTTCTAGGTAAGCAACTTCAGTGTAGATTTGACTTGTGTTGTAGGTTATTGTCCTGCTGAAAGGTGAATTCCTCTCCCAGTGTCTGTTGTAAAGACTGAAACAGTTTTTCCTCTAGGATTTTGCCTGCGATTAGAGCCATTCCGTTTATTTTTATCTGGCAAAACTACACCGTCTTTGCCGATGTTAAGCATACAAATACCATGATGCAGGCACCACTATTCTTGAAATGAAGGAGGTAGTTACTCAGAGATGTGTTCTGTTGGATTTGCCACAAACATAAGGCTTTGTATTTAGGCCAAAAATGTTATTCATTTCCCGTTTTTTTGCAGTAGTACTTTAGTACCTACAGGATGCATGTTTTGGAATATTTGTATTCTGTATATTTGTCATTTAGGTCATTATTGTGGATGTTGATCCATCCTCAGTTTTCTCCCATCACAGCCAATGAACTCTGTAGCTGTTTTAAAATCAATGGTGACATCCCTGGGCAGTTTCCTTCCTGTCCTGCAGCTCAGTTAAGAAGGACAACTGTATATTTGATGTGTCTGGGTGGTTTAATACATAATCCACAGTATAATTATTAACTTGACCATGCTTAAAGAGATAGTCTGATTTGTTATTGTTACCTATCTACCAATCACTGCCTTTCTTTATACGGCTTTTGAAAAGCTCCCAGGTCTTTGTGGTTGAATCTGTGCTTGAAATTTAACACTTGACTGAGGGACTTACAAATGTTGTATTATGTATGGGGGCAGAGGAAGGGGTAGTCATTTTAAAAATTATGTCAACCCCTATTATTTCACACACATTGAGTCCATGTAACTTTTGTGATTTGTTAAGCCAAATTTGACTCCTGAACTAATTTAGGCTTGCAACATCTATATTACAGTTATTTCATTGTTATTAATTTGTAAATATTTGTAGAATGTTCATTTCACTTTGACATTATGGACTTGTTTTGTGTAGATAAATGACCGAAAAAATCACAATTAATTATATTTCCATCCCACTTTGAAACAACAAAGTGTGAAAGCAATCTGAGGGGTGTGAATACTTCTGATACCCACTGTATCTGACCCCTCAAGTTATTAAGTTGACTTGCCCTGTCTTTATCAAACGTTACTACTGTAAGAAGAGTGGAAATTGTATATATCTATTCTATAACGGATCAGATATATTCCAAAGGGCTATTCAAGTAAATCTAGATAACGTCCTAAAAAGTATTAAAACCAGAATGCAGACGATAGTTGGGTTGCCATGGGACTGGTCATATTATGCCCGGCTGGTTTGATTGCATGCATTCCACATTATTAGGTGCAGAAGACTAACAACCAGCAGGCTATAACCATGTAGAACATTGGAATGGTATTAATACCAACAATAATGTCACTGCAAGAGCATCATTCCCTCATCTACCAGTCTATTTAAAACTGACAATGTCGATATGGGCAGTGTATAGCCTCTGTACTTCAACCTTGCTTTACATCATTGTGGACAGAAAGAGGACTGACACCGCACTTGGCTGGGGGAACTGCGGGTGCCTATACATTTGGACACGTCGGAGCCTCGGAGGCAGTATGAAGGGCTACTGCATGCTGAAACCTGAAGTAATTGCATATTTTACACTTAATATGTCCTTTATCATAATCTGAATGAACTGTTCCCCATTGTGCATTACGCAATGTGAGAGCCAATGATGATATATTGTTAGTCTACTTATTAGATAGATATTAGATGATGGATCATGAGACTATTATACTGAAATTAACCTATATAGTAGCGATAGGCTACAAATGGCGTATGAATAAAAGTGAACGTTTTTCGAGGTATCATAGGCTACAAGATACCACACTACTGTGAATAACCATCATTATCTTACATGTAAATTGCATTGTAGGCTATTATACAACATACAAATTAGTGGTTGACTAGAATGTCTAGCTTACCTGATTTTCTGGTAACAGGTGTGATATAATATTGGTTCCAGTTTGCTCCTCACATCAATCTGTCCTGAAATGTGTTTATTTATTCAGTGATGGCTACAGATTCAAAAGAATCTCTGCAAAATCACGTTTCCTGGCACCGTCGCCCACGATATCCAATACACTGAGGCAATGTGCAAAAACCGTTAAACATCCCACACTTACACGAAAAACGTGTCTTTTTCCATATTAGTCATGCAGAAACAAGACACGACATCCTTTTCGTCGACAGTAGTTTCCAGCATGGCATGGAATACTGTTTCACATGTTTCCTTACTGTGCGCTCTGGTGCCAAAATGACTGGCTGAAAATCACATGCGATTTGTTTCAACTCACGTCAATCGCCTCAGTTATTCGTTTAGGATACTCGCGGAGCTCTTACATCTCTCCCGATGTGAAATTACTTTCACTGTTGAATAAGAGCACCTACTATGTACATAGCCTAAGATACATCCAACCTAAAGGTCTCCGGTGCAAGGAGCGCTTTTAAAGGAAATTATCGGCGAGCACTGCGGTATGGTTTTGTTGAATGGGACCCTGGGCTGCTATCAGCCTGCAGTGAAGGCGAATTGATGCAAAAGCAGATTCAAATGAACCAGTTCCAACATATTTTTCTTCAAAACTGTGATTTTTTAAAGTAGTCTATTGTGCAATATATTAGCTTGGAATACATATCAAGAACATGTATTCCTAACCCGTTATCAGGGCTAGATATGGTCTCCCTCTCAGTATGCCTACCTTCTCTGCTACTCAGAGAAGGTGGGCTATTCAGGATTCAGTGTGTATCTCACAGCAGATCAAGAAACTCACTTGGAGCTCCTCAGTACATTGACAGCTGTTTTCAGTGCCTGGAGATCCTCTACCCTGCAGCCCTTATTGCGTAAGCAACTGTGCAGGTTTTCCAGTTGCAGGTGTCATGCAATCAGAGCTATCTAGGCTGTAGCCATATAGATTACAGTCCAATATCTAGGCCTAGATGATTGCAATAGTGTCTCTGTTTTGTTCTGCACGACACACTGCCCCAACACACTGAACAGGCAGTTAACCCACTGTTCCTAGGCCGTCATTGAAAATAAGAATTTGTTCTTAACTGACTTGCCTAGTTAAATAAAGGTGTTGTTACATAAAACTTGCACTCACCTTTGTAAGTGTATTGTGTTACCATGTAATTTCATTCACCTTTGTAAGTGTATTGTGTTACCATGTAATTTCATTCAGCTTTGTACGTGTATTGTGTTACCATGTAATTGCATTCAGCTTTGTAAGTGTATTGCCATTCTAATTATCAGTTTTATACACACTTGATATAAAGTGGAACCAATTTGAGGATCATAGACCTGAGAGTTAAAATGACCCTTATGTGAATGTGAACGCTATTAATTTTATGCTCCACGTAGCAAGCCTTCCTAGTCATGATGTCATCTCACATGTAAGTGCTTGATCCTCTTTTCACAAATTAGTTCTTGTCATTTCAGGTGATTTTCAAAATGATTTTGATCATATTTATTTATAGAAAATATCACTTTTCTGCCCTGAACATGACCTGATTAGATTGAAGAGGATGCACACCAATATGCTTAAGCATCACATCCCCCTACAGTACAACCTGTGAGTAATGTAACCGGTGTGAAATGGCTAGCTAGTTAGTGGGGTGCGTGTTAATAGTGTTTCAATCGGTGACATCACTCTCTCTGAGACCTTGCCCCGCAAGGGCCTCGATGCTTCATGGGAGGCAGTTGTTGATATGTGCAGAGGGTCCCTGGTTCGAGCCCAGGTAGGGGTGAGGAGAGGGACGGAAGCAATACTGTTACATTGGTGCCGTGACCCGGATCACTGGTTGCTGTGGAAAATAAGTAGGCAAAAGGGGGTTGTGTGTAACCGGTGTGAAATGGCTAGCTAGTTAGCGTGGTGTGCACCAATAGCGTTTCAGTCGGTGACGTCACTTCCTCTGAGACCTTGAAGTAGTTGTTCCCCTTGCTCTGCAAGGGCTGCAGCTTTTGATGCTTCTTGGGAGGCAGTTGTCGATGTGTGCAGAAGGTCCCTGGTTCAAGCCCAGTTAGGGGTGAGGAGAGGGACGGAAGCAATACTGTTACAGTAACACCTGTATATTGGGTATCCATGTTGATGTATATGTTGAAACCTGCAGTTTTGACTTGTGTTTTCTCAATAAAGCTTTGTTTTAAGTGCAGAATAGTTCATCCAAAATCCCTTTGTGAAACATTGTTGCTTTCTTATCTTGTAAAAAGTAGGCAAGTTTACTTTGTGTTTTTGTTGTTGTTGTCGTTTTTTATTTAGAAAAAACTATATATCAGAAAGTACAACAAAACACTCACCAACATTCAAACATGCAAAAATACAAACAAATAAACATATGGAGCCGCACATCCATTTACAGTGTGTTGTCAGACAAATGTTGTTCAAGACAGCTTCATCCAACATGCTGGAACATTAGGTCGGTGACCACATTGATCAAATATTAAGCTATCCAACTAATTATGTATAATATATAATTTAGCCAGTAACAAAGTGAAATTATTTGTCTCCAATTAGGTTTTGAAGATAATATAACTAGTTCACAATTCACTTTAAGTTAGCACCAAAATAAGATAAAACAAATCGAATGAATTTGCCAATCTTAATTCTTATGCTAACTATTAATATTCCTCACTTTGTTTTATTATTTTTGCCAAATAAAGCCATTGCCAAGAGTTAACTGGACACAAGAGGGCGTAGGGTGATACGTTCCCTTCTCCTCCTCAGTCTCAGCAGACTCGGAAGAGGTAAATGTGATTATGTTGTTGAGATTGACCTTGAAAACCAACTGAAGTCAGATTGACATTTTAAGGAAGAATACCTTATTGGATTATTGGAAAGGAAATGTATGACTTTCTGCCTGCATACACACCGACGTCAGAGGACGCTTCCCTGAAAACAATCACATTCAATTACAATGTGAACAGAGTTTGTTTTCACCTTTTACTGCTTGTATTTAGCTACATGTCATTATTGTATTGGGGAAATGGGAAACATATATTTTATAGGCCTAAATCAATAGAAAATCAAACGTGTGTATGCTGTACCACATTGGGATCAATATAATGTAATACCATGCAGATGTTTTTACAATTCTATCCCTTATTAAATTAAATGAGTCCTCCATGTCATTGCACCGTATATCCATTTCCATGCCTTCTGAGCTATGCAACACACAACGCTCATTACCAACAATCTGCACATTCCGATGATTGCACTGGTATGCATCCTTAGATCAGAGCTGTGCTTAGTTACACGCCCAAACACCACCACCACCACCACTAGTCCCCACACCTCCCCACTCCACACACAAAAACACCTGTTTAGTGTTTAGCAAGAGGGTGGGTCTTGACTCCGCCCATTACAAATGTACGTATAAAAAATGTTTTTAATTGGTTTGAAGACCCCTGCTATGTAAATTCGTTTTGTGAAACTCCTCCCATGCACCTGATAGGGAGTATTTACAGCTCTTTACTGCTGCCTGCTGTACTGTTACAACAGCGCTCTCTGCACTACACGATGACACTTCACTGGACTATGCAATAAGGATTTCCGTCTCTGCAGTGATTTGTCGCGCCCTGAGGGGACCGTTATATTTACGAAAAAAGTTTTATACCACATTTTCAGTCCCATTTATTTTTCCAAGATGCCACGCTCGTTTCTTGTCAAGAAACATTTCAACTCATCTAAGAAGCCAAATTATAGCGAGCTGGAAAGCCCTATAGGTAAGCAACAACCTTTTCTAAATTAATCGCTCAACCGATATATGGGTTTCACTGACATGCTACAAAGTTTACAAATTGACTGCGGTCAGGCTATTATCCTGATATGTAGTTTCATTGTATCTCTATGTCAAAGTTAGTGTTACTTTGTAACTTTCTAATCCGTGCAATTCAGTGAGGCGATGTTATTCAGCTCTTTTTGACGGAAATTATAAATGAACATATATAGGCCTATTATTACTGTGAGGTCAAATTACTTTTAGGCACCTAAATGAACGTTTTCTTTATTTCCATTTTCAGTATTTATTTCACCGTATCTCTACAAGGGCCTTCCATTGCCAGTCATCCCTCAACCGGAGATCCTTAGCTCCGTGGTTTACAACCCTATCACCGTATGGACTACGAGCAGCTTGCCGTTATCCCCGCTTTCAAGTGACCTGTCTCCCATCTCTGGATACCCCTCGTCGCTCTCTGACATCTCATCCAAAGACCACAGCGGCTCTGAGAGTCCCAGGAGCGATGAAGACGAGCGGATGCTTACCAAACTAACAGACCCTCATAGAGTGGAGGCAGAGAAATTCCAATGTAGTTTGTGTAAAAAGTCGTATTCTACTTATTCTGGACTGCTGAAGCATAAGCAACTGCACTGTGACGCTCAGACGAGGAAATCATTCAGTTGTAAATACTGTGAAAAGGAGTACGTCAGTCTTGGAGCGCTAAAAATGCACATCAGAACTCACACTTTGCCTTGTGTCTGTAAAATATGTGGCAAAGCTTTCTCAAGACCGTGGTTGCTTCAGGGACACATCAGAACGCACACTGGTGAGTGACTAAAGATTGAGTGCCATACTGTACTGTAGCCTATACTTGGAAATATTGAAGATAGCTGCTTGGTGGGCTATTCCAATTTAGGATAACTGCAATGTATGGGATATATTATTTATGATAATGGGTTTTAACATACTGTACATGTATTTATCATATACATATTGCAAAGTGTATTGCAATGCTGAAATTCCCTATGTGCCTTTCAAAACAGTTATGTGATAAGTGGTAACTCATGTTAAAGAAGGGGTTTTCACACCACTTTACAAGACTTGTTCCATGTTCTGGTTCATACTCTTCACTCAGTAGCCTAAAAGATTCCTACTCCTATGTCAAGCCATATCTCATGCTTGACATAAAGTCAGGGAAGAAGGAATTGGGCTTTCCTCTAGTGATTCCTAACTTTTACAGTGCACTATAAGCGTAACTGTATAAGTCCATGCTCTAGTTAAGTTATTACAGTTGATTATGGAGCAAATTAGTTCATACAGTATTAGGCCTATGTCAGTTTAGTGGAGTGGATAGTTGTGTTTGTTTTGTATATCTTATCTGCCTGTGAATACTGACACATTTCTTCTCCTTTCCCCTCTGACAGGAGAGAAGCCCTTCTCCTGCCCCCATTGCAGTAGGGCTTTTGCGGACAGGTCCAACCTCAGGGCACACCTACAAACCCATTCGGATGTGAAAAAATACCAATGCAAGAACTGTTCCAAAACCTTCTCCAGAATGTCTCTTCTGCACAAGCATGAGGAATCTGGTTGTTGTGTAGTACATTGAGACTGCTGGAATGGGAGACCGCCAGAGACCTCTGGTACTTTTCAGTCCTCAATAACTGTTCAGGGGATATTACATACTGAGGCTTTGTTACCAAATATGCAAGACTTTCTTTGACTGACTGCCTGAATGACAATCCATGTGATTTCAGTGTAAAATCAAATACTCTCTGTCATGTGCTTTTCATTTTAAGCAGTTTTTTTTTCTCCTATTGCAATCAGTGTTGAACTATACAGTATGTTAGTTATACCATGTGCCAGTCTGTCTGTACATTTCATGTACTTTTGGGCAGGGCGCAACTTTGTTTTTAGAAGTGGGGGGGGGCATAATTATCTATATTTTTTATCCAGTCGAATAAACACTCCAAACAGCCTACCCGACTGCTTGGAGGCATCTGCATGGTCCATAAGCACACTGTTGCCTCGTTTTGTATCACATACATGGATCACAAAACTGGGGGGGGGGGGGGGGGGTAAAAATGCATGTCCCCCCGTCCCCAGGGAAAGTTGCGCCCATGCATTTGGGAAGTGGAGAGATATGAAATAATGTGCCTTCTCAAAGATTTTGATGTTCTGACCAATCTCTCTTAGAGGATATGTTTCTGCTTATGTCATATTCTTGTTATTTTCTTAAGAAACCACATAGTTATTCCAAGTGGACATGGTTTATGGAAACAAACGATAGAGACAGAGCAGTGCACAGCCAATGAAATATTAGAAGCCATCATAACTTAGTGAACAAGTGCAAAGATGTATTTTTAGGGTGAAAGTATTACAATTCCTGCACAATCATGACACAGCAACTGTTTTGCTCAAGATAGCAATACTTTTATCAAGTGACTCACTTCGCCTTGGCAATTATGTTGTTTTTCTAAAAAAATATGTTGCATTTATATTTTTATATATTTGAATGTAAGTGTGAATAAGATTATTGTATTTTTGACAGTGTGAATTGTGATACTGAATGAATGATTTGATTATTTTTAAGATGCTTTTAAAAATAAAGGTTCATGAAATGTTTGTAATGCTTGATTTTCTTTTTCTGTACAAAGACTGTGAATAGTTTGTTATCAGGGATCCATCATGGCATGGTGCCATGCACTTGCTGGATATTCTAGAAAATGTGTTATAAAATGTCTTCTTAATTTAACTTCATGAGATTAGTAGTCAAAGAAATATACTAAATCACATGTATCACATCATGTACGATGTCTATACCGTAGATTTTTATCAGTATACAAGTTAAAATATTTGTATTACTTTCTCTGAAACTACAAGCCTGGCATTACTATGGTAACAACCTTTTTGTGGAGTCATAGACAACTTTATATGGTAACTTTCCAACTGCTTCAAAGATAAACATACAACAGCAGAAGTCAGGCTCCTGCTCCAGTCTGCTTTCATGCTTTCATTCCATGGTGGAGGTGTAGAAAGAACGAAGGGTGACTCAACCCAGACTCAAGGCTGGACCTGCTCCTTGTGAACCTGTCCAAACAAACTTGAAATTTAACACATGCTGGCTATATTGATCAACACTCACTTGTTACACCCTTTGAGGGCCCACGGCCCTTCATTTTCCTGCCTGCAGCCAGTTTGACTTTTTAAATGGAAGAGCTGATGTCTTGTGGACAGCTATCTATTGTAATTCTAATTGGCCAATCAACTGGACCCCTCAGGGTTCTGTCTGTCTCTCTGTCTGACCATGTGGTGAATGCTCTCAGCCAGGGTGTTGATTGAATCTGTCTTCCTGCTAATGCATAAACTGATGTCTAATACTGAATGCTTAATTCACAGCAATCACTGCAGAGACACTTGAATAGTTTAATACCCAGATTTGCATTATTGCTTTGACAACCTCCAAGGATTCTGGGATGTGTGCCACCAACGAATTCCTCGGGCTACATCTTTTACAGTCAATCAATCTATCAAATGTATTTATAAAGCCCTTTTACATTAGCAGATGTCATAAAGTGCTATACAGAAACCCAACCTAAACCCCCAAACAGCAAGCAATGCAGATGTAGAAGCATGGTGGCAAGAAAAAACTCCCTAGAAAGGCAGGAACCTAGGAAGAAACCTAGAGAGAAACCAGGCTGAGTAGTACAATACCTAAAATGATACCATTTGCACTGAACTCTCTCTAACAAGCCAGACTTTTTCAGTGTTCTGTAATTCCCAAAAGTTGCTGACCCGAGTGATCTGACTTGACAAACAGACACTTGTGCTCCTTCCTGGGTAATTTTGAAGGGCTGATGAGCTGGTCTTTCCTGTAGGTAGATTCTAAATCCATACATACACTATGAGTCATCATCAAGCTATTCCAGGTGCTATCCTGGGCTCCTCTGATTGGATCAGGTATGAACCAGGTGGCTCTAGGCTTTTACGTCAGACCTCTCTGTGAGAGAAGCAGGTGCAGGCACTGACATACACCACATAATATTATCTTATAGCTATGGGGAATACAGTCCTGATTTCATGTTGAAATATCAGTAGCATAGTGTATATGAGAGAATACGAGGAATATGTCCCCAAGGAATACTAATTAATCAGCTGCTCTTAGGTATACTCGAAATGCCACCATAAGATAAAAGCATGGTTTCTTTCTACTTAATGCACACTGCATTGTACAATGTTGTATTTTCAATGTAATATTTCCATAACTTGCTATCTCCTTCTCTTGTGAAATAGGGCCTACCATTTATTTTTATTACAATGATTATTAATAGCCTGGCTGATTTATCATCTGTGAAAAGGACATGCAATGCTTTTCATCCTGGCATGAATATTTAATGTAGCAGCTGTGGTGGTGGTAGGAGGAGGAGAAGAAGAGGTTTGCAGCATATGGCTATTATGGTAACGTGTGAAATCAAATATTTGTGGGGGGTGGAAACTGTTAATGTCGGTAGTTATCCTGTTGTGTAGGGGAGAGTGGGGTAATCTGAGCCACCCTTGTTGCTAGGAAACCATACACAAAATGAATGATTTGACCAAAGATGTAGGTGGGGTCATCATTTCATGGAGTCTGTGAAAAAAGAAACCACATGGAAAAGGTGGTAAGCAAATTAGG
The DNA here is from genome assembly GCF_034236695.1 of Oncorhynchus nerka. Classification (NCBI taxonomy): domain Eukaryota; kingdom Metazoa; phylum Chordata; class Actinopteri; order Salmoniformes; family Salmonidae; genus Oncorhynchus; species Oncorhynchus nerka. The sequence goes on along the minus strand of NC_088424.1, from coordinate 28,599,711 downwards.
TTAAAAAAATTATTTTCACCAAGTCTATGATTTTATTGTGTTACAGGATTCATGATGAATGTATCTAAACCAAAGTAGATGATTTTAAGATTGTACGATACATCATTTGGGGTCTTCAATTTGAGGTCCTCAACCTAGCATGATAGTGCATCCTTTTATTTTATGTATTTTTATTTAACCTTTATTTAACTAGGAAGGTCAGTTAATTAAGCACAAATTCTTATTTACAATGACGGATTAAAAAAAGGCAAAAGGCCTCCTGCGGGGACGGGGGCTGGGATTAAAAATAAATGAAATTCAAATATAGGACAAACCACACATCACGACAAAAGAGACAACACAACACTACATTAAAAGAGACCTTAGACGACAACATAGCATGGCAGCAACACATGACAACACAGCATGGTAGCAACACAACATGGCAGCAGCACAATGTGGTAGCAGCACAACGTGGTAGCAGCACAAAACATGGTACAAACATTATTGGGTACAGACAACAGCACAAAGAGCAAGAAGGTAGAGACAACAATACATCACGCAAAGCAGCCACAACTGTCAGTAAGAGTGTCCATGATTGAGTCTTTGAATGAAGAGATAAAACTGTCCAGTGTGTTTGTTGCAGCTCATTCCAGTCGCTAGCTGCAGCGAACAGAAAAGAGGAGCGACCCAGGGATGTGTGTGCTTTGGGGACCTTTAACAGAATGTGACTGTCAGAATGGGTGTTGAGGATGAGGGCTACAGTAGATATCTTAGATAGGGGGGAGTGAGGCCTAATAAGAGGGTTTAATAAATAAGCAGCAACCAGTGGGTCTTGCGACCAGTTTACAGAGGAGTATAGAGTGCAGTGACGTGTCCTTTAAGGAGCATTGTTGGCAAATCTGATGGCTGTATGGTAAAGAACATCTAGCAGCTCGAGATCACCCTTACCTGCCGATCTATAAATTACGTCTCCATAATCTAGCACGGGTACGATGGTCATCTGAATCAGGGTTAGTTTGGCAGCTGGGGTGAAAGAGGACCGATTACGATAGAGGAAACCAAGTCTACATTTAACTTTAGCCTGCACCTTTGATATGTGCTGAGAGAAGGACAGTGTACCGTCTACCCATACTCCCAAGTACTTGTATGAGGTGACTACCTCAATCTCTAAACCCTCAGAGGTAGTAATCACACCTGTGGGGAGAGGGGCATTCTTCTTACCAAACCACATGACCTTTGTTTTGGATGTGTTCAAAACCAATTTAAGGTCAGAGAAAGCTTGTTGGACACTAAGAAAGTTTTGTTGTAGAGCGTTTAACACAAAATCTATCTGGGGAGGGGCCAGCTGAGTATAAGACTGTTTCATCTGCATATAAATGCTTGAGAGAGCTTACTGCTGCCTGAGCAATGTTGTTGATGTAAATTGAGAAGAGAGTGGGGCCTAGGATTGAGCCTTGGGGTATATCCTTGGGGACAGGCAGTGGCTGAGACAGCAGATGTTCTGACTTTATACACTGCACTAGTGGAGAGAGGTAGTTAGTAAACCAGGCCAAAGAACCCTCAGTGACACCAATACTACCAATACGCTGCCCACAAGAATGGAATGGTCTACCGTTGTAACGGTTTTCTTGAGTTGAAGGAGAGGCGGACCAAAATGCAGCGTGGTTTCTATTCATGTTTCTTTAATAAAGACTCTACACATGAACAAACTAACAAAACCCTAAACAGCCCTATCTGGTACAAACACAGAGACATTAACAATCACCCACAAAACCCAACATCAAACAGGCTACCTAAATATGGTTCCCAATCAGAGACAATGACTAACACCTGCCTCTGATTGAGAACCATATAAGGCCAAACATAGAAATAGACAAACTAGACATGTAACATAGAATGCCCACTCAGATCACACCCTGACCAAACAAAACATAGAAACATACAAAGCAAACTATGGTCAGGGTGTGACAACCGTATCAAAAGCTTTGGCCAAGTCAATAAAAATAGCAGCACAACATTGCTTAGAATCAAGTGCAATGGTGACATCATTGAGGACCTTTAAGGTTGCAGTGACACATCCATAACCTGAGCGGCAACTATCCTTGTAGCTGTGGGGGCTAATATAGTCAAAATATTTTCCTTGGGGTAAGTTGAGCCAATGGTCATAGGGTAAGTTGAGCAAATTGAAATGTTTTCTTCCCATGCAAGGCATTATTGACAGGATATGAGGTAACAACAGTGCCTGTCCGACGTTAAAAGTGTTTTTAAGTACAAAGAGTTTGTTAGGTGTTACGCCTGGGTTAAAATATGCTTAAAATTATTAAAACACAAAAAAAACTTTTGGGAAATAAAGATGGACATGGTTTTAAAAAGCTAGCAGTATTATTTAATTCAGTACAGAACAGTAAGCAGTGCCAAGAGACCACTCTTGTTAGACAAGCTATGTTTTCAAAATTGTAATGTTTACATGAATTCTGATTATTTCCAGGGATACACAACATCCTGAAATATATGTAGATATCTTTGTTAGAAAGAATATGGAGTGATGCTGAATGTAAAAAATGGCTCAAGTTACCCCACTCTCCCTATAATTACCAAACCTGAAGATTTAAACAATGACATAATCATGCTCTGCATGACAAGGTTGAATCCATTTGATTTTAGGTGCTTTCAAAATAAATTCAGGACTCTTATTTGTTTGTTCTAGTATATGGTTACCCAATTCAAATCCATGTCATTGTCCTATAACATATGCTCTATATAAACACCACAGAATGTCTGACACAAGAACTAGAGCACTGACACACACATAGGGCACTGACTGCTTGGGATGGTCAGAGAGATGTGAGGGGGGCACATTCTTTGAAACCTGCTGACTTAATGGTGACTGAGGAGTATGGTTCCTCTGTGACCGTCAAGTGGAACAAATAAAGTTAAGGGTGTCCTCTGAGGCCTGATTGTCCAGCCAGCCACAGCGTGATCTACCAGCTCCTCTCCAAACCCTGGCTCAGAAGAATGACCTGATTGTGTATTCTCTGTTACTCCCTACGCCCGCCTGCAGGGATGCTACCCTGGCCTGTTTAAAGACCTCACACATCTTGTTAAAGAGCAAAAAAAAAAAACGTATCTAGTTGAAAACAGCCTATGTGGCATCGATATGAGTCAGAAGCATTTATTCTATTGTCAAAATTGACTACAATGTGGTAATAGGATAATTTTGGTTACAATGTCAGTCTCGTTCAATACTGAGATTTGAAATATTATTAGGAAAAAAGGTTACGTCTCGGAACGAAGGGATTGTAACAATTTTCCTTGGGTTGGGTTTACGTCAGTACTGTCCACATGCCCAAAGCTGGCAGCAACCAAGTAATCATCAGTTCAGAGCACAGCTGCATACCCAGCACACTGACCATGTTAAATTTGGTTTGCCTTGGGATATCCTGATGGGCCTAGTTAGGGACCATCAGTAAATTACACAATGTACACGGGACAATATTTTACATTTCAATAGCTACACATTTCAATGACATACATTTCCACCTCAAGCCAACTGTAAATGAAAGAAATTAATATACTGAAAAAAATATGAAATCCACATGTAAATCCATGTGTAAAGAGTCCTAAGTTTCATGACCTGAAATAAAAGATCCCAAAAAATGTTCCATACTGTAACGTGGACGCTGGGAGTCGGGAAGCAAGTACAGGTGGTGAGTTTAATAATAAATGGAACATGCACCAAAACAAGAAACACGAGTAGCATACAGACATGAAACACATAGTCAATACTGACTGGGGAATGGAACTAAGGGAGTGACAGATATAGGTGAGGTAATCAGTGAAGTGATGGAGTCCAGGTAAGCCTAATGATAAAGCGCAGGTGCACATAATGATGAATGCCAGGACCGGTGGTCAGTAAACTGGCAATGTTGAACGCTAGAGGGGAGGAGCGGGAGTAGACGTGACACATACACACAAAACAATTATTTCTCTCAAATTTTGTGCACAATTAGTTTACATCCGTTAGTGAACATTTCTCCTTTGCCAAAGTAATCCATCCACCTGACAGGAGTGGCATATCAACAAGTTGATTAAACAGCATGATCATTACACAGGTGCACCTTGTGCGGGGGACAATAAAAGGCCACTTTAAAATGTGCATTTTTGTCACACAACACAAAGCCACACGTCTCAAGTTTTGAGGGAGAGTGCAATTGGCATGCCGACTGCAGGAATGTCCACCAGAGCTGTTGCCAGAGAATGTCATGTTTAATTCTCTACCATAAGCCACCTCCAACGTTGTTTTAGAGAATTTGGCAGTACGTCCCACCGGCCTCACAACCGCAGATCACATGTAACCACTCCAGCCCAGAACCTCTACATCCACATTCTTCACCTGTGGGATTGTCTAAGACTAGCCACTCGGACAGCTGATAAAACTGTGGGTTTGAACAACCAAAGAATTTCTGCACAACCTGTCTGTAACCGTCTCAGGGAATCTCATCTACGTGCTCGTCGTCCTCACCAGGGTCTTAACCTGACTGCAGTTCAGCATTGCAACCAACTTCAGTTGGCAAATGCTCACCTTCGATGGCCACTGGCACTGGAGGAGTGAGCTCTTCATGGATGAATCCCGGTTTCAACTGTACCGGGCAGATGGCAGTGTTGTGAACAGTCACCCATGTTAGCAGTGGGATTATGGTATAAGCTACAGACAACGAACACAATTGCATTTTATCGTTAGCAATTTGAATGCAGACACACCGTGAGGCCCATTGTTGTGCCATTCATCTGGCGCCATCACGTCATGTTTCAGCATGATAAGGCACAGCCCTATGTCGCAAGGATCTGTACACAACTCCTGGAAGTTGAAAATGTCACTAGGCATCGCTAGACATGTCACCCATTGAGCATCTTTGAGATGCTCTGGATCAACGTGTACGACAGCGTATTCCAGTTCCCACCAATATCCAGCAACTTTGCAAAGACATTGAAGAGGAGTGGGACAACATTCCACAGGCTACAATCAACAGCCTGATCGACTCTATGTGAAGGAGATGTGTCGTGCTGCATGAGTATCACAACAGATACTGACTGGTTTTCGGAACCATGTCCCAACCTTTTTTTTTAAAGGTATCTGTGACCAACAGATCTGTCTTCTCAGTCATGTGAAATCCATAGATTAGTAAATGTTTTCAATTGACTGATTTCTTTATATGAACTGTATCTCAGTAACATCTTTGAAATTGTTGCATGTTGCATTTATATTTTTATTCAGTGTATATAAATATTGAAATTATTTCAAGGGATACTTCTGGTTTTGTCAGTGAGGCCCTTTATCTACTTCCCCAGAGTCAGATGAACTTGTGGATATTATTTTTATGCCTATGCATGCAGTTTGAAGGGAGTTACCAACTAGCCTTATAGCAATTGTTAACTAGTGTTAGCATAATGACTGAAAGTCTATGGTATCTGCTAGCAGTCATTGCCAAATTCTAGTAAGCATTGGCTCACGAAACTACCTTCAACTTCCTTCAAACTGGACACAGAGACATAAAAATGGTATCCACGGGTTCATCTGACTCTGGTGAAGTAAATAAATGGCCTCATTACCAAAATCCTGAAGTATCCCTTTAATGAGAGAACTGAAAGGTGTGCAAAATGAAAATACTGTCCCATTTAAATTGTGTAATATATTGACGGTCCCTAACTAGTCCCACGGATACGCTATCCAATATCAAACCAGCTTTGTCATGGTCGCACACCAGCCAGTTGAAGCTAATTGGCTAAATAAGTTGGCTAGCTTGATAGCAAGCCTAGGCTATTTCCAGAAACAGGACCTGGTTAGACCTGGTTAGACTGTTATCTAGAAGGGTGAGTGACTGTAACTGTGTATTGTTTTGGCAGAGTGAATGTACAAATGTGTCCGACGTACGAAAAACACACACAATCAAAGCATACCTCCAAGACCCAAATCTCGTTCTCAGTTGCATTTTCTAATGAGAACTATTAAAACTGAGGCTAAATCACTATATTCAGCCCCCCTTTCATATCAAATTGCACTATTACTTCCAACTGACTGTATGGATAGCTTTTTTCAATACATGTTTTAAATTATTTCTGCTGAAAGTGGTCAACGTGTCTTGGGCTATGTTTACACAGAGCCCAATTATTATTTACATTTTTTCCACTATTGGAAAAAATTTAAATAATAATTGGGCTCTGTGGGTCTTTTGATCAATCACTTCAGATCTTTTCACATCAGTTATTTTTCAAGGCTAATTTGATTGGTCAAAAGACTCAAATTGGGCTGCCTGTGTAAACACAGCCTTGGTGCCTCAGACTCTTCAACTTCCAGCAATGTAGCAGGCTAGGTGTTAAAGAGTTTTATTCAATGTGCACATACACATCAAGTTAGTGCTGTCAAATAGGTGAAAACATTTAAAATCTTATCATGCATTTTGGCTGTATGAGCAATTTGGGAAACAAACAAACAAACACATTTAATCTGCATTTAACTTGATGTGTACATCCATGATTGTGAAAGTGGAGTGATGCCCTTACAACCAGGTCAAGGAATAATTTAGGTCAACATGTCGTTACAGAAGCTCTAAGAAGAGTTGGAAGTGATGACGAACAATGCTATGTTGTTCCATTCAATAGGAGGCTACTCTGATATTTCCAAGATGCAGTTTCATTCGAACAGAGGTCAACTGTCGAAGGTCCTGTGATCATACTTAGTTGATTGTATTTCCTCCTTGATGTGCAAGTCGCAAAATCTCATGACTACAGCAAGAAAAGAGAACATTTCAGTAAACAACATGTCCCTGTGGCCTTGGAGTGTTTGGCAGAACTGAAACATGCCCTATGTTAACCAAGACTTGTTCTTCAATGTTGTAGGCCTATTGATTGGATTGGTAGTGGCGTTTGAATAATGATATTGATTGTGATGGATTCTTACATCTATTTTAGTTCTATATGTTAAACAGGTTGAACGTAGACAGACTACAACTATTAATTAAGGCTTATTGAAGCCTTTATAACCATTTTACGAGACATATGTAGATGATTCAGAAATCATTCAGAACAAAGTTATGCTAAATAAAGGGTGACAAAACGGTAAATGTCATAATGAATTATGTATCTGACAATACTGTTAAATCATTCATTACAAAAGTTCTGACTGCTTCCATCTTTTAACCTGCACTGCTTCTGTGCTGAGTTTGATATCTTACAGTGAGACAGACTTGCCAAACATCAGTAACCCCCCCCCCAACCTTGACAAATTGGTCTGATCCATCATGTGATCATGTGACTGTGACAACCCGAATCACATGTCACTTAACTAATTAGAGTGAATCTCATCAGAATTACATGTTCTTCGACTGCAGTATATCAGCTACCATCCCCTCTCAACAGTAAATCCTAACTGCACAAAATACCCAGAGCAGCTGATTCATTACTATTCATTGTGTTTAGTTAATAAACTTTACTTTTAGATTAAAAGGCACACAGAAATGTGTATTCTGGGATCTTTCAAGGTGAACTTCATTCAACTTCAATCAAGGTGTTTGGCAGTGAGGCCATTCCACAGTATACCTCTACTATTAGAATACGGACACACAGACCCATTAGATAGGCTACATGGTGCTTCACAATAATGTGTTCTCCACAGATAGGTGATACAGTATGCCTGCTAAATGTGTGTTTGCCAGTTCAGATCTCACAGAGGACTATACCACCAGCCCCTGTGACTTGTACCCCTATAATTGCATCAGTTCATGTCCAAACGGGAAATGAAAACAAATTGTGAGAAATAAACCATGTTACTCTCAATAAATATGCCAAATTGTTTATAGACTACTTCTGCTGTTTCTTATGAAAATATTTCAGGTTATTTAAGCCTTGTTCACTCTATAGGCCTTAATGCTTAAATCAGTTTTTCTTTTCAGATATGTTTTAGCCACAGCAGTCAACTAAATAAGAAGTTACAAGTGACAAATTGGATTTGTGTGTGTTCAGGCAGCAGTTATTTGCTGACATGGCTACGCTAGTTGGCAATGTAACGACAGGTGTGTGCGCAGTGGTGTAAGCTGATTGGTGGTGGTGCTTGTGCTTCCTCAACTCAGAAGTTCTGTAGCAAGCTAAGGTGACAACAATGCCTGCCATGGACGTTTCCCATTTGCTTTGAATGTTCAAAATCAAAGTATAAGAACACTTTTAAAGCCTTAAAGGATAAGATGATCCAACTTTCAAAATGAGTTATTTTTGTCTAGCCACAGCAGTCAACTATCTAGCTAGGTAGCGGTTTAGCTTTCTAGCACATTATCTAATTTGTTTGTAAACAATGAACAAGCTAGTTAGCTACCACATGTTCTTGTCAAACTGTCAACAGAGTAACTAGCAAGCAACAAGATATACCAAATAACAGTCTAAAACCCACTTTAGGGCAAATAAATCAGATTTGACCTTTCAGAAAAAGTTGCATGGCCAGGAATGAGATTTGTATCTGATTTCGAACCACCTACGGAGGTGGTTTGAAATGTGGAATGAAATATCTGATTTCATGTTGCTTTTTGGCTGTTCAGACTGCAGGCAAAATAACAGATTGTAATCAAATCTGAAGAAAAAATTCATTGGAGTCACTTCAAACTGCCAATGTGAACAAGAATTTAGTGAAAAACTATTCTTGAAGTGTTTTCACCCGTCTGCCACTGCGGTGAAGCAATACACATTATTTCAGAGCACATTGAACGTAGTATCTCCACTTGCAAATTCATCTTCTGCACATCTATCACTCCAGTGTTTAATTGCTCAATTGTAATTACTTCGCCACTACGGCCTATTTATTGCCTAACCTCTCTAATCTTACATCATTTGCACACACAGTATATAGATTTTTTATATTTTGTTATTGACTGTACGTTTGTTTATTCCATGTTTAACTCTGTGTTGTTGTATGTGTCGCACTGCTTTGCTTTATCTTGGCCAGGTCGCAGTTGTAAATGAGAACTTGTTCTCAACTGGTCTACCTGGTTAAATAAAGGTGAAATAAATCAATAAAAATAAAAAACATCTCTGCGCCCATCATCATTATTTTTTAGTGCTGATTATGTGGGTAGCTGCTTGAACACAAACCTGGTCATACAGTGACAGGGGTACAGGAGTGTAGCTGGGGCACGGTGGAGTGTGTGAGAGCATCCCCAGGGAGGCTGAGCCAGTGATCTAATTATAATGAATCAGAGCTAGGGAGAACAGCCTGGATGCCTGGCTGCCTGGCCACTAGCCGCTTAGTAAGTGGTTCTCCATTCCACAGCAACAGAATGCACAACTACAATTTACAAAACATTGGGCAGCAAAAATTTGTTTAGATTTTGATTCAGAATTAGCTAATGTTACCTTGAGATATTTGTTTGCAAAAGGTAACTGAATGTCATAAGCTATCATAGCGAGGCTAAACAGTTCCTAAAGCTTTTCAAACACAACATAGCATATGAACGGTGGGCAATTTATAATTGTTTAAGTAGACATTTGGATATGGATAAAATTTCCTGACGGAAATGGAGTTTGGCAGATTGACGCTTGCTAGTCTATAGAAGTAACAGGATCAAACCCCAGGGGAGGTCCCCTGGGAATAGTTCCCAGTCCCTGGCTTCCCGGGCAATTCCAAGGTACCAACATCAAAGAACATCTGTTCAGAGACAACAATATTACAGCATGACCTCTCTTGACTGAATGGGTAAATAGTGAAACAGAATGTGGCAGGGGCTTGAGAATCGCCAGCCCTGGAGACCAGCATGAAATCATTGGACCTCAGAATTGGATCAGGTGCCATTAATGTTAGAGCTCAGGTGCATCCTGTTTCCATTGATCATCCTTGAGATGTTTCTACAACTTGATTGGAGTCCACCTGTGGTAAATTCAATTGATTGGTCAACTGTGGGACCTGTCTATATAAGGTCCCTCAGTTGACAGTGCATGTCAAAGCAAAAACCAAGCCATGAAGTCGAAGGAATTGTACGTGGAGCTCCAAGACAGGATTTCTGCAGCATTTAAGGTCCCCAAGAACACAGTGGCCTTCATCATTCTTAAGTGGAAGAAGTTTGTAACTACCAAGACTCTTCCTAGAGCTGGCCACCCGGACAAACTGAGCAATCAGGTGAGAAGGGTGTTGGTCAGGGAGGTGACCAAGAACCCAATGGTCAATCTGACAGAGCTCCAGAGTTCCTCTGTGAAGATGGGAGAACCTTTCAGAAGGACAACCATCTCTGCAGCACTCCACCAATCAGGCCTTTATGGTAGAATGGCCAGATGGAAGCCACTCCTCAGTAAAAGGTACACTTGAAGTTTGCCAAAAGGCATCTAAAGGACTCTCAGACCATGAGAAACATGATTCTCTGGTCTGATGAAAACAAGATTGAACTCTTTGGCTTTAATGCAAAGGGTCATGTCTGGAGGAAAACAGGCACTGCTCATCACTTGGCCAATACCGTCCCTGCGGTGAAGCATGGTGGTGGCAGCATCATGGTGTGAGGATGTTTTTCAGCATCAGAGCCTGGGAGACTGGTCAGGATATAGGGAAAGATGAACGGGGAAAAGTACAGAGAGATCCTTAATGAAAACCTACTCCAGAGCACTCAGGACCTCAGACTGGGGCGAAGGTTCACCTTCAAACAGGACAACAACCCCGAAGCACAGTCAAGGCAACGCAGGAGTGGCTTTGGGACAAGTCTCTGAATGTCCTTGAGTGGCCCAGCCAGAGCCCGGACTTGAACCCGATCGAACATCTCTGGAGAGACCTGAAAATAGCTGTGCAGCAACGCACCCCATCCAACCTGACAGAGCTTAAGATGATCTGCAGAGAAGAATGGGAGAAACTCTCCAAATACAGGTGTGCAAGCTTGTAGCGTCATACCCAAGAAGGCTTGAGGCTGTAATCGCTGCTAAAGGTGCTTCAACAAAGTAAGTAAAGGGTCTGAATACTTTTGTAAATGTGATATTTTTTTATATATTTTTTTACATTTGCAAAAAAAAAAAAAAAATCCATTTTAGAATAAGGCCATAACGTAACAAATGTTGTTATTTTAATTTTATTTATTTCACCTTTATGCACTGTATGTAACACATTTACAAAATGAATAATGTCACTAATTTGTCTATCTAGGTGGCAGGAATTCTATCTAGGTGGCTAGCTGGCTAACGTTAGCTAGGCTATGGGTTATGGTTAGGGTTAAGTTTAGGAGTTAGGTTAAAGGGTTAAGGTTAGGGTTAAGGGAAGGGTTAGCTGACATGCTAAGTAGTTGCAAAGTAGCTAAAAAGTAGTAAGTAATTGAATGTTTTCTAATTTGCTAAAATGCTAAAGTTGCCCATGATGAGATTCGAACTTGCAAGCCTCAGGTTGCTAGACGTTTGAGTTATACACCCACCCAGACATCCCGACTAACCACTACTTTCATTTTGCTTTAAGTAACCATCTGCCTTATGTAACCATACCAAACGTAACATCTCATACTAATTTGCCATGTCTAGTCTATGAGACCAGGCTGGTTACTGACATTCTTAATGCAATATGTGTTGCTCTCCTCTGGACCAACTGCAAGTTATCTACATCCCTCTTTGCCGCATATGACCACGCTACTGGGCAGTAGTCCAGGTGCTACAGAAATAGGGCCTATACGACCTGCCTGGTCGACTGAGATGTCAAGAAAGCAGAGAAACGCCTTCTCATGGACAGACCTCGTCCCATTTGATCAACCATTTAGTCTATGTTTTGACCATGACAGCTTGCTATCTAGGGTTACACCCAACAGATCCCAATAAATACTAAATACTACTACTATTATACAGACTCTGGGCATTGTGTTGAGCAGACAAGTCCCAACAGGACAGATACCTCCTGAGAAGCTGCTTCTAGTGGGGCTTGGCTTCGCAGGATTCATGCACCATGAACCAGATGGTCACACTTCTTCAGGAACAACATAATCACAGGTCATGTGTATTTTATTTTATTTAACCTTTATTTAACTAGGCAAGTCAGTTAGGAACGAATTGTTGTTTACAATGACGTCCTACCAAAAAGCAAAAGACCTAAATAAATTATTTAAAAAACAAAAAAAATGTACGATTTTTTTTTATATATATGTATATATAGGACAAAACACACATCACGACAAAGAGACAACACTACACAAAGAGAGACCTAAGACAAGGACATAGCAAGGCAGCAGCACATGACAACACAACTCATCATGCATTCAAGGTGATTTTTACTTGGAAAGCAATTAGATGCTATAGGATAGTGTACATGGTATAGTATAATACAATTGTAGATGTAGATACACGTCTTTAAGTTTCTTTGATTGTGAACTGTGCGTTTTCACATTCAAGGAGACATGATCCAGTTAACTTATTTTTATATTTTCCATTACATCAAACTTTTTCAATTGCAACAAATACTTCACTCAGAATGAGTTAGTCATTAATTGTTTTTCAAAAGGGTTACAAGGACATGCATAACAAATAGAATATCTGAATAAATGTATTGCATATGTACAGTAACACATATAATGCAGTACAACAAGTTATTAGTCAGGTTAAACATATTAGGCAGATGCCTCTACAGAGAAACTTAATTAGACCTAATCATATTAGTATTACTAGAGAGCAGAGCTTTTACTGTAATTGCTATTATCCTGTTTCCTAAGAAAAGTGGAGAGTTGCAGCACTCTTATGTTTCTACGATAACAAACTAAAGGGGGTGGGGGGGGTTACATATTTCTGTTCTACAAGTGGATATGTTGCAATTACAACACTTATAAACAGTGCATCAACATCACAATGGCATTTTGCAAGAAACTTCCAAGAGAGAGTTTGTCTTTTCAGTTAGTGGTCACAATCTCGACTGCCATAAATATTCTCTTGTCATTGCTGCATTCCTGGGCCTAGCACAACCTTTGAGGATTTGAGAAGAGATGACGTGGTCTGGCCTGGTCTGCTGTCTCTGCATCACTGCTCTCTCCTTCCACTGCCCTGACCCGAACGGAACCTGATCAAGCTGTGTCATGAGCTGCAGAGAAAACAGACTCTGATAAGGGATTTGGGGAAGACAGATTGATGTAGAATAAACTTGGGCTTTATGGCCAACAACAAGTGCTATTTGGAATGATAAAGGTAATAATGACTTTCTGATGAATACTAATTTAAGCCTCTTAACTGAGCCTGTTCATTTCCCTGTCTGTAACCAGGGATCATTGGAGATCTTTATCAATTAGACATGATTTTTCTTCCACTGTGTCACTACAATGAGTACAGAAGTGGAGACGATAGACACACGAGGGCTTGTAGAAACTGGGGACACGTCATCATCCCACAACAGTCGCACTACTTGCCACAGATAACAGGAATGTTCCACTAAGACGACAGAGGGACTGGCAGGGACGGCTGAACACAGGAGAGGAAACACCTTCTCCTGACCCATCAACGCCCAAACCTCCACGCCTCCCCACTGAGTCCTCCTACTAATCCCAGGTCTGGGCTATCTTCTCTGGTCAGCCAAGACAAATGGCTATGTCTTCTACGGCTGGTGGTGGGGAAGCAGCAGGTGCTGTGGCTGTCAAAAGGCCCTTCACACCTACCTTCCCCCCACTCCCTTCCCTTCTCCTGCTCACACCCCTGTGTGTATCTGTCCTAGCCACCAGCCATCCTCACTGCAGGAGGGGGGAGGAGGGGGAGGAGAGGGACACTCCAGGCCACTGCTTTGTTATCAGCATGCTGCAGCTTTGAAGTGAACAAGTGAAGGCCAAAATCTGGACTGTGTTTACTTGAAGGCATGAAGGCAGGCAAGTGAGGCATCCTCTTGTTGTTGTGTGTCAGGAAGGGTGAGCTGATAAAGGCAGAGGGGTAGAGTGGCCCTGGCTGTGGCTGTCTGTAGTATGATGATGACATGCTGAGGTAGGACAGGAGGAAAGGATAGGAGAGACCAGGGCCCATATTTATAAAGCGCCTCAAAACAGGAGTACTGATTTAGGACCAAGTTTTGTTTTTTAGGTCATAATGAATCAAATTACCTGGACAGGAGAGACCTGATGCTAGATCAGAACTCCTACTCTGAGACATTTTGTGAACACTGGCCTAGGACCAGGCAGGGTTGTGATGAGTACTGACTGGAGCTCCTCTTACTCACTAGGATGTGGTGGAGACAGATAGACAGGCAGGGGAGTTCACATGGGGGAGTGTTGCCTAGGTGGACATGATTCATAAAAAGCCAGTTACCACCACTACATTCAATGATATCAATGTTAAGAAGGCAACATCGAATACTGAAACTCTACCTGGCAACTGTACTCTATTGTGTCAACGATATAGACTAAACAATCCTTTTCAGTCGTATGTATTTTGCTGTCAATAGAACATGTCCTATTCCATTATCCAACATGAGAATGATTAGCTACTCATGGTAAATAGGTTAGCATTTGAAACATTCTGTATAATGAAGGCAATATGATAAAACAAGTAATTATATCCACTTTACTCCTATAGCAGAAGGCACAATATCCCTAGTGAGGGTTGATAATGAGATTTCCCCCCTTCTCAGTAGCCAAAATGTAGTATTTTTGTTGTCGCCTGGGGAATGCAGGAAACATGTAGCCTTGAGACTGCAATTGAATTATTTTTAATTATTGAATGTCAGTGCTTTATATTTACATACCTTGATATAATTCCATCATTAACAACAACAACATTGGTGTAAAATGGAATGAGATGGCTTCATATTTCTTATAGCTTCAGTTTGGACACAGGCTTGATGATATCAGACAGCTAGTCTGAGGTCAAGGGTCAGATTCCACATCATCCCGTCCTGGTCATTAGGCCTTGTGAACGCACCCCCTCCCCCAGATACCAGCGCAACACATGGACCCTGTAATCTCTAGTGATGTCATCTAGGGATCTGGACGTTCTTGCACCGCAAAGGCCAGATAGAACCATAGAAGCCCTCCAATCCTTGTTCACTTCAGTTGTTGGGTGCCAAGAATTTATTTATTTATTTAAAAATATATATATTTCACCTTTATTTAACCAGTTAGGCTAATTGAGAACACGTTCTCATTTACAACTGCGACCTGGCCAAGATAAAGAAAAGCAGTTCGACACATACAACAACACAGTTACACATGGAAAAAACAAACATACAGTCAATAATACAGTAGAAAAAGTCTATATACAGTGTGTGTAAATGAGGTAAGAATAAGGAAACCAAGTGTACATATACTTTAGGATGACCTCTGTCATGGGTCTGAGCTGTTGAGGCATATCTAGATGTTGAGGGTCATCTCATCTGATGGTATATTTGAGTTATTTATGCTAATACCAAGCATTCGTTTTAACGTATTAACGTTTTAACGTATTTTTTTGGTGCCACGTTACATTGATTTTATTTAACCTTTATTTATACAGGTTTTTATCATTGAGATCAAATCTATTTCAAGAGAGACCTGGTCTAAACGCAATCTAGTGTCACTTTGCTTTACAAACTACATTTTCATTGGCTTTAGTATTCTTATTTTGTTCTTTATGTAATGTGTTGCCAAATAATAATTCCGTACATTTTGATACCACCACACTGTAGAACATACATTCTAAAATGTACAATGAACAAACGCCAAGAGAACTTTACATGATATTTTTTTGCCATTTAGAAAAGAACAAAGGATTGTGAATTCCCTTCAAACAATGCCTGATGAACAACAATATAAACCAGAGCTTGTAAAAGTGACAGTGAAATGGATTTCAAAGGGATCCCAGTGACAAAGGGAGGAATCATCAAAGCCATAATGTCAATCTGATAAGACTTGTGCTGTTTTCATTTGTGAGTGTTTCTGCTTTAATCTCCCGCAATTGCTGATCTTCCCTTATCATGTGCAACACCGTCTGGAATTCCAACAGCTGACAAATGTCTTAGTCAGTAATGTGATGCGAGGAAAGAGTTAAACAAACAGACAGAAATGTGTGGAGCATAAAATATTCACTGCAAAAAAGTGATGTGTGGCATGTAGTTTTACAGAAGTTCGTTGAAAAAAAGAAGCAGAAAAAATATATATTTTTGATGTGTTTTACGACTTTAATATTCCATACTGAAAGCAAAAGTATAAACTTATAAATAAACACAACATTAGCAATTTGGCTTTTAGAGCGAGGTAAATCTCCTGTGCGTTGATGTCAGGAGAAAGTAGCAGCAGCAGAAAGGCAATAGCTGACCTTGTCCTTCTCTGCTGTGGGTCTGTGGGTTTTGGTCCAGGGACAGGAACTCCCAGTACAGACACTGTGTCTGCGATCGACTCCACTACTTCACAGTAGAACGCTTTGTTCCCTGCCACCAAGGAAAACTTAAGACAACAAAAACACACACATTCTGGAAAAATGAACATTTGAGAATTTAAGAAGGGCCCGTTTCTCCTCAAAGTGTGCTTTGGTTTGGGTTTCAGTGGTAAATAATATTCCCCCTTTAGAAAGAGTAACATTTGGGAATTTCAGAGAAATATGTCTGCAGATAACATATGACCATGTTGTTAATAACCAATGAATCTAGGTTCACGGCCAGAGGTGATCGGTTGTGATGTCATGGCATGCCTTGATAAAATAAATGTTTTGGTATTACGAAAGGAACCACATAACCACATAGTGTCCCCAGACATATGCACTTTAACTATGGGGGGTTAGCTAGCTATGGCTTGCATGAGGAAATACCAATTGAAGACCACAGCACAGTCAAATAATGGTAGGGAAGCATGTCACTAAAACAACAACTCAAAGAGAATTGTAAGAAAATTGAGAAGTAGAATTGTACAGATAAAAAGATTAAAAAAACATTTCGGGAAAGGTCAATATAGGTATAGCAGTTGAAGTTTGTGAGCAATAGTTGATTCCCTTCCATTTTGGTGTGTTGTTGAAACTTATCAAAAACGTGGCTGGGTGTTACAAAAAAATGAGTTCTCCAATCATGTGTGTTGCTGCTGTTTCCTGTCAAGCTGAAACATGGCTCATTACATTTTTTTCAAGAGCGATGAATTCATCCCCTGAAGCTAATCAAAGTCTTCCCAAACTCCACCCTATACTCAATAACTGGGTGAGTCACTCCAGCATAAACGCACAGTATGTTCCTACATACTGAAAGAAAGGTGGGTAACAAAAAGATGCTATCCAGAACATAAGAGGGTTCTTTGCTGTCCCCATAGGATAGCCCTTTGAAGAACCTTTTTGGGTTCCATGTAGAACCCTTTCCACAGAGGATTCTACATAGGTAGAACTTAAATCCTTTTTTCTAAGAGTACATTGCCTTCAGAAAGATTCCTACCACTTGACTTATTCCACATTTTGTTGTGTTACAGCCTGAATTCCAAATGGATTAAATAAATAAAAATTCACCCATCTACACACAATACCCCATAATGTCAAAGTGAAAACTTATTTTTAGAAATGTTTGCAAATACAGAAATATATAATTCACATAACTATTGCGATTACAGCTGTGAGTCTTTCTGGGTAAGTCTCTATCCATTGCACATCTGGTTTGTACAATATTTGCCCATTATTCTTTTCAAAATTATTCAAGCTTTGTCAAATTGGTTGCTGATCATTGCATTTTTCAAGTCATGCCATAGATTTTCAAGCAGATATAACTCAGCCACTCAGGAACATTCATTGTCTTCTTAGTAAGCAACTCCAGTGTATATTTGGCCTTGTGTTTTATATTATTGCTGAAAGGTGAATTAATCTCCCAGTGTCTGGTGGAAGCAGACTGAACCAGGTTTTCCTCTAGGACTTTGTCTGTGCTAATATCCATTCCATAAAAAAAATGTACCCTGAAAAACTCCCTAGTCCTTAATGATTACAAGCATACCCATAACTTGATGCACCACTATACTGGAAAATTAGTAAGTTTATTGGATTTGCCCACAACATAACGCTTTATATTCAGGACAAAAAGTGAAATGCTTTTACACATTTTTTGCAGTATTACTTTAGGGCATTGTAAAAACAGGATGCATGTTTTGGAATGTTTTTATTCTGTGCAAGCTTCCTTATTTTCACACTGTCAATTATGTTAGTATTGTGGAGTAACTACAATGTCGTTGATCCATTCTCACTTTTCTCCTATCACAGCCATTAAACTCTGTAATTGTTTTAAAGTCACCATTGGCCTCATGGTGAAATCCCTGAGTGGTTTCCTTCCTCTCCTGCAACTGAGTTAGGAAGGACGCCTGTATCTTTCTATTGCCTGGGTGTATTGATACGCCATCCAAAGTGTAATTAACCTCTGCTCCCACCCCATCTACCAATAGGTTATTTCTTTGTGAGGCATTGGCTGACCGCACTTGTCTTTGTGGTTGAATCTGTGTTTGAAATTCACTGCTCGACTGAGGGACCTTACAATTATTTTTTATGTGTGGGGTACAGAGATTAGCTAGTCATTCAAAATCCTGTTAAAAACTATTATTGCACACAGTGAGTCCATGCATGTTATTATGTGACTTATTAAGCAAATTTCTACTCCTGAACGTATTTAGGCATGCCATAACAAAGGGATTGAATACTTATTGACATTTCAGCTTTTCATTTTTTATTCAGTTGTAAAAATGTCTAAAAACATAATTCCACTTTGACATTATGGGGTTGTGTGTAGGCCAGTGACAAAACATTGAAATGTAATCCATTTTACATGTAGGCTGTAAAACAACAAAATGTGAAAAAAGTCAAGGGGTGTGAATACTTTCTGAAGGTACTGTATACTGTACAGTCCTACCATCATAAAAAATATATATAATACAATGTTGTGAAATCAACACCTTCGCAAGAGGTGTGTCACCTGCACTGATCTCTGCATGTCTTCTCTGAGTTTGCATAGCGAGTTGATTGGGGCGATAAATAGTTGGTTTATGAATCGTCCGGCACTCCCTCCCCACCCGTGTCTCAGAGCAGGTTATCTCCTCCAGCAGCAAGCTGCCACACGCCTCCTGCACCTGATTGTCTCATCTGCACATTCCAGACGAGAGGGCCAAACAAGCTGAGACACAGCACCCCAAAGACACTGATACACTTGTTCAGCCAGCCATCCACAGGTGTACCTGCCCTCCTTTTCTCTGACTCTCTGCTGCTTCACCAGAGGTTAGATGACTGGGCGTAGCTTGGTGGAGTGGAAGAACACTATGGCTAATCATTGAGAAGAAAAGAGAGGATGACAAATGACCTTGCAACCTCAAGGAGCGAGGTGGAAAAGAACAGCCAGAGGCAGCTTCTTTTTTTTTTGTTGCTTCTGTTAATTACTTTTTTTCTCCATTCATTTTTATTTGCAAGAGTGCTCATTCAAGATTGATATTGTATTTGTTGTACACAGTGTGTTGAGCATTTTCATCAGGCTACTGTGTGTAGTAACTATCCTATCACATTTCAAATAAATCCACAATTGCCCTATACAGTATGCGGTCTGACTTAGGCCCTTCGACTCTGAAATCTCCAATGGGATAGGCATAAAGGCAGGCATGAAAGCATATCATTTAAAAAAATAACATTTCATCCGACCAATTGCATAGATCTGAATTTAATTTAATCAACCATCCCAAGCAAGATAAGGTTATTTCACTGGCTCAGATGACTAGTAGATGAGAAGCATAACTTCTAGGCAAAAATCTGCTTCTTTTTCTTTTTTAGCTTAGTTCATTCATACACCTCCTCCTCCATTTCTGCCTCAATAGATTCCAGCATTTCCCCACCGTGCTGTTTACTCAGCCATTGAAGGAGGAAATCACAGGAACTGCGGCATTTTGATGATGTAATTGGCAGCAGATGGAGAGGAAGATGGGGATAAAGAAAGAGGAACGCTAAATAATATCTGTTTGGCATACATGTACCATGGAGTTGTCAGGACAGGAGGGGCAAGAGGACTCTTCTAAGACATCTAGCTCTAAGCTTCAATGTCCCAAAAAATGTACATAATATATTATACTGTGGCCTAGGGTGTGTTGGGGAAATCAGAGTTTAACTTGGTTCTAATATGGAGGCTTGCTACGGCAAAATAGTTTTTTTTTTTTTTAAGATTTTGTATGATCTCCAGCTGATCGTGGCTCATGCAAGGAAATGTAGAAATTGAACTGGATATGCTAATACAGCAGAAACACTATGTACTGGGCATTATCCACCATTCCTCATTCACTCGTTAGCATCAGCTGAGCTTGAAGTAAGATATCTCAGAATAACTTCTCAACCAAACTTGTCTTCTTGGAAACACCCCCTATTTCTTCCAGTCCAGGGGCAATCCCCATATTTTCCCTGAAAGCCATTGCAATACCATGAAAACGCCCCAAAAACAGGGTCAAGTAGGCTCTTTTCTATACCCTAGCCTGTTGACAATGGAACACTGAAGGAACAACAAGCTAGGGCTGAGTAAGAGGATGGAGTGACTGAGGACACAGGCTGAGACCTGCTCCGGCATTAAGTTATGCCTTTGTAAAGGCTGAAGCACTTGCCTGTGGCAGGTGCAGGGAGCAGACATGACGAAGCTGAGCCGCTGAGCTGTTCCTATTAAGAGGTACCCAACATGTGGAATTGTCAGGACAAGTTAGAAACTCAGTCAGCAACCACCCGGTTCAATAAAAGGCCAGTTGCACTTCCAAGCTTCAGCAATAACAAAGGGAAAATCCCAGGATGTTTAACTTCACCAACACTTGAAGGTTTCTTTTATTTGATATCAAATAATATTTGTCACATACACGTGTTTAGCAGATGCTATTGCGGGTGTAGCTAAATGCTTGTCATGTAATGTGAGTAAATAACACATAGTTATTACATTGTCTGGGAATACTTTTACAATGCACTCTCCAACAGTGGGGAAAAGTAGTATCTTACTTATTTTGTGTCATCTAGTCATTTGCCAAAATGATATATATAAAACTTTTGGATACTAAACAAATTAAGACAAAAGTCCAACAACAAAGCAGGAATAGTACCTTCATGACCTTCACTGATCCAGTTCACGCAAGGGCCACTGTAGCTTAGTTGGTCCACTGTACTTCAACCCACATGTTCTCATCAGTGGTCACTGTAATATACCCATTCTATTCACCTAAATATAATGTGCCATTCAGCTGACTTTGAATACCCAACATGTAATAAAGAAACAATTCAAATATTGTTGCCATCTCTCTCTGTAGTTACTGTGCTGTGAAAGGCAGGCACCTGTACCTGTACGGTGCAGTAAACCTCAAAGCTATGTAAGCAAGCATGTCCCATCGTGTTGGGAGGGATTCCTCTAATCACAGCCTGAAAGTAATGATCTTTATGGAGCTGACTCTGAGGGGGAAAACAAGAGTGAAAAGGTTAAACAAGAGCAATGTTTGTAGTTAAATCATATTTTAGAAGAAGCAGTGATGGGATTTGTGAGATGTTACTGTATACTCACAATTCATAATAGTGTCTTGTTATTTTTAAGTGCTGTGGAATGGACTTTGGGTTACAAAGCTATTGTCACCCTGTCTTTCACAGGCCCGTAGCCTAGTTGTTTTTGGGTTAGGGTTAGCTTTGGCTAGGGTTGAGACTATGTGTGGACACGAAGCTAGGGCTAGGGTTGGGTTTATGTCAGGGCTCCAGACTGCAACCATTTAGTAACATTTTGAGACCCATTGACTTGGCTGTGCGAGTAAAACATTTATTTGGTCGCACCGGTGCAAGTTGCACATTTTACATTGTCGCCTCAATCAAAGCATCCTATTTTTTTGGCCAGATAAAATCCTGATTTGATCAACTGCATTATCCTCATGATTCCTGTAATGAAAGTGTCTGCCCTGCTGCTGTGCCTGGGCCCGGCTGCTGTAATGAGCAATCCTCAATTGCAGGAAAAAACACAACTTTGGAAGCAACTACTGTTGTCCATGTTAAAGAGAGGAGGATCTCAGCTTTCTGTAAGTATATATTTTTTCTCAACTCTCAATATTGAATTCAAAACACACTGATTTACAATCGAGATATGGCTTTGAAATAAGGAGTGCACAAAATGTGAATAGGCCATAGCGAGATCACTAGGCCTCATTGGGTTATAGGTCTACTACTGATGCAAAGGTTTATTAGGACACCACATTTACTGTTAGATTAATACATGTGTACAACAGGTGTTATATTTAGAGAACGTCTTTTGTTGTTGGTGTGACCAGGCTGAGACACCAACTGAAAATGTTAGTCTGGAACCCTGGGTTATGGCTATGGCTATGACTATGGCTAGAGTTGAGCTGGGGTGTCTCAGCCTCCAGTATTTATGCTGCATTAGTTTATGTGTCGGGGGGCTAGGGTCAGTTTGTTATATCTGGAGTACTTCTCCTGTCCTATTCGGTGTCCTGTGTGAATCTAAGTGTGCATTCTCTAATTCTCTCCTTCTCTCTTTCTTTCTCTCTCTCGGAGGACCTGAGCCCTAGGACCATGCCCCAGGACTACCTGACATGATGACTCCTTGCTGTCCCCAGTCCACCTGGCCATGCTGCTGCTCCAGTTTCAACTGGCCTGGGCCCTAGGACCATGTCCCAGGACTACCTGACATGATGACTCCTTGCTGTCCCCAGTCCACCTGGCCATGCTGCTGCTCCAGTTTCAACTGTTCTGCCTTACTATTATTCAACCATGCTGGTCATTTATGAACATTTGAACATCTTGGCCACGTTCTGTTATAATCTCCACCCGGCACAGCCAGAAGAGGACTGGCCACCCCACATATGCTCTCTCTAATTCTCTCTTTCTTTCTCTCTCTCGGAGGACCTGAGCCCTAGGACCGTGCCCCAGGACTACCTGACATGATGACTCCTTGCTGTCCCCAGTCCACCTGACTGTGCTGCTGCTCCAGTTTCAACTGTTCTGCCTTATTATTATTCGACCATGCTGGTCATTTATGAACATTTGAACATCTTGGTCATGTTCTGTTATAATCTCTACCCGGCACAGCCAGAAGAGGACTGGCCACCCCACATAGCCTGGTTCCTCTCTAGGTTTCTTCCTAGGTTTTGGCCTTTCTAGGGAGTTTTTCCTAGCCACCGTGCTTTTACACCTGCATTGTTTGCTGTTTGGGGTTTTAGGCTGGGTTTCTGTACAGCACTTTGAGATATCAGCTGATGTACGAAGGGCTATATAAATAAATTTGATTTGATTTTGATTTGATTTGGGTGTGGACATGAAGATAGGGTTAGGGTAAGGGTTATGGTTATTGCTGGGGTTGTGCCGGGGTGTGGACATGAAGCTAGGGTTAGGGTAAGGGTTATGGCTATGGCTGGGGCTGTGCCGGGGTGTGGACATGAAGCTAGGGTTAGGGTAAGGGTTATGGTTATTGCTGGGGTTGTGCCGGGGTGTGGACATGAAGCTAGGGTTAGGGTAAGGGTTATGGTTATTGCTGGGGTTGTGCCGGGGTGTGGACATGAAGCTAGGGTTAGGGTAAGGGTTATGGTTATTGCTGGAGTTGTGCCGGGGTGTGGACATGAAGCTAGGGTTAGGGTAAGGGTTATGGTTATTGCTAGAGTTGTGCCGGGGTGTGGACATGAAGCTAGGGTTAGGGTTATGGTTATTGCTGGAGTTGTGCCGGGGTGTGGTCATGAAGCTAGGGTTAGGGTTATGGTTATTGCTGGAGTTGTGCCGGGGTGTGGACATGAAGCTAGGGTTAGGGTTATGGTTATTGCTGGGGTTGTGCCGGGGTGTGGACATGAAGCTAGGGTTAGGGTTATGGTTATTGCTGGGGTTGTGCCGGGGTGTGGACATGAAGCTAGGGTTAGGGTAAGGGTTATGGTTATTGCTGGAGTTGTGCCGGGGTGTGGACATGAAGCTAGGGTTAGGGTTATGGTTATTGCTGGGGCTGTGCCGGGGTGTGGACATGAAGCTAGGGTTAGGGTAAGGGTTATGGTTATTGCTGGGGTTGTGCCGGGGTGTGGACATGAAGCTAGGGTTAGGGTTATGGTTATTGCTGGGGCTGTGCCGGGGTGTGGACATGAAGCTAGGGTTAGGGTAAGGGTTATGGTTATTGCTGGGGTTGTGCCGGGGTGTGGACATGAAGCTAGGGTTAGGGTAAGGGTTATGGTTATTGCTGGGGTTGTGCCGGGGTGTGGACTTGAAGCTAGGGTTAGGGTAAGGGTTATGGTTATGGCTATGGCTGGGGCTGTGCCGGGGTGTGGACATGAAGCTAGGGTTAGGGTTATGGTTATGGTTATGGCTATGGCTGGGGTTGTGCCGGGGTGTGGACATGAAGATAGGGTTAGGGTAAGGGTTATGGTTATGGCTATGGCTGGGGCTGTGCCGGGGTGTGGACATGAAGCTAGGGTTAGGGTAAGGGTTATGGCTATGGCTGGGGTTGTGCCGGGGTGTAGACATGAAGCTAGGGTTAAGGTGGAACTTTCTTTTTATTTTGTCTAAATGAAAAGTCAACATAGTTACCTATACATTTCTTATAAATGTGTTATAACTTTGATACAAATATTTGGTTGTCTGTTTTCAAACTTCCTCTAGTCTATTTGTGCAGGTAGTTTCCAGCTGTCAGAGTGCTTCTGTAATCCGTGCAGGTACATGTCTCCTGAGAGATTGAGTGACATCCCCTGCTTTAAACAGTGTTTTGTTTGTTGAAACCTGGAAGATGGACTGTGCTGCTAATCTCTTCTGACACCACCATGGGGGTGGATCTGCTATTCATTGACCCTAAGTCAACAGAACAAGGGAAGCAGAAGGGAGAGCACGCTCTTCAGTCTTTGATATTCCTTTATTTCTGGACTCTTTATTTAACAACAAGGACTCCTAAATTTACATTAGAGTATGAGTGAATTTTTTTGTTGTTGCTTTTTTTTGTTGCCTTTTTAAGAATAGAGCTGTAAAGACATCAATGGCAGGTCTACTAGTTAAAACGAACAAGTTCCCCACAGGTGCCTTGCAGGCAGAGAAAATAATGTTGCTTGAAGGTATATTTATATTCATGTGATTGCATGTCGGTTGGTTTGCATATTATCTTTGAATTTCAAAAGCAGCATGAGGGTTAGAAATCTCCCAGTACATCTCTCAGGTTTTATCATCACAGACCCAAACAACTTCTGGATCTTACACTTCATAGTTTAGATCAAACTTGGTCAATTATCCTGATATCAACTTAACTCCTAGCCCTAGCTTTAACACTAACCTTAAATAATCCTAACTATAGCTCTAACCTAGCCCACGCAATTGCATTGAGTGACATTACTAGTCCAATGCACATGGTTTCCACTCAGCCATACTGTAATGCTTTATACATTTGATCAAATAATTAGCCCTTCTCTGATGCTGTCTTGTCCCCTGTTGAATAAATCTGTCTTGAGTATAGACAGGTTAAACCAGCTCCTATCTGGAAGGCATCTTAATGCAGCCCCTGGCTATCTAGCGTTAGCGTTTTAGAATCATAGCCTGTGGCGGAGAGAGAAAGGGTGGCTTATTTTCAAAAGCCTTGAAGAGCTTTCAAACAGGGTGACAAAGACAACAACAACAGGAAGTAATTTTGTGAAGTGCCCAAGGCAGGTGAAAAGTTCATATACAGTAGCTTACAATGTTATTTTATCACTATTTACCTTGTAACAGTCTTTATACTTCTATATGAGAAAACTTTGTAAGTAGAAACATAGAACATGTATGACATAAAAAGTAGCTTGTCCATGTGGGCATATTGTAATGTCCCCATAACATAAATAGGACCATATAACCAATAGCTGGCTGCAGTACCTTCACTATACCCCCCTAGCTATGTTCTGATTCACTTATAGGGCCATTTATGAAAATGATGAAGTATATTATCACCTCATTCCCTGTCCCTAGTCTTCCTACTTCATAGAGAGGTTAGCACTTTATATCTTTATATTAGCAACAGGCTATGACCATGTTATTATCACTTCCCTGCAGTAATGTGAAGCACTACCTAGATGGAATGTGGAAAGGGGAGACCGGAGGATGTCGGAGCTGCCTGGTAGCTCTTGTTGAGAAGTGGTTTAAATCCAGAGGTGATGACCTGAACCTGGGATTACCTGTCCTGGAGGGAGAATGGCATTAGCCCCCTGTCACCTCACCTCACGACCCACAACCTAAATCCTCTTCAGTCAAAATGATAATGTCAAGGCTTTACACACTTGATCACACACAAATGCACACGTGCACTCACAGTGGTTTGAGGTCAGCTTTTGACTTGCTAGAATAAAGTGTTATTGTTCAAATCTTCAGAATACATTCCCCCCCATTTTGATTAGTGTAATTATTTGATCAGCTCTTTTGAGAGTATAAAACAACATCAGGTCTGAGTTTATTGTAAGCACAGGCGTGTGGTGTGAGGTAGCCTACTGTAACTATATCATCCTGAGTAGGACATTTTTCCAAGTGCTTCACACCCACATAACTGTGTGACTCCTGTAATCATAATGATAGACAAAGGCAGGAGAGGAGAGGCAGGTAGCACTACCCCTAACCAGAAGAAAAGCCCTACATTCCAGGCTGGGATTCTGAGTAGCACCCACAGCAAGTTAAAACACGCTGCACTAAGCACCATCACTGTTTTAGTAAATATTTGTATAGTTAGTGGTGTTTGGGACAGAGGCATTGCTGTAGGACACAAAGATGGGTTCGGTTTCCCAGAAGTTTTTGAATTCAATGGAAAAGTGGTACACCTGCTGAAGATCTGGCATAGCATCGTTAATAAAGTTTCTCTATTAGATGTATTCAAATTTGGCTGAAGTTTGATACTATTTTAATTTGTAAACTATGCTTTCGTGCAGATTATTATATTATTGTAAATTCTAACTAATGACATACACAAAACATGAACAGTTCTTTGAATAGTGTAAATAAAATGTATCCTCAGATAGTTTTTTTCTTCTGTTAGTTTATTATCTAAATCTTCTATGACAGTTTTGGCTCTAAAAACATTTTTTTATGGAGACTTGGAGGATCCAGAGACATTACAGAAAGTCCAGCTACACCAACCAAGATACAGGAAGCACGGTAGATACCACCTGTCATTCAAATTCAAAACACCTGCTTCCTCAAGGGTGTCCATCGCCAGCTGTCTAGGCTGAGGAAGAAAACCGACCTCATATTCTTATTTGATTAAGGAAATATCGAGCTAACTCAAACCAGAACTACCATGACACTTCCCCACTGAACTGACACAAAACACCTAATAGTATAAATGTTTATAGTATCTTACATACCTCCTAATAGTTCCCAAATTCGGGAATCCTCATCCCTTGCCAAGCTGTGCTCCTTTTTTCATGTTCAGCCCAGCTGCTCTGTTCAAGGCTGTGTTGAGCTGTGGCCCAACTGAATATTAATCCCACATAAGGATTTCCTCAACTCATAGCCAATATAATCATAGTAAGAATGCATCCAATTCCACCTGCATCCAGGGTCCATTTAGATTTACTCAACTCCTCTTCTAGCTGTACCTCTGTGATAATAATTTGAATGACATACTAGACTTTTAACATGTAATATTCACAGTGAGAGGGACAGAGAGAGCATCATTGAGGCAGATTACTGAAATATGATTGGTCAGTCAATTGTCTTCCAGTTCCAGGGAATAATGGATCATAATACTAACTGATTCCCTCTACAGGTTTATACTACTGTAGCTATGACAGAGACAAGATTGTTGTTATGTGGCCTACCAACTGCACAACACATTTAGCTTTTAAACCCCAGCATCTGTATATGAATCCTATTTGGCTTGACTTGACCAATAAGAATGACAGTTGATATCATAATCTGGTCATGTGCTGTCTTTGTGTCACTTTATATTTCGATAATGTGCCAAATAATTAACACACACTTCTTGGCGCCACTAGGGATGGCTGTCGATAAAAGAGATTGGAATTAGGCTACAACTAATTTCTGATGTTTGAGATACAGAAGTTAAGAGAACATATTTAGCATGTTTTAAACCCTGACAAACAGTGTTAAACCAACAGCTATTGGGTCAGTTAGGAGACAATCAGGAGAGCTCCCCTGAGAGTAGGTGATGGTGTGTTCTGTACCTGGATAGATAAGGTCTTATTGCCACCACCTGGAGCTGTGCTGTAGTACAACGCCTGAGGAGAATAAGTAATGAATGACTTTCTTAAAGAGAAAAAATCACTCCAAGAACGGTTCTTATTTTGGGACCCTTGTTGTTTTCACTCCATTAGATGGTTGTGAGAGAAAATATGGGATGTTTCTCAGAGGTCACCCTACAGTATGTAGAAATGATCACTAATAGCAATACTGCAAAAACGCTGGCTCAGAGAGTTCACACCTGAAGTTACAAATGGTGGACCCTAACACATGTGCCTGGTGTCAAAATACCTCAGAGAATATTGACTTCTTGTCTGAGTTTCCCTTTTACTTGGACCTACAGGATATTGGTCATGGCATGGCAGCCTGTGGGGTGGGGTGACTGGGAGTGCCCTTAATGGGGGGCATGCTACAGTAGACACCAGTGATTCACTTGGTTGTTAGTAACATATCTATCTCTAGGGAGGACTAAACCACTGAGTTAGTCAACAGGGTTGGGTTGTCAAGTCAAAGGAAGAAATCTCAGTCAGAAGACCAAGGGGCAGTTGAAACGATGGCATAAGAGGCATAGAAGGTGAGTATGAATTGTAACAATTGGCTCTGCTCGCTACAGGAAGCTGTAGTGAGCCAGGAACCAGGAAGGACACTGGCCTATGCTCTTCCTCTGCTGCCTCTTCAAAGATACATCAGCCTTGCCTCACCTTGTCCACCAGGCAGCAGCTCTTAAAAATGTACTCTGTTCTGCACAAGATCCTGTTTTCTCTCTGTCACTGGCTGTCCATGTAGGGTGGTTTGCGCAACTCTGAAAGACCGGGGTAAAACGGAAGTTAGGGAATGGAGCAGTTTCAAAAGTGTCATAATAGATATGACTACTGGATGATAATGTCAATGACTAACGACATGATTTTAATTGGTCGTGTTCATGTTTCTTGTCCTGTTTGCATAATTAGCAACTACATGGGGTTTTATTGTTTATTGTATGTTGTTTTCTGAATGTAAAGTAATACTTATCAACTCACGTTTCATCTCCTATCAGTGACTTCAGTGCGGGTATTTGATATTCCTTAAGTTATTAATATTACACTCATTACCTTGCCCTTTAGCCTGGTCTTATTTCAAACTTCAATAGCTACAGTATGTAGGCATGCTGCGTCAAAGTCACAGTAGGAATCATGTGTCATCAAGTCACTTGACTCAACAATCAGCATATTTTGCAATGTCTTTCAACTGTAATTGGAATCTGGGATTTGTGATAGCTGTCTGGTCATGACTAAAGCAAGGGCATCTTGTGTGACCACAGCAAGGCCTGTAGGAAAAACGCACAGTAATATAATACATGTAATAACTGTACGGTGTAGAAATACAGTTTTGGGGAGAGTACCCAGTGATTACAGAAATAGAATAGTCCCAAAAGTGCCAACCCTGCCCATCTTGAACTCCAGTCAAGCTCAATCACAATAAAAGTATTTTAAAGACAACAAATACTATTTGAACACAGGTCTACTAGTTATACATTACTTTATGAAAAAGCAGAAGAATCTGTAAGGTCTCATTTTCTATAGGAATTCATATGTTATGCAGCACTTTAGGTTGCTGTAGTAATGCAGCCTTGAAGAAAGTTCCCAGTATGATACAGTACATTTGGAGTAAATGCAGCAGCCTTCTCTTTCCCTTGGGCTGAGCCCCTATGAGCTGGTGTTCTGCTCTGCTTTGAGCTGAGAGGATGGACTTCCAGCTGGAAATGTTCTATTGGGCTTTGGTCCCATTTCCTATAATCTTTGCTTATTACAAACAGCCCTTCCTCAGTCATTCACATGCATTGCACAACTCACCACAAGGCCTTATATAAGGGAGAAAATAATACTGGGTACAAAAATCTAAATCATTCATTATTATTGTTTGGATTGATAACTTTTAATTTGTTTTTCTAATGGCAGTAGTAGGGTGGCAGGTAGCCTAGTGGTTAAGAGCATTGGGTCAGTACCTTAAAGGTTGTTGGTTCGAATCCCTGAGCTGACTAGGTGAAAAGTCTGTTGATGTGCCCCTTGCACAAGGTGCTTAACCCTAATTGCTTCTGTAAATCGGTATGGATAAGAGTGTCTGCTAAATCAGGGTTTCCTGAACTCGGTGCACATTTAGTTTTTTTGCCCTAGCACTACACAGCTGATTCAAATAATCAAAGCTTGATGATGAGTTGGTTATTTGAATCAAATCAAATGTTATTTGTCACATGCGCCGTGTACAACAGGTGTAGTAGACCTTACAGTGAAATGGTTTCTTACAGGCCCTTAACCAACAATGCAGTTTTATGAAAAATACTTGTTGTGTAAAAAATAGAAAAATAAAAAAAAGAATAAATAAAAGTAACAAATATTTAAAGAGCAGCAGTAAAATAACAAAAGCGAGGCTATATACAGGGGGTGCCAGTACAGAGGGGGGGGCACCCCCCTGGGGGGGGGGGGAATAGTCTGGGTAGCCATTTGATTTGCTGTTCAGGAGTCTTATGGCTTGGGGGTAAAATCTGTTGAGAAGCCTTTTGGAACTAGACTTGGAGCTCTGGTACCGTTTGTCATGCGGTAGCAGTGAGAACAGTCTATGACTAAGGTGGCTGGGATCTTTGACAATTTTTAGGGCCTTCCTCTGACACCGTCTGGTATAGAGTTCTTGGACGGCAGGAAGCTTGGTCCCAGTGATGTACTGGGCCATACGCACTACCCTCTGTAGTGCCTTGCGGTCGGAGGCCGAGCAGTTACCATACCAGGCAGTGATGTAACCAGTAAGGATGCTCTCGATGGTGTAGCTGTATAACTTTTTGAGGATCTGAGGACCCTTTTCAGTCTCTTGGGGGGAAATAGGTTTTGATGTGCCCTCTTCACGACTGTCTTCATGTGTATGGACCATGATAGTTTGTTGTTGATGTGGACACCAAGGAACTTGAAGCTCTCAACCTGCTCCACTACAGCCCCTGTCGATGAGAATGGGGGTGTGCTCGGTCCTCCTTTTCCTGCAGTCCACAATCATCTCCTTTGTCTTGTTCACAATGAGGGAGAGGTTGTTGTCCTGGCACCACCCGGCCAGATCTCTCCTCCCTATAGGCTGTCTCATCATTGTCGGTGATCAGGCCTACCACTGTTGTGTCATCAGCTAACTTAATGATGGTGTTGGAGTCATGCCTGGCCGTGCAGTCATGAGTGAACAGGGAGTACAGGAGGGGACTGAGCACGCACCCCTGAGGGGCACCCGTGTTGAGGATCAGCGAGGCGGATGTGTTGTTGCCGACCCTTACCACCTGGGGATGGCCCGTCAGGAAGTCCAGGATCCAGTTGAAGAGGGGTGTGTTCAGTCCCCGGGTCCTTAGCTTAGTGATGAGCTTTGAAGGCACTATGGTGTTGAACACTGAACTGTAGTCAATGTATAGCATTCTCACATAGGTGTTCCTTTTGTCCAGGTGGGAAAGGGCAGTGTGGAGTGCAATAGAGATTGCATCATCTGTGGATCTGTTGGGGCAGTATGCAAATTGGAGTGGGTTTCGGGTTTCTAAAGTAGTGGTGTTGATGTGGGCCATGACCAGCTTTTCAAAG
The DNA here is from genome assembly GCF_034236695.1 of Oncorhynchus nerka. Taxonomy (NCBI): domain Eukaryota; kingdom Metazoa; phylum Chordata; class Actinopteri; order Salmoniformes; family Salmonidae; genus Oncorhynchus; species Oncorhynchus nerka. The sequence goes on along the minus strand of NC_088424.1, from coordinate 28,568,086 downwards.
CACTTCATGGCTACAGACGTGAGTGCTACGGGTCAATAGTCATTTAGGCAGGTTACCTTTGTGTTCTTGGGCACAGGGACTATTGTGGTCTGCTTGAAACATGTTGGTATTACAGACTCAGACAGGGAGAGTTGGAAAATGTCAGTGAAGACACTTGCCAGTTGGTCAAAACATGCTCAGAGTGTACAGGTATGTCCTGGTAATCCGTCTGGCCCTGCGGCCTTGGGAATGTTGACCTGTTTAAAGGTCTTACTCACATCGGCTGCGGAGATCGTGATCACACAGTCGTCCGGAATACCTGTTGCTCTCAGGCATGTTTCAGTGTTACTTGTCTCAAAACAAGAATATAATTTAGCTCTTCTGGTAGGCTCATGTCACTGGGCAGCTGACGGCTGTGCTTCCCTTTGTAGCCTGTAATAGTTTGCAAGACCTGCCACGTCTGACGAGCGTCAGAGCCGGTGATGTACGATTCGATCTTAGTCCTGTATTGATGCTTTGCCTGTTTGATGGTTCGTCGGAGGGCATAGCGGGATTTCTTATAAGTTTCCTTGTTAGAGTCTCGCTCCGTGAAAGCGGCAGCTCTACCCTTTAGATCAGTGCGGATGCTGCCTGTAATCCATGGCTTCTGGTTGGGGTATGTACTGTACATACAGTCACTGTGGGGACGACATCATCAATGCACTTATTGATGAAGCCAGTGACTGATGTGGTGTACTCCTCAATGCCATCGAAAAAATCCCGGAACATATTCCAGTCTGTGCTAGCAAAACAGTCCTGTAGCTTAGCATCTGCTTCATCTGACCACTTTTTCATTGACCGAGTCACTGGTACTTCCTGCTTTAGTTTTTACTTGTAAGCAGAAATCAGGAGGATAGAATTATGGTCAGATTTGCCAAATGGAGGGAGAGCTTTGTACGCGCGTCTCTGTGTGTGGAGTATAGGTGGTCTAGAGTTTTTTCCCCCCTCTGGTTGCACATTTAACATGCTGATAGAAATTAGGTCAAATTGATTTAAGTTACCCTGCATTAAAGTCCCCGGCCACTAGGAGCGCCACCACCAAGAATATAGATGAAAACTCTCTTGGTAAATTGTGTGATCTACAGCTAATCATGGGATACTCTCCCTCAGGCGAGCAAAACCTTGAGACCTCCTTAGATACCATGCTGCAGCTGTTGTTTACAAATATACATAGACCGTCACCCCTTGTTTTACCCGAGGCTACTGTTCTATCCTGCCCATACTGTGTATAATCTGCAAGCTGTATGTTATTCATGTCATCGTTCAGCCACAACTCTGTGAAATATAAGATATTACAGTTTTAATGTCCCGTTCGTAGGATATACATGCTTGTAGTTCATCTATTTTATTGTCCAATAATTTTACATTGGTTAATAGGACCAAGGCAAATTACCCACTCGCCGCTGGATCCTTACAAGGCACCCCAATCATCGTCCTCGATATCTCCATCTTTTTCTCCTGCAAATGACGGGGATAAGGGCCTTGTCTGGTGTCTGGAGTAAATCTCTCTCGTCCGACTCGTTAAAGGAAAAGTTGTCTTAGTGTGTAGCAGGGTAGTGCTAGGACGAAAACCAAAACATGCACCCAGGGGGGCCCCAGGACCGAGTTTGGGAAACCCTGTGCTAAATGACTAAAATGTCAATGTAAATGTAGTTTTGCATTGGGATAAGTATGTGTTGTAAAATGTTGCTTCAGGACAGTAGCAGTGATTATTCAGTAGTAGCCTAGCTGTAATGACAAAAGTAACTGTCCAAATACTAATATTTGATTTAGATTTACAGGTTACATAGACAACGAATTGGAGACCACTATTTACAAACCAATATGTTGGTTACCATGTTACTGTACTTTCCATTCACAGATTTGGTGTGTTGTATTGCAAGAGACAAGATATGTGGACTCAGTCCATATTTGGCAGTAATGGGTGTGGGTGTATTCTTAGTCATATTGTTACTCAATCCAGATAGTTAAAATTGGTTTTATGAAGGGTAAGGATCAGTGTCATTGCTGCATGAGAAACCAGCAGCAGCTATGAAAGATGTCTAGTTTATTCATTCCTAAGGATTTGGGTGTTGATTTAGTAAATGGATCAAAGCACAGTCAGACGACCATTTCATTATAACTGTTTGGGAATAATTTGGCTATGAGACCAATTGTTTTCAAGACATTGTTTTTATTTCTGTTAGCCATGAATGCATTTGAGACCCACAAATTCACACTGGGGAAAAAAGCATTACATCTCAAATTAATAAAATGCTTGCTTGAACTTCTCAACATTCAGAGACCATCCAGAGAGTAGGCAGACAGGCAGCTAGACAGGACAGTAAGATAATGGGTAACTGTAATTACTGATTGGGAAGCCTCTCTGGCTGCTCAGTCAAAACCCTTCTCCAAATTCCATGGAACTCCACTCCATGAAAGTGTTTGACTGTGTGTTCTGTACTCTCCCAAGTACTGGATCCAAATCCATACTGCTATTAAACAGACAGATGGTGACAAGGTCGAGGGGTTCTAGCAAAGTAGGTCATATAATGTGTATGTATTCAGACCCAATGTATGGAAAATATTATTCCAACAAATGTAATAATAACAGGAATTCATGTAATTTGTAAAGCTCTTTTCTCACACCCAAGGCGCTGAATGTATAGAAAGAGTTGAGAAGTTCCTATATTTAGACTGGTTGGGTGGTATGTTGGCAGTTAGTCTAGTGTTAGTCATTGTGTGGATGGGGTTATTGGGTTCTGCTTCCTTAAATAGACAACATGGGTATTTTTTACAGTATCAACAAAACAAAAAAATCTACCATGAATGATTGGTTGGTTAGAGACTAGTAAAAATAATACATGGAAATGGAACACAGCAGAGATAGAGAGCTAGAAGAGTATACCGTGTAACCAAATAGTTCTGTGTGTACTCTAGACTGTGATTCTGGGTATGTAAAACAAAACAGAGTTTGCGTTTTTCTCTAACAAGACCATGGCGTCCCCACAACCGTCAGTGAGATCCACACTGGGCCCGTTTGCAGTAATCAGCCAGACTGTCTTGCTCTAATTGTTTCCAGATTTGTGTGGGAGGTCAGGGCCCCGGAGTGCTGATCCTTGCCAAGTTTATAAACAGAGCAGTGTTTCCAGATGGCCACTGGCTCCAGACTGGCTAGCAGGTTGATTGGGACCAGAATAATAACAGGTGGAGAACAGACAATGAATTCCTTGACACTTTACCTCCCCTCATACACACACACACACACACACACACACACACACACACACACACACACGGGCGTACGTTCTCACGCTCTCTCTGTCCAACCTACACACACTTTTGACACACAAATAATTCTGATGCCGTCTCTCCCTCTTTTCCCCCCTTCTCCTATGCATCAAGCAGAGCTAACACCAACACTACCAAGGAGCAGCTCAGAGGATATTCTGTCCAGTTAACTTTTAATACATTTGAAAGCATAGATCAGACATTTATTGCATGTTCTAAAACCAATTCAGCTCATTCTGATTGAAGATTTTTCACTCTAAAGAAGTATGTATTAGAGTGCATGAATGTGTATTTCCTTGATAAATTTGCAACCAACTGACTAGTATCGACTGATAGATTATACATTTAACTTGTGATTTTAGAATGCTTCAATCATTTAATTGTGCACATGAACTAAATTTGATAAGATTGGAATCCAGATGAAATGTGGACAGATTTTTTTTTTTTAAATACATGATTTAAATATAATCAGTGGACTGCATTCGACCTCTATTAATATTTCAATATAAGTAAAAGTCTGCTGTTGCAAACCTGGAAAGCATTTACCATGGCACACACACACAAGGTGAAGATTTCAGTAGCAAGCCTTCTGAAGACATTCGCAGCAGCACAATCACATCATTAGTCTGCAGCCTTCTTTCTAAAATGTATAGTTTTCAAGTTTTTGTTTACAGAACTGAGTACTCCCATGGTCTTTGTAATGGCTTGAGACTAGAAAGGAGAGAGAGAGAGAGAGAGAGAGAGAGAGAGAGAGAGAGAGAGAGAGCTTGGGGGGTTAGGAGCCGAGGAGGAGGGGGGAGAGGGCGCCTTTCATCGGTTGTGCTCTGCCACACTTGCTGGGCCAAGGCTGGCCCCTGTTTTTCGGTCAGCGTACTCCACTCCAGATGTGCGGAGGCTCCAGAGTGGCTGTCATGTACAGTAAATCAGCATCTGAGGCCTCGTCAATCTGTGGGGCAGAGCGCTGCGGTGTCGTCAGCCCCAGCCACTGGCATAAATGGACATTTGTACTGCAGAGGTCCTATGAGTCTTAGGGGAGGTGGTGGTGGTGGTGATCTGTTGGCTCGATCAGATAGTGTTAAAAGAGTTGAAAAATTAGGCCAACAAAGGAGACGCCAATGCAATGACGACTTACACAGGAAAATGTATTCATGTTTTAACTTGAAAGTGAAGCTGCGGAAGTGGAGCTTTGTTGGAGCATTTTGTAACATGTTTTAAATCAATCCAGCTTCCATACACAATAAAACACATCATACTCCATCTCAATGGAGATGCTTTTACACCTGCATTGTTTGCTGTTTGGGGTTTTAGGCTGGGTTTCTGTACAGCACTTTGAGATATCAGCTGATGTACGAAGGGCTATATAAATAAATGTGATTTGATTTGATTTGAATGGCCTCTCTCCCAAGAAAGCCAGCTAAAATGAGCTCACTGTCACAATGATCAGACAAGCAGTAAATACAATAGAAATACAACAGTAACACTAACACAATATTGTCTGCAAACAATTCAAATAGCCTGATTTACTATGTTGAATTTCCTGTATATGTAATTTAGCTTTTAGCTGCCGTGTATACTGAAAAACAACTCATCTAAATTTTATTTTACAAATCATCAAATACATGGTTCTCAATCCACTGCAATACGTCTAACGGACAATTGGTGCCAATGTCAACAAAAAAATCTAAAGGGAGGTGGCAAGTAGCCAGGCACGATGATGATGAACATTGTTGTGAAAGCCCAAAATGTTGTGAAAAAAAAGAGAGATGAGCTCTGATTTAAAAAAGGATGCTGAGCAGACTCTGGAGTGTCTTCAGTTCAGACAGACTTTCCCCCACACATTCCAAGCCTACGGATTTTCCCATGCTAACTGCAAAGGGTTTGACTCAGCATGGTTAAGCTATCACTGAGACCATGTCATAGGAAACAAGCCATTGATGACTTACAGTGTGAAGCCAATACTAGTCTACAAGTTTTTATATTTTCATTGTATCTTCCCACCAGAGGCATTCTTTAAATCAAAGGTCAACCATGATGATATTGTGGCTCCCATATATAATTCCAAAGAATGATAAAGATGATGATATCCATGTATTGAATTAATAAATCATATATTTTTTAAATGTTAGATGTGTCATTCAGTAAACTATCACACTAGTCATCTCAAAGTCAGCTGTTAATGTAGGGTTTAACTATATCCTTTAATGATAATTTAGGGTTAGAAAGGATTCCTGCTCTCTAGCACTCCCCATGTGTGCATGTTTTGCCCAGCGAGGACGGCCAGTCGGCCCAGCCACGCCTTAACCTTCTCCTCCCCTGGCTGACAGGCTATCACCGGGAGAGTAGGTTTCCTGTGGGATCCCCTCTGCTGTGCAGCCTACTGGGCATCCCTCTCCTCCCCCACCCCCCCTGCCAGTAACAAGCCAAGGCGTCTGAGACCTGATTATTTGCACTGACCCAGGTCTGTCTCCTCAGGGCCAGGCGGCTAGCCTCAGCCAGGACACAGTTGCATTGGATCACATTGACATGGAGCAAGGGAAAGAGAAGGAGGGAGAGCGAGAGAGAGCGAGAGAGAGAGGGAAGGAAGGGTGAAGGGAAAGAGAAGGAGGGAGAGCGAGAGAGAGCGAGAGAGAGAGGGAAGGAAGGGTGAAGGGAAAGTGAGAGAGGAGAGGACGGGGGGAAGAAAACAGGCCCTGGCTCCAGTCAGGCGGCCCTCCTCGGCAGGTTGATGAATGTCCAGAACTTCCCGATCTTTGCCACCCAAGCCAGCAGAGTCAGGCTACAATGAGTTACAGTCTCTGGTCTACAGCCCTCTCTCCCTCCCTCCCCGAGCCCCGTCGAGCCCCCTCAGCCCCCGGCCTCAGCCCCCCGAAGCAGAGCTGGCTGGCCCGGCCTCTTTCCATAAACACTGCGGGTCTATCCTCCATACCACTGCTTTGTCCACCTCCACCTCTCTCACCCTTTCAACCCTTTCACGGCCTGACTGGCCTGATTTTACCCAGGCAACACACACTGGCTAGGCTAAGTGCTAAGCCCACCACAAACTGACATACTGGACAGGAAAACAGGACACTCAGTTTGTATTCAAGATGTTATTGGCAGGTTGCTATGATCCTAATGTTCTCCAGCTAAATGTTTACAAGAGAAATCCATCCTACACCTGACACATCATATTGGCAGATTCTGAGATGAGTGAAATGTATCACAAAGACCGGAGATGTCTCCAGAATATCGATGAGGAGATAACAACGTCCTCCAAAAGTAAACAGTGTATCAGTGGGTTATATGGCAGAGAGATTACACTTCGCATCTGCCTACAAAAAAAGTCAAATTGATGACAACAAAGTGCTAAGAAAGTGATGCCAAACAGGAAAGATTGGGAAAGCTAAGCTGTAGCCTTGCACAAGAATTAAGCCCCAGAATGAAACCTTTCCATTGAACTTTTTCCTATTGCTAAAGATTTCATTTTCCCAGAGTGCTAGCTACCCAGGGTAGATTGTCTGGTACAAGTTTAACTTCTTGAAGTCACAATTGATCTGTTCCTCAACACCAATGTTTCCACCACTGCCTCTGCCAATACATAGCCTACATAGGGGACTTGCAAACCATTTGCTGCTCTCAGTACCAGCCAACCAAGGTCCTCCTTGGAGCCAGGAAAACGTTTTTTGAAAAACAAACAAAATGACTGGGAATGGACTAACACCTTACAGTTTTAGATTTTAGATGCAAAATAGACATGCTACTTATTGCCATGTACAGGGAACCACGTTATACCATTATGATGGTTGTAAAACACCCTATATGGCAAGCAAAATGGTTAAGGTTTGCCCTCTGCTGTTACAGCTAATTGTACACATTCATGCTGAATGATTGAACATTTTAGATAGCATCTATGTTATAAGAATTCTACAGAGGCCATGTTAAAGTGCCAAACAGCAGTTGAAACAATAACAAAGTGTTTCCCCCACCACTGTTTAGGTAGAAAGCTGAGTGCTGGAGAAATGGAATCACTCTCAAATTCAGAGCTATGGATGCAAGGAGTGACCATCAATGATATCAACATTATAGTTTGAACAATCTTTTCAGGCTATATAGTGTTTGTTTGCATTTATTTTATTTGCAAACATTGCAGTAAAACAAGCTTATATTTTGGGTTATGATGGGGCAAGACAGTTGAATTAAGCTCATGAGGCATTTCTTCAAGAATCAATGGGTACATATCAATTGCTGATTGCCCCTATATTGCCCCTATAAGGTATACATTTTACTCAGCATCGATGTCGCATGGCAATACTATCCTCGTACTTCTTCAAGACTTATAAAAACTCCTCCCCAATAATAAACCAAACTAGACAGTCTTGTGTGTCAGTGGTGAAACGAAAGATAAATTAACAATATGCAGTAGTTGAGAAAAACACGCCGCCCCGTTAAAAATGTAATCATTCCCTATTACAGCGAAAGCACAGTCATTACGTTACCCAGCAATTGCGATTGGCAACACTTTTTTTGGTAATTTGATGACGCACAAATCTTGGTGCTCTTGGCAGGAGTTAGTCTGTGTGTCTCACATCCCTTTCCATGGACATGCTCAGCCAGGAGTCTACCCTGGAGTGACCCACGGCCTCTCAATCTCTGAGACTTTCCCTCAGTACAAAAATAGGATATTCTATGGATTTGACATGACAGGGAATACAGATACCTTAAAAAAGGTAGGATAAAAACAACAAGTCAGTATCTGGTGTGACCACCATTTCCCTCATGAAGAGCGACACATCTCCTTCACATAGAGTTGATCAGGCTGTTGATTGTGGCCTGTAGAATGTTATACCACTCCTCTTCAATGGCTGTGCAAAGTTGCTGGATATCGTCAAGAACTGAAACATCCTGTCGTACACATCAATCCGGAGAATCCCAAACGTGCTCAATGGGTGACATGTCTGGTGAGTATGCAGGCCATGGAAGAACTGGGACATTTTCAGCTTCCAGGAATTGTGTACAGATCCTTGCGACATGGGGCTGTGCATTATCATGGTGAAACGTGGTGATGGCGGCGGATGAATGGCATGACAATGGGCCTCAGGATCTCCTCACGGTTTCTCTGTGCATTTAAATTGACATCGATAAAATGCAATTGTGTTCGTTGTCTGTAGCTTATGCCTGTCCATACCATAAACCCTGCCGCCACTATGGGGCATTCTGTTCACAACATTGACATCAGCAAACCGCACCCACACAACGCTGTACACATCTGCCATCTGCCCGGTACAGTAGAAACCAGGATTTATCTGTGAAGAGCACACCTCCAGAGTGCCAGTGGCCATCGAAGATGAGCATTTGCCCACTGAAGTCGTTTACAATGCCGAACTGCAGTCAGGTCAAGAGCCTGGTGAGGAGGACGAGCACGCAGATGAGCTTCCCTGAGACGGTTTCGGACAGTTTGTGCAGAAATTCTTTGCTTGTGCAAACCCAAAGTTTCATCAGCTGTCGGTGCGGCTGGTATCAGACGATCCCACAGGTGAAGAAGCTGGATGTGGGCTGGCGTGGTTACACGTGGTCTGCTGTTGTGAGGCAGGTTGGACGTACTGCCAAATTCTCTAAAACGACATTAGAGAAGGCTTATGGTAGAGAAATGAACATTCAATTCTCTGGCAACAGCTCTGGTGGACATTCCTGTCAATTGCACACTCCCTCAAAACTTGAGACATCTGTGGCATTGTGTTGAGTGACAAACTGCACATTTTAGAGTGGCCTTCTATTGTCCCTAGCACAAGGTGCACCTGTGTAATGATGACGCTGGTTAATCAGTTTCTTGATATGCCACACGTGTCAGGTGGATGGATATCTTGTCAAAGGAAATGCTTACTAACAGGGCTGTAAACTAATTTGTGAACAACATTTGAGAGAAATATGCTTTTTGTACGTATGGAACATTCCCAGGTTCTTTTGTTTCAGCTCATGAAAGATGGGACCAACACTTTACATGTTGTGTTTATATTTTTGTTCAGTATAAATGTGTTTTTCAAATAATGTGGCCCGAATCAACTACTTCAATTGGTAGTATTTGAAAGTATTTTCAAATCATTTCCTATAAATAGCCTACAATTTGAAAGTATTTTAAAATACTTATTTGAAATACTATCTTCAAATACCTAGGTTACATGCATGATAGTGTATTTGAGTCAATGTATTTGAGTATTTTCAAATACATGCCAATACTTTCCAAGTTTTTTCCCAAATACATTCCAATATTCAACTACTTGTCTGAAATAAAACATTTTTGAATAATGACTTTGAAATGTATGTGAAAGTAATTTAGATATTAGAAATAGTATTTGAACCCAGGTCTGATTTCAATAGCAAGAAATCAAAGCAGAAATGTATCAGTTGCCTATTTATGTATTCAGCATTTGTCTACTTTTGCAGATAATCCACAATATGGTAGGGTTGACCTAATTTACAAGACAGATGATCTTGCATGGTGGGTGCTGGGGGCTTTTACAGTTAAACGCATTTCAGTTATCCAACAGATAAAAGCATTACTAAAAAGACACAGGGAGGACCCTGTCTATCAAAGGATTCTTTGAGTGCTTTTTTCAAAGAAACCACTGTCTGCACACGAGGCTCATCCCATCCTTCTGTCTGTTCTCTTTAAAACAGATCTGACTTCCGTCCAACCCCCCCACTGACCCCCCCACTCCCGGTGTGGGAGACATTCCTACAGCAGGATGGTTGAATGGCAGCCCTGTTGCATGTCAGCCTAGGCGGCAGCAACAGGCAATTTACAAGGTCCCTGCTGTGTGGAACTGTGACCTGGCCCTCTGAGCAGCGCTCCCAGGTGACAAATAAAACACTATCCCCCACAGGAGTAGACCAGGCCCTAAAGACTTCACAATGCTAATCTAATTGTAGCTCGAACTCCAAGTGGCCAGCTAGCACTTTAGTCCCCCCCTCTCTCTCCCCCTGCTCTCTCCGCTAGCCATTCAGAGGACTAGGTACTGCTAATTGGGTAATAACGGTGTGTAATAAATTTGTGGTTTTAATGTGGGGCCTTAAATGGTCACTTAATGTTCATGTTTCTCACACAGACATTGTTCGGTAGAAAAATAAAAAGTTTTGGACCTTTTTGAAATATTACAAATTAAACACTACGCATAGGTTGTTCAACACCATTATTGATAATGGTGTTTCGATGTGTTCTGTTTGACTGCCAAAAGGTGCCTTTACCAATACAGCACAAATCAAATGACCTTTTATTTGTCACATACTGTAAAGCTCTGGGCGTAGTGGGTGAGAAGTCCGGCGCAGGAAGCAGAGAGTACAGGGTAGTGGAGCCATCATCGACTCAGTGGGTTTTGTCCAACATGTCTCTGGACCTACTGACTGCCGAAGTCACACACTGGACCTAGTTTTGTCCCATGGAATAAATGTTGTGGATCTTAATGTTTTTCCTCATAATCCTGGACTATCGGACCACCATTTTATTATGTTTGCAATTGCAACATATAATCTGCTCAGACCCCAACCAAAGAACATCAAAAGTTGTGCTATAAATTCACAGACAACACAAAGATTCCTTGATGTCCTTCCAGACTCCCTCTGTCTGCCCACGGATGTCAGAGGACAAAAATCAGTTAACCACCTAACTGAGGAACTCAATTTAACCTTGCGCAATACCCTAGATGCAGTTGCACCCCTAAAAACTAAAAACATTTCTCATAAGAAACTAGCTCCCTGGTATACAGAAAATACCCATTTACATTACATTTACATTTAAGTCATTTAGCAGACGCTCTTATCCAGAGCGACTTACAAATTGGTGCTTTCACCTTATGACATCCAGTGGAACAGCCACTTTACAATAGTGCATCTAGGTATTTTAAGGGGGGGAGAAGGATTACTTTATCCTATCCTAGGTATTCCTTAAAGAGGTGGGGTTTCAGGTGTCTCCGGAAGGTGGTGATTGACTCCGCTGTCCTGGCGTCGTGAGGGAGTTTGTTCCACCATTGGGGGGCCAGAGCAGCGAACAGTTTTGACTGGGCTGAGCGGGAACTGTACTTCCTCAGTGGTAGGGAGGCGAGCAGGCCAGAGGTGGATGAACGCAGTGCCCTTGTTTGGGTGTAGGGCCTGATCAGAGCCTGGAGGTAGTGAGGTGCCGTTCCCCTCACAGCTCCGTAGGCAAGCACCATGGTCTTGTAGCGGATGCGAGCTTCAACTGGAAGCCAGTGGAGAGAGCGGAGGAGCGGGGTGACGTGAGAGAACTTGGGAAGGTTGAACACCAGACGGGCTGCGGCGTTCTGGATGAGTTGTAGGGGTTTAATGGCACAGGCAGGGAGCCCAGCCAACAGCGAGTTGCAGTAATCCAGACGGGAGATGACAAGTGCCTGGATTAGGACCTGCGCCGCTTCCTGTGTGAGGCAGGGTCGTACTCTGCGGATGTTGTAGAGCATGAACCTACAGGAACGGGCCACCGCCTTGATGTTATTTGAGAACGACAGGGTGTTGTCCAGGATCACGCCAAGGTTCTTAGCGCTCTGGGAGGAGGACACAATGGAGTTGTCAACCGTGATGGCGAGATCATGGAACGGGCAGTCCTTCCCGGGAGGAAGAGCAGCTCCGTCTTGCCGAGGTTCAGCTTGAGGTGATGATCCGTCATCCACACTGATATGTCTGCCAGACATGCAGAGATGCGATTCGCCACCTGGTCATCAGAAGGGGGAAAGGAGAAGATTAATTGTGTGTCGTCTGCATAGCAATGATAGGAGAGACCATGTGAGGTTATGACAGAGCCAAGTGACTTGGTGTATAGCGAGAATAGGAGAGGGCCTAGAACAGAGCCCTGGGGGACACCAGTGGTGAGAGCACGTGGTGAGGAGACGGATTCTCGCCACGCCACCTGGTAGGAGCGACCTGTCAGGTAGGACGCAATCCAAGCGTGGGCCGCGCCGGAGATGCCCAACTCGGAGAGGGTGGAGAGGAGGATCTGATGGTTCACAGTATCGAAGGCAGCCGATAGGTCTAGAAGGATGAGAGCAGAGAGAGAGAGTTAGCTTTAGCAGTGCGGAGCGCCTCCGTGATACAGAGAAGAGCAGTCTCAGTTGAATGACTAGTCTTGAAACCTGACTGATTTGGATCAAGAAGGTCATTCTGAGAGAGATAGCGGGAGAGCTGGCCAAGGACGGCACGTTCAAGAGTTTTGGAGAGAAAAGAAAGAAGGGATACTGGTCTGTAGTTGTTGACATCGGAGGGATCGAGTGTAGGTTTTTTCAGAAGGGGTGCAACTCTCGCTCTCTTGAAGACGGGAGGGACGTAGCCAGCGGTCAGGGATGAGTTGATGAGCGAGGTGAGGTAAGGGAGAAGGTCACCGGAGATGGTCTGGAGAAGAGAGGAGGGGATAGGGTCAAGCGGGCAGGTTGTTGGGCGGCCGGCCGTCACAAGACGCGAGATGTCATCTGGAGAGAGAGGGAGAAAGAGGTCAGAGCACAGGGTAGGGCAGTGTGAGCAGAACCAGCGGTGTCGTTTGACTTAGCAAACGAGGATCGGATGTCGTCGACCTTCTTTTCAAAATGGTTGACGAAGTCATCTGCAGAGAGGGAGGAGGGGGGGAGGGGGAGGAGGATTCAAGAGGGAGGAGAAGGTGGCAAAGAGCTTCCTAGGGTTAGAGGCAGATGCTTGGAATTTAGAGTGGTAGAAAGTGGCTTTAGCAGCAGAGACAGAGGAGGAGAATGTAGAGAGGAGGGAGTGAAAGGATGCCAGGTCTGCAGGGAGGCGAGTTTTCCTCCATTTCCGCTCGGCTGCCCGGAGCCCTGTTCTGTGAGCTCGCAATGAGTCGTCGAGCCACGGAGCGGGAGGGGAGGACCGAGCCGGCCTGGAGGATAGGGGACATAGAGAGTCAAAGGATGCAGAAAGGGAGGAGAGGAGGGTTGAGGAGGCAGAATCAGGAGATAGGTTGGAGAAGGTTTGAGCAGAGGGAAGAGATGATAGGATGGAAGAGGAGAGAGTAGCGGGGGAGAGAGAGCGAAGGTTGGGACGGCGCGATACCATCCGAGTAGGGGCAGTGTGGGAAGTGTTGGATGAGAGCGAGAGGGAAAAGGATACAAGGTAGTGGTCGGAGACTTGGAGGGGAGTTGCAATGAGGTTAGTGGAGGAACAGCATCTAGTAAAGATGAGGTCGAGCGTATTGCCTGCCTTGTGAGTAGGGGGAAGGTGAGAGGGTGAGGTCAAAAGAGGAGAGGAGTGGAAAGAAGGAGGCAGAGAGGAATGAGTCAAAGGTAGACGTGGGGAGGTTAAAGTCGCCCAGAACTGTGAGAGGTGAGCCGTCCTCAGGAAAGGAGCTTATCAAGGCATCAAGCTCATTGATGAACTCTCCGAGGAACCTGGAGGCGATAAATGATAAGGATGTTAAGCTTGAAAGGGCTGGTAACTGTGACAGCATGGAATTCAAAGGAGGCGATAGACAGATGGGTAAGGGGAGAAAGAGAGAATGACCACTTGGGAGAGATGAGGATCCCGGTGCCACCACCCCGCTGACCAGAAGCTCTCGGGGTGTGCGAGAGCACGTGGGCGGACGAAGAGAGAGCAGTAGGAGTAGCGGTGTTGTCTGTGGTGATCCATGTTTCCGTCAGAGCCAAGAAGTCGAGGGACTGGAGGGAGACATAGGCTGAGATGAACTCTGCCTTGTTGGCCGCAGATCGGCAGTTCCAGAGGCTACCGGAGACCTGGAACTCCACGTGGGTCGTGCGCGCTGGGACCACCAGATTAGGGTGGCTGCGGCCATGCGGTGTGGAGCGTTTGTATGGTCTGTGCAGAGAGGAGAGAACAGGGATAGACAGACACATAGTTGACAGGCTAGAGAAGAGGCTACGCTAATGCATAGGAGATTGGAATGACAAGTGGACTACACGTCTCGAATGTTCAGAAAGTTAAGCTTACGTAGCAAGAATCTAATTGACTAAAATGATTAAAATGATAGAGTACTGCTGGGGTAGGCTAGCTGCGTTGTTGACACTACCCTAATCAAGTCGTACCGTTGAGTGTGAAGTTTCTACAATGCTGCTTATCGGGAGCTAACTGGCAGTGTTGGTTACGTTACGTTGCGTTAGGAGAACGACAATAGCTGGCTAGCTAACCTAGAAAATCGCTCTAGACTACACAATTATCTTTGAAACAAAGACGGCTATGTAGCTAGCTATGTAGCTAGCTACGATCAAACAAATCACACCGTTGGGACTGTAATGAAATGAAGTGAAAAAGTGATACTACCTGTGGAGCGACGCGGAATGCGACCGGAATGCGAAAGTTCTATTCAGTAGACGTTGGCTGGCTGTTGGCTAGCTAGGAGTGTCTCCTACGTTAAGGACGACAAAATAGCTGGCTAGCTAACCTCGGTGAATTAAGATAATCACTCTAAGACTACACACTCTAAACTACACAGTTATCTTGGATACGAAGACAGCAAAGACAACTATGTAGCTATCTAATACTACACTAATCACGTCGTTCGGTTGAGTGTGATAGTTACTACAGTGCTACGGTAGCCGGTGAACGTATGCTAGCTGGCTAGCTGCTAGGCAGATAGGAGGGCGACGAAATACGATAATAACCAAGCAAGCTTCCAGAAAATCGGAACGGAAATGGCAGCCACACCAAACTGGAAGTCTTCCGACTAGCTTGGAAAGACAGTACCGTGCAGTATCGAAAAGCCCTTACTGCTGCTCGATCATCCTATTTTTCCAACTTAATTGAGGAAAGATCATGATTATTAGAAGGCAAATTACGGACTCCTCTTTAAATCTGCGTATTCCTTCAAAGCTCAGTTGTCCTGAGTCTGCACAACTCTGCCAGGACCTAGAATCAAGAGAGACACTCAAGTGTTTTAGTACTATATCTCTTGACACAATGATGAAAATAATCATGGCCTCTAAACCTTCAAGCTGCATACTGGACGCTATTCCAACTAAACTACTGAAAGAGCTGCTTCCTGTGCTTGGCCCTCCTATGTTGAACATAATAAACGGCTCTCTATCCACCGGATGTGTACTTGAAAAAGCCAAACCTTGACCCAGAAAATATTAAAAACCATCGGCCGATATCGAATCTTCCATTCCTCTCAACATTTTTAGAAAAGGCTGTTGCGCAGCAATTCACTGCCTTCCTGAAGACAAACAATGTATACGAAATGCTTCAGTCTGGTTTTAGACCCCATCATAGCACTGAGACTGCACTATTGAAGGTGGTAAATGACATTTTAATGGCATCAGACCGAGGCTTTGCATCTGTCCTCGTGCTCCTAGACCTTAGTGCTGCTTTTGATACCATCGATCACCACATTCTTTTGGAGAGATTGGAAACCCAAATTGATCTACACGGACAAGTTCTGGCCTGGTTTAGATCTTATCTGTCGGAAAGATAACAGTTTGTCTCTGTGAATGTTTGTCCTCTGACAAATCAACTGTAAATGTCGGTGTTCCTCAAGGTTCCGTTTTAGGACCACTATTGTTTTCTCTCTATATTTTACCTCTTGGGGATGTCATTCGAAAACATAATGTTAACTTTCACTGCTATGCGGATGACACACAGCTGTACATTTCATTGAAACATGGTGAAGCCCAAAATTGCCCTTGCTAGAAGCCTGTGTTTCAGACATAAGGAAGTGGAAGGCTGCAAACGTTCTACTTTTAAACTCGGACAAAACAGCTTGTTGGGACCTAGCTTGTTCTAGGTCCCAAGAAACAAAGAGATCTTCTGTTGAATCTGACAATTAATCTGAATGGTTGTACAGTCGTCTCAAATAAAACTGTGAAGGACCTCGGCGTTACTCTGGACCCTGATCTCTCTTTTGACAAACATATCAAGACTGTTTCAAGGACAGCTTTTTTACATCTACGTAACGTTGTAAAAATCAGAAACTTTCTGTCCAAAAATGATGCAGAAAAATGAATCCATGCTTTTGTTAGTTCTAGGTTAGACTACTGCAATGCTCTACTTTCCGGCTACCCTGATAAAGCACTAAATAAACCTCAGTTAGTGCTAAATATGGCTGCTAGAATCCTGACTAGAACCAAAAAATTTGATCATATTACTCCAGTGCTAGCCTTCCTACACGTGCTTCCTGTCAAGGCAAGGGCTGATTTCAAGGTTTTACTGCTAACCTACAAAGCATTACATGGGCTTGCTCCTACCTATCTCTCTGATTTGGTCCTGCCGTACATACCTACACGTATACTACGTTCACAAGACGCAGGCCTCCTAATTATCCCTAGAATTTCTAAGCAAACAGCTGGAGGCAGGGCTTTCTTCTATAGAGCTCCATTTTTATGGAATGGTCTGCCTACCCATGTGAGAGACGCAAACTCTGTCTCAACCTTTAAGTCTTTACTGAAGACTAATTTCTCCAGTAGGTCATATGATTGAGTATAGTCTGGCCCAGGAGTGTGAAGGTGAACGGAAAGGCTCTGGAGCAACGAACCGCCCTTGCTGTCTCTGCCTGGCCGGTTCCCCTCTTTCCACTGGGATTCTCTGCCACTAACCCTATTACAGGGGCTGAGTCACTGGCTTACTGGTGCTCTTTCATGCCGTCCCTAGGAGGGGTGCGTCACTTGAGTGGGTTGAGTCACTGATGTGATCTTCCTGTCTGGGTTGGCGCCCCCTCCCCCCTTGGGTTGTGCCGTGGCAGAGATATTTGTGGGCTATACTCGACCTTGTCTCAGGATGGTAAGTTGGTGGTTGAAGATATCCCTCTAGTGGTGTGGGGGCTGTGCTTTGGCAAAGTGGGTGGAGTTATATCCTTCCTGTTTGGCCCTGTCCGGGGGTATCCTCGGATGGGGCCACAGTGTCTCCTGACCCCTCCTGTCTCAGCCTCCAGTATTTATGCTGCAGTAGTTTGTGTCGGGGGGCTAGGGTCAGTTTGTTATATCTGGAGTACTTCTCCTGTCTTATCCGGTGTCCTGTGTGAATTAAAGCATGCTCTCTCTAATTGTCTCTTTCTCTCTTTCTTTCTCTCTCTCGGAGGACATGAGCCCTAGGACCATGCCTCAGGACTACCTGGCATGATGACTCCTTGCTGTCCCCAGTCCACCTGGCCGTGCTGCTGCTCCAGTTCCAACTGTTCCGCCTGTGATTATTATTATTTGACCATGCTGGTCATTTATGAACATTTGAACATCTTGGCCACGTTCTGTTATAATCTCCACCCGGCACAGCCATAAGAGGACTGGCCACCCCTCATTGCCTGGTTCCTCTCTAGGTTTCTTCCTAGGTTTTGGCCTTTCTAGGGAGTTTTTCCTAGCAACCGTGCTTCTACACCTGCATTGCTTGCTGTTTGGGGTTTTAGGCTGGGTTTCTGTACAGCACTTTGAGACATCAGCTGATGTACGAAGGGCTATATAAATAAATTTGATTTGATTTGATAGTACTTCCCCCTGACACCCCGCACTGTCCTCGCCACACCAGGATGACCCGAAGAGGGTAGTGTGTGAGCACCCCAAATCAATTCATCACGAACACCAAGAGGCACGTACTTGCGACCTGTCGGACACTGAGGAGGCGCAGGTTCCATCCGTAATGCCCGCTCGATGTCCGAGTCCACCTCCCATACCACCGGTGCCACCAGCCTAGAGACTGGGAGTCGGATCGATGGGCCGTTCCTCCGTGTCATAGAGACAGGACAGCGCGTCAGCCTTCGTGTTCAGGGAGCCTGGTCTATAAGAAATGGTGAACCTGAATCGGGTGAAGAACGTGGCCCACCTTGCCTGACGCGGATTCAGTCTCCTAGCTGCCCGGATATACTCCAGATTCTGGTGGTCGGTCCAGATGAGAAAAGGGTGCCTCGCCCCCTCAAGACAGTGTCTCCACACCTGCAGGGCCCTTACCACCGCTAACAACTCCCGGTCCCCCACATCATAGTTACGCTCCGCCAGACTGAGCATCCTCAAAAAGAAAGCGCAGGGGCGGAGTTTCAGTGGCGTACCCGAGCGCTGTGATAGCACGGTACCCACCCCAGCCTCGGACGCGTCCACCTTCACTATGAAAGCTAAAGAGGGGTCCGGGTGCGCCAACACGGATGCATCGGTGAACAGCGCCTTCAACCTATTGAAGGCTCTGTCAACCTCTGCCGACCACCGCAAACGCACCGGCCCCCCCTTCAGCAGTGAGGTAATGGGGGCCGCTACCTGGCCAAAACCCCGGATAAACCTCCGGTAGTAATTGGCAAACCCTAAGACCCGCTGCACTTCCTTCACCGTGGTTGGAATCGGCCAATTACGCGCGGCCTTAACGCGGTTACACTCCATCACCACCCCCGAGGTGGAAATGCGATAACCCAGGAAGGAGCCGGCTCATTTGGAGAACACACACTTCTCAGCCTTGACGTATAGGTCATGCTCCAGCAATCTACCAAGCACCCTGCGCACCAGAGACACATGCGTGGCGCGGGTGGCAGAATAGATCAGAATATCCCCGATATAGACAACCACGCCCTGCCTGTGCAGGTCTCTGAGAATCTAGTCTACAAAGGATTGAAAGGCATGACGAGGTACTCATAATGACCCGATGTGGTACTAAACACGGTTTTCCACTCGTCTCCATACAGAATACGTACCAGATTATACACGCTCCTGAGGTCCAGTTTTGTGAAAAACCGTGCTCCGTGAAATGATTCCACCGCCGTAGCGATGAGAGGTAGCGGGTAACTAAATCCCACCGTGATGGCATTTAGACCTCTATAATCAATGCACAGACACAGACCTCCCTCCTTTTTTCACAAAAAAAGAAACTTGAGGAGACGGGTGAGATGGAGGGCCAAATGTACCCCTGTCCCAGAGATTCCGTGACGTACAGTGGGGAGAACAAGTATTTGATACACTGCCGATTTTGCAGGTTTTCCTACTTACAAAGCATGTAAAGGTCTGTAATTTTTTATCATAGGTACACTTCAACTGTGAGAGACGGAATCTAAAACAAAAATCCAGAAAATCACATTGTATAATTTTTTTGTAATTAATTTGCATTTTATTGCATGACAGAAGTATTTGATACATCAGAAAAGCAGAACTTAATATTTGGTACAGAAACCTTTGTTTGCAATTACAGAGATCATATGTTTCATGTAGTTCTTGACCAGGTTTGCACACACTGCAGCAGGGATTTTGGCCCACTCCTCCATACAGACCTTCTCCAGATCCTTCAGGTTTTGGGGCTGTCGCTGGGCAATACGGACTTTCATCTCCCTCCAAAGATTTTCTATTGGGTTTAGGTCTGGAGACTGGCTAGGCCACTCCAGGACCTTGAGATACTTCTTACGGAGCCACTCCTTAGTTGCCCTGGCTGTGTGTTTCGGGTCGTTGTCATGCTGGAAGAGCCAGCCACGACCCATCTTCAATGCTCTTACTGAGGGAAGGAGGTTGTTGGCTAAGATCTCGCGATACATGGTCCGATACATGGCCCCATCCATCCTCCCCTCAATACAGTACAGTCGTCCTGTCCCCTTTGCAGAAAAGCATCCCCAAAGAATGATGTTTCCACCTCCATGCTTCAAGGTTGGGATGGTGTTCTTGGGGTTGTACTCATCCTTCTTTTTCCTCCAAACACGGCGAGTGGAGTTTAGACAAAAAGCTCTATTTTTGTCTCATCAGACCACATGACCTTTTCCCATTCCTCCTCTGGATCATCCAGATGGTCATTGGCAAACTTCCGACGGGCCTGGACATGCGCTGGCTTGAGCAGGGGGACCTTGCGTGCGCTGGCAGCCCTGGCACCCAGCCGCCGCTCCATCGTACTCCCTCGGGAGCGCAAGACGAAGGGCGCCGGAGCCGGACGCAGGAGGAGGAGGAGGTGGACTCGTCGGAGGAACCAGAGGTGAAGAGAGGAGACCACTCCTCTCCCATCGGTCCATTCTCTCCATCATCTGATCCATAGCCGATCCTATCCAATGGAGGATGGTGGTATGATGGAGGACACGGTCCTCCATCGATGGTAGGGGGTTGGCAGCTCCTCCTGCTGACTCCATTGGCAAGGTGCGGTATTCTGTAACGCTCTGGGCGTAGTGGGTGCGAAGTCAGGTGTAGGAAGCAGAGATTACAGGGTAGTGCTATTTATTGCACACACGGCTGAACATAAGCCACCACACAAAACAAATGCCCCAAACACAGGGACTCAAACAGTCCGGAGAAAAACCCATGAACGAAACATGTCAACATCGAACGTGCTCAGAGCAACACAAAACAATCCCGCACACAGAGCAGGCGGGCCTACTGGCTAACATAGCCCGACTAATCAGCCTACACACAAAACAGGTGAAACCAATAAACAGAAAGGGGAAAAGGGATCAGTGGCAGCTAGTAGGCCGGTGACGACGACCGCCGAGCGCCACCCGAACAGGACGGGGAGCCACCTTCGGTAGGAGTCGTGGCACATACGCCGAAAACATAAGGTGTAGACCTTAGAGGGAAATGCTTACTTTAGTCCTTAACCAACAATGGAGTTTAAAAAAATCTGTGTTATTTAAGAAAGAAATATAAGAAATAAAAGTAACAAATAAGTAAAGAGCAGCAGTAAAGTAACAATAGCGGGGCTATATGCAGGGGGTGCCGGTACAGATTCAATGTGCGGGGGCACCGGTTAGTTGAGGTAATATGTATATGTAGGTAGAGTTAAAGTGACTACGCAAAGATAATAACAGAAAGTAGAAGCAGCGTAGTGGAAGGGGGGGCAATGCTAATAGTCTGGGTATCCATTTGATTAGCTGTTCAGGAGTCTTATGGCTTGGGGGTAGAAGCTGTTTAGAAGCCTCTTGGACCTAGACTTGGCGAAGCCTCTTGGTACCACTTTAGAAGTCTCTTGGTACCACTTTCCGTGCGGTAGCAGAGAAAACAGTCTATGACTAGGGTGGCTGGAGTCTTTGACAAATTGTAGGACTTTCCTCTAACACCGCCTGGTATAGAGGTCTTGAACAGCAGGAAGCTTGGCCCCAGTGATGTACTGGACCATACACACTACCCTCTGTAGTTGCCATACCAGTCAGTGATGAAACCTGTCAGGATGCTCTCAATGGTGCAGCTATAAAACTTTTTGAGGAAATGAGGACCTATGCCAAATCTTTTCAGTCTCCTGAGGAGGAATAGGTTTTGTTGTGACCTCTTCACAACTGTCTTGGTGTGCTTGGACCATGTTAGTTTTTTGGTGATGTGGACGCCAAGAAACTTGAAGTTCTCAACCTGCTTCACTACAGCCCCGTCGATGAGAATGGGGGCGTGCTCGGTCCTCCTTTTCCCGTCGTCCACATTCATCTCCTTCGTTTTGATCACGCTGAGGAAGAGGTTGTTGTCCTTGCACCACATGGTCAGGTCTCTGACCTCCTCCCTATAGGCTGTCTCATTGTTGTCGGTGATCAGGCCTACAACTCTTGTGTCATCGGCAAACTTAATGATGGTGTTGGAGTTGTGCCTGGCCGTGCAGTCATGAGTGAACAGGGAGTACAGGAGAGGACTGAACACGCACCCCTGAGGGGCCCCCGTATTGAGGATCAGCATGGCGGATGTGTTGTTACCAACCCTTACCACCTGGGAATGACCCGTCAGGAAGTCCAGGATCCAGTTGCAGAGGGAGGTGTTTAGTCCCATGGTCCTTAGCTTAGTGATGAGCTTTGAGGGCACTATGGTGTTGAACGCTGAGCTGTAGTCAATGAATAGAATTCTCACATAGGTGTTCCTTTTGTCCAGGTGTGATACGCAATAGAGATTGCATCATCTGTGGATCTGTTGGTGCGGTATGCAAATTGGAGTGGGTTTCGGGTTTCTGGGATAATGGTATTGATGTGAGCCATGACCAGCCTTTCAAAGCATTTCATGGCTACAGACGTGAGTGCTACGGGTAGGTAGTCATTTAGGCAGGTTACCTTTGTGTTCTTAGGCATTGGGACTATGGTTGGTATTACAGACAAGGAGAGGTTGAAAATGTCAATGAAGACACTTGCCAGTTGGTCAGTGCATGCTCGGAGTACACGTCCTGGTAATCCGTCTGGCCCTGTGGCCTTGTGAATGTTGACCTGTTTAAAGGTCTTACTCACATCGGCTGCGGAGAGCGTGATCACACAGTCGTCCGGAATAGCTGATGCTCTCAGGCATGCTTCAGTGTTCCTTGCCTCGAAGCGAGCATAGAAGTTATTTAGCTCGTCTGGTAGGCTCGTGTCACTGGGCAGCTTTTGGCTGTGCTTCCCTTTGTAGTCTGTAATAGTTTGCAAGCCCTGCCACATCCGACGAGTGTCGGAACCGGTGTTGTACGATTCGATCTTAGTCCTGTATTGATGCTTTGCCTGTTTGATGGTTTGTCGGAGGGCATAGCAACATTTCTTATAAGCTTCCAGGTTAGAGTCCCGCTCCGTGAAAGCGGCAACTCTAGCCTTTAGCTCAGCGCGAATGTTGCATGTAATCCATGGGTTCTGGTTGGGGTATGTACTGTACATACAGTCACTGTGGGGACAACGTCATCGATGCACTTATTGATGAAGCCAGTGACTGATGTGGTGTACTCCTCAATGCCATCGGAAGAATCCCGGAACATATACCAGTCTGCGCTAGCAAAACAGTCCTGTAGTTAGCATCTGCTTCATCTGACCACTTTTTTACAGACCGAGTCACAAGTGCTTCTTGCTTGTAAACAGAAATCAGTAGGATAGAATTATGGTCAGATTTGCCAAATGGAGGGCGAGGGAGAGCTTTGTACTCGTCTCTGTGTGTGGAGTAAAGGTGGTCTAGAGTTTTTTTTATCTCTGGTTGCACATTTAACATGCTGATAGAAATTAGGTAAAACTGATTTAAATTTCCCTGTATTAAAGTCCCGGGCTACTAGGAGCGCCACCTCTGGATGAGCATTGAGTAAGGTTTTAGTGCCAGCAATGGTCTGTGGTGGTATGTAACAGAGATAATGTTTGAATGTATGCCATCTGTGATGTTTATGTTGACATTCTACGTATCTCACCTGGGTTAGTTTATGGATTTAATTTCATCTGTTTTTTGGTCCTCCCCTTATCGAGCTGTGTTGTGTTTCACATACTGTAATGTGAACTCAACTTACTGAATGGTTGTTCATTTAGTCCTATGCTTTCTTGATTGGGACCATGCAAGTCTATAATTTGTGAAATTACTGAAAGAAAATAGTCAATTAAATTGTATCAATAGTTTTGCCTCAAAATAAGGGAGGCAAGTGGGCAAATGCTAGATTACAGAGTGTGGCAAAGGGAGATAGGTGGAGGTTAACTCAGGTAGTCACATGTAAAGCCAGACAAGACAAGTGCAGCTGCCATAGAAATAGAATCTCATTCCTGTTCTGTGGGTCCAGCCATGGTAGGTGTTGATGGAATGGTACAGCATAAAGAGATATTCTAGACTCGAGCCTGTAGGCCTACTGTACTGTAGTGATCAAAGTCTCAATCTGTTCTAAAATTAGACCAATAACAATTGCCAGAAACTGTAGACAGCTACGAAAAGTACAGATGAAAACACTCTGGGTAGATAGTGTGGTCTACAGTTTATCATGAAATACTCTACCTCAGGCGAGCAAAACCTCGAGACTTCCTTAGATATCGTTCACCAGCTGTTGTTTACAAATATGCATAGGCCCCTGCCCCGTTTCTTACCAGAGGCTGCTGTTCTGTCCTGCGATGGAGTGTATAACCCACCAGCTGTATGTTATTAATGTCGTCGTTCAGCCACGACTCGGTGAAACATAAGATATTACAGTTTTTAATGTCCCGTTGGTAGGATATTTGTTCCTTCAATTCGTCCCATTTATTTTCTAGCGATTTAACGTTAGCTATCAGTACGGAGGGCAAAGGCAGATTAGCCACTCGTCACCTGATCCTCACAAGGCACCCTGATCTCTTTCCGCTATATTTCAGTTTCCTTCTCCAGCGAATGACGGGGATGAGGGCATGTTCGGGTGTTTGGAGTATATCCTTCACGTCCGACTCATTAAAGAAAAACTCTTCATCCAATTCGAGGTGAGTAATCGCTGTTCTGATGTCCAGATGCTCTTTTCGGTCATTAAAGACAGTAGCAGCAACATTATGTACAAAACAAGTTACGAACAATGCGAAAAAACTATCAAAATAGCACGGTTGGTTAAGAGCCAATAAATACAAATACATCTAACATTGATAAAGTCAATCATGTGAAGAAAAAAAATACATTCTCTAACCAGGTCAACAAAATGGTCCCAGTGTCCAATGAGAATCATTGTAAATAGGGTCTCTGTCCCTTGGATCAAATGGGCAGGTTCTCAGCAGGCTATCAAGGTTGTTAACGTTGGCTGTAAACCAAACCTCCCCTGGGGGTCAAAGGTTGAAATGTTCGGGCTTCAGAGAGACGCCAATGGGTGAAGCATGGCCAGGATTTACAATGAATCCTGACACATAGTTACCGCCAATGACCTCTCCCCAGCCCCAACCTCGGCCATCAGGGAGTTCCATTCTCAGGAAACACACACACTACACACACACAAAGGCAAAAACTCATGCCCACACATAACAAACAGACACACACACGTACGGACACACACGACGTAACAGAAAGCGGAGAAAGCACAGAGATGATAA
Organism: Oncorhynchus nerka; assembly: GCF_034236695.1. Taxonomy (NCBI): domain Eukaryota; kingdom Metazoa; phylum Chordata; class Actinopteri; order Salmoniformes; family Salmonidae; genus Oncorhynchus; species Oncorhynchus nerka. The sequence continues at coordinate 28,543,215 of NC_088424.1, read as the reverse complement.
GGAATAATCTAAAGACTGATGTGGATTGTTGTTGTCAGACTAACTCAAATTTACAGTATGGAATGATAATAACAAAGTCATTTGGTCATGAAATTTAAAACCATGACCACTGAAAGGGCTGGAAGGAATACTAGTGCCCCGACTTCATAATGACACCCAATGATGTCATGCTGTTGGTGAGTTACAGTTGTCAGTTAGGATTCTTAGTTGTTTCATCTAACAGAGATGATGTTTGAATGTATGCCATCTGTGATGTTTATGTTGACATTCTACGTATCTCACCTGGGTTAGTTTATATGGATTTAATTTCATCTGTTTTTTGGTCCTCCCCTTATCGAGCTGTGTTGTGTTTCACATACTGTAATGTGAACTCAACTTACTGAATGGTTGTTCATTTAGTCCTATGCGTTCTTGGTTGGGACCATGCAAGTCTATAATTTGTGAAATTACTGAAAGAAAAGAGTCAATTAAATTGTATCAATAGTTTTGCCTCAAAATAAGGGAGGCAAGTGGGCAAATGCTAGATGACAGAGTGTGGCAAAGGGAGATAGGTGGAGGTTAACTCAGGTAGTCACATGTAAAGCCAGACAAAACAAGTGCAGCTGCCATAGAAATAGAATCTCATTCCTGTTCTGTGGGCCCAGCCATGGTAGGTGTTGATGGAATGGTACAGCATAAAGAGATATTCTAGACTCGAGCCTGTAGGCCTACTGTACTGTAGTGATCAAAGTCTCAATCTGTTCTAAAATTAGACCATTAACAATTGCCAGAAACTGTAGAACAAATAGAAAATAAATGGACATCAACAACATGCCAGTCCAAGTGTATGAATTGGAAACCACAAGATTTTAGTCTGAGACAGCAGTAGGCCATCATTGTAAAATAAGAATGAGTTCTTAACTGACTTGCCTAATTAAATAAAGGTTCAAATTAAAATTTAAAATAAAAAAATGATAGATGGTGAATGATCCCATCCATGTTATCCAAAATAGAAAAGCCAGAATGACTTCAACGGGAATTACGGCCGACAGGGGAATTTCAAATAATGGGAAGCACAATAGCCACTGTGTGTGTGTGTCTGAGATGCAGACTTGATAAGAGAAAATGCTTCATAAGAAAATGTGTTTAAATACCATTATAATAAAGTTCTACAGACTTTTTCAACAGAAAGGCTGCACTGATCAATGCCCAAATGAAGCAATACATTAATCTGACGTTCCCTATAACGTTTTATAAATGAAATTCCATGGACAGACGCATAGATAAGAAACTTAGCAAGCTTTCCCTCTCAACTTCCTTTTTAATCATTTGGCAAGCAGCAGACTCTGGCAAGCACCTCAGTGTGCCTCTCTCTCCAGTGTGGTCTGCAGGATAAGAGAGGGATGATGATGATCTAGCAGCAAAGTAAAAGAACATTAGGCCCAGACCTTGACTGCTAGAGTGACGTGAGAGAGGGGAGAGAGAGCGAGAGAAAGAGGGGAGAGAGAAAGAGAGGAGAAAGCGAGAGAAAGAGGGAGAGAGAGCGAGAAAAAGAGGGAGAGAGAGCGTGAGAGAAAGAGGGGAGAGAGAGTGAGAGAGAGTGAGAGAAAGAGAGCGAGAGAAAGAGGGGATAGAGAGAGGGAGAGGATGAGACAGCATCTTATCAGTGCATGGCAGGGAGCAGAGATTACATGAAACACACACCTGCTGGATCAGGGAGTTCTCATTGAACTGAACGGCTGCCCATCCAGGCACCTTGAATGGCAATAACACTAAGATTGAAAAGAGTGATTACAAATCACTCACCATGTAAATACATAATAAATACACAGAGAAGTTGGATTTAGTTCACATCATACAAGGGATTTGATTCCCCCATCTTCAATGGCGAGTCACCTATCATTCAGGTACACACTTAAAAAAAAAGGTGCTATCTAGAATCTAAAAGGGTTCTTCAGCTGTCCCAATAGGATAACCCTTTGAAGAACCCTTTTTGGTTCCAGGTAGAAACCTTTTGAGTTCCAGAGGGTTCTACATGGAACCCAAAATAGTTCTACCAGGAACCAAAAAGGGTTCTACGTGGAACCCTTATTTCTAAGAGTGTACTTCCGAATGCTCGTGTTATGGGACTCCTCAAAGACATTAACTCAAATGCTCTCACTGTGGTTCTATACTATTTAAACATAATTTACTGCTTGTGTGTATATTCATTGGTTTATTTCCCCCATGTGACAGCTTCATCACAAAATTGGTATGATCTATCATCTGTCTGACTTGTCTAAGTATTTCAGCACATATTGTAGCAAATGGCAAATATCTAGATGTCAAATTAGTCCACTAATTTGACATCTAGTAAGCTGGAACAGTTAACAAGTAAAACAAAAACACAGACTGTTATGTGAGCATAAATAGGGAATAGTCAATCATTTCTGCTTTAAGATTTAGTATCAAATAATGTTTCTGGAGGGAATGATTGCCCTCTCGTCCCAGTGAGCAATGCCAGCGGAGGGAGCCCCTAGATGAGAGCTATTGTAAGAGCTGCTAATACGAACCAGATGTTAAACTTGTGTCCTCAAAATGAATGGGCCTATTGGGAAACCAAAGCTGGGTCTCCGGGGACATTCCAGTGAAGGCTAAGCTGATTGGTTCGTATTGAAACAACATGGCAAAGATAAACGAAAGATTTTCAAGAAAGGGGGTCTCTGGACTCTGAGTCTAAAATAAATTGCTAGTGCTAAAGGAGGATCTTAGCTCATCCTCTAACGAAAAAAGAGAGTTTTGCAAGTGACTGACACACATGATGACTGTGGCGCCAGGGAACCTCGGTCTAGGGCCCAGTTGTGGGCTGCTGCCTGGGCTGCATGGGAAGTGGGGAGCATCGGGGGCCCAGGCCATGCTTCCTTTGTGCCGATGTCACATAGCATAGAGGCTACAAGGCATTACTTTTTCCAAATTGTGATATTTATTTTCCCCGCATGACTTGGACTGACTGTTTTTGGAAGAGAACAGAACTCAGCTCAACTCAAATGGTCTTGTAAAAAGAAAGAGTAGCAGCAGCATAATGCTTTTGCTAATTCAATCTGATAGAAAAGCTTTCTAAATCTGTAATGGAAAGCATAAGTACAACAGCTTCTCTGATGATACGTCTTCTCTTTGTTTATTTTCCAACCAAAATCCAGACAGTATGTGAACAATGGAAACAGTGTCATAGGGTAATAAATATATATAAAACCATAAAACATTCATTTTTAAAATAGTTTAAAACCCATTATTCCCAACATTTCATCATCTATTTGAATACTAATGTTGTGTATTGTCTTTAAAACAATAAGAATAAGAATAGAAAGTAAATACATTTGACAATAGCTATTTATTTTCTATGATTACGGGTAACAAACTTAGATTTTATCAGACCCTGATGACTGCAGAATGATTTTTATTAAGTCTGACTTTCCAAAAATCTATGTGTTTGTGGAGCCTCTCTTTACAGCCCGTTGGCAACAAGAGTTTGGAGGGGCTTTTTCAACACAGGAAACAGCTCTGTGGTCACAGTTTGCCCCCAAACTACCTCTAGCAGACAACAGTCCTCCCCATATTATACACATTGCAGTTGTTGACATAAGCGTAAATTAAATTTTAAACAGCCTATGAATGTGTTATGTATAGGTTATGAATGTGTTATGTATAGGTTATGAATGTGTTATGTATAGGTTATGAATGTGTTATGAAGTCCTATGTACCCTTCAAATGATCACTGATAATACAGCAAAGCTTTCTGTTCCAGTGAATTAGGGCAGTGATTTGACTGTACCATCTACAGCTAAAATGGTAAAAAAAATAAAAAATAAAGTCAAGGTCACAACAGTGACATGTTAATTAGCTTGAGGCAAGCATGTAGCTACAGTAGGTGACGTAGTTACCGCCGGTGCCATGTCTCTTCCGGCTCCCAGAGCTGTGTCGGTGCTTAACAGTACAAAGGCGAGGTTCTAAAAAGAGAAGCACACTTCTACACAATAGCTGGAAAGCAGGAGTGTGGCGGTGCTTTCCTCCGCCAGTGGGCCGCCCGTCTGTTTTGTAAGCACTTCCATCCTGTGAAAGCCCCTGGTAGACCTCCACCTGCTAGCTAGGCCCAGGGAGAGAGGGAAGGAGAGAGGGAGGGAGAGAGGGAAGGAGAGAGGGAGGGAGGCGCCTGCAAAGCCAGCCTCTCCCCCTCATTTCACTGGCGCCAGCGCTCAATGGGCCCTGCACTTTGATTATTTGTGTTAACAGTTAATGTAGCACCACAGACACATGTGCCAAAGCTGGCTTCACTTCCTCATGCATCACCAACAAATGTGACTTTTATGAGTTCCTTTACACAGGGCCACCCCCTCCACTCCTCTCGCCGTTCACTCTCTCTCTACCCCTCCACAGACACCCCTCTACCCCTAACTCCTTCTACCTCTCTCTACCCCTCCACAGACACCCCTCTACCCCTAACTCCTTCCACCTCTCTCTCTACCCCTCCACAGACGCCCCTCTACCCCTAACTCCTTCTACCTCTCTCTCTACCCCTCCACAGACACCCCTCTACCCCTAACTCCTTCCACCTCTCTCTCTACCCCTCCACAGACGCCCCTCTACCCCTAACTCCTTCCACCTCTCTCTCTACCCCTCCACAGACACCCCTCTACCCCTAACTCCTTCTTACCTCTCTCTCTACCCCTCCACAGACACCCCTCTACCCCTAACTCCTTCCACCTCTCTCTCTAACCCCCCGCCTCCACTTGCTTGCTGCTTGGTTCAGTCCCAATCTTTTACACATCTTACATGAGGGTTATTTCTGGCTCCTCTGTTCCCAATGTTTGCATTATTAGGAATACATTTCATGTCAATTTATGGTGGGTTAATACCACATACTTTTTTATTGAGATTTTCTCTCGATCCAGTTGAGAAGAAAAACCTTAAGCCCCCTGCCCCTGAAAAACAAAAGGTCACATTTTCAAACAACTTTTCCCCCATTTGGATCATGCAGGGCTCATGAAAAGAACTGCTGGAAGAATTAAAAGAATAAGTGTTTCATAGCCTACTTATTGTCAATTACAGGCAGTAAAAGTGCAGACAGTTTATTGAAACAGTAGACTCCAAGTTTTATATTATAATAACCATAAGGACTACTGAACCCTTGAGGATCACTGTACTCTGAGAACCAAAGTTTAGAAACCTCATTTTGAATGAATATCGAGATAAAGCTGATACTCTGGCTGCACATGTTCAGTTTCAGTGTAATGGAACAACTACTGTATATAGGCCCTCTCACTAAAAATCCCCACCCTCGGTTCTCAGTGGAACAACCCTCCCAAGGGTGTAGGGGAGAAAAGCATCTTGAATGACAATGTAAATGCCTAGTTGAACTCAGGCACTAGTACTTCAAGAGACTGGGAAGGGAACAGTGCTGAGAGTGCTCAAACTAGCCACAGCACACATGAGCTCATGCCAGAAATATGCTAGCAGAAGGCCACAGGAGCCATGGAAATATTTGGACATATTTTTTCGCTCCCTCTGCTCGTCTGCGATGATACCAACTGCATCATCTTTTATGGTTTAGAGGCGTTTTCATGTGGCTCGAGGGAGACAGAGCGTTCAGAAGTTTGGTCTCGTGTTTTTGTCTTATGATATTGCATTTGAACCACTAAAAATTTGACCCATTGTCCCATAAGGTCGACCCATATGTCTGTTTGATCACTCTCCAATCAACCATGATACCATGTCCTTTCATAACTGTCAATAATGAACATTGATTCAGCATATACCATAATGTTGCACAATGAAACAACAGTAAGTAGCTGCAAACTGTAAACATAGCGTCTGTTTGGCAGCTAGTTGTAAAAGGTCACCGTTTGACCTTGTTTGGTGTTTTCTAGTGTGTAGAGACTCCCGCTAGAAATGGTTATGAAAACATGAGAATTACATTGACATAATCCACTTTGCCCCCTTCTGTGGCAGATGGGGTTTAGTCTGGCCGGGCGCACCACTCCTCTGAGCACATGAGAGGTACCATTAAAATCAGTGCATCCATGTAGGTTTCATTTCCTTAGCAATGTGACTAATCAATGTGACAAACTAATGTGACTAAGGCTGCAGATAAAAATAAACTGGAAAAAGGCCCCGAAAACGGCCATTGCTGCCATGCTTCTAGCTCTTACGAAACTTTGCAGTATTTCTTTTCTGTCTGATTTCTTACATTATTAGCCAAGAAATTGTTTTGTGTTATTACATACAGCCGGGAAGAACTTTTGGATATCAGAGCGGCGGTAACTCACCAGCATTACGACCAGGAATACACCTTTCCCGAATCAGTTCCTTTGTTTGTACCCTCCTGGGCAATTTAACTGATTCCAGAGCATGTTCCAAAACACCGCAGGCAGACAAGAGGTACTCTTTGGCCTTTTAGTCTGACTCAGGAGGCGCGAACACCAACCACCGCTTCCGAGTATATTACTCGCTAATTTTCAGTGTCTGGATAATAAAGTTGACGAGCTCAGGGCAAGTGTAACGGCTGTCGTCGGTGGAAGAAGGTGAGGACCAAGGTGCAGCGTCGTAAGTGTTCATGATTTTTAATATAATCAAAACTGAACACTAAACAAAATAACAACTAGGAAGAACGAACAAACGAAACAGTCCTGTCTAGTGATGACACACAAAACAGAAAATAAACACCCACGAAACACAGGTGGAAAAAGGCTACCTAAGATGATTCTCAATCAGAGACAACTAACGACACCTGCCTCTGATTGAGAACCATACCAGGGCAAACTCAAAAACCAACATAGAAACACAAACATAGACTGCCCACCCCAACTCACGCCCTGACCATACTAAAACAAAGACAAAACAAAGAAACTAAGGTCAGAACGTGACAGAAAGGATTTCCTTCCAGAGAGACATCAGCAATTGTAACATACTCTGTTTCACTGAAACATGGCTCTCTCGGGATATACTGTCCGTACACTCAGTTGGGTTCTCAGTTCATCATGCAGACAGGAATAAATATCTCTCCGGGAAGAAGAAGGTCGGGAGTGTATGTTTCATGATTAACTACTCATGGTGTAATTGTGATAACATACAGGAACTCAAGTCCTTTTGTTCACCCAACCTAGAATACCTTACAATCAAATGCCGACCGTATTACCTCCCAAGAGAATTCTCTATGGTTAGTCACAGCTGTGTATATTCCCCTTCAAGCCGATACCGCGACAGCCCTCAAAGAACTTCACTGGACTTTATGCAAACTGTAAACCACATATCCTGAAGCCACATTTATTGTAGCTGGGGATTTGAACAAAGGAAATATGAGGAAAACGTTACCGAAGTTCTATCAACACATTGACTGTAGTACTCGTGCTGCTAAAACACTCGACCACTGCTACTCCAACTTCCAGGATGCCTACAAAGCACTCCCCCGCCCTCCCTTAGGAAAATCTGATCACGACTCCATTTAGATCCTCCCCTCCTATATGCAGAAACTCATACAGGAAGTACCTGTGCTAAGGACTATCCAACGCTGGTCTGACCAATCGGAATCCACGCTTCAAGATTATTTTGATCATGCGGTCTGGGATGTGTTCCAGGTGTTCCAGGCCTCTGAGAACAACATAGACAAATACACTGATACAGTGACTGAGTTTATCAGGAAGTGTATAGGAGATGTTGTACCCACAGAGACTATTAAAACCTACCCTACCTTAACCAGAAACCGTGGATAGATGGCAGCATTCGCGCAAACCTGAAAGCGTGAACCATCTCATTTAACCATGGCAAGGTGACTGGGAATATGGCCAAATACAATCAGTGTAGTTATTCCCGATGTAAGGCAATCAGACAGGCAAAACATCAGTATAGAGACAATATGAAGTCGCAATTCAATGGCTCAGACACGATACGTATGTGGCAGGGTCTACAGACAATCATGGACTACAAAGGGAAAACCAGCCACGTCGCGGATACCGATGTCTTGTCTCCGGACAAGCTAAACACCTTCTTCGCCCGCATTGAGGATAACACAGTGCCATCGACGCGGCCCGCTACCAAGGTCTGTGGGCTGTCCTTCTCCGTGGCCGACGTGTGTAAGACATTTAAGCGTGTTAACCCTCACAGGGCTGCCGGCTCAGACGGCATCCCTAGCCACATCTTCAGAGCATGCGCAGACCTGACCTCCAGCTGACTGGAGTGTTTACGGACATATTCAATCTCTCCCTATCCCAGTCTGTTGTCCCCACATGCTTCAAGAAGCCCACCATTGTTCCTGTACCCAAGAAAGCAAAGATAACTGAACTAAATGACTATCGCCCTGTAGCACTCACTTCTGTCATCATGAAGTGCTTTGACAGTCTAGTCAAGGATCATACCACCTCTATGTTACCTGACACCCTAGACCCACTTCAATTTGCTTACCGCCCAAATAGATCCACATACGATGCAATCGTCATCGCACTGCACACTGCCCAATCCTATCTGGGCAAGTGGAATACCTATGTAAGAATACTGTTAATTGACTATAGCTCATCATTCAACACCATTGTACCCTCCAAGTTCATCATTAAGCTCAAGGCCCTGGGTCTGAACCCCGCCCTGTGCAACTGGGTCCTGGACTTCCTGATGGGCCACCCCCAGGTGGTGAAGGTAGGAAACAACCTCCACTTTGCTTATCCTCAACACTGAGGCCCCACAAGGATGCATGCTCAGCCCCCTCCTGTACTCCCTGTTCACCCATGATTGCATGGCCACGCATGCCTCCAACTCAATCATCAAGTTTGCAGATGACACAACAGTAGTAGGCCTGATTACCAACAATGACGAGACAGCCTACAGGGAGGAGATGAGGGCCCTGGGAGTGTGTTGCCAGGAAAATAACCTCTCACCCAACGTCAACAAAACTAAGGAGCTGATAGTGGACTTCAGGAAACAGCAGAGTGAGCACCACCGTATCCACACCAACAGGACCACAATGGAGAAGTTAGAAAGTTTAAAGTTCCTCAGAATACACATCACTGACAAACTGAAATTATCCACCCACACAGACAGTTTGGTGAAGAAGGCGCAATAGCGCCTCTTAAACCTCAGGAGGCTGAAGAAATTTGTCTTGGCACCTATAACCCTCATAAACTTTTACAGATGCACAATTGAGAGCATCCTGTTGGGTTGTATCACCACCTGGTACGGCAACAGCTCCGCCCGCAACCGCAGGGCTCTCGAGAGGGTGGTGCGGTCTGCCTAACGCATCACCGGGGGAAAGTTACCTGCCCTACAGGACACCTACAGCACCCGATGTCATAGGAAGGCCAAAAAGAACATCAAGGACAACAACCACCCAAGCCACTGCCAGTTCACTCGACTATCATCCAGAAGGCGAGGTCAGTACCGGTGCATCTAAGCTGGGACCAAGAGACTGAAAAACAGCTTCGATCTCAAGGCCATCAGACTGTTAAATAGCCATCACTAGCACATTAGAGGCTGCTGCCCTATATACATAGACTTGAAATCACTGGCCACTTTAATAATGGAACTAACACTAACACTTTACATATTTGCATTACTCATCTCACTCTTAAAGTGGCTAACTGATAGAGACTTATATCCATCCTGCCCTGCCTTTCTAAAGTCTTCGAAAGCCAAGTGAACAAACAGATCACCTACTATTTCGAATACCACTGTATATTCTCCCCTACGCAATCTGGTTTCAGAGCTGGTCATGGGTGCACCTCAGCCACGCTCAAGATCCTAAAGAAAATCATAATCGCCATCGATAAAAGACAGTACTGTGCAGCCGTCTTCATCGACCTGGCCAGGGCTTTCGACTCACATTAAGCATCTCCAATCCATAATTAAATATAGAATCGGCTTCCGCCTTCGCAACAAAGGCTCCTTCACTCATGCTGCCAAACTTACCCTCGTAAAACTGACTATCCTACCGATCCTTGACTTTGGCGATGTCATTTACAAATTAGCCTCCAATACTCTACTCAGCAAATTGGATGCAGTCTATCACAGTGCCATCCGTTATGTCACCAAAGCCCCATATACTACCCACCACTGCGACCTGTATGCTCTCGTTGGCTGGTCCTCGCTACATATTCGTCGCCAAACCCACTGGTTCCAGGTCATCTATAAGTCTTTGCTAGATATAGCTCCGCCTTATCTCAGCTCACTGGTCACATTTACATTACATTTACATTTAAGTCATTTAGCAGACGCTCTTATCCAGAGCGACTTACAAATTGGTGCATTCACCTTATGACATCCAGTGGAACAGTAGTGCATCTAAATCTTTTAAGGGGGGGTGAGAGGGATTACTTTATCCTATCCTAGGTATTCCTTAAAGAGGTGGGGTTTCAGGTGTCTCCGGAAGGTGGTGATTGACTCCGCTGTCCTGGCGTCGTGAGGGAGTTTGTTCCACCATTGGGGGGCCAGAGCAGCGAACAGTTTTGACTGGGCTGAGCGGGAACTGTACTTCCTCAGTGGTAGGGAGGCGAGCAGGCCAGAGGTGGATGAACGCAGTGCCCTTGTTTGGGTGTAGGGCCTGATCAGAGCCTGGAGGTACTGAGGTGCCGTTCCCCTCGCAGCTCCGTAGGCAAGCACCATGGTCTTGTAGCGGATGCAAGCTTCAACTGGAAGCCAGTGGAGAGAGCGGAGGAGCGGGGTGACGTGAGAGAACTTGGGAAGGTTGAACACCAGACGGGCTGCGGCGTTCTGGATGAGTTGTAGGGGTTTAATGGCACAGGCAGGGAGCCCAGCCAACAGCGAGTTGCAGTAATCCAGACGGGAGATGACAAGTGCCTGGATTAGGACCTGCGCCGCTTCCTGTGTGAGGCAGGGTCGTACTCTGCGGATGTTGTAGAGCATGAACCTACAGGAACGGGCCACCGCCTTGATGTTAGTTGAGAACGACAGGGTGTTGTCCAGGATCACGCCAAGGTTCTTAGCGCTCTGGGAGGAGGACACAATGGAGTTGTCAACCGTGATGGCGAGATCATGGAACGGGCAGTCCTTCCCTGGGAGGAAGAGCAGCTCCGTCTTGCCGAGGTTCAGCTTGAGGTGGTGATCCGTCATCCACACTGATATGTCTGCCAGACATGCAGAGATGCGATTCGCCACCTGGTCATCAGAAGGGGGAAAGGAGAAGATTAATTGTGTGTCGTCTGCATAGCAATGATAGGAGAGACCATGTGAGGTTATGACAGAGCCAAGTGACTTGGTGTATAGCGAGAATAGGAGAGGGCCTAGAACAGAGCCCTGGGGGACACCAGTGGTGAGAGCACGTGGTGTGGAGACGGATTCTCGCCACGCCACCTGGTAGGAGCGACCTGTCAGGTAGGACGCAATCCAAGCGTGGGCCGCGCCGGAGATGCCCAACTCGGAGAGGGTGGAGAGGAGGATCTGATGGTTCACAGTATCGAAGGCAGCCGATAGGTCTAGAAGGATGAGAGCAGAGGAGAGAGAGTTAGCTTTAGCAGTGCGGAGCGCCTCCGTGATACAGAGAAGAGCAGTCTCAGTTGAATGACTAGTCTTGAAACCTGACTGATTTGGATCAAGAAGGTCATTCTGAGAGAGATAGCGGGAGAGCTGGCCAAGGACGGCACGTTCAAGAGTTTTGGAGAGAAAAGAAAGAAGGGATACTGGTCTGTAGTTGTTGACATCGGAGGGATCGAGTGTAGGTTTTTTCAGAAGGGGTGCAACTCTCGCTCTCTTGAAGACGGAAGGGACGTAGCCAGCGGTCAGGGATGAGTTGATGAGCGAGGTGAGGTAAGGGAGAAGGTCTCCGGAAATGGTCTGGAGAAGAGAGGAGGGGATAGGGTCAAGCGGGCAGGTTGTTGGGAGGCCGGCCGTCACAAGACGCGAGATTTCATCTGGAGAGAGAGGGGAGAAAGAGGTCAGAGCACAGGGTAGGGCAGTGTGAGCAGAACCAGCGGTGTCATTTGACTTAGCAAACGAGGATCGGATGTCGTCGACCTTCTTTTCAAAATGGTTGACGAAGTCATCTGCAGAGAGGGAGGAGGGGGAGGAGGATTCAGGAGGGAGGAGAAGGTTGCAAAGAGCTTCCTAGGGTTAGAGGCAGATGCTTGGAATTTAGAGTGGTAGAAAGTGGCTTTAGCAGCAGAGAGAGAAGAGGAAAATGTAGAGAGGAGGGAGTGAAAGGATGTCAGGTCCGCAGGGAGGCGAGTTTTCCTCCATTTCCGCTCGGCTGCCCGGAGCCCTGTTCTGTGAGCTCGCAATGAGTCGTCGAGCCACGGAGCGGGAGGGGAGGACCGAGCCGGCCTGGAGGATAGGGGACATAGAGAGTCAAAGGATGCAGAAAGGGAGGAGAGGAGGGTTGAGGAGGCAGAATCAGGAGATAGGTTGGAGAAGGTTTGAGCAGAGGGAAGAGATGATAGGATGGAAGAGGAGAGAGTAGCGGGGAGAGAGAGCGAAGGTTGGGACGGCGCGATACCATCCGAGTAGGGGCAGTGTGGGAAGTGTTGGATGAGAGCGAGAGGGAAAAGGATACAAGGTAGTGGTCGGAGACTTGGAGGGGAGTTGCAATGAGGTTAGTGGAAGAACAGCATCTAGTAAAGATGAGGTCGAGCGTATTTCCTGCCTTGTGAGTAGGGGGGAAGGTGAGAGGGTGAGGTCAAAAGAGGAGAGGAGTGGAAAGAAGGAGGCAGAGAGGAATGAGTCAAAGGTAGACGTGGGGAGGTTAAAGTCGCCCAGAACTGTGAGAGGTGAGCCGTCCTCAGGAAAGGAGCTTATCAAGGCATCAAGCTCATTGATGAACTCTCCGAGGGAACCTGGAGGGCGATAAATGATAAGGATGTTAAGCTTGAAAGGGCTGGTAACTGTGACAGCATGGAATTCAAAGGAGGCGATAGACAGATGGGTAAGGGGAGAAAGAGAGAATGACCACTTGGGAGAGATGAGGATCCCGGTGCCACCACCCCGCTGACCAGAAGCTCTCGGGTGTGCGAGAACACGTGGGCAGACGAAGAGAGAGCAGTAGGAGTAGCAGTGTTGTCTGTGGTGATCCATGTTTCCGTCAGTGCCAAGAAGTCGAGGGACTGGAGGGAGGCATAGGCTGAGATGAACTCTGCCTTGTTGGCCGCAGATCGGCAGTTCCAGAGGCTACCGGAGACCTGGAACTCCACGTGGGTCGTGCGCGCTGGGACCACCAGATTAGGGTGGCCGCGGCCACGCGGTGTGGAGCGTTTGTATGGTCTGTGCAGAGAGGAGAGAACAGGGATAGACAGACACATAGTTGACAGGCTACACAAGAGGCTACGCTAATGCAAAGGAGATTGGAATGACAAGTGGACTACACGTCTCGAGTGTTCAGAAAGTTAAGCTTACGTAGTAAGAATCTTATTGACTAAAATGATTAAAATGATACAGTACTGCTGAAGTAGGCTAGCTGGCAGAGGCTGCGTTGTTGACTATGTAGGCTAGCTGGCATTGGCTGCGTTGTTGACACTACACTAATCAAGTCGTTCCGTTGAGTGTAATAGTTTCTACTGTGCTGCTATTCGGGGCTAGCTGGCTAGCTAGCAGTGTTGATTACGTTACGTTGCGTTAAAAGAACGACAATAGCTGGCTAGCTAACCTAGGAAATCGCTCTAGACTACACAATTATCTTTGATACAAAGACGGCTATGTAGCTAGCTATGTAGCTAGCTACGATCAAACAAATCAAGCCGTTGTACTGTAATGAAATTAAATGAAAAATGTGATACTACCTGTGGAGCGAAGCGAAATGCGACCGGATTGTTGAGTGCAGAAGTTCTGTTCGGTAGACGTTGGCTAGTTGTTGGCTAGCTAGCAGAGTCTCCTACGTTAAGGACGACAAATAGCTGGCTAGCTAACCTCGGTAAATTAAGATAATCACTCTAAAACTACACACTCTAAACTACACAATTATCTTGGATACGAAGACAGCAAAGACAACTATGTAGCTAGCTAACACTACACTAATCAAGTCGTTCAGTTGAGTGTAATAGTTGGGCTGCTAATCGGTAGACGGTGGACTAGCTAACGGTGGACGTTAGCTAGCTGGCTAGCTGCAGGGCAGTGTAGACTGCGTTAGGACGACGAAATACGATAATTACGCAATTATCTATGATACAAAGACGGCTATGCAGCTAGCTAAGAAGAAATTGCTAAGATTAGACAAATCAAACCGTTGTACCATAGCAACACCCACCCGTAGCACTCGCTCCAGCAGGTATATTTCACTGGTCACCCCCAAAGACAACACCTCTTTGGCCACCTTTCCTTCCAGTTCTCTGCTGCCAATGACTGGAACGAATTGCAAAAATCACTGAAGTTGGAGACTTATAGCTCCCTCACAAACTTTAAGCGTCAGTTGTCAGAGCAGCTTAACGGTTGCTGCAGCTGTACATAGCCCATCAGTAAATAGCCCATCAAACCAACTACCTACCCCATCCCCATATTTGTTTTTCTGCCCTTTTGCACACACATATTTCTACTTGCACATCCTCATCTGTACATGTATCACTCCAGTGTAAGTTGCTAAATTGTAATTACTTTGCCACTATTGGCCTATTTATTGCCTTACCTCCTTACTTCATTTGCACACATTGTATACAGATTTTTCTATTGTGTTATTGACTGTACGTTTGTTTATCCCATGTGTAACTCTTTGTTTTTGTAGCATTGCTTTGCTTTATCTTGGCCAGGTCGCAGTTGTAAATGAGAACTTGTTCTCAACTGGCCTACTTGGTTAAATAAAGGTGAAATAAAAATATATATGTATATACTGTATTCTACTGTATCTTAGTCTGACATTGCCTGTCCAAATATTTAAATATTCTTAATTAAATTCCTTTACTTTAGATTGTGTGTATTGTTAGATATTACTTGTTAGATATTACTGCACTGTTGGAGCTGGAAACACAAGCTATTTGCTACACCCGCAATAACATCTGATAAACAGTTGTATGTGACAAAATAAAATGTTCTTTGATATGAAAGATATGGGCCTGTTACTAAATAACAGGTGAATTTCATTGAAGAGAACAACGACAGCTTAATGTTGTGATGTTGTGTCAGCTCTGTGTCAATGCTTTGGAATAGTCTCTTGAAAAGAATAAAGGAACAACAAATCATGAAACATTAAATCAAAGACATTGGGTGGTACCAGAGACAGAGAAGCCTTTATTATCATTCACAGAGCACGCAATGAGACAGGCAGAATGATGACCAAGCTAACTCGAGCCAAGCCCCGAGGGACAGTGAAGAGTCATTCATGGTGGAAAGCTCTTCTCCTCGTATCCTTTCTTCACTCTTCTCTTCAAGACAAGCCCAGGAGGACAGTGAGTAAGGAGTCATAGGGGGGGAAGGCTCTTCTCATCAAGACAAACAGGACTGATGATGATCACTAGCTTCCATCCAACACAAAGCCCAGGATTCCCTCCTCTTCCTTCCCAGCATTGTCTGACATCCTGCAGGGCCAGGTTCCCTCTGTGGCCCTGTGGACGCTGCATGCCACAATAGCACCAACCAACCAACCAGTAGGCCCTGGGCATGGGGGGGGCGACCACGGGGACAGACAGCAGCAGTCAGCTCAGCTTGATGGGATGTAACCAATGACTGTTGGGGATGTGACACACTTCTTTTCCTCAACAATTAACCACACTACAAAGCAAAATGCCTGACACGACATGAAAGTCTAACGTAACATTATAGTCATGATGGACTCTGGTTGACAGGTCTACAGTACTATGAAGACAAAATGTTTATCACGCAGTATGTACAAGTGGCCACATACTACTACATAATTTGGTGCTGAATATTAACAAAATGTGCTCCCCTTATAAATGTCCTTAAAAAATTTGGCACGGATCAATGCGGATATAGAATAACAAACATTTGAAACACAAGCTACATTATATAAAACACTGAGGGAAATGACATGATGGACTGAACCATCTCAACATGTTGCACATTCCCTGTGGCGGTAGGGCCAAGAGAAAAGGAGGCTGGACAGTCAGTCTGACTCCTCCAGACTTTGGTTACCATTGCACACAGTCCTCCTCTCAATATTAATAATAATATTACTGATGGCACCGCGCTGAGAGAGCAGGATTAGTCTTTATACTGCAGGATGAGAGTGGCCGGCCGCAGCGCTCCCTGCTTTGGCTGCTATACATATGGGATTTGACTTGACTTTCTTAAACACAGCAAAATGGGAAGTCAAACATATTTTTCATTTAAAAGCAATTAAGTGGATACCAGTCAGAATCACTGGCTCCAGCGCGCAGCGGAGCGAGGGAGTTTTTCTTTTTCTGGGTTTTATTACCCATTTCCTTTCCCCTTGCGCCAGCAGAAGGAATGCTCACTTTTCTCTCACTAAGCCACGATTCCAATGCCAGAAACACACATACAGGGAGCACCATGAGCCAGTGTTTCCCTAAACATGTGAGGAGACAATATAAGGGCCCTCTAACACTTGAGAAGTGTTGTGTTCCAACATTTATAGTGAGGTAATTAGAAACATCCAGCTGTAACTGAATAGTTCCCGCAGAGTAGAGACATGAAGTCTAGTGACTTTCCTTCCATCCGTATAAATAGCTTGAAATGCAATAAGAACACAGCTCATTTGCTAATAGGCTATTTTAATTGATGTTTCAGACAGTATGTATGTTTATTATCATAATACAACATTGGCCATGAGATAGAGAACTTCCCTTTGACTAGCTGATATATCGTTCTATGGATTCCAATAGCCGTGAGCGGTAAGCACAATGGGTCAGAGTATACACAAGCTGACTGAAGCCTAGCTATCTGCATGATTATTGCACTCTGTCTGTGAAGTGCATGTCAATTGCCCAGGGAGCCAAGAGTGCAAGCAGACATGTGGTTCTAATCTGTCCCTTTTCTCACAGTGAGAAGAGGCAATTCATGTACTAGCTCACTGTAAATACAGCACTTAAAACACACAACAGACCTTCCTTGTTTTCACAGCACCACACATTTTATATGTGAGCTATTCCCCCATTGGGAGTAAACAATGCCATTTTTTTTTATCATCAACATCATTTTTTCACATCCAAAAAATAGATAAACAATTACCCTAATACTGGGAAATATCATGTTCTCTGTTGTTCCACGTTGCCATTGTTGTAACAAATACAGCCTGTGCATCCATTCTTTGAAAATGGGCCTCAAATTGCTTCAAGCTCAGAACAAGTAAATTATCTTTATTTTTTTTTATGTATCTTTTTGTTTGTTTATTCACTTCAACTAGGTCTATTATATGTTCAGACTCAATTTGCACAAACTCAGCCTCAGACAATCATGGGTAAATCCTGTGAAATGTATACAAAAATGTGCTTCTGATAGACAGACATTCTCCATTTCCATTCATTCCTCCTATCCTGTGGGCTGTAAAAGAGCCAAAGCTTTTTACAGTACTGACAGACGGAAGACGTGACCTTTTGGCCCCGGGGGGCAGAAGGTGAGATCTCTGGGAACCCACTAAGGAGGGCTGGCTCCAGCAGCCAGTCTGTAGACTAGCCTCATGTCCTCCTCACCGCATTCCTTCCCAACTTAGATCACTGAAACACTCTCAGGCTGCATTGAAATCAGTCACTCAAACCCAAACCAAGATTGACTAATTTCACACGCTTTTGAACGGTGAGATACTGGTTGCCTGACTGCATGGCTGGAGAGCTGAGACTGAGAGGACAGACACACTGTGGGTGTAAAAAGTGAAATAATCTCAGTATAAGCCTCCATTTGAGATTCCTGCAGAGAGAAAGAGCCTTGAGAAAATAAGAAAATTGATTAAATTGATGTCTTTGTTCAGCTGTTCAGAGCTAAAATTCAGATTAGAATGGTTAAAGAGTCAAGTGTGGATTTGCGGCTCCTATTATTAAGATGAATCTCTCTTAAGCTAACTACTTTATTATATGGAAAGCTTGTTGTACGACAGGTTAAATGGTAAATACAGTGCTGATTATCTTCAAACTGCTGCCTGTGCCACAGCTCAGCGGGGATGCCATTTTTTACCCCAGAATTTCTGGGGACCCCATTTATACAGTGGGGCAAAAAAGTATTTAGTCAGCCACCAATTGTGCAAGTTCTCCCACTTAAAAAGATGAGAAAGGCCTGTAATTTTCATCATAGGTACACTTCAACTATGACAGACAAAATGAGAAAAAAAAATCCAGAAAATCACATTGTAGAATTTTTTATTAATTTATTTGCAAATTATGGTGGAAAATAAGTATTTGGTCAATAACAAAAGTTTATCTCAATACTTTGTTATATACCCTTTGTTTGGCAATGACAGAGGTCAAACGTTTTCTGTAAGTCTTCACAAGGTTTTCACACACTGTTGCTGGTATTTTGGCCCATTCCTCCATGCAGATCTCCTCTAGAGCAGTGCAATGTTTTGGGGCTGTTGCTGGGCAACACGGACTTTCAACTCCCTCCAAAGATTTTCTATGGGGTTGAGATCTGGAGACTGGCTAGGCCACTCCAGGACCTTGAAATGCTTCTTACGAAGCCACTCCTTCCTTGCCCGGGCGGTGTGTGTTGGGATCATTGTCATGCTGAAAGACCCAGCCACGTTTCATCTTCAATGCCTTTGCTGATGGAAGGAGGGTTTCACTTAAAATCTCACGATACATGGCCCCATTCATTCTTTCCTTTACACGGATCAGTCGTCCTGGTCCCTTTGCAGAAAAACAGCCCCAAAGCATGATGTTTCCACCCCCATGCTTCACAGTAGGTATGGTGTTCTTTGGATGCAACTCAGCATTCTTTGTCCTCCAAACACGGCGAGTTGAGTTTTTACCAAAAAGCTCTATTTTGCTTTGATCTGACCATATGACATTCTCCCAATCTTCTTCTGGATCATCCAAATGCTCTCTAGATAACTTCAGACGGGCCTGGACATGTACTGGCTTAAGCAGGGGGACAAGTCTGGCACTGCAGGATTTGAGTCCCTGGCGACGTAGTGTGTTACTGATGGTAGGCTTTGTTACTTTGGTCCCAGCTCTCTGCAGGTCATTCACTAGGTCCCTCCGTGTGGTTCTGTGATCATTTTGACCACACAGGGTGAGATCTTGCGTGGAGCCCCAGATCGAGGGAGATTATCAGTGGTCTTGTATGTCTTCCATTTCCTAATAATTGCTCCCACAGTTGATTTCTTCAAACCAAGCTGCTTACCTATTTCAGATTCAGTCTTTCCAGCCTGGTGCAGGTCTACCATTTTGTTTGTGGTGTCCTTTGACAGCTCTTTGGTCTTGGCCATAGTGGAGTTTGGAGTGTGACTGTTTGAGGTTGTGGACAGGTGTATTTTATACTGATAACAAGTTCAAACAGGTGCCATTAATACAGGTAACGAGTGGAGGACAGAGCAGCCTCTTAAAGAAGAAGTTACAGGTCTGTGAGAGCCAGAAATCTTGCTTGTTTGTAGGTGACCAAATAATTATTTTCCACCATAATTTGCAAATAAATTCATTAAAAATCCTACAATGTGATTTTCTGGATTTTTTTTTCTTATTTTGTCTGTCATAGTTGAAGTGTACCTATGATGAAAATTACAGGCCTCTCTCATCTTTTGAAGTGGGAGAACTTGCACAATTGGTGGCTGACTAAATACTTTTTTGCCCCACTGTACCCCCAAAGTTCCCCAAATTTAAGGGCACAACCTTGAAATCGGCAAATTTAGATTTTTACATCAACAAATAACTTTCAATTCATTGCATTTTCATCTCTTATCAAAATGAAACCAATAAATACATTTACTCAGTAAAATTATATTTTTCAAATAATCTTTCTCAAAAAGAATTGTATATTGTACCATATAATAATCTATACTCTTCATTTTTTGTTCCAAAAAAAGTATATATTTTTTATTGTATATTGGTGAACTCGACTTTGAATATCACCTCTGTAAATCAACACATTTCACTGCACCTATCCTGTGTATGTGACAATAAAACATACTTTTTTATGGTGAATAGTATGCATAAATATATTCCTGTGTGTGTAACTGGGAATTGGTGGAGAGCGCTTCAGATTTGGGTTGAGTAAATCAGTTACAATAAAGACTTCAGATTAATGACTTATAATAAAAGTATGCTGGTTGTCCCTACCTCCCACTAGTATATTTGAAAAAGAAGCATCTAGTCATCCAGCCTCAGCAGCACACACTGTACTTGTCCAGACAGAAAATTATTTATTGCATGTTCGAATAAAGTATAAATAGCATTGTATTGTAATGGAAAATTACTAGTAAAAATACATGTTGAACATGTGGAACATGTTGACTCTGTTCCAGTGATTGCTAATCCATATACCAACCAACAGCATATGCACTCACCTCCATATGTATTTGGACAGTGAAGCAAACATTTTAAAATGTGGCTCTATAATCTATAGCATTTTGGATTTGAGATCAAATGTTTCATATGAGGCGTGACAGTACAGAATGTCACTTTCTGTTTTACCGTTTAGAAATTAAAGCACTTTATGTATCTAGTGTCCCCCCCATTTGAAGAAGTCATAAGTATTTGGTAAAACTTCACTTATAGTGTATTAGAGTAGTCAAACATTTAATATTTGATCCCATATTTCTTGCATTCAATGACTACATCAAGCAAAAAACTAGTTGGATGGGCATTTGCAGTGTGTTTTGGTTGTGTTTCAAATGACTCATAGTGCTACTGGCCTGGGACTTCCCTCAGAGTACTGTCAACCACTCCACAACCAGCATGTCACATCAGATCAGACATTATACTATCAATACTTTCAGTAGGTTACCATCCCTTTAATACTATTGTACCATACTTCCCTCATTTCCCCATGCAATCATCACACCCTCTATGGACACAAAACCTGGTAAATAGAAATATATCAGCACACGGACCAAAACTACAGTACCACTCAAAGGTTTGGACACACCTACTCATTCAAGGGTTTTTCTAAATGTTTACTATTTTCTACATTGTGATCTAAAAATCTATGGAATGACACATATGGAATCATGTAGTATCCACAAAAGTGTTAAACAAATCAAAATAGATTTGGATTCTTCAAAGTAGCCACCCTTTGCCTTGACAGCTTTGCAGACACTTGGCATTCTGTCAACCAGTTTCAGGAATGCTTTTCCAAAAGTCTTGAAGGAGTTCCCACATATGCTGAGCACTTGTTGGCTGCTTTTCTTTCACTCTGCGGCCCAACACATCCCAAACCATCTCAATTGGGTTGAGGTCGGGTGATTGTGGAGGCCAGGTCATCTGATGCAGCACTACATCACTCTCCTTGGTCAAATAGCCCTTACAAAGCCTGGGGGTATGTTTTAGGTCATTGTCCTGTTGAAAAACAAATGATAGATAGATGGGATGGCGAATCACTGCAGAATGCTGTGGTAGCCATGCTGGTTAAGTGTGCCTTGAATTATAAATAAATCAGACAGTGTCATCAGCAAAGCACCCCTGCACTATCACACCTCTTTCCTCCATGCTTCATGGTGGGAACCATACATGCAGAGATTATCCGTCTCACAAAGACACGGCGGTTGGAACCAAAAATCTCAAATTTGGACTCATCAGACCAAAGGACAGATTTCCATCGGTCTAATGTCAATTAGATGGAATATTTCTTGGCCCAAGCAAGTCTTCTTCTTATTGGTGTCCTTTAGTAATGGTTTCTTTGCAGCAATTCGACCATGAAGACCTGATTCACAAAGTCTCCTCTGAACAGTTGATGTTGAGCTGTGTCTATTACTTGAACTCTGAAGCATTTATTTGGGCTGCAATTTCTGAGGCTGGTAACTCGAATGAACTTATCTGCAGCAGAGGTAACTCTGGGTCTTCCTTTCCTGTGACGGTCCTCATGAGAGCCAGTTTCATCATAGCGCCTGATGGATTATGGGACTGCACTTGAAGAAATTTTCCAGATTGACTGACCTTCATGTCTTAAAATAATGATGGACTGTCTTTTCTCTTTGCTTATTTGAGGTATTCTTGCCATAATATGGACTTGGTATTTTACCAAATAGGGCTATCTTCTGTATACCACCCCTACCTTGTCACAACACAACTGATTTGCTCAAACGCATTAAGGAAAGAAATTCCACAAATGAACTTTTAACAAGGCACACCTGTTATTTTAAATGCATTCCAGGTGACTACCTCATGAAGCTGGTTGAGAGAATGCCAATAATTTATTTGGATTATTTAACAGTTTTTTTTGGATACTACATGATTCCATGTGTTATTTCATTGTTTAATGTCTTCACTATTATTCTACAATGTAGAAAATAGTAAAAATAAAGAAAAACCCTTGAATGAGTAGGTGTGTCCAAACTTTTGACTGGTACTGTACATTCAAAGCCTTCTGACAAAATTATGGAATAATAGTGTTCTCTATCTGGTTGCATTTCAGTCTCCACCGAGGACATCTTTTGAGAGAAATAATCAGTCATACTTTATTTGGATAGTCCTGATTTTGCCATCTTTAGATGCGCCAGATGGCCATACTTTAAACAAGCTATCTGTGGATAAGCAACTACTTGCTAAGGTTACGGTTAGGCTTAGAACAAAGGTCAGGGTAAGGGTTAAGGTTAGGATAAGGGTTAATTTTTTATTTTATTTTATTTCACCTTTATTTAACCAGGTAAGCAAGTTGAGAACAAGTTCTCATTTACAATTGCGACCTGGCCAAGATATAAGGTTAGAGCTAGTAAATAGTTAGTTGAAATGTTACTGACAGTCTGTATAGCATCTACAGATGGACTATCCAAATAAAAAGTGTTACCAAATAATCACTTGCGGGTGTCTAGAATGATGACTTAATCACATCAATTAATAATGTATAGCTTGTGCTTTGGACACCAATTCAAAGACACAATGAGGAGGACACACGGTGACGGCTGGCTATCAGGCTGGCTGCACAACACGAGTAGCTAGCTAGTGCAATCATACTTCCCTTTGGCAATCAGTTCAGTCTAAAGCATGTCTCTTTCTTAAGAGTAATGTAAACATGCAGCAATGGACGCCCTGGAGACAAACCTAAGCAGCATCACACTGCTGCCCCTGCCTTTTAGAACCGTCATGGCCCCTAGAGCAGAAACCACAGCTAGATCACCCAGTAGTATTATCACACAGGTATATAGCTCCCTCTAGGGGATGATGATGTCACAGCTGATTTATTATAGAAGGGCTGAAGCTACAGTATGTAACAAGACGGGGTGAATATTTAATCGGATTTCCTTGATTCGTCAAGAATTTAAATTTTTTCCTTGATTCCCACTTTAGCTCCTTCTCAAATCACACCAGAGGGGAAGATCCAGGATGGAGAGGACGCAAAGAATCAAGGAAAGATCATTGAGATTCAGTCCATCAGGGAGAAGAGATCCTCCACCAGGTCTTCCCAAAGCACCTTTTCAAAGCTGGTTTCTTCCCAGCATCAGCACAAATGAACAGACAAATGATAAGTTGTACAGTAGTGACTCCATGATGTGTAAATCACACCAAAATATGGACTCAAGACATTGCTGACATTTTTCCTGTGTACTCCTCCAGTAGATATTTCCTTTGTATATTTAGGTTGCTTTAATGAGTTAATATGCTGTTAGTGAGATGACCATGCTGGTGTATAGTTCAACACCAGTGTTATTTACAGTAAAGGAAATATTCAGGAATGGGATATTTCTTTGTTTTCTTCCTCATCTTTTGGGATACCATTTACCCTTTTTTTCTGCTGAGAATATATATCCATTGTTTATGTAAACCTATCATCTTGAGTTGGGATCTATAAACAAATACAGCAGAGAGAATGCATGAATACATTTAACAAAGGAAATGTTTGTGGTTATGCTGACATTGAGCTCTCCCATACTGAGGTTATGTGGTGTGTGTGTACACTACGTGTATGTGTGTGTGATGTCCAGTCCACAACGATATGGGCGGTCTACCCTGCAGTGAATGTGATGCTCAGCCACAAGACAGTCAAGCTGCTCTCAGTCAGGCCACTGCAGTGGGGGAGATTTATGTGGTCAGGTCATGTGGAGGACTGGCACGGTGGACTTGCAGTCACTAACCATTACAGTCACCCCCGAGTCTAACGTCACACAATCCTCTGTAACATGAAAGCTGTACTGTACTGATACTGACCCTCTCCTGCAATCCAGAGTTCTGACAGACAGTATAGGAAAAAGGTGTTAAATAACTGTCCAAAATCATGAATTTATCAGTATTGTTAATCAGAATGTATTGCCTTTAACACATACAGCTCATAACTGTATGAAGAAGAAAAAGGGTCTCGTAAAAACTCAAGCTAACGGACAGATTTATAATTATCTGCTAATACAATAACTTGACTATGGCTTGGCAAATGGCTATTATACACTATCCAAATGGCCTGACATCCCCCTTGTAATTGTTTAGGTGCCAATTGCTAGTGGTTAATCCCCGAACCCCATTTAAAGCATGAAAGCAAATGTCTTAAGGCTAACAAGTGCCAAACCATTCTATAAAGCATTCTATACAGCATCACAAATGGAGATAAAAAGCTAGAAAATATATTGCTGATCTATGAGAATTGTCCAAAGCATTATTCAGAATATATTCAATATACAGTGGGGCAATAAAGTATTTAGTCAGCCACCAATTGTGCATGTTCTCCCACTTAAAAAAGACGAGAGAGGCCTGTAATTTTCATCATAGGTACACTTCAACTATGATAGGCAAAATGAGAAACAAAATCCAGAAAATCACATTGTAGGATTTTTAATGAATTTATTTGCAAATTATGGTGGAAAATAAGTATTTGGTCAATAACAAAAGTTTATCTCAATACTTTGTTATATACCCTTTGTTGGCAATGACAGAGGTCAAATGTTTTCTGTAAGTCTTCACACACTGTTGCTGGTATTTTGGCCCATTCCTCCATGCAGATCTCCTCTAGAGCAGTGATGTTTTGGGGCTGTTGCTGGGCAACACGGACTTTCAACTCCCTCCAAAGATTTTCTATGAGGTTGAGATTGGGAGACTGGCTAGGCCACTCCAGGATCTTGAAATTCTTCTTACGAAGCCACTCCTTCGTTGCCCGGGCGGTGTGTGTTGGGATCATTGTCATGCTGAAAGACTTGCCATGTTTCATCTTCAATGCCCTTGCTGATGGAAGGAGGTTTTCACTCAAAATCTCATGATACATGGCCCCATTCATTCTTTCCTTTACACGGATCAGTCGTCCTGGTCCCTTTGCAGAAAAACAGCCCCAAAGCATGATGTTTCCACCCCCATGCTTCACAATAGGTAAGAAGCATTTCAAGGTCCTGGAGTGGCCTAGCCAGTCTCCAGATCTCAACCACATAGAAAATCTTTGGAGGGAGTAGAAAGTCTGTGTTGCCCAGCAACAGCCCCAAAACATCACTGCTCTCGAGGAGATATGCATGGTGGAATGGGCCAAAATACCAGCAACAGTGTGTGAAAACCTTGTGAAGACTTACAGAAAACGTTTGACCTCTGTCATTGCCAACAAAGGGTATATAACAAAGTATTGAGATAAACTTTTGTTATTGACCAAATACTTATTTTCCACCATAATTTGCAAATTAATTAATTAAAAATCCTACAATGTGGATTTTCTGGATTTTTTTTCTCATTTTGTCTGTTATAGTTGAAGTGTACCTATGATGAAAATTACAGGCCTCTCATCTTTTTAAGTGGGAGAACTTGCACAATTGGTGGCTGACTAAATACTTTTTTGCCCCACTGTAACTGCTGCTATATAATCTTCATCTTCCACAAATATTTCATTATAGATTGAGTAAAAAGGAATCCAGTTTGCAACATACAGTATTTCTCAAGACAGTGATTTTAATGTCAGAGAAATCGCAATGTCATAAACTTGTAATTTTCTCTAGAAGTTAAATACATGGGGTATTTTTTTCAGAACAGAACAGGCTTGAACATACATTAGAATTCAAAGAGCTGCAGAACAGAAACATTATTGGAATCGTGTCAAATACAGATATACTTTTTTAAATCCTTCAAAACTTGTGACACTACTTCTGGCCTAAAGCCATATTTTAATCTTCATCTGCATGATATGTCAACATACCTCCTACATTTTACTAAATTACAACTTAAATGTAGCTTTTGGTCAACTATTTATTTGTTAAAGCATGCCATCATACACACATTTAAATTATTTATTTTAGTCACCTGCCATTCCAAACATAAATTGTTTGACTTGGGTATACACTTGGTGCCATTCTTCTCTTGTAAAGCCAACTTGATACATCTCACGATCATAAAGTGAATGGTCACACTAACCTCAATAGAAGAGAAATAACTGTGTACACTTGTGGTCTTAAAAACGTAATTTCACTCGCAGTGGGGACGTTCTAGAATGACCATAGGCTAACTAAAAGGAATGTCCAATCTTGCTCAGTCTAAATTCTTAAAATAGTGGAGTGAGAATCATCACGATTGTGATGGCCTACACAATCATTTCAAGGAGAATACTGTTTAAGACAATAGGGGTCAAAAGTAAACAATCCATGAACAGTTAATTACTGTAGGTTTGTCCTTCTGGTGGTTGTGGAAGCTTCATATTCTCTTTGGACATCATTAGACGCCTTAACTCTTGAAGAACAACTTTAATGCTATAAGAGGTTTGCCATTTAGATAGAATTGGTATGCTACGTGTATCCACCTGAGAGAGAGAGAGGAGAGGCAAATTAGTGATCATCCTTTGATGAGCACTAGGCACTGAGTTTACCAAAAACACATGTACATGAATAATTATATATACATATTTAGACCGGTTTCATTTGTAAGGGCAAAAAATGTAAATGTGATGTTACTTACCATCCCATTGGAATTATTTATGCCATTCATGCTAACTTTTGTTACAAATCTAACAATTGGAGGTGATTCAGGATATTTAGGACCACATTCCACTTTCAGACTGTATATCCTGTTCTCATAATTAGTCTGGAAAACAAAACACAGAAACAAACATTGCTTGGTCCGGGTAATGGTGATGAGCTATGCTCATTACTGTGCCTGTCTTGACTTGCTGTTTTTTTTCTTCTTAAAGCATTTTCAACAACATTTTGCCAAAGCGTGGTCTTAGAACACACAACTATTACTTTTCCACTTCCTGGTGGAAATGGCACAGTGATGTGCTTATGTTACAGAGGTAGTTTGGTAATCAAACCTCGAGTGCGGTGTAACCTTGCCTGAGACTTTTGTTACTTTAGCTCAGCTGGCTAACACAGTCATGTGACGCGCAGATGTCTCTTACTTACTCCTGCTGCGGTCACACTTACTCGTGCCGGGCCGATGATCATGCCTGTCCACCGTGTTAGCGTCATATCTTCATCGTCTTCAAGGCCCCAGCTGACTGTCCCATCTCCAACACCTTTCTGACCCTCTTCAAGCTCTTCCAACAAGCGAAAATTACGTGGAACTTTAACTCCTGAAATAAAAACAAGACAAGATTTTAAAAACTAGAAGAGGCAATCCTGGGGAGGATTTGTCCATGCTGTTCATGCCACACAATACCATATCAAACTGCTCACGCAAGTTAAACGCAACAAATTCTTAGAACTTGCTATTTGCTTGTGGCTGAAAACAGGCAACCAACTGTCACTATCCCTTGTGCTTTATGTCACTGGAATGAATACTTACTTCTAATGGGTGATGTCAATGCAGGGTACCATTTCAACTGTACACTGATCGTAAAACATCAGTCTGACCTGGCATGATCTTCCCTATCTGACCCTATGAAAGTTCATAATTAAGAGATCATCCTAACAGTCATGAACCTTATCTATATGTAGCCTATTGAACACTGGATAATTATTGATGATGGCCTGGACTAACCTCATCCTACATGAATCCAGGGGGAATGATGAGATACAAAGATGCATATGTGGAGTTTTTGAGTGGGTGTTGTGTTCTGGATCATTCTGTATGCCAGGGTGGAACCAGAGATATGGAACCCTCGTGCTTGGCTATGAAACTTATGGGATGCAGCCGTCATGATTCCTCAAAATCCACCAGCGCAATATCAGACCTGATATGGGCCAACTTCCTTTATTCTTACAGGCGCAATACAAACAGCGAACTGAGAAAGGTAATGTATTAATAAAAATGGTTGCATAGTAAATGTGTGATATGACGTTTCCTTCAATTAATAGGAAACTTTGGTCTGGCATGCATAATAAACTGCAGCAACTTCACGCCCCACGGCTAGTATATACAAATCCAGGTAGCTACCTAGTACAACAGTTGCACGAGCGCTAAACCAGCTTCCTCTCCTTGCTGCATGTGAGTAGCTAGCGAACTATTATGAAAACCAGTGGTTTCTTCTAAAATGATGCAAGTTCTGTTTGCTACTAACTAGCGAGCTTATTGTAAAAATCTGCAACTTTATAACCAAAGTTAGCTACCTAACGTTACCGAACTACTGTACTAGCTAAACGTAAATATATGCTAGGCTAACTAAATTATCCTAATCCCAGCAAATATTTATGCCAGTTTGTGACCAATTTTGTATAGATAATGAAAATATACATATAACATTCTGGTTTGGCTAAGTTACAGAGTAGTGAATACACCACTGAATTTTGCTAACTAGTCTAGCTAGCTAACGTTAGCCGCCACTCGATTGCTGGCTATCATGCTGCAAGCATTTCAGACCCCAGGTTTATCTTCTAAACATTGTTTTCGCGTAAACAGCACATAGTATTGTTATATTCTATGACTCCAATTATATAATATTTAAATCTCTACATATTTCCCAAAGTGAAGCAGACAAACCTGAGGAGGCCGCCATCTTCTTCAGCCAAATCCAGAAGCACACAAAAAGTGCCATAAACGAGGGGTGTGTCAGGTTAGGTGTCTGCAGAAAACGCTCCCACCGGTTCGGTTCCTTCCTCGTATTCGACTATACACTACTAGATTCTGGACAATATTTTAAGATGCATGTGGCTGACAAGGTGGTCAATAGCAGGAGGTGCGCATTACAGCTACAAAATAAGCTTAAGAATAATGCTGAGTATATACACAGGACCTCAGCTGATACAGCCAGAAGAGGATGGACCACTCAAGACTAAATTTAGGGAGTTTTTGCTTGCTCTTTTTGGTCTATGCCGGGTAACTAACACCCGACTGCTGAGAAAGGTCTTTATAAAATAATATACAGTATTCCAAAGTGCAAACTACCGGTCACCATGGCACACCTTGTCAGAGTTGTGCATTGTAGCACTGGCATGTTTGTCATCAGCATTTGTCCTTGATTAGCGTGAGTGAAACTGAGTCACCCTTCTGTTGGTCCAATGTTCATTGAAATATTATAGACAAATCAATAAAAATAATAAAAGCAACCCTCAAAACATACAAAAGCATTTATTTATTGCGCACCATAATAACATCCGAGACACCAAGCACTACCAGGAATCAAAGCATACAAAGCTAGCCATCATCATGGTCAAACATTCTTTACACACCAGTATTCAGTAGAGAGAAAGCTGTTGCTACAGGGAAATACATGTGAATTCAATGACTGTACAAGGAAAGAAGGGAGATGCATGTATTTCTTTACAGCAGGCGAACAGTCTTTCCAGTGACAGTCAGATAGTCTTCATCTGCCAGGGCGCGCAGAGCCTCTTCAAACATGTCCTTCGTTATTGCCTGAAAAAAAATATTAATAATTGGTTCAGATATACACCATATTCAGAAGATATGCCTGCCATCCAATTAAAATACATATCTAAATATAGTTTAAAGGTTTTCCCGTATAGTTAGTTCTCATCAATAGGAAAAGCAGAGCTGGTAGGTACTACTTACGGCTTCAGACTGTCCTCTGAGGTCATCAAACAGCTGCTGGTACTTCATGGCAGGGGTCTTTCCTCTGGACTGGATCATTTTCTTCAGAGCCTGGGCCACTTCCTCCTTACGCTTACGGGCCGTGGCACTCATTCCTGGGTTGAGTAAAAACAAGACAGGTTAATACTTGCTCCACAATACACATTTTTAAAGATACTGACTAAGGTTGGGTTTGCATAGTCAACCAATTCTAAACATTAAACATGGCATGACAGGAATTTGAAGAGCTGTCATAGCACTACAGACATTTTAGTCATTTAGCAGAGCGGCTTACAATTAGTGCTTTCATCTGAAGATAGCTAGGTGAGACAACATCACAAATCGTATCAAGTCAATGTTCCCTTACAGTATTTATCAGCAGCCAGTGCTAGTGGAAAAAGTGTTGTTTTAGACAAAGGCTTCCATACCAGTTGTGAGAATGGAGATGTCTACGAAGCCAGTCCTGGGGTCTGTAGCAGACTGCTTGAGGGCCTCACGGTGTAGTCTCTTGGCCTCCTCCACGTCGACCGTCTCCACCTTGTCAGAGAAGCGCACCTTGGCATGGGCCTCGGCCAGTCGGATCAGAGACTCCAGCTGCCTGGGGTAGGCAGACACCATCCCCCGCCCGCTGCCGATCTTCCTCATGTCCACATAGGCCTGGGAGAGAAAGATACCCATAGTCAATCCAATTTATTTATAAAGCCCTTTTACACTTTTGAATGCTCTCGCATATTTTAGTGCAATGTTTTGACCAGAAGGTCTTTGTCTGGCATAAACCTGGAACCAGCACTTCCACACAACTCGGGGCCAGAATGAAATATTTTCCTCCAGCAGCCAGTGGATGGATGACATTTGTTTACTAGCCAGTCACTGAATACTTTTTTTACCCGTATTTATCTGGTGGCATGGTGCTAATGTCAGGCCCTGAAGTTACATCTACATCACAACCACTTTTCATTTGGAGCATTTTATTTAAATATCGTACTTCAATGAGTGCCTGGCTGGCTTCTTCGTTAAGTCTGGGGTTGATGTAAGTGCGAGCGTATGCAATGTAGTCCTTCAGCACTGTCATGTCCAGGAACTCTTCCTCGATCTGCTCCTCACTCTGGTAGTAGAGCGCCACCAGGTGGTGAGCCAGGCGACGGTCGTACGCCTCGTCTTGAGGATCCAGCATCAGGAAGATCAGATCAAATCTGGAGGGAAGAAAATGGCATTTTGATTTGTTTGTGTGTATATACATATTTGAATGATATTTAATAGCTAACATACTTCAACCTTATTTACAACAGTTCATAAGAGTGTTGAGCCAGTAACCGAAAGGTCGCCAGTTTGAATCCCTGAGCAGACTAAGTGAAAAGTATGTTGTTGGGCCCTTGAGCAAAGCACTTAACCCTAATTGCTCCTGTAAGTCGCTGTGGATAAGAGCATCTGCTAAATTACTAAAATGTAAATGATATGCATGTTGTGAGTGCAACATTTATCTATGCCAACAAGGCTCAGTTGTTTGGGGTTCAGTGGCCGCCAGTGAAGCGACCCAAATAGGATATTATTAACAATCAGCACCATATATCAACAGTGTTCAGGGCTGTTAGGCTATCAGGTAATATTTACCTTGACAGCAGTGTGTGAGGGAGCTGGATGTTCTCGATGGTTGTCTTCTTGGGGTTCCACTGAGACTCCACGGGATTGGCTGCTGCCAGGACAGAGGTGCGAGCATTGAGCTGGCAAATAATTCCAGCCTGCACAAAGAGAAGAGCTTAGTGAGAAACTACCCTGTCGTTCACCGTTACTGACAATCTATCAAAACAGAAACAAATCAGAATGCTTCTACAGTAGTAAAACTATTTAATCATTCTGTTAGCAACACCACATTAAAAACACACATTTAACAGAGGCCTATACATTTCTCAGAAGTGCACTGGTCATTAGGACTAGTCCTGAGCATTGCGCTGAAACTTCAGTCTCAACTTGTTTTGTCCTTCTCTAAACCCACCTTGGCAATGGAGAGAGTCTGCTGCTCCATGACCTCATGCAGCACAGAGCGTGTGCTGTCGCTCATCTTGTCAAACTCATCAATACAGCATATCCCATTATCACTGAGCACCAGGGCTCCGGTCTGCAGTACAAGCTGCTTGGTCTCTGGGTCCTTCATCACGTAGGCTGTGAGGCCCACAGCACTGGAGCCCTTCCCAGACGTGTACTGACCGCGGGGCACCAGGTTGAACACATACTGCAGCAGCTGGGACTTGGAGGTACCGGGGTCTCCACAGAGCAGGATGTTTACCTCGGCACGGAAGTTACCGCGGCCTGTCTGGCTGAAGTCTTTACGGGTGCCCCCGAACAGCTGGAGAAGAATACCCTGTGGAAGAGAAAGTTTGTCCTGGTCATGACTTTGATTCAAATCTGAACGCAGGCAAAAATCCAACAATTGCTGCAGTAAAATGCCCTGGGAAAAGAATGACAAACTTTATAGTACTGTTCATAGATGTTGCATAAAAGCTAAATCCACTAATATGAAAGACTGCAGTTACACATCCCTGGCAGCAGAGGACGCCACACTGCTATGGTCATCTGAAGGGATCGATGAGACAGTTGTCCTGTGGCGAGTTTCCCAAAAGCATTGTCGCACAAACATCTTATAACCACAGCAAGCAATGTAGAAAATATGATCTTAGAGCTGCAATGTTGCTTCTGGGAAACTCATCCTTGACTGATAGTTGATAACCATCTCCACTGACCTTCTTGATATCCTCTTGTTCGTAGATGCTGGGGGCCAGGGCGGAGGAAAGACGCTCATACACGTCTGGTTTGGCGGCCAGCTCCTTCAGTGTCTGGACGCGCTCCTCAGTGAAAAGCTTCTGGTCTGAATCCTCATCCAGCCTGTGAAGGCGCTTCTCGTCCGTCTTACGGAAGTGGATGACGTCGATGTGGGTCTTGTACACTGACTTCACGGTGCTCTGGCGAGGGTTCTCACGCATAGGAACCGCTCTGTAGATACCTGTTGTGGAGATGAGTTTAGTAATGACGATAGTCTTTTTTTGTTCACCATCCAATGTCACGTTAGTGATGTACTCACATCCTGACATCAAAAAGCTCTGCAGAAGGATAGCTAACAGTTTTGGGAGTCTCATAAATCTTGACAAACTGAGTGAGTGATCACCATAAAAATAAACACACAAGGCTGATGGTTATAGCCATGTTCAACAAGTATATTATTCTTCTGGTTTTATCAAGCTCTATTTGGGATATATTACCCTGCCTCGCTGGCTTGCTAGGTAATCAATCCTCTGATGACATCTGCAATATTGTAGATGATACCCATTTGATTACGTGTTTGTTTAACTTGCACAAGCTGCATTTTATGTTGCATGTGATCATATCCACTGCTGTGTAAACAAAGAGGTTTCTGATGAACTGCGCGCGCAACTTTTCATGACAAGGACAGAAAATGGGTCTATAGGACCAAACTGCAGTAAGTCACAGCAGCAGTATGCATGACTAGGGCCAATAGCTTTACCTGACACGTGACTGGACCAGGAAAACTAGGCCCATGGTTATAGGCTTTAAAGGGGCAATCTGCAGTTGAATTAATAAAGTAGGCACCCCGCCTCTTTTAAAAAAATATATATATTTTTTTTTTATAAAGCTGAGGGATGGCCTTAGAGAAATGTAACCATCCAAGATATCAAAATTATAGCTTTAAGCATATTTTGAGGTTTTACAGTGTATACAAAGATTGAAGTAAAACACGCTTATATTTTGGTTTCTGGCAGTTCAACTAAGCTCATGAGGCACTTAAGTTATATTCCTCAAAAATCAATAGGTATATATATTCATTTACAATCAGAAAAATTGGTGTAGCAACTGCGGATTGCCCCTTTAACTAGAGCAGAGTCTTTCTTGGTCAGATCACATGGAAAGTTAAAACTCTTAGCCCTTCATAGCCTGTGTGACCATATCACCAACAGCAAAGCTATACAGCCATCGGTTCACAGCTATTTCTTTTGGGGGTCAAACAGCTCACCAGTGATGTTGATGCGGTCTCCTGGCTGTACTTTGTCGACCAGGTCGTTGTGAGCGTACACTATGGTGGTGTGAGGGGTCTGCCCAGCAGGCATGTCATCAGGAGACTCCTGAACTTTGATCTGATAAAGAGGAGAAAATGGATCAGTGAGAAATAAAGGCGCTCTGCTTTAGTTGTGGCTGGGAATACACTAGTATTGTACTTGTGAACAAACCCAGGAAGATGAGCTCTAATGGGTAACAACCATTATCTCAACAGTTCTGTTCAGCAGCATCAAAGAAAAGTATATCTTCCATCGAAAGTAAGCAGACTGTCGTACAGTATAAAGTCATCCCCTCTCCTTGGTAGAGGGAGGTTTTCAAGGATCCACCTGAATACCGGAGATCCGAGCGGGTCCGGATCCAGAATTCTAAATAATGTCAACAGCCTGGGTTGGATCGGATTGTCACAGGTATGTGTAACTTTAACGTAGCTGCAGGAGAGAGAGAAATTGTATACATTTATGCTGCTGCTCTTTTCATAAGTGGTGTGTGTACCTTGTTGTTGGACAATCATAAGTCAAAGCGGCAATATGCTACAAATCATGTCACGTGTCAAATACAACAGGTGTAGACCTTACTGTGAAATGCTTACTTACAAGCTCTTAACCAACAATGCAGTTCAAGAAATAGTCAAGAAAATATTTATTAAATAAATGAAAGTAAAAAAAATGAAATAACAAGACTATATACAGGGGGTGCTGGTACTGAGTCAATGTGCGGGGGTACATTTTACCTCCGTGTGTGGAAAAAGTTATGAGATATCTATTAAATGGAAGATGGAATTAAAATGACAGAATTCAAAGTGAAAAGGAATTACAGGCTAACAGGCAGGCTGCTACTTAATATTTTGAATGGGGTGGTTTGTTATTGTGTAGGACGAGAAAACGCATGCCTTGATTGGCCTAGCTAGCTTAACTAGTTTCTCCTGGTTTGATGCAGTCAAGACAGGTACTACGTAATCATATTGGATGATAAATAACCTGGCTATGGGCAGATATTAGTCTACTGTAGCACGAGTCGGCTTGGTTGGTTGTCGTCTCTTCCACGTGTCACTTGCTCACACTCACAGTAGCCTACACACACAGCACGGCCCCTGGATCGACCTGGTCTATACGGAACGGCTCTAGTTGCAGATGGTGCAGTAGTTCATGTATTGTGCATGTATTATAAAAAACAACTACTAGTGCCTTCCTCTCCCCATAGCTCACCATCTGTTTGTCGGAGAAGGCAGAGCGGTTATGGATGAGGGCCAGGCTGTGGGTGGTGTTGCAGTTGCGGCACACTGCAGGTTCTGCGATGCGGCCACGGTCCACCTCCACACGGGTAGAGAAGGCACACACCTGGCACTGGAAGAAGGCCTCCTGCATCTCTGGGATCAGCTGGGAGGTCCTGATCACC
Source organism: Oncorhynchus nerka (assembly GCF_034236695.1). Lineage (NCBI taxonomy): Eukaryota > Metazoa > Chordata > Actinopteri > Salmoniformes > Salmonidae > Oncorhynchus > Oncorhynchus nerka. The sequence continues at coordinate 28,507,909 of NC_088424.1, read as the reverse complement.
ATGCCACTGATGGTGATCATCTGATCAATGTCTGGGAGGAGAGCGACAGCGAGGCAAGATTGTATTAAAAACGAATCATTAAGCACCAGACCTGGGTTCAAATAGATATTTAGTCCCAAGTGTGCAAACCATTTAGCACTCTAGGACGCATGATCAAGTGCTTGAAATTGAAAGAAAACAAATACATGATTCACTCTTAATATGATTGTGTAACAGATCTGCATGAGTTGTTCAGGGAAGCTAGACATCCATAATATGACATGGCCTAGGCCAGGGGTCTCCAAACAGCTAGATCTTTTCCCCACATTGTTACGTTACAGCCTTAATCTAAAATTAAATTTAAAAAAAATTATCTCTCATCAATCTACACACAATACCCCATAATGACAAAGCAAAACCAGGTATTTATACATTTTGGCAAATTTATAAAAATATAAAACATTTACATAAGTATTTCAGACCTTTAACTCAGTACTTTGTTGAAGCACCTTTGGCAGAGATTACAGCCTCGGGTCTTCTTGGGTATGACGCAACAAGCTTTGCACACCTGTATTTGGGGAGTTTCTCCCATTCCTCTGCAGATCATCTCAAGCTCTGTCAGGTTGGATGGGGAGCATCATTGCACAGCTATTTTCAGGTATCTCCAGAGATGTTTGATCAGGTTCAAGTTCAGGCTCTGACTGGGTCACTCAAGAACATTCAGAGACTTGTTCCGAAGCCACTCCTGCGTTGTCTTGGTTGTGTGCTAAGGGTCGTTGTCCTGTTGGAAGGTGAACCTTTGCCCCAGTCTGAGGTCCTGAGTGCTCTGGCGCAGATTTTCATCAAGAATCTCTCGGTACTTTGCACCGTTCATCTTTCCCTCGATCCTGACTAGTCTCCCAGTCCCTGCCACTGAAAAAGATCCCCACAGCATGTCATGTGCCTTTTACTTAGGAGTGGCTTCCATCTGGCCACTCTACCATAAAGGGCTGATAGGTGGAGTGCTGCAGAGAAGGTTGTCCTTCTGAAAGGTTCTCACATCTCCACAGAGGAACTCTGTCAGAGTGACCATTGAGTTCTTGGTCACCTCCCTGACAAAGGCCCTTCTTCCCCGAATTCTCAGTTTGGCCGTGCGGCCAGCTCTAAAAACTGTCTTGGTGGTTCTAAACTTCTTCCATTTAACAATGATGGAGGCCACTGTGTTCTTGGGGACCTTCAATGTTGCAGACATTTTTTGGTACCCTCCCCCAGATCTGTGCCTCGACACAATCCTGTCTCGGAGCTCTACAGACAATTCCTTCGACCTCATGGCTTGGTTTTGCTTTGACATGCACTGTCAACTGTGGGACCTTATATAGATGTGTGCCTTTCCAAATCATGTCCAATCAATTGAATTTACTACAGGTGGACTCCAATCAAGTTGTAGAAACATCAAGGATGATCAATGGAAACTTGATGCACCTGAGCTCAATATCGAGTCTCATCGCAAAGGGCCTGAATACTTATGTACAGTGTTTATGCTTAGACCATCCATTTTCATTGTTTGTCTATGAATATTCCTAATATTAAGAGTAAACAAAAACCTGAAGAAAACATCCCAAACCAGGGAAAATAATATATATATATATCATTTGATAGGGCCCCTTAAAGTTGTTTAATTACCATTATTTTACCAGCTATATTGACAGACACAGCTATTGTACACCAGAGAAGAATGTGCCTATTTGAAAGCTATTTTTAAAAAGACGCAGTAGCTCGACATTTTTTTTGTAGCTCTCACACTAAAAAAGGTTGGAGACCCCTGGTCTAGACTATTACCTTCAGGGTTTAGGCTCCTCATGTTCCTGGTCTTCAGGGCGTTGTATGGCCGCACCTGGATCTGGTGTTCCAAGATGGAGTCTGGGAAACGCTCGAAGAACAGCTCGTTGACGGCCATGTCAAATGTAGGTATGACTTCCTGTGATATAGATTTAGGAGAAACATTATGAATCACCATTAATATTGGTATGCCCACATCATTAAACATATTGTGTCTCTGGGCAGGCCCATGGTAATAAATGGCAGATGAATAATGAAAACCGCCTGTGCATGCTGTCACAATTGGATTTAATACGGCCATACAGGCATTTGTTTTAAACTTTGCATTCATAGCTCACTATCCTCCATTAATATTAATGTGCAAGACCATCTGGCACATGTATGCATGTTTATTTACCTGGGGGTAGGAGATGAGCTGCCTGTACAGGTCTGCATCAAAGGACTGCACATGGCTGCAGTTGACATTCAGCACAGGCTCACCAATCACACTGATCTAGAGGGACAACAGAAAAAGAAAATGAACATCACTGCAAAATGACAAGCAAAATGTTGCATTACTTTTCTCTGCATTACTTTTCCCAAATACAAGATGAACTACAGGTAAATGGTTGATCACGGTTTTGGTGTCACACAGATGGGAGACCCTACCTCCTCCAGCTTCTGCATGTAGAGAGGCTCATTCAGGTCCAAACCAGCATTCTCATCCTCATTAGAAGTGGGGTCAATGAACCTCTGCAGGAATCTCTGTAGGAAAATTAACAATAGAAGCATTCAGATAACGAGCTTCTATCAATCTAAATAGATTTAACTAAACTTTTCTTTATCAATTACATTTTCATGATTTATTTTTCTACACCAATGAAGGCACACAACTTCCATACCTGAAACTTCTCCTTGCAAGTTCCCACATTGACATCAGTGCCCCAGATAACCAGCTTCTGTCCCGCTGCCTGCTCACTGGCTACTGCACCATCTGCACTTGGCTGGTGGAGTAGAAAATGTCCTAAAGTGTTAGAGATTTGCTAATGGTATCATTCTATATCTATGTAGCATTAGCCGTTCTAGAATTCCTGACTATAATTCTCCATATAGGAGTTTCCCTACTCACCAGCTCTGTGTGGAGGTCCACCTGGGGGGCCTTCCTGGCAGAGCCCAGGTCAGGGCGCTGTCTGACTGGGGTGCCACGCACACCACTGTGGGGGGTACCCTCCACCCTGGAGCTAGGAGTCCCGTACATCAGAGGGGAGCTCATGTCCACCTCACTGGGGAGAACTGGGGAGAAGAGGATAGGACATTGACATGACATTCAGAGTGATATCATAGGGTCAGCATCTCAGTTCTTTCAAGTACAGTTCCAGTTAATTTTTTTCAGTTGTTGCACAAATGATCTGGGCCCGTATCCACAAAGCATATCAGAGTAGGAATGCTGATCTAGGATCTTTCCATATAAAACTGATCCTAGATCCGCATTCCTATTCTGAGACGCTTTGCGGATAAGGGTCCAGATGTCAAAGCCTAGAGAAGTGATTCCGTACCAGAAATGGCAATACAGAAGAAATAACTTTTTTTTTAACTGCAAAAAGGGCTCTCAAATAGCATCCTGCAGAATTCTGTGTGTCAATGACGGTAAAGCAGTTACCTGAACGGCGTGGGCTGGAGAACAAAGAGGTGTCATGGACTGCAGGGCTGGCAATATCTGTAGCTGGAGATGTGGGCATGGCTGGCAGATCCCCGTTGGATGAGTCCTGACCTCGTCGCCGCTGGGAAGGAGGAGAGGCCAGGCCATCACTGCTGGCTACAGACAGAAAAATACATATCCAAGTCAACAATCAACATAACTCTGTAAATATGACTCAGATAACCTGTTTCTGTATAACTTACGAGTGACTGGGATGTCATCCCTACTGCGCTTGCTTCCAACGGGAGTTGATGTTGGTGAAGACATCCTGAATGATCACAGGTCCTAGATATAAAATCTGGTTGAGTAGCTAAAACAGTCAAAAACAAAAGTGAAATACATGCATGCGTAATTTACTTTTACAAAAACATTATGCAACCAGCATGTAACATAGCTGAGTTGAGCTACAGTTAGATAATAATGCCAGACTAGTTGTTGGAACTTGCATCCTTTTGACATGTGCAATGAAAGTGAAACAATGCATACTAGCCAGCTAGCTAACAACATTAGCTAGCTAGCTGAACAGTTGACTAGAAACTCCCGAAAAACTTGTAAACTAGAAAGAAATAATTTATTCTAAATCCTAAACTAGCTACTTCCTCTAAATTAAGCATCATCATCCTAATCATGTTGAATGAAATAACATAATGGCTGGCATGTTCAAGACAACTGTAAACAGTAGCTAGCTAACGTTATAGCGTGCAAGACACTCATTTAGCCGAGGAAACTCAGTAGATTAGAGTGACTTTACTTTAACTCCCAAACACATATAGGTCATCTGAATTCTCTTTAATAGCATACAATATTCAATACGAAATTACCCATATCGTTAATTTATCTTCTGATACCATAGAAATATCTTACAATCTTACCTTCTGTAGGATGTAGCTATGTCGTGCCGCTGCAATGAATTTGGCGCGAAATTGTTTTTGCCACGTAATATTCCCGGGAAACTTTGCACCAATAGCAAAGCAAAACTACTTGAGCGCTAACCATTAGCACTTGCACATCGAGGGGGTTCAGGTGTCAATGTCTTAGATCGGTAAATACGGATGTTAACATTTTTCATGAAGTACATTAATAATTGTTTTTGTTGTAGATTTGTATTCTTATTTTTAGTACTAGACCCATTCTGTTCACTGCAATAACTGTGTGTGTACCTAAAATTGCTAGGTAATCACCCCTTCTGATTTCGTTTAGCCCTACATATATTCCACTCAGGGGCCATAGTGTCAATGTTTGCCAGAAGGTTGCATATGTGTCACTAGAAATGTCTATGTGTTTTGAATATCATCCCTGGAAAAATACTGAATGCATATCAGTGGGAACACATCAAACATGCAGAATTGCTCTTATTAGTAATGACTGCATTCCCTGCTATATAAAATAAATTAATAATAATAATTTCCAGGGTCATCATGGACATTGAATTTCATTCACGTAGATAACTGCGTATTTTGAACAGCAAATGTTTAACACCAAATGTGTGATTACAAATATACTGAACAAAAATATAAACGTAACATGCAACAATTCCAATGATTTTGATGAGTTACAGTTCATATAAGGAAATCAATCAATTGAAATAAAATTATTAGGCCATAATCTATGGATTTCACATGACTGGGCAGGGGTGCAGCCACGGGTGGGTTTGGGAGAGCAATAGGTCCACCCACTTGGAAACAAGGCCGACCCATTTTTTCCCCATTAAAGGGCTTTATTACAGACAGAAATACTCCTCAGCATGACCTGTTGATGCCCGTAGACCCTTTTCAGTACGCTACACACTGACGTCACGCGCAACTCTTGGCTGCAGTAAGAAAGCCATCTCCAAATGTTTTTTTTGTAAAATAATTATTTTGGATGCAGCAGTTGTTATCTAGAATGCTTTTATGCTCATTGGCATAAACTGTAGCAAAAGTTAGCCAAAGCGCCATTTTACTGGTTGAAGTTGATGTGTTTTTTAAGCATAATGCAGTTGATTTGCGATTATGACACACACATTATATTAAGCAGGACATTCATACGAGCCTTAACATCCAATTATAATCCAAAAGTAGTATGAAATGCACTCATAAACAACATGTAAATAGAGGCTTTTTTTGCTGGCGTTCTATAAGAACGCCCCCGTGTTCTGCCACCAATTTGCCCGCATCGCCCTCTTGCGGCAATGTTTGCAAATACAAAGGGGTCTATATACTCTGGCTTGGTATACGCAGCATGAAATGATGCACTTGTAAATCAATCCACTCGTAGTAAAGAGGGTGGCGTAGTAAAGAGGCGACCACGTGATTCAAACTCATCTCTACTGGCTTGTCAAAGGGGGAGTTAAACCTTTGACGTAAGCAGGGGAAAGTACAAAATACACTCCGCGAAATACAGACGCCTCAGAGAAGTTAGAAACAGGTCATAACCTACAGTGACTATGCAGCCACTATTTTAGGATAAACCTAAACACGACTTGAAAGAAGCAACGGTGTGGAAAATAAAAAGAAGCTCCATTAATACAGAGTGAGCGTGATACATTGTTGCATTGTATCAAGCTTGTTCCAACTACTTGACTACTAACGAAATATATTGACGTCCGATCCCACGAGGGCAGAAAGCAGAGTTCATGTGCGACATATACAGCCTGGATTCTCAGTGCGTGTCTTCACAATGCAACATGAGTTGGGCGGTGGAGCCTATCAACTTCTACGACAATAAACTGAGCAGCGGTCTCCAGGGGGTCTGTAAACCCGGTAGAGGTGATCATGGCACGGCCGAGGAAAGCACCATGGCCGAGTTAAGTACAGCCCCTGCAATGTACGACGACGAGAGTGCCATCGACTTCAGCTCCTACATCGAGTCGATGACAGCAGTGCCACACCTGGAACTCTGCAACGATGAACTTTTCCTTGACTTATTCAACACTGTGAAGCAAGAAAAGACCGACTTATGCATGTCAGCCTCGACTACATCGTCCAGCAACATGCAACATATGTCAAGTTGTTCAACCAACGCATACGCATTTGGAAGCCAAAAAGAGTTCGAGAGGAAGCTCAAGGGGGGATTTGACAAGGGGGCCTTCAGCGCACCGATCAAGCAGGAATCGGACTGGAGCGACAGTGACATGTCCTCGTCGTTACCTTCACAGATAGAAACCTGCGAAAAGACCTCCGTGAGCCGTCTCATGGGACAACCAACTCCGCCAACAACCCCAGAGCCCATCTCAAGCCACTCCAGTGTCAGCTCAACCCAGTCCTCTCCTCGGAAGGTCGGCAAGGACAGAGGGAAAAAGAATGTTGACAGGTACAGTCATGAGTACCGCCAGAGACGCGAGAGGAATAACGTTGCGGTGAGGAAAAGCAGGGACAAGGCAAAGCAACGCAACGTGGAAATGCAGCAAAATATGCTTGAACTGGGTTCAGAGAATGACAGATTACACAAAACCATCGATCAGCTAAACCGTGAGCTCACTGGGCTGAGGGATTTCTTCAAGCAGCTTCCCAATCACAATTCCTCGTTTGTGGGGACCACGGGTGGGGACATCCGGTGACAAATTGTCACTTTCTAATGAACTGAACTGAGCTTTTGAAATACATACCTCAACAGACTTTTATTACCATCTGTGTAACAGATGCATTACAAACAAGCGTACATTTATGGCACTGGAAATGTACTGGAAACCGGAGGCCCACTCCCATATTGCTGCCATAATCGTTTTTGGGAAAAATGTTTTTGTATATTAAATTATTTTACCACTTCATTTACATATTGTTATACCAGATATGATACATGTTTTTATAATTCCAAACTTTGTATAAGAGCCAGAGCATGCTCACATTTTTATATTAGTTTGTATAAAAAAACTTGAAATATTTGTCTATATGGAATCTCTAATAAAAGTGCTGAAAAGTCATACAAATCATGGTCTATGTGTGTGTTTGGGATGCATAGATTATTAGTATACATCAGTGATTATAAATTACTTGGAATGGTTAAAGTGGGTTTTATTTGGATCTGGTGGTGCCAAGAATCTACCTCAGTTGGAGTTGGGCCACCTCTGTAGAATGACATTTTCACGGCTATTTAAATAAAGACCAGAAAAAGGTCAAATCATTTAAAAAAATGAAAAAATAACTACATACACTAGCATAATACAATGTTTATTGACAGAGTATAAGTACCATTCATCTTCAGAAATATATTAGGAGGTAGATATTCAAGGAAACACAGAGAAACGTGTGGCTATTTACAGCAAACAGGCATATTTTACAGTCACCAGTTGGACCGACGTGGGCCAAGTTCGACATATGTTGTTCCTCTCTGGTCTGTCAGTTCTAGCCTTGGGCTGTCAGCTCCTGGGTCCTAACCCATCAGTAACACACAAACAGATCTATTTCTTCACCAATTATTCACATTCTGTACAGAGAGAGCTTGTGGGGCTGGGCTGAGGAGGCCTCAGTCTTACAGATTTATTTCATGGGGTCCCACTCCCCACTTTGACAGCCTCAGAGGCAGATGTCTTCCAGACCGATGCACAGGGCTGGTTTCCTGGTGACCACATGGATGTAAGCGTTGATGGGGCCCACCTCCCTCCCCCCAACACATTCTCCATCTTGCAACCTGGAAACTCCAGCACATGGGCAATCAAAACCTAACCATGGATCAATAGTCTTAGGATATGGTCTTACATACAAGTTAGACATGCTCAATGAGAACAAAAGTTGGAGCTAAGCTAACCATCGAATGTCAATGTTACTCGTATAATATAGTTTCTGACGACAAAACACAGTATTGTTATTATTAGATTGGTGGGGGGAAAACACCCAATGCAAAAATTCAATAGACAATATATGTATTGGATACGGTATGTGGTGCTGATCCACTTCAGTTAACCTGGGTTGCCCGGATTCTCAATAATGGATGTAAGCCAAGAATATACCAAGAATGCTTGATGGTATATGATGGTCAGAGCCATACATTTAGATATATGGCTCTGATGGTGGTATGTGGTGAAACTAGTGGTTATATATTAGAAGGCAATATAGATCCAACTTCAGCGACACTATTATCATGTGGCTTCTCTTACACTATTGATCTGTGTGAGTGAGTGAGGCCATTGTTCTAAACAGATTGTCACGGATCCCTCCGGAACTTTCATTGCGCACACCTGGCCCCTATTCCCACTGATTGTATGTGTATATATGTGCCCTTTGTTCATCATGGTGCTGTCCATTATTGTTACAATGTACATTGGTGCGTGTGAGTACCTGTACTGTGTGTTTTGGGCTTTTGTGCACTTGTGGATTGCGCAGATGATTACGGGTCTAGTCCCGTGTGTTAATCATTGTGCGTGTGTGTATTTATTTGAGGTACTCCTCGCTCTTTTGTTTGGGTTTCAACCCTGTGTTTGTTTGGTGTTTGTCCCCGTGCCTTTACACGCCGTAATATGGGGTATAATTTAAAAAACTTTTACGCATTCCTGCGCCTGTCTTTCAAATCATTGTTACCAATGTGACACAGATCTCTTATCACAGTCTAACTACAGGACATTTGACAGATGACAATGATGTCACTGTGTCAGCAAATATACTGAGTTTGTTCTGACACATGGGAGGATCCAGATGCTGTACTGGTGCACTTAACCATACTTAACTGAGAGATAAGCACTGTCTACATAAATAAAAGGAAGGTAATGTACCGTATATTACATAACAGGTGAGCGAGAGAGAACTCCCCTCATGGCCAGAGGCTGCAGAGTAACACACAGGCAAGATGGTGCTCTGCTGGAGCTAGAAAACAGCAGAGAGAGAGAATAGTCACCATACTAGGTGTTTGAATGGCCTGTACTGGTCCATCAAACTACAGTTCTTCATATATTACAGCACATGCATTATAAGAATGTTATAAGATATTATAAGCATGGACTTTATTTCAGAGCATTTTTTGACCGTTTCACTTTCTCATAATGATACAGTCAAAGACTTTATTTGACAGCGACACTGTAAGAAAATACAGAAGTATGAGGATACCCGTAAAGTGATACGATGTTTTGAGCTCACACCTTGATTAAGATTAGATTTGATCATACTTCAATTTCTGCTACTATATGTGTATACACTGCTATCACACATTGAAAATACAGACATTTGCCAATACACATTCACATAACTAGAACTCAAAATCACAGACTCTCACCAGGGAATCACAAGCCACACAATCGAATGCTTGACTAGAGACAGCACAGACATAAGGTGTTATAATACAGATGATGACTTCACATTTCCCAGCCATCCTGAGTTCCCGAGACCCCTCTGGGAAAAATTCAGTTGTTATATTCTATTGTATTGGTAAACCAATAATTCAAACAGTTTATTAGGCTTATCCACTATAGCTTATCAGCAAGTGCATTGAAGACTTACAGCTTTTGGGGTGCCATCTCCAAGCAGTCACTCCCACATAAGCTGCAGACTGGCCAGGAGTAGGCTATGTCCTCATCCACACCAACTATCACACCCTGCAAACACCAACACAACCATCAGTACCAGCCAGAGAAACAAACCACTACAGGACACCACACTGACCAACCTGGTTCACATAGGCAAGCAACAAGGGCAGAAACTGGGACTCTTATCAATATTCCACTATGGTTTGGCTTAAAAACCAAAGATATAACTAGCTCTGTGAGAAAATAAAAATGCAATTCTTATCTGTGAGATGATAAGGATAGCAAGCGTTTACTCCCTTAACCAAACTGACACATTCTCAGTTAATGGCCCGAGATGCGGCCGGGACCACACATGCACACTAACTTATGTAAGATACAGTGCCTTCAGAAAGTATTCACACCCCTTGACCCCACCCCCCCCCAAAAAAAAAAATTCTTAGAGCCTCAATAAAAATTTTATTAAATGTAGATTTTGTATCACTGGCCTACACACAATACCCCATAATGTCAGTGGACTTATGTTTTTAGAAAATTGTACAAATTATTTAAAAAGTAAAAGCTGAAATGTCTTGAGTCAATAAGTGTTCAACCACTTTGTTATGGCTAGCCTAAATATGTTCAGGAGTAAAAGTGTGCTTTACAAGTCACATAATAAGTTGCATGGACTCACTCTGTGTGCAATAATAGTGTTTAACATAAATTTTTTGAATGACTACCTCACACATACAATTATCTGTAAGGTCCCCAGTCAAGCAGTGAATTTCAAACAGACTCATCCACAAAAACCAGGGAGGTTTTCCAATGCTTCGCAGAGAAGGGTACCTATTGGTAGAAGGGTAAAATAAAAAAAGCAGACATTGAATATCCCTTAGAGTACGGTGAAGTTATTAATTATACTTTGGATGGTGTATCAATGCACCCAGTCACTACAAAGATACAGGCGTCCTTCCTAACTCAGTTGCCGGAGAAGAAGGAAACAGTTCAGGGATTTCACCATGAGGCCAATGGTGTCTTTCAAACAGTTACAGAGTTTAACGGCTGTGATAGAAGAAAACTGCGGATGAATCAACAACATTGTATTTACTCCACAATACTAATTAAAATGACAGAGTGCAAAGAAGGAAGCCTGTACAGGATAAAAAATAATGTACACTGGTGTTGGTAACCAAGTTACAGTTTTGACTTAAATCTGCTTGAAAATCTATGGCAAGACTTGGCTGTCCAGCAATGATCAACAAGCAACTTGGCAGATCTTGAAGAATTATAAAAATAATAATGTGCAACGCTTTAAAAAAAGAAGCTTTATTTAACTAGGCAATTCAGTTAAGAACAAATTCTTATTTACAATGACAGCCTACCAGGGAAAAGTGGGTTAACTGCCTTGTTCATGGGCAGACCAACATATCTTTTCCCTTGTCAGCCCGGGGATTTGATCCAGCAACCTTTCAGGTTACTGGCCCAATGCTTTAACCACTAGGTTACCTGCCGCCCAAGTATATGAGTGCAGATAAAGACATATTAAACCCTTTTCTATACTACAGAGCTGTACTGTGCTGGCCTGGTTACCATAGTTGCTGGAACCGTGCTGGAAAGGACAAGACCAGCTTACCCAGAAAGACTCAGAGCTGTCAAAGCTGCCAAAGGTGATTCTAACATGTATTGACTCGTGGGTGTAAATATTTATGTAAATGAGATATTTCTGCTTTTCATTTTCAATAAATGTGCTAACATTTCTAAATACATGTTTTCATTTTGTCATTATGGGTATTGTGTGTAGATGGGTGAAAAACAAATACATTTAATACATTTTGAATTCAGAATTCAACACAACAAAATGTGGAATAAGTCAAGGGATATGAATACTTTCTGAAGGCACCATAGATAATTTCCAACTTGATTAAAAAAACTCTGAGCCTTCACACAGAGCCAAGGCAAGCTGCCAAAAGTTAGAAGGTACTTACGAGTGTAGATGAAGATATATTAAACCCTTTTCTATACTACAGAGCCAAGCAGAGCTGTACAGTGCTGGCCTGGTTACCATAGTTGCTGGAACCGTGCTGGAAAGGACCATTTGAAGAAGAACAACTATCTGAGCCAGGACAGCATGGTTCAGGTTCGTGTAAGTAGTGTGATTCAGGCATTGGTGTTTGTTGTATTATTCTGCCAGCTGATCAAACATGAAAGACCAGTGAGAGAGTCCTGAACGAATCCAGAGGGTTCACAGTTTGATCCAACATGGAAGACCAGTGAGAGAGTCCTGAACTAATCCAGAGGGTTCACAGTTTGATCCAACATGGAAGACCAGTGAGAGAGTCCTGAACTAATCCAGAGGGTTCACAGTTTGATCCAACATGGAAGACCAGTGAGAGAGTCCTGAACTAATCCAGAGGGTTCACAGTTTGATCCAACATGGAAGACCAGTGAGAGAGTCCTGAACTAATCCAGAGGGTTCACAGTTTGATCCAACATGGAAGACCAGTGAGAGAGTCCTGAACTAATCCAGAGGGTTCACAGTTTGATCCAACATGGAAGACAAGGGAAGGAGACCTGAACTAATCCAGAGGGTTCACAGTTTGATCCAACATGGAAGACCAGTGAGAGAGTCCTGAACTAATCCAGAGGGTTCACAGTTTGATCCAACATGGAAGACCAGTGAGATAGTCCTGAACTAATCCAGAGGGTTCACAGTTTGATCCAACATGGAAGACCAGTGAGAGAGTCCTGAACTAATCCAGAGGGTTCACAGTTTGATCCAACATGGAAGACCAGTGAGAGAGTCCTGAACTAATCCAGAGGGTTCACAGTTTGATCCAACATGGAAGACAAGGGAAGGAGACCTGAACTAATCCAGAGGGTTCACAGTTTGATCCAACATGGAAGACCAGTGAGAGAGTCCTGAACTAATCCAGAGGGTTCACAGTTTGATCCAACATGGAAGACCAGTGAGAGAGTCCTGAACTAATCCAGAGGGTTCACAGTTTGATCCAACATGGAAGACCAGTGAGAGAGTCCTGAACTAATCCAGATGGTTCACAGTTTGATCCAACATGGAAGACCAGTGAGAGAGTCCTGAACTAATCCAGAGGGTTCACAGTTTGATCCACCATGGAAGACCAGTGAGAGAGTCCTGAACTAATCCAGAGGGTTCACAGTTTGATCCAACATGGAAGACCAGTGAGAGAGTCCTGAACTAATCCAGAGGGTTCACAGTTTGATCCAACATGGAAGACCAGTGAGAGAGTCCTGAACTAATCCAGAGGGTTCACAGTTTGATCCAACATGGAAGACCAGTGAGAGAGTCCTGAACTAATCCAGAGGGTTCACAGTTTGATCCAACATGGAAAACAGGGGAAGGAGACCTGAACTAATCCAGAGAGTTCACAGTTTGATCCAACATGGAAAACAGGGGAAGGAGACCTGAACTAATCCAGAGGGTTCACAGTTTGATCCAACATGGAAAACAGGGGAAGGAGACCTGAACTAATCCAGAGAGTTCACAGTTTGATCCAACATGGAAGACAGGGGAAGGAGACCTGAACTAATCCAGAGGGTTCACAGTTTGATCCAACATGGAAAACAGGGGAAGGAGTCCTGAACTAATCCAGAGGGTTCACAGTTTGATCCAACATGGAAGACAGGGGAAGGAGTCCTGAACTAATCCAGAGGGTTCACAGTTTGATCCAACATGGAAGACAGGGGAAGGAGTCCTGAACTAATCCAGAGGGTTCACAGTTTGATCCAACATGGAAAACAGGGGAAGGAGTCCTGAACTAATCCAGAGGGTTCACAGTTTGATCCAACATGGAAAACAGGGGAAGGAGTCCTGAACTAATCCAGAGGGTTCACAGTTTGATCCAACATGGAAAACAGGGGAAGGAGACCTGAACTAATCCAGAGGGTTCACAGTTTGATCCAACATGGAAGACAGGGGAAGGAGACCTGAACTAATCCAGAGGGTTCACAGTTTGATCCAACATGGAAGACAGGGGAAGGAGACCTGAACTAACCCAGAGGGTTCACAGTTTGATCCAACATGGAAGACAGGGGAAGGAGACCTGAACTAATCCAGAGGGTTCACAGTTTGATCCAACATGGAAAACAGGGGAAGGAGACCTGAACTAATCCAGAGGGTTCACAGTTTGATCCAACATGGAAGACAGGGGAAGGAGACCTGAACTAATCCAGAGGGTTCATAGTTTGATCCAACATGGAAGACAGGGGAAGGAGACCTGAACTAATCCAGAGGGTTCACAGTTTGATCCAACATGGAAGACAGGGGAAGGAGACCTGAACTAATCCAGAGGGTTCACAGTTTGATCCAACATGGAAGACAGGGGAAGGAGACCTGAACTAATCCAGAGGGTTCACAGTTTGATCCAACATGGAAGACAAGGGAAGGAGACCTGAACTAATCCAGAGGGTTCACAGTTTGATCCAACATGGAAGACAGGGGAAGGAGACCTGAACTAATCCAGAGGGTTCACAGTTTGATCCAACATGGAAGACAAGGGAAGGAGACCTGAACTAATCCAGAGGGTTCATAGTTTCACCTTTGATCTCTGCTGTGACACAGGATGTTAACAGATGCAGCTTGTCGTGATTTACTCAACTTTCCCTACATTTGCACATAAAATAGGCTGTAGTGCAGACAGACAGTGAATGGATTTGTTTCCAGTACCTTAAGGGCTTACATTAGTAGTACATTGTTGATATGTTGATTGCATGTCAGCAATCAAGTTTTCAAGATATGTAACTTTCAAAAATCATAAACATGGAAGACATGTTGGCCAGACATATGCATGATGGCCAGATTTCTGTGTTTTGAAAGTTACATATCTTGGAAGCTTGTCTATTATCTCTTAATTACCATTAGTAAATAGAGAAATAGCAGCTTGTCCTGATTGATAAGTCATTCAATAAACACATACCAAAACATATTGGATTAATCCAATAAAAAGAACACAAACCAGGTAAATTTTACTCACAAATGACTTTGCATTTATACCAACAAGGTGTGAGTGTTATAAAGTACATTCCTTGAATGATTTGTTCTTCAGTCCACAGCTAGCTATATTGGAGGGCCTTAAAATGTTGTCAGAATCAGTGGCTCAACTGCTTGAGGGAAACTGTGAATAACAGCGGAAGAACACAATGCATTCGACTAACCACAAGAACGCCTCTCTGTTTCTCACAAAGCAAGACATACAGATAGGCTACAGCCACAAAACACTCAAAATAACAACTGTTTTGTCTTTCTGTAACAAAACAACATCTGGACCAACCCTGAAAATAATTGATTAAGGAAGACAGCGTGACTTTCAAGCTACAAAGGTGA
Source organism: Oncorhynchus nerka (assembly GCF_034236695.1). Taxonomy (NCBI): domain Eukaryota; kingdom Metazoa; phylum Chordata; class Actinopteri; order Salmoniformes; family Salmonidae; genus Oncorhynchus; species Oncorhynchus nerka. Next base: position 28,492,666 of record NC_088424.1, on the reverse strand, counting down.
ATGACGTGTACATATGGATATACTGACCAGAGAACATGCAAAGAGAGTTAGGTGGTGTTTCTGGGCTCAGAGGATCCAGCCTCACAGGCTATGGTAAAGCCTGGGGCTGGGCTTGAGGTAGAGGCTGAGGTAAGTACTGGGTCTGAGACAATGCTAGTGACCATGGGCCCATTGTGCTCTCAGTATCTGGGCATCACACAGATACCAAAGGCTGCACAAATGACTGCTCCACGCACAAACCTGAACATGGAGAGAAATAATGGCATAGCATCATAAAAAAAGTAGTTTGAACCTGACATTGGAGGTGATAAATGACAACAACCTGGCACTTGTCTTTTCCTACTAGCACTGACTTTGCTGATATTTTCTTTATTGAGATAGTGTACTGACTACGACTGTGATATGTGGTTGTCTCACCTAGCTGTCTTAAGATGAATGCAAACCCCCGGGCTGCTGTTGCAGACTGACCCACATCACTACATTGAGACTGGAGGGGAGAGGGATGGGTGGAGATTGAGAGATATAGTGGGGGATGGGTGGAGAGTGAGATATATAGTGGGGGATGGGAATAGGAGGTATCATTCATATATTAGCCAATATCATAATAAAGAGAACAAGAGATAAGGGAGAGGGGATCATTCATTACTGCAGATTAATAGAGAGCGAGAGAGAGAGAGAGAGAGAGAGAGAGAGAGAGACAAGAGAGAGACAGAGAGAGAGAGTGTGAGAGAGAGAGAGAGAGAGAGACAGAGAGACACAGAGAGACACAGAGAGAGAGAGACAGAGAGAGACAGGGAGGGAGAGAAAGAAATGGGTGTGAGAGACTACGAGCTTACTTGGAAAGTACAATCCTAAGTGTGCAGCACTCCCTTATGTGCTGCCTCAATAGACACACACACACACACATACTGCTGACTCCAGTCCCTTAGTCAGTGTAAGACACTTATCAAGTGTCTTAGTGAATAAACACATTTCTGTCTAACTGTCAAATAAAAAGCACAAGGCTCTGCTGGTTCAGTGTGGTTGCTCTGATTCATTTATTTGATGACTGGCATGAAAAAGAGTGGTATAGACAGAAAGCACTGGACTTTGCAACTCACTTTGTTCTGGGCTATTACTGTTTCTCCCTCCCAGAGGTCAAAGTGTAAAGGTTTCACAGATCAATGGAAAAGAATGCCTGGTAGATATTTTAGTATGCACACAGATAGTGAAGGCTGCCCTCTACGTCAGTTGTTGCCTCTTGTCTTATCAACAGTCAGTTCAAATCACCAGCGTCTGTCCACCACAACAGGACGTGATCATGTTCCTGTCAACTCTTCAGTTGATTTACATCTACACGTCTCTAATAAGATACATATCACAGATGACAGTTTCTCAGTGATGTCTATACATTCTTATTGAATTCCAAGATGCATTTGAAAGTACCTGCATTTTATTTGTGGATGACAGCTAAAGCGATGGCTGCTCAGCTCACACTGAAACATATAACAACTTACAACAATGCATATTTGATTTCTACAGGTTCAACAAAGAGTCAGAGTAAAGGAAAATGGTGTAATCTGGAGTTAACAACTCAATACACGTTTGGAGGAATAGTTGGGGAGGTAAAAACAAGGAGGAGAGACGAAAGCATCTCAAACTGTTGAGTTGGGTTAGACTTCAGTTCTGTGTGTATGTGTGTGTGTGTCACTAGTTACCTGCAGTATGTCTCAGGGTTTGTTGTGTAGGAGGCAGGTATAGAGGGGATAAAAGCTGTCGCCTTCCAAGGTCTTTGCTGTTTGAACACAAAACAGATTGACTTCCGACACTGTTCAGAGGTGCTAAGTACTGTCGGCAGGCAAAAGTTTGACTATCCTACCGGTGTGTCTGAGCTTGAATTCAGTCAGTACAGAGAGTTTGCATAGGCAGTTTCTTATGCTCACATAAATGAACCACAATACCATGGGTTCTCAATATAAATTTGAGTAGTATCACAGGTGGCCAGACTGTCTGTCAGGTAAGAGTCTGTTATACCTGCGAGAGAGAAGATGAAGAAGACAGTAAGGTACAAGCTATACAGGGAGGGAGGTGCAACAATATCACAGTTCATTTAACTTCTATGGAATCACAGATCTGTTAAGGCAGGGCACTTTATAGTTACACAGAATCAACAGAAAGCATGCTGAGACTGGTGCGATACACACACACCTCCCTTTATCACTATCAATCTCACACACACTGAAAAGTGGAACTTAGAGCAAACACCCTATGTAAATCACACACAAAAACAAGTATGGCTTCTATTGGTTTCAATTGACAGTTTTGATGGCTGAGGGTCTGGATGTCGCAAAACCTGAAAAAAAGCGAAAGCATCCCCACCCCAAAACCAAACTGAATTAAACTTGTCCTTTTTGAGTTCAGGACCACCAGTTAGTCAGTGTGTGAAAGGTGGAGTTGACGTTGCTATTCCTCTACATGCTGTCACTCAGTCTGTTGTTAGGAACCAGTTCCCCAGGTCCTAATCACAGGGTATCTGTGTACATAACTGGCTCTGCAGCCCAGGCTGGTCCAACAGGTCAGGGTAAAGACTGAGCTCACCTCACACATTATTTCGTTACTGAGATCTGAATGTAGCGTTATTGTAGCTTTCTACATGTGGGAGCATGTGAGTGCTGAAAAGGGGAGTCAAGGACAACACTAACATTTATCTTAAACTGACTGTACATCATTACATCAGCGTTATGTAATTGTTGATTTAATGATGGTTCAAATATGGAGGTTTTTAAGTGCCAACAAATGATTAATAACACTTGTTTAAGCCTTGATAGAGAGGCTTTTTAAAAGATTGAACACCAGCTATTGTATATGACATGGATGTTTTCTTTTGCACAGAGTATAAGATGGTGGCTACATCTGTTTGGTGCAATCCCAAATTGACCCCTAAACCCCATGCACTTCTGGAGATCTGAGAGGATTTAACAGGTGTACGTAATATGGTTATCACACCACCTTGACCTCTGATAGGCTAGGTGGAAGTTTCACCGTATTGCTTTCACCTGTCCAATCCTCTCAGATCTCCACATGGGCACAGGGGCTTAGGGGTCGATTTGGGATTGGGCCTTTGTTTTTGCTCCTGAAGGTGATATATCCATCATGGCTGACTGTAGACAACACCCTGCGAAATTATGGGATGCACTCTAACCCCTCCTCTAAATGTCCCCACACCAGTTCCTAAACTGTTACTAAACTGAGCTCCTGACTGTGGAAAGTAACTCATAGGTTCAGTGTGTGCACCGATGATGTATCACTTTACATGTAAACATGGGACAGTGACATGGCAGGATGATCAGTGGGCGGCCATCTTGAACTCAGGATGGAAAGTTCTTATGAGAGGTACATAGGTTAAATGAGTGCAGTGGAAACTGTCCATGGCTTTCATATTGGCGACACATTTGGCAGCTATTGATCATTCACAGTTCACACCTGTTTTTGTAGCTTTAGCTTCAGGCTTGGATATCAGATATCACAGGCCTTAGTCCAGAGCTGTGTTGGCCCTGCTAGGGAGACTCGCAAATAAATCACTAAAATCTTAATAAATACATGTGTACAGGAAAATAGAAACCTTGGACTAACAATAGTCTGTAGCCCTAAATTGAAGTTCAGGTGAAACGGCCTACAATAGATGGTGTGTATGTGTGTGTCTGTGTGTGTGTGTGTGTGCGACTCTCTCTGACCTCCTGGTGTAGAGGTGAAGGAGGTCCTGACAGGGTGTGGAGCTGGACCACACTGAACATCCCCTAGCAGTCCTGGACCAGCTCACACAGCCTGGGATCAATCCACATAGGAACAGGGAGAATGGAGGGAAATAAATTGAGGGTTGCAAGAAAAGGTTGTCGTTTGCCAGTCCATTGACTACCATTTATAATCTGTATTCATATAATAATTTATGTTGGTGATGGCATAAGAATATAATATTAATTGAACCAACATTCTGAACCAAACCCACTGCTTTGAACCAAACCCAAACCCTCTGCTTTGTGAATAGGGTTTATGTTGAATTGTGTGAGGTTGGTGGCTGGTTTGACAGGCTGGCTGCTGAGAGAGAGGACCTTTGGCCTAGTAAACAAGATGTGCTGCTCTGCTACTGCATACTGCTGCTCCCAGCGACCTAGGAGTAGAAGGACATAGCAGGAGGAGTTACTAGGACTCACAGAGAAATATCAGAGGGAGTTAGCAGGAGGAGTTACTAGGACTCACAGAGAGATATCAGAGGGAGTTAGCAGGAGTAGTTACTAGGACTAACAGAGAGATATCAGAGGGAGTTCGCAGGAGGAGTTACTAGGACTAACAGAGAGATATCAGAGGGAGTTCGCAGGAGGAGTTACTAGGACTAACAGAGGGATATCAGAGGGAGTTAGCAGGAGTAGTTACTAGGACTAACAGAGAGATATCAGAGGGAGTTAGCAGGAGTAGTTACTAGGACTAACAGAGAGATATCAGAGGGAGTTAGCAGGAGGAGTTACTAGGACTAACAGAGGGATATCAGAGGGAGTTAGCAGGAGGAGTTACTAGGACTAACAGAGGGATATCAGAGGGAGTTAGCAGGAGGAGTTACTAGGACTAACAGAGGGATATCAGAGGGAGTTAGCAGGAGTAGTTACTAGGACTAACAGAGAGATATCAGAGAGAGTTAGCAGGAGGAGTTACTAGGACTAACAGAGGGATATCAGAGGGAGTTAGCAGGAGTAGTTACTAGGACTAACAGAGAGATATCAGAGGGAGTTAGCAGGAGTAGTTACTAGGACTAACAGAGCGATATCAGAGGGAGTTAGCAGGAGTAGTTACTAGGACTAACAGAGAGATATCAGAGGGAGTTAGCAGGAGTAGTTACTAGGACTAACAGAGAGATATCAGAGGGAGTTAGCAGGAGTAGTTACTAGGACTAACAGAGAGATATCAGAGAGAGTTAGCAGGAGGAGTTACTAGGACTAACAGAGAGATATCAGAGGGAGTTAGCAGGAGGAGTTACTAGGACTAACAGAGAGTTAGCAGGAGTAGTTACTAGGACTAACAGAGGGATATCAGAGGGAGTTAGCAGGAGGAGTTACTAGGACTAACAGAGAGATATCAGAGAGAGTTAGCAGGAGTAGTTACTAGGACTAACAGAGAGATATCAGAGGGAGTTAGCAGGAGGAGTTACTAGGACTAACAGAGAGATATCAGAGGGAGTTAGCAGGAGTAGTTACTAGGACTAACAGAGGGATATCAGAGGGAGTTAGCAGGAGTAGTTACTAGGACTAACAGAGATATATCAGAGGGAGTTAGCAGGAGGAGTTACTAGGACTAACAGAGAGATATCAGAGGGAGTTAGCAGGTGAAGTTACTAGGACTAACAGAGAGATATCAGAGGGAGTTAGCAGGAGTTAGCAGGAGTAGTTACTAGGACTAACAGAGGGATATCAGAGGGAGTTAGCAGGAGGAGTTACTAGGACTAACAGAGGGATATCAGAAGGAGTTAGCAGGAGAAGTCCACAGGAGGAATTAGTAGGAGTTAATATGAGGAGTTAGCAGTAAGTTTTGGCAGAAGGAGATAGGAGTCAGCCCTTCAAGTCCAGACACAGCCCCTGTACTTACCAGTCCTAAGAGGGAGGTGAAAGACAGGTTAAATACAACAGGGAGGGGACTGCTTCTCTTAGTGCTCTATGCCCTCCGTTAGGAGAGAGGGAGGAAAAATAGGGGGAGGAGGAGGAGGAGAAGGGATAGGCTCGTAACAGACAAATGTTAAATTTTTATTTTCCAGACATTAGGAACGTTTTGAGTCTGTTGGTTTCCATTCTAGTCACATGATTGGATATATAAATGGTGTTGGTAAACATTGGTCTGTCTGTGTTCATTTCAAGGGACCTGAAAATATTTAACGGTATAGTGTTAAATTAAGGTGTTGTTTTAACTGGTTTGGTAATTGACAATTACCCATCTAAATCCTACTCAAGTATAGGAGACAATGGATGAGTCCAATAAACAAAGAAGAAATATCAGTCTACTACACTCTTTGGCAAAGTTTCAATTACTCAATAAGGCAAATAAGGTAATCATCATCCATGCTTATACTGTCATTATTTATAATAGTATATACTTATCAGAAAATAGTTGTGACAATTTTCTTTTAATAATAAATAGTAAAAATTCCCTGTCTTAGGTCAGTTAGGATCACCACTTTATTTTAAGAATGTGAAATATCAGAATAATAGTAGAGAGAATGATTTATTTCAGCTTTTATTTATTTCATCATATTCCCAGTGGGTCAGAAGTTTACATACACTCAATTAGTATTTGGTAGCATTGCCTTTAAATTGTTGAACTTGGGTCAAACGTTTCGGGGAGCCTTCCACAAGCATCCCACAATAAGTTGAGTGAATTTTGGCCCATTCCTCCTGACAGAGCTGGTGTAACTGAGTCAAGTTTGTAGGCCTCCTTGCTCGCACACGCCTTTTCAGTTCTGCCCACAAATGTTCTATAGGATTGAGGTCAGGGCTTTGTGATGGCCACTCCAGTACCTTGACTTTGTTGTCCTTAAGCCATTTTGCCACAACTTTGGAAGTATGCTTGGGGTCATTGTCCATTTGGAAGACCCATTTGCGACAAAGCTTTGACTTCCTGACTGATGTCTTGAGATGTTGCTTCAATATATCCACATAATTTTCCTACCTCATGATGCCATCTATTTTGTGAAGTGGACCAGGCCCTCCTGCAGCAAAGCACCCCCACAACATGATGCTGCCTCCCCCGTGCTTCACGGTTGGGATGGTGTTCTTCGGCATTATGGCCAAACAGTTCTATTTTTGGTTCATCAGACCAGAGGACATTTCTCCAAAAAGTACAATCTTTGTCCCCATGTGCAGTTGCAAACCGTAGTCTGGCTTTTTTATGACGGGTTTGGACCAGTGGTTTCTTCCTTGCTGAGCGGCCTTTCAGCTAATGTCTATATAGCACACTTGTTACTGTGGATATAGATACTTTTGTACCTGTTTCCTCCAGCATCTTCACAAGGTCCTTTGCTGTTGTCCTGGGATTGATTTGCACTTCATCTCTAGGAGACAGAACGCATCTCCCTCCTGAGCGGTATGACAGCTGCGTAGTGTTTATGCACTTATACTTGCGTACTATTGTTTGTACAGATGAACGTGGTACCTTCAGTCGTTTGGAAATTGCTCCCAAGGATGAACAAGACTTGTGGAGGTCTACAATTTGTTTTCTGATGTCTTGGCTGATTTCTTTTGATTTTCCCATGATGTCAAGCAAAGAGGCACTGAGTTTGAAGGTAGGCCTTGAAATACATCCACAGGTACACCTCCAATTGACTCAAATTATGTAAATTAGCCTATCAGAAGCTTCTAAAGCCATGATATCCTTTTCTGGAATTTTCCAAGCTGTTTAAAGACACAGTCAACTTAGTGTATGTAAACTTCTGACCCACTGGAATTGTGAATTATAAGTGAAATAATCTGTCTGTAAACAATTGTTGGAAAAATGAATTGTGCCTTGCACAAGGTAGATGTCCTAACTGACTTACCAAAACTATGGTTTGTTAACAAGAAATATGTGGAGTGGTTGAAAAACAAGTTTTAATGACTCCAACCTAAGTGTATGTAAACTTCCGACTTCAACTGTATATCAATATTTCAATAATAAATCATTAGATATTTCCATTGTGTTAATGATGGCGGAGGAATTTATTTCCAAGTTTTTAGTCCATGTTTTTTCAAGATGAGTGATGAGACGAGAATCGTCCAGCCCATTAGCTATCTCACTACTCCCCCATGTACCATGCCTTGAAATGAAGCAGACAGACGGATTAAAAGTAAGTTTACATTGTAATACTTCTGACAGCCAACTTTTTAGCCCCGCCCACAACTTCTGGACTTTTGTGATTTAAAAACAAACAAACAATGAAGGCAGGGACAGAGAAGCAGTCTAATATTAAATTGTTTACAGTGACACTAAATATAGTGTTGACATGTCGCCTGTTACAGCTAGTATGTCTCTGTGCTGTGGTCAAGACATTTGTGCATTTGTGTATCTTAGTGCATACAGTGCCTTGCGAAAGTATTCGGCCCCCTTGAACTTTGCGACCAATTTTGCACGCCCAATTTTTCAGTTTTTGATTTGTTAAAAAAGTTTGAAATATCCAATAAATGTCGTTCCACTTCATGATTGTGTCCCACTTGTTGTTGATTCTTCACAAAAAAATACAGTTTTATATCTTTATGTTTGAAACCTGAAATGTGGCAAAAGGTCGCAAAGTTCAAGGGGGCCGAATACTTTCGCAAGGCACTGTATTAGTTACCAAACACATATTTATAGCTACATTAATTTGGAAGATTGATAATTTTGGGTGGAACTAAATAAAAAGACCCCTTACTCTCTGATTTAAACTGACAATCACTTCTCATTTTTTAATGTTAACAAAATTGACCTGAAATCAGAGTCTGATCCAGAATAGCTCACTTTGTCCACAATGGCCAGTCTAAACAGTCACAGTTTTAGAGTTAACTGTGGCACAAAACTTAAGCCAAAACAAGTTTAGAATTTTGTCGACAGCAGAGCAGGTTCAAACCTGAAGACCTAAAGTGAGTATATAGAGATAGAGTTGGGGAGAGGGGTGAGAGAGAGAGAGAGAGAGAGAGAGAGAGAGAGAGAGAGGAGTCTCGTGGTATTACCATCTTGACATAAACAACCACCCACTCAGCCTCTAAACTAAAACTATCCCCCATTCAGGCCCTCTTTTTAGCCTTCTCCAGAACCACTTCCTCAAACAGTCACAGGCTGATTTTGGGAATTTGTGAGCAATCACAGGAATTCTCAGCAACTCTGGGGTTCTTCCAGGAATTAAGATCCATTGAGCACACATACCTCCTCACACATTGACTCACCCACACACCACTTGGCAGGCCTCACAGTAAGTAAGCGACCCACACACTAAGAACACAGCCGAGAGGCCTCATTGGCAGGAGGTGTGGAGGCGGGATTCCTTCCTCTGTGCAGTCCACCAATCATGTCACAGAGTGTGATAAACATGCATGTAACTGGATCCCTGCAGCACATTGTGTTCCCTGCTCTACTGCGAAAATACCCACCCTCCTCCTCCTCTCCTCCCCCTCTTCTCTCTCTCTCCCTCCCTCCTTCTCCTCACTCCCCTCCTCTCCCCCTTCATCCTCTTCTCCCACCCATCTTGTCCTGCTCTCTCCCTCCTCTCCTCTCCTCCCCCTCTTCTCTCTCTTCCTCCCTCCATCTCCTCACTCCCCTCCTCTCCCCCGTCATCCTCTTCTCCCACCCATCTTGTCCTGCTCTCTCCCTCCTCTCCTCCCCTCTTCTCTCTCTCTCTCTCCCTCCCTCCTTCTCCTCACTCCCCTCCTCTCCCCCTTCATCCTCTTCTCCCACCCATCTTGTCCTGCTCTCTCCCTCCTCTCCTCTCTACTCCTCACTCCCTCTCTGCAAACAGTTCATCTTCTTGTTTATTCAATTCCGAATTTACTGGAACTAAACATCTTCTTCTTCTTCGAGCATAAATATGATCCTGGATTCCTCTGTCCCGTGTGTATGTGAAAGGAACAGTCTATAAATCCAACCACAACAGGACCAGAGAAAATGAGCTGAACAGAAGAGTGAGTCATATATATTGGGGACTGAGTACAAGGTCTTCAGGTCACCCATCCTACTTCCTTTAGCCAGACCAGGGACAGGCAACTTCGATGGGGGTGGGGGCAACAAAAAAATCTGAACTCATCATGAGGGTCCACAGTGGCTCGCGGGTTTGCAAACCCACATCCATACCCACACATGCAGTCAGGCCGCCCTAGCCTTTTGGAGGGTCCTTGTTGGGCCCACCTTGTGAGAAAAACACTTAGCGGCCCCCCTCTTGCCAGCGGAGAGAAAAAAATAAATGTTAAAGTTAATTTCCTGCAATTCTACACAGTTTGCTATAGAATGGAAAGAAACAAGTTTTTTTATATAATATCTTAGTAAAAGTGACTAACAAAATCAATGGGGGCCCCCCGGTCAGTAACCCGACCATGTTTACTACAATTTTAGATAGCTTGCCACTAGACTAACTTACTAGTATAAAAAATGTTAGCAGACAAAAAAAGTTTATGTACAACCGAATGTTGAAATTGAAGCTTGTGTATTCTACTATTCTAACTCTCAACAGTAAGTTGAGACCACGACTGAGTTCCAAAAAAATAACAAATATATTTTTTTTGGGGGGGGGGCTTTATTCGTGGGCCTACAAAAGGGGGGCTGCGACGGCCGCCAGTTGCCCATCCCTGAGAGCTAGATGACTTAAGGGGGCCATTGGGCCAGACTAGGCCTACATTGGGTTATAGACTAGGCCTACATTACACTAACATACAGTACCAGTCAAAAGTTTGGACACACTTACTCATTAACTGGCTTTTCTTTATTTTTTATATTTTCTACATTGTAGAAAGCTCCGCTCCCAATCCATCAATAATACTCCACTCCCAATCCATTAATAATACTCCACTCCCAATCCATCAATAATACTCCACTCCCAATCCATCAATAATACTCCACTCCCAATCCATCAATAATACTCGGCTCCCAATCCATCAATAATACTCCGCTCCCAATCCATCAATAATACTCCACTCCCAATCCATCAATAATACTCCGCTCCCAATCCATCAATAATACTCCACTCCCAATCCATCAATAATACTCCACTCCCAATCCATCAATAATACTCCACTCCCAATCCATCAATAATACTCCACTCCCAATCCATCAATAATACTCCACTCCCAATCCATCAATAGTACTCCACTCCCAATCCATCAATAATACTCCACTCCCAATCCATCAATAATACTCCACTCCCAATCCATCAATAATACTCCACTCCCAATCCATCAATAATACTCCACTCCCAATCCATCAATAGTACTCCGCTCCCAATCCATCAATAATACTCCGCTCCCAATCCATCAATAATACTCCGCTCCCAATCCATCAATAATACTCCACTCCCAATCCATCAATAATACTCCACTCCCAATCCATCAATAATACTCCACTCCCAATCCATCAATAATACTCCACTCCCAATCCATCAATAGTACTCCACTCCCAATCCATCAATAATACTCCACTCCCAATCCATCAATAATACTCCACTCCCAATCCATCAATAATACTCCACTCCCAATCCATCAATAATACTCCACTCCCAATCCATCAATAATACTCCACTCCCAATCCATCAATAATACTCCACTCCCAATCCATCAATAATACTCCACTCCCAATCCATCAATAATACTCCGCTCCCAATCCATCAATAATACTCCACTCCCAATCCATCAATAATACTCCGCTCCCAATCCATCAATAATACTCCACTCCCAATCCATCAATAATACTCCACTCCCAATCCATCAATAATACTCCACTCCCAATCCATCAATAATACTCCACTCCCAATCCATCAATAATACTCCACTCCCAATCCATCAATAATACTCCGCTCCCAATCCATCAATAATACTCCACTCCCAATCCATCAATAATACTCCGCTCCCAATCCATCAATAATACTCCGCTCCCAATCCATCAATAATACTCCACTCCCAATCCATCAATAATACTCCACTCCCAATCCATCAATAATACTCCACTCCCAATCCATCAATAATACTCCACTCCCAATCCATCAATAATACTCCACTCCCAATCCATCAATAATACTCCACTCCCAATCCATCAATAATACTCCACTCCCAATCCATCAATAATACTCCACTCCCAATCCATCAATAATACTCCACTCCCAATCCATCAATAATACTCCACTCCCAATCCATCAATAATAATTTCTTAAAACAAACACTAAATAAAAAAAACAAACCAAGATTCCTTCAAATATTGCATTACTACACCCAAAAAACACATGACAACATTATCACTTCAGTTGACTAAATGGAAACAATATTTTAAAATTGGGCAAATTCATATTACTCAACACTGGACACTGAATAACAGACTCAAGCAGAGAGGCAGGCAGGCAGGGGCATAATCTGAAATCCCAGACCTCAATGCCATATCCTTGAGCCCCCCACCTGAGCCAGCTCAATCTGGTTGTGGACTAGTGAGGCTGAAGCCTGTGCATTGTGTTCCAATGTGTGCGTGCATGTGCCTGTGTTTCCTGTGTTTATCAGCGGTAGCAGCATGGCAGGAGCAGAGGTGTCAAATTACTACCGCCGGTCAGGTGACAGCTTAGTCAGCTGACCGGGACTCTCCCCTTCCTTATACCCTAACATACCCCTCCAGTCCTCACGTGTGCCTCACTGTGTTCCCAACGCACAGACACACAGACACCCCGCCCCAAAAACCACAGCCGTACTTTTCAGCAGCAGGATAGAACAAAAACAACAGGCCAAGGAAGGGAACAAAAGGTCATATACTACATGCATGCGTAAGGCAGGCAGGCCAGGATTGGGCTGTAGTGTGCTAGTGTGTTCATTAACCAACACGACAAGACTTTAAAGTCACCGGAGTACTAAAAGTAAGAAAGCATCGTAGCGATTCAACAATATGACTCCTAAACAAACATAATACTGCAAATGGCCATGCTCTCACATCCCAGCACTTTATTCCTTCCAGTGCAATTTGTAAATATATATATATATATATATAACGACCATCCCTTCCATTTTGAGCTCCAATCCAGGGTCCATATTCAGGCAACTGTCAAGCCTGCCTAAAATAAAAAATAAAATAAAAAGCTAGCCATTACTCTCTGAACAACAGAATTAAATGGTCATATGGGGGTGTAATGAGATAGCCGATGTGTTAGGCGATTCTCTTCTCATCACTCATCTTGAAAAAAAGCGTAATAAAATGTGGAAATCAAATAATTCATTAACACAATGGAAAAATCAAATGATTTATTATTTAAATATGGAAAGTGCTTGGACAACGAAGAGAAACAAAATGGTGCGGTTTCAGACCATGTGGCAAACAATAATGCAGGCACTAGGGATGTGGGTGTGAGCCTGCGGGTCTGGGCAGATGAGTAGTAGTCATGTGTGTGCGTCTGTAAGTTGTTGTTTGTTTGTATTTGGTGTGAAAAAATATATATAAAACATTAACAATAAAACATTATAAAAATCAATAAATGGAAATTGGTTTCATGTAGGCTGCTATTTAATCAAAGGTTAGAGTGGGCAATACTGGGCATCCCCTCCCTCATCTCTGGGATGCTGCAGCCCAGCCAGGCCCCAACGGGACCCTCCCTAGAGCTCCACAACACAGCATGCTGTCTTTAGTTCCAGAGAATTGGCCTGGTGGAGCACGACTCACAGCACAGCAGGGCTGGATTAAATTAGAAATGTTTGTGTCCTTTGTCAAGCAATGCCATATGGCTGGAGAGTGCAGACAGAGAGAGCCCTCTGTGGAGGGGGTCTGTTCAGTTAACAAAAGATAGAAACTTAACTGGGGCACATGTTGCCACCAAGGAGAGCCAAGGCAAATGTCAGAGAAGAGGCAGAGAAACTTGCTGCAGAAAATAATCATTGAGGGTATGGTTGCACATTTTGAGGAATATTCAGAGGTGGAAACTTTCCGTAGGAATTAACGGGAATATATGGGAATTAACGGGAATATTTGCAAATTAATATTAATACCATTTAAATGTAGATGTTTTTTTGCATTGGATATATTTACCATATCATATGGAGACAGAAACATAAACCTTTTACCTTATCATAAATGATTAAATCCTTCCAATATAATTTTTAAAAAACTATTTAGTTACAAATTTAAATTTAATTAAATGAGTTGACTCTTCACATGGGAGGATTTCACTGAACAACAAAAGAAAGGGAATATTAAATGATCCAATGATCCATAGCATTAAACATACAGTACATCTGTAAAATGATAGTCTATAAACTAAAGCTTTGGTTGTCTTACTCTCAGGCTTCCATGTCTTCTCCCTGGACCTCCTCAATGTCCACCTCTTGAATATCAGACTCTGAGGCCTCATCTTCACTGCCACTTTCCAACCTTATTGAGAATTTTTCAACCCTTGAATTGGTCGTCCTGTTGCGTGCTTTGGTCTATGTGTTCCCAAACAAGGCCCAGTTGCGCTCTGAAACAGCTGATGTTTGTGGGATTTGGAAGATGATGGAAGCAACAGGGGAAAAACAGGGGAAAGCCTCAGATCTACAAATTCCCTTCCACCAGGTGGCTGATGAGATATGTTGGCACGACTACCATATTGCATCTCCATCCCAAAGCCCTTGCTTGGAAGTGTACTTCGCCAGACTGCCAAGAACATTGCCCTCATCCAGGCCAAGGTGGCAAGACATGGTAATGATGACACCATAGGCCTTGTTGAACCAGACAGGGTGCTCTTGCCAGCATACTTGGGGTCCAACATGTACGCTGCCGCGTGTGTGGGCTTCAGACAGAAGTCTTCACGCTTTTTGATGTACTTCAGAACTGCAGTTTCCTCTGCTTGGAGCAACAGTGAAGATGGCAGGGCAGTACGGATTTCTTCTCTTACATCTGCAAGCAGAGTCTGAACATCAGACAGGATGGCATTGTCTCCCTCAATCCGTGCAAGGGCTACTGCTATACTGCCCTACCAAGCAAAAAGGCAGTAACTGCTCATTTGGTCGAAAATTAGTTAATGTTTAGTAGGGCAGTATAGGTTTCAGGTGTTTCAGGCTGCTTTACCACTCTCTCCCAAAATACATAATCCTGGAGGATCCTCTTGATGGGGCTGTCCATATCGGCAGACTGTGATATTGACATTTCTTGGAGAGACTCTTTCCCCTCCAGGAGACTGTCAAACATGATGACAACACCACCCCAACAGTTGTTGCTGGGCAGCTTCAATGTGGTGCTCTTATTCTTCTCACTTTGCTTGGTGAGGTAGATTGCTGCTATAACTTGATGACCCTTTACATACCTAACCATTTCCTTGACTCTCTTGTAGAGTTTAGAGTGTATCCATTGTTATCAGTGCCATGATGTCCTCGAGGAGCAGATTCAACGCATGAGCAGCACAGCCAATGGGAGTGATGTGAGGGTAGGACTCCTCCACTTTAGACCAAGCAGCCTTCATGTTCACAGCATTGTCTGTCACCAGTGCAAATATCTTCTGTGGTCCAAGGTCATTGATAACTGCCTTCAGCTCATCTGCAATGTAGAGACCGGTGTGTATGTTGTCCCTTGTGTCCGTGCTATTGTAGAATACTAGTTGAGGGGTGGAGATGATGTACTTAATTATTCCTTGCCCATGAACATTTGACCACCCATCAGAGATGATTGCAATACAGTCTGCTTTCTCTATTTTGCTTGAATTCTGATGCATTTCTCTGAATACGTTCCTCCATTGAGTCAAAAAAATGTCTGATTCCAGTAGAACTATGAGCTGTTGCTATCGATAAGGTGTCTGATTCATCATTTTTACCTCGAATAGAAGTAGAGGGACATTTGTCAGAGGTTCCTTGTTGTGAGCGCTGAGGGAACTTTATGCACTTGGCCAGATGATTCTGCATCTTTGTTGCATTCTTCACATATGATTTGGCACAGTATTTGCAAATGTACACAGCTTTTCCTTCTACATTAGCTGCAGTGAAATGTCTCCACACATCAGATAGTGCCCGTGGCATTTTCCTGTAAAGATTAGAAAAAAATGAGTAAAAATACAATTCCATGTAAAGATAAATAGTTAAGCAGTTAGATTGAACAACTCCGTTGTAAGATAAATGTTTTAAAATTAAACGTGTCACATCTGCTCCCTCTTCAGCCTCTAGGTCACCAGGTTGCTCGTTATGGCGCACACCTGTCACCATCGTTACGCGCATCTGTGCATAATGACACTCACCTGGACTCCATCACCTCCTTGATTACCTGCCCTTTATATGTCACTCCCTTTGGTTCCTTCCCCAGGCGTCACTGTTTCTGTTTCATGTCTGTGCGTTGTTTGTGTTTCTTTCTTTGTATTATGTTTCATTTATTGATTAAATTATTCACTCCTGAACTTGTTTCCCGACTTCCAGCGCACACTTTACAAAATGTATGGAAACAATTAACACTCCTCAGTTAGCAGGTTCAAGCAAGCTAAAACCCACATGATAGCAAAAACAAACTAGCAGAAATTGTTAACAAGTTAGACATTATTTAAACACACTTTGCTGTAATCTACTATTTACTAGTTAACAAAAAATCATGTCATATAAAATATATTCACCCCACCCAGTTTTGTAATCAAAACTTACCAGAAAGCATGTAGTCCTTGGCTCAGACAGTGTAGTAGTGTGGGCTCACTAGTATCTCATTAGTGTGCAAGATATTGAGAAGCAGCTGTACATGTGATGGAACAATGTGCTGTGCATGCAGATGGTTAGATTTCCATTGAATTGGGGATAGTTTAACCAAAATATGCCACAAGACCTAGAATTACCTGATGTGTATCCCACAAAAAAAGGTTCACTGTTGTCAGCTAAATGTTGATGAATTTAAGCAAAATTCCCAGGATTAACTTCCCTTGGAAAATTTCTGGAAGGTTTCCGACCCTTTGCCACCCTAATTGAGGGCATAAACTTTCCATGTGGTCGAAAACCAAAATGATATTGTACAGTTAAATTCAATCAAATTCAGAGGAGGAAGTACATGGCTTACATGAGTAACACACAGTTTGAGCTTCAGTAACAAGGGCACCAGATCTAAAAAAAGAAGAAAAGAGCGGATGGGAGATCATTGGTTCAAATCTGTCGAAAGACCATTAAAAAAAGAGCTGGATGGGTTTTGTACAACACGATAAGATGTGACGTCTATACTCTACCTGCGTTTGCCTTTATGGAGCGGGATCTGCCAGGGGTAACGTAAACCCTCTGGACTACCATCTGCACCAACCTAGCCTGGCCCCTCCCAGGAGGGAGTCACACGCTTTGTAAAGTGCAGGGCAGACCATCAAAATGATATGATAAATCAAACCTAGGTTCTCAGCAATAGAATAGAAAATAATAGAACTAAATAGAACTTTATTGTCCATCCAAGGTCAGATATGTGCCAGTAAATGTAATTGTAACGGCATTCCTCCTCTTCATCTGAAGAGGAGTAGCAAGGATCGGACCAATACGCAGCGTGGTAAGTGTCCACAAACTGAACACGACAGAATACAAAATAACAAAGTGAATAGAAACTAAACAGTCCCGTGTGGCACAAACACTGACACAGGGCACAAACACCCACAAACCAAAAGTGCAACCCAGGCTACCTAAGTATGATTCTCAATCAGGGACAACAATTGACAGCTGCCTCTAATTGAGAACCATACTAGGCCGAACTCAAAACCCCAACATAGAAAAACACACATAGACTGCCCACCCCAACTCACGCCCTGACCATACTAAATAAAGACAAAACAAAGGAAATAAAGGTCAGAAAGTGACAGTAATGAAACCCAACCTACCTGGTTGACAGTGCTGTCTCCCTCTGGTGAGTTCTTGTTGATCTCCAGCTTGCCAAACGACCTGGTCAGACAGTATGGGATGCATCTCTCTCTACTGGGACCAGTGCCCTGGTGAGGGACATGCTGGCTTGTTTGGTGTCAGAGTAGACCTTCTGGCTGAAGTGTGTTTTGAGAATAATGATATTGGGTTCACCCTCGATCATGAGACTTTGACTGCAAAGAGTGGAGGGGGGGATCTGTTTGAAATACAGTTCATAATTCCAAACTGACATAAAACTACAGAAGGATTTTAAGGTAGATTATCTGTAACATAAGCCATATTGAGGTTTTAAGGGGTGTGGAAAGGGTTGAGTAAACATATAGAGGGGACTAGGGGAGTTCTGTTCTTGCATAAGACTGCAGGCAGAGGCAGGAAGTCTGAAGAAGATGTATGATATCAAATGTAGATAGATTGATAAAAAGGCAGCCACCTCCACCTCCATTGATCTCCTCACTCTCTAAACACCCTCCCCCATGCACGTAGCAGGTTCAGGTGGGTTAAACGCCCTCATGCTCCATGGAAAAATACAACTGAACTGATAAGTTCGGAATCTTTCACTGTATATAAAGGTGCCTTTTTATTTTCCAGAACAGTGAATTCAAACACGGGCTGCTCAGAATAGTGTGAGAAGCAAAAGCCCGACCAAACGTATTTCACAGTACGATCCAAAACTCAGAGAAAGTCGAGCCCTGGTTCTTTGCTTCTTTGCTGTTCTTTTGATGACATGCTCAAATTAAATTCTGAGTAATAAACTACAGTGCATTCAGAAAGTACCCTGACCCCTTGACTTTTTCCACTTTTTGTTACGTTAGAGCCTTATCCTAAAATAGATTTTTTTTTTTTAATTTCCCCTTATGAATCTACACACAATACCCTATTTTTTTTAAATGTCTTATTTATTTCACCTTTATTTAACCAGGTAGGCTAGTTGAGAACAAGTTCTCATTTACAACTGCGACCTGGGCATGATAAAGCAAAGCAGTGTGACAAAAACAACAACACAGAGTTACACATGGGATGAATGTAGTAAGATTAGGGAGGTAAGGCAATAAATAGGTCATAGTGGCGAAATAATTACAATTTACCATTAACACTGGAGTGATAGATGTGCAGATGATGATGTGCAAGTAGAGATAGTGGGTGCAAAAGAGCAAAACAATTAAAATAACAATATGGGGATGAGGTAGTTGGGTGTGCTATTTACAGATGGGCTGTGTACAGGTACAGTGATCGGTAAACTGCTCTGACAGCTGATGCTTAAAGTTAGTGAGGGTGATATAAGTCTCCAGCTTCAGTGATTTTTGCAATTTGTTCCAGTCATTGGCAGCAGAGAACTGGAAGGAAAGGCGGACAAAGGGGGTGTTGGCTTTGGGGATGACCAGTGAAATATACCTGCTGGAGCACATGCTACGGGTGGGTGTTGCTATGGTGACCAGTGAGCTGAGATAAGGTGGAGCTTTACCTAGCAAAGAGTTATAGATGACCTGGAGCAAGTGGGTTTGGCAACGAATATGTCGTGAGGGCCAGCCAACGAGAGCATACAGGTCACAGTGGTGGGTAGTATATGGGGCTTTGGTGGCATAACGGATGACACTGTGATAGACTGCATCCAATTTGCTGAGTATTGGTGTTGGAAGTTATTTTTGTAAATTACATCGCCGAAGTCAAGGATCGGTAGGAGCGTCAGTTTTACGAGGGTGTGTTTGGCAGCATGAGTGAAGGAGGCTTCGTTGCGAAATAGGAAGCCTATTCTAGGTTACATTTTGGATTGGAGATGTTTAATGTGAGTCTGGAAGGAGAGTTTATAGTCTAACCAGACATTTAGGTATTTGTAGTTGTCCACATATTCTAAGTCAGAACCGTTCAGAGTAGTGATGCTAGTCGGGCGGGTGGGTGTGGACAGCAATCTGTTGAAGAGCATGCAACATTTAAGAGCAGTTGGAGGCCACGGAAGGAGTGTTGTGTGGCACTGAAGCTCGTTTGGAGGTTTGTTAACACAGTCTCCAAAGAAGGGATAGAAGTATACAGAATGGTGTTGTCTGCATAGAGGTGGATCAGAGAATCACCCGCAGCAAGAGTGACATCATTGATATATACAGAGAAAAGAGTCGGCCCGAAAATTTAACCCTGTGGCACCCCCATAGAGACTGCCAGAGGTCCAGACAACAGGCCCTCCGATTTGACACACTGAACTCTATCTGAGAAGTAGTTGGTGAACCAGGCAAGGCAGTCATTTGAGAAACCAAGGCTATTGAGTCTGCCGATAAGAATGCAGTGATTGACAGAGTCGAAAGCCTTGGCCAGGTCGATGAAGACGGCTGCACAGTACTGTCTTTTA
Source organism: Oncorhynchus nerka (assembly GCF_034236695.1). Classification (NCBI taxonomy): domain Eukaryota; kingdom Metazoa; phylum Chordata; class Actinopteri; order Salmoniformes; family Salmonidae; genus Oncorhynchus; species Oncorhynchus nerka. The sequence goes on along the minus strand of NC_088424.1, from coordinate 28,472,803 downwards.
TCGATGGCGGTTATGATATCGTTTACGACCTTAAGCGTGTCTGAGGTGCACCTATGCCCAGCTCGGAAACCAGATTGCATAGCAGATACGGTACGGTGGGATTCTAAATGTTTGATGATCTGTTTGTTAACTTGGCTTTCAAAGATTTCAGAAAGGTAGGGCAGGATGGATATAGGTCTATAACAATTTGGGTCTAGAGTGTCTCGCCTTTGAAGAGGTGGATGACGGCGGCAGCTTTCAATCTTTGGGGATCTCAGACAAAACAAAAGAAGGGTTGAACAGGCTAGTAATTGGGGTTGCAACAATTTCAGATGTTAATTTTAGAAAGAGTGGGTCCAGATTGTCTAGCCCAGCTGATTTGTAGGGATCCAGATTTTGCAGCTCTTTCAGAAAATCAGCTATCTGGATTTAGGTGAAGGAGAAGCGGGGGGTGCTTGGGCAAGTTTCTGCGGGGGGTGCAGAGTTGATGTCTGGGGTAGGGGTAGCCAGGTAGAAATCATGGCCAGCTGTAGAAAAATGCTTGTTGAAATTCTCGATTATCGTAGATTTATCGGTGGTGACAGTGCTTCCTAGCCTCAGTGCAGTAGGCAGCTGGGAGGAGGTGCTCTTATTCTCCATGGACTTTATAGTATCCCAAAACCTTTTGGAATTAGTTCTACAGGATGCAAATTTATGTTTGAAAAAGCTAGCCTTAGCTTTCCTAACTGACTGTGTATATTGGTTCCTGACTTCCCTGAAAAGTTGCATATCACGGGGGCTATTCGATGCTAATGCAGTACGCCACAGGATGTTTTTGTGCTGGTCAAGGGCAGTCAAGTCTAGGGTGAACCAGGGGCTATATCTGTTCTTAGTTCTACATTTTTTGAATGGGGCATACTTATTTAAGATGGTGAGGAAAGCACTTTTAAAGAGCAACCAGGCATCCTCTACGGACGGGATGAGGTCAATATCCTTCCAGGATAGCCGGGCCATGTCGATTAGAAAGGCCTGCTCGCTGAAGTGCTTTAGGGAGCGTTTGAAAGTGATGAGCGGTGGTCGTTTGACCGCGGACCCATTACGGACGCAAGCAATGAGGCAGTGATCGCTGAGATCCTGGTTGAAGACAGCAGAGGTGTATTTAGAGAGAAAGCTGTTCATGATGATATCTATGAGGGTACCCATGTTTACGGATTTAGGGTTGTACCTGGTAGGTTCCTTGATCATTTGTGTGACTTTGAGGGCATCTAGCTTAGATTGTAGGATGGCTGCGGTGTTAAGCAAATCCCAGTTTAGGTCACCTAACAGTACAACTCTGAAGATAGATGGGGGGCAATCAATTCACATATGGTGTCCAGGGCACAGCTGGGGGCTGAGGGGGGTCTATAACAAGCGGCAATGGTGAGAGACATTTCTGGAAAGGTGGATTTTTAAAAGTAGAAGCTCGAACTGTTTGGGCACAGACCTGGATACTATGACAGAACTCTGCAGGCTATCTCTGCAGTAGATTGCATCTCTGCCCCCTTTGGCAGTTCTATCTTGTCGGAAAATGTTGTAGTTGGGGATGGAAATGTCTGAATATTTGGTGGCCTTCCTAAGCCAGGATTCAGACACGGTTAGGACATCAGGGTTGGCGGAGTATGCTAACGCAGTGAATAAAACAAACTTAGGGAGGAGGCGTCTGATAACATGCATGAAACCAAGGCATTTACGGTTACAGAATTCAACAAATGAGAGTGCCTGGGTAGTGCTGGGGCTAAAGGGCCTGGGTTAACCTCTATATCACCAGAGGAGGAGGAGGAGTAGGATAAGGGTATGGCTAAAGGCTATAAGAACTGGTCGTCGAGTGCGTTGGGAACAGAGAATAAAATAAGCAGATATCTGGGCGTGGTAGTATAGATTCAGGGCATAATGTACAGACACGGGTATAGTAGGATGTGAGTACAGTGGCGGCCTAGGCATTGAGTGATGATGAGTGAAATTTTGTCTCTGGAGGCACCAGTTAAGCCAGGTGTGGTCTCTGCACGTATGTGTGGGGGTGGGACAAAAGAGCTATCTAAGGCATGTTGAGCGGGGCTGGGGGCTCTACAGTGAAATAAAACAATAATAACTAACCGAAACAGAAGTAGACAAGGCATATTGACATTAGGAAGAAACATGTGTAGCCGAGTGGTCATAGGGTCCAATGAGCAGCAATAGGTGAGTCAGGGAGCCATTCGGTAGTCGCTACTACGCTAGGTGAGCAGGAGACATGGCGATTCAGAAAGCTAGTGGGCCGGGGCTAGCAGATGGACCTTCGGCGACATCGCAACAGAAAAGCCTGTTGAAACCACCTCGAACGATTTGGCTGGCAGACCAGTCGTGATTGATCGGCGGCAATAAAGGGTCCAGGCCAATTGGCAAAAGAGTTATTGTAGCCCAAAAATTAGCTGGTAAACCTCTTCGGCTAGCCGGGAGATGGGCCTAGCTCGAGGCTAGCTCAAGACTAACTGGTACTTGCTTCGGGACAGAGGCGTTAGCCAGCAATAGCCACTCGGTTGAGGCCAGCTAGCTGCGATGATCCGGTGGAATGGTCCAGAGCTTGCAGCAGGAATCTGGTGATGTAGTAGAGAAAAGCAGTCCAAAATAATCTGGGTTGATGTTGCGCAAAAACAGGTTTTTATTCGAGATTTTAGCAAATGTATTAAAAATAAACTATCGAAATGTTTTATTTACATAAGTTATTCAGACCCTTTACTCATACTTTTTTGAAGCACCTTTGGCAGTGATTACAGCCTCGACTCTTCTTGGGTATGACGGTACAATCTTGGCACACAAGTATTTGGGAAGTTTCTCCCATTCTTCTCTGCAGATCCTCTCAAGCTCTGTCAGGTTGGATGGGGAGCCTCGCTGCACAGCTATTTTCAGGTCTCTCCAGAGATGTTCGATCGGGTTAAAGTGGGGCGGCAGGATAGCCTAGTGGTTAGAGCGTTGGACTAGTAACTGGAAGGTTGCAGGTTCAAACCCCCGAGCTGACAAGGTACAAATCTGTCGTTCTGCCCCTGAACAGGCAGTTAACCCACTGTTCCTAGGCCGTCATTGAAAAAGTTCTTAACTGACTTGCCTAGTTAAATAAAGGTAAATAAAAAATAAAATCCGGGCTCTGTCTGGGCCACTTAAGGACATTCAGAGACTCGTCCTGAAGCCACTCCTGCGTTGTCTTGGCTGTGTGCTTAGTTTTCCAGTTGGAAGGTGAACCTTCGCCCCCAGTCTGAGGTCCTGAGTGCTCTGGATGAGGTTTTCATCAAGGATCGCTTCGCTCTGTTCACCTTTCCCTCGATCCTGACTAGTCTCCCAGTCCCTGCCTCTGAAAAACATTCTCACGGCATGATGCTGCCACCACGCTTCACCATAGGGATGGTGCCAGGTTTCCTCCAGATGTGACACATGACATTCAGGCCAAAGAGTTCAATCTTGGTTTCATCATACCAGAGAATATTGTTTCTCATGGTCCTTTAGGTGCCGTTTGGTAAACTCCAAGCGGGCTGTCATGTGCCTTTTACTGGCTTCCATCTGGCCACTCTACCATAAAAGCCTAATTGGAGTTCGGCAGAGATGGTTGTCCTTCTGGAAGTTTCTACAATCTCCAGAGGAACTCTGGAGCTCTGTCAGTTTGGCCGGGCGGCCAGCTCTAGGAAGAGTGGTTCCAAACGTCTCCCATTTAAGAATGATGGAGGCCACTGTGTTCTTGGGGACCTTCAATGCTGCAGACATTTTTTCAACACAATCTACACAATCCTGTCTCGGAGCTCTATGGACAATTCCTTCGACCTCATGGCTTGGTTTTTGCTCTGACACCTTATATGGACAGGTGTGTGCCTTTCCAAATAATGTCCAATCAATTTAATTTACCACAGGTGGACTCCAATCAAGTTGTAGAAACATCTCAAGGGTGATCATGGAAACATGATGCATCTGAGCTCAATTTCGAGTCTAATAGCAAAAGGTCTGCATACTTATGTAAATAAGGTATTTCTGTTTTTATTGTTTAATACATTTGCCAACATTTCTAAAAACCTGTTTTCACTTTGTCGTTATGGGGTATTGTGTGTAGATTAATGAGGAAAACAACTAATTTAATCAATGTTAGGATAAGGCTATAACGTAACAAAATGTGGAAAAGGTCAAGGGGTCTGAATACTTTCCAAATGCACAGTAGGTGCAATGATAGCTGCAGTGAAATGAAATTATTATATTTTTGGGGGAGACTAATCATGGAGAAACATGTGGTGTTCCTTTTATACCAGGAGGACAAATACTGAGAAAATAAACTTTTTTTAAATCAACAGTCAAGTATTACAGCTCGTAAAGGGGATTCACTTTAAGCTTTCCTGAACGTTAATATACCAAGAAATATCCAGCCTTTAAAAACAAGCAATCTTATTTAGATTGCGTCATCTTTATTATGTGGATAATGTTCTGACTCTTTTGATGTTGGTGGCACAGGTAATAACAACATGGCTTATAGTTGACTCAGAGACAACCACAGTCTCTGTGGATCCAGCTAGACCTACATGTTCCAGCCTGCCTCTGACTGGTGATATGATAGAGGAGGCAGGATAATTAATCACACTTCATAAAAATGTAGGTTACAGGTGCTGTCAATATAACAAATTAGCAATTTCATGTAATCGAGTTCACTTAAAAAACAATATGTTATCTGCTATTCAAAAGGTGTCATCAGGAAATGATCAAGAATAGACTAATGTTTGAGATGTTGGCCAGAAGTGAACAAGTGCACACACTCTAGCTACACACGTGTAATGTTTTAGTTATAGTTTAGCCTACGATTTCTCAATGTTAATAAACCCTCTTAATATAAAGGGTATATAGAGTGCCTCATCACACTCAATCAGTGTCAGTATTAAGGTTTCAAAGACTCCATATTCTAAATTGAATCTATACCTAAATCGCTCAACTATCAGTGATAAAGGCTTTCTTGGAGGAACAACAGTACATAAAGTGTTACCCTGCACAGTGCAGGTGACTGTTGGGAACTAGTATATGTGTCATCAGACAGGTAGTTAGGTTAAGGAGTGGCTGCTGTCGTCAGAGCAAAGGTGAATAATGCTGGCAGGTATTTCCGCTCCACTGTCTCACAAGGAGTGGTAGGCGGCTAGGCGGATGGAGGGGCCCAATCAGTGAAGGAGTATGGGGGTGGGAACCATTCACATGTCACACAGGAAGCTGGTAGATAAGAAGTAGAAATTTAACCAGTATCGAGGATTCTATGAATTACGTGTGTTTACCCCTTTTGGACGTTCTAAAAATCTCTATATCAGCAAATAGGATATTTTGAGTAAAGTTGGGGGGGAGGGTATTTAAGGAAAATTTGTAGGCCTATATTTTAATTTACAAAATAAGACAATGGCAAGGACCATGAGTAGAAAGAGCATTCAAATAAATAAATACATTTGTTTATAAATGCTGAAATTATTTTGCTTTCAATAACAGTCAGCGGGAGACTACTGTTCTCTACTGCTGGTGAAAATAAAACTGCTCTAATAATTCTAAATCAATGATACATTACACAGTGTGTGTGTGTGTGTGTGTGTGTGTGTGTGTGTGTGCAACAGAGCAGCATGTGTTTTCAATCCGGTCCTTTTGGCTTCTTCCACATAGTTCCCAAATGCTCCAGAAAATAATCCCAGTGTGTTTTTTCCCAGGCCGGCTTGCTGGAAATGACCTAACTACTCTACTGCCAGGAAGAGGAATGTGAAGCATCATTCCCTGGAGCAGCTGGTGACGTCAGAGCTTAGAGTAGGCCCCTGGGCTTCCAACAGGCCAGTCCCCAGTCGGGATATTCCAAAGCTGACAATAGGCCCCTGGGCTTCCACCAGGCCAGGCCCCAGACTGGATATTCCAGAGGTGACCGCTGGACTCCCAAAGTAAACCCTCAACAGCTGGAACCAGCCTCTGCCTTTCTCCTGTTCCAAAACAACCTCACACGCCCCAACTACTCTGTGTGTATAACACTACTGCACCGCACCAGAGGGCTATTGGGCCTCTCACTAGCCGAATAGTGCTTCACGTTACGACACATTTTAAAACAGAAAGTACTGGTAGGCCTATATAAAAACATATAAACTGGGTTCAACGTGAGATATGACCATAGCTTTACTGCATGAGGAGGATACGTGCTCGATGATAGATGACATAATGACTCTGGCATTTTCCGTGCCGTTAAAATTATAACATGACACCATAGCTGTGCATTACCAATGCAGTAACTACTGCAGACTGGTGCACTCTCACCATGGTGGGTACACATCGATGATGTCTCTAGGTTCAGGCATGAGCTGGGCAGCTGTCTCCTTAATAAACAGTACCAGGATCCGGGCTCTGCTGCTGGGAGTGGTGAAGGTGGAGGGAGGGGGTCTGTGGTGGTCCGTAGTGGGGGAGTGGTTCTGGTTAGCTCTGGTGGTGAGAGGGGGTCTGTTGTGGTCTGTAGTGGGGGAGTGGTTCTGGTTAGCTCTGGTGGTGAGAGGGGGTCTGTTGTGGTCTGTAGTGGGGGAGTGGTTCTGGTTAGCTCTGGTGGTGAGAGGGGGTCTGCGCTGGTCCGTAGCAGGGGGGTAGTGCTGCTCACACAGGGCCAGCTGCATGCAGCTCGCCACCTGGACTGTCAGGACGTCCAGATTCCCAGGCAATGGAGGAAGGACAAGAACAGCACAGATGGTGTCAGTGTCTGTGTGGGGCACGTTGTATTGCAGGGTTGGGGTCAATTCAGTTTTCAACTGAGGAAGTTGAATAGCAATTCCAATTTCTGAATCAGAAAAATCAATCAAGTTTCACTGTCAGTGTCACTCGTGATGTAATATCTCTTATGGCGAGAGATGTTGTGAATGAATAAAGTACACTACCATTCAAAAGTTTGGGGTCACTTAGAAATTTCCTTGTTTCTGAAAGAAAAGCACATTTTTTGTCCATTAAAATAACATAAAATTGATCAGAAATACTGTGTAGACATTGTTAATGTTGTAAATGACTATTGTAGCTGGAAACTATTTTATGGAATATCTACATAGGCGTACAGAGGCCCATTATCAGCAGCCATCATTCCTGTGTTCCAATAGCACGTTGTGTTAGCTAATTCAAGTTTATAATTTTAAAAGGCTATTGATCATTAGAAAACCCTTTTGCAGTAATTTTAGCACAGCTGAAACTGTTGTTCTAATTAAAGAAGGAATAAAACTGGCCTTTTTTAGACTAGTTGAATGTCTGGATCATAAGCATTTGTGGGTTCAATTACAAGCTCAAAACGTCTAGAAAAAAAACAACTTTCTTCTGCAACTTGTCAGTCTATTCTTGTTCTGGGGAATGAAGGCTATTCCATGTGAGAAATTGCCAAGAAACTGAAGATCTGGTACTACACTGTGTACTACTCCCTTCACAGAACAGCGCAAACTGGCTCTAAACAGAAGTGGGAGGCCCCGGTGGACAACTGAGCAAGAGGACCAGTACATTAGAGTGTCTAGTTTGAGAAACAGATGCCTCACAAGACCTCAACTGGCAACTTAATTAAATAGTACCCGCAAAACACCAGTCTCAACATCAACAGTGAAGAGGCGACTCCGGGATGCTGGCCCTTTAGGCAGAGTTCCTCTGTCCAGTGTCTGTGTTCTTTTGCCCTTCTTAATATTTTATTATTATTGGCCAGTCTGAGATATGACTTTTTCTTTGGAACTCTGCCATTCCCCAATGTTGGAAGGTGGGCCCCGAGTGAAAAAGTTTGGGAACCCCTGCTTTATTAGACAGCAGGTGAATACAGGAAAGAGTGAACTGAGTCCTCTTTCTGTAATAAACTAATGAATCAACCTAATCAAGTGTGTGTGAAGAAATAACATAAATGACAGACACACACATACAGTTAATTCCTGTGAGAATGAACACAAACAGGGGTCTTATAGCTCAAGCTAGTCATGTTCTAATAACTGCCATTATTATTGTTTATGAGAAGTTGCTCGTAAATCAACGCGAGAAAGTCAACAAACAAGTGCCAACAGTAGTATAGCAATATCCAGGAAAACCAAATACTCACTAGATGTCACATGACTCTAAAAACCAGTGATGGGGGAAAAAAAATCAATAGTTACATTTCGCTTTATTATTTTTGTACAATATTACATTGATATGACTCCAAGTATCGATTTGTACAAAACAATTATAGATAGCGTTAGCTAGCGCATTAGATTGTTCTCCATCTTCTTTTTAAATAGTGAGCCAAAATGTTTTCAGCACCATTATTACCCTGACTGATCGTTTTCTCAGGCTCTCTTTTGTCTATCTGCAACAGATATACAGTGAATTCGGAAAGTATTCAGAACCCTTTTTTTTCTCTCATCAATCTACACAAAATACCCCATAACGACAAAGCAAAAAATTTTTTTTTTTTTTTTGCAAATGTATAAAAAATAAAAAACAGAAATATCACATTTACATAAGTATTCAGACCCTTTACTCTGTACTTTGTTGAAGCACCTTTGGCAGTGATTACAGCCTCGACTCTTCTTGGGTATGATGCTACAAGCTTGGCACACCTGTATTTGGGGAGTTTCTCCCATTCTTCTCTGCAGATCCTCTCAAGCTCTGTCATGTCACCAGGGGTATTTTCACAGTCCCCAAATGCAGAACAAATTCAAGAAAGTGTACAGGATTATATAGAGCCATTATTGCATCTCATATTGCTCAAATGAACAGAAAACCTGGTTTAAAAAATAAAGATAAAGCAACACCTCTTCCCTATTTGAACTAGATAGTTTGTGTGTATGTATTGGTATTGATATGTAGGCTACGTGTGCCTTTTGAAAATATTTTTTAATTGATGTAGTTCTGTCCTTGAGCGAGTTGTTCTTGTCTATTAATATTCTGTATTATGTCATGTTTCATGTTTTGTATGGACCCCAGGAAGAGTAGCTGCTGCTTTTGCAACAGCCAATGGGGATCCTAATAAAATACAAAATACCAAGTTGGATGGGGTGCATCGCTGCACAGCTATTTTCAGGTCTCTCCAGAGATGTTCGATTGGGTTCAAGTACGGGCTCTGGCTGGGCCATTCAAGTACATTCAGAGACATGTCCCGAAGCCGCTACTGGGTTGTCTTGGTTGTGTGCTTAGGGTCGTTGTCCTGTTGGAAGGTAAACCATGACAACATTCCCACAGCATGCTTCACCGCAGGGATGGTGCCAGGTTTCCTCCAGACGTCATGCTAGGCATTCAGGCCAAAAAGTTCAATCTTGGTTTCATCAGACCAGAGAATCTTGTTTCTCATGGTCTGAGAATCTTTAGGTGCCTTTTGGCAAACTCCAAGCGGGCTGTCATGTGCCTTTTACTGAGGAGTGGCTTCCGTCTGGCCACTCTACCGTAAAGGCCCATAGGGAAGCACAATTGGCTCAGCATCGTCCGGGTTAGGGGAGGGTTTGGCCGGAGTAGGCCATCATTGTAAATAAGAATTTGTTCTTAACTGACTTGCCTAGTTAAATAAGGGATACATTCAGAAATATTTTTAAAAAGTGTGGAATGCTGCGGAAATGGTTGTCCTTCTGGAAGATTATTCCATCTCCACAGAGAAACTCTGGAGCTCTGTCAGAGTGATCATCGGGTTCTTGGTCACCTCCCTGACAAAGGCCCTTCTCCCCCGATTGCTCAGTTCGGCCAGCTTTAGGAAGAGTCTTGGTGGTTCCAAACTTCTACCATTTAAGAATGATGGAGGACACTGTATTATTGGGGACCTTCAATGCTGCAGAAATTTGTTGGTACCCTTCCCCAGATCTGTGCCTCGACACAATCCTGTCTCTGAGCTTTACAGACAATTCCTTCGACCTCATGGCTTAGTTTTTGCTCTGACCTACACTGTCAACTGTGGGAACTTATATAGACAGTTGTGTGCCTTTCCAAATCATGTCTAATCAATTGAATTTACCACAGGTGGACTCCAATCAAGTTGTAGAAACATCTCAAGGATGATCAATGAAAACAGGATGCACCTGTGCACAATTTCGAGTCTCATAGCAAAGGGTCTGAAAGTAAATAAGGTACTTCTGTTTTAGTTTTTTTCTATAAATTTGCAAACATTTTTAAAACCCTCTTTCGCTTTGTCATTATGGGGTATTGTGTGTAGATTGATGGAAAAAAATGTATTTAATCAATTTTAGACTAAGGCTGTAAGTTAACAAAATGTGGTAAAAGTCAAGGGGTCGGAATTTTTTCCGAATGCACTGTATAGTGAACAATATGTTTGGAACATCAAAATGCAATAAAATCGAAGTATCAAATCCCAATACATATAGAATCGTGAGAATCGCAATACACATATTGGCACCTAAGTATCATGATAATTTTGTATCGCGAAATCCCTGGCAACTCCCAGCCCTGTTAAAACTCTGCGAAATTTGTGCTAACTCTTTGCCTGAACATTCTATATTCATGTTCTTCTCTCACTCCGTCAAAAGAAAACCAAGTCATCCGTACTGACTGAACGTGAGTTGGAAAAGGTGGGTGTTTTTTGTGTTGTCTTTTTCCACGATCAACTGTCACGTTACAATAGTTGTTCAACCTAATTATCTAAGAGCCAATGACATTGAGTGACAAACTTGTGTTCCGGTTACACCATGGAAAGAGAAAAAGCAAGTCAGCAAGCAGAGCGTTTCCTGTCACCTACATACTGGCCGCGACCAAGTTCACTGTTGCCGCAACCAGCATTTCCTCCATGCGCCCTCAGTCTTCACGAGACCACAGATCAGAGCATAACATCGTGCCCGCTTGAGAGAGAGCATAAAATCATGCCCGCTTGAGAGAGAGCATAAAATCAAAGTTCATTTTGAACCCTAAACGGAGAGTAGCTAGCGTGTGTAGGAACGTGTGGTAAGAATGAGGACCCTTTCATAAACACCACTAGGTTTCTTTCCCCACCCTGCACAATTATGTTTTGTAATGCAAATGCTAATGTTTGTGCTGTTCTAATAACCCATTTCTGTGATCATGCAAGTGGCTACAACAGTTTCATTTGACTTCTGTATGGTGTTTCCTTGTTTTTTACATGCATACTAAAGGTTAAACAATATTTAGGTGTTTCTCTATATTAGATGTGGTTACAGTAAAGTCCGATGGACTGGTGCGTTTGGTTGGTTGTTTGTACATTTGTTGTCTGTATTACCTGTGGCTGTTGTAGTAATGTCAGAGATGGACTGGTGCCTCCAGAAGCTGATGGTTGACCTCTGCCTGCACTGGAACCTGTTCAGTCACTCCGCCAGGCCGCCCCTGCAGGAAACCACACACAGACCCCACCTTCAGTATCCTCAACAATACTGTATAAATAGCACTCGATTCAGGTTGAGGTACTTTAAATGGATTTGTGAAAAGTCCACATACATGATTCTGTACATGGAACTGTAGAATATCAAAAGAAAGTAAGTAGCTAGGCTAGTAGTTACACTCTGTGGAGAAAGGATGTCTTATCTAAGGTTCTTAACTATGATAGTGACATGTAGTACCGACATGATGTCACCCAGGTAGCCGTTTGATCAGCAGCATCGTCCTGGAAACATCTGCAGACCTTGTGTATGTTTGTGTGCGTGCCATGCAACGATGATTATTTACCTCGCATTGTTTCTCAATATCCAAGATCTAGCTTATTATGAGAGAGATCATACAGTTGAAGTCGGAAGTTTACACACACCTTAGCCAAATACATTTAAACTCAGTTTTTCACAATTCCTGACATTTAATCATAGTAAAAATGCCCTGTCTTAGGTCAGTTAGGATCACCACTTTATTTTAAGAATGTGAAATGTCAGAATAATAGTAGAGAGAAGGATTTATTTCAGCTTTTATTTCATTCATCACACTCCCAGTTGCAACCCCAGCCTCCAGTGTGCAGAGGACACTCAGCCATAACCTCAGCCTCCGGTCTGCAGAGGACACTCAGCCACAACCCCAGCATCCAGTCTGCATAGGACACTCAGGAACAACCCCAGCATCCAGTCTGCATAGGACACTCAGCAACAATCCCAGCTTCCAGTCTGCATAGGACACTCAGCAACAACCCCAGCCTCTAGTCTGCATAGGACACTCAGCAACAATCCCAGCTTCCAGTCTGAATAGGACACTCAGCAACAACCCCAGCCTCCAGTCTGCATAGGACACGCAGGAACAACCCCAGCCTCCAGTCTGCATAGGACACTCAGCAACAACCCCAGCCTCCAGTCTGCATAGGACACGCAGGAACAACTCCAGCCTCCAGTCTGAATAGGACAGTCAGCAACAACCCCAGTATCCAGTCTGCATAGGACATTCAGCAACAACCCCAGCCTCCAGTCTGAATAGGACACTCAGCAACAACCCCAGCTTCCAGTCTGCATAGGACACTCAGCAACAAACCCAGCCTCCAGTCTGCATAGGACACTCAGCAACAACCCCAGCCTCCAGTCTGAATAGGACACTCAGCAACAACCCCAGCCTCCAGTCTGCATAGGACATTCAGCAACAACCCCAGCCTCCAGTCTGCATAGGACACTCAGCAACAACCCCAGCCTCCAGTCTGAATAGGACACTCAGCAACAACCCCAGCTTCCAGTCTGCATAGGACACTCAGCAACAAACCCAGCCTCCAGTCTGCATAGGACACTCAGCAACAACCCCAGCCTCCAGTCTGCATAGGACATTCAGCACAACCCCAGCCTCCAGTCTGCATAGGACATTCAGCAATAACCCCAGCCTCCAGTCTGCATAGGACATTCAGCAACAACCCCAGCCTCCAGTCTGCATAGGACACTCAGCAACAACCCCAGCCTCCAGTCTGAATAGGACACTCAGCAACAACCCCAGCCTCCAGTCTGCATAGGACATTCAGCAACAACCCCAGCCTCCAGTCTGCATAGGACACTCAGCAACAACCCCAGCCTCCAGTCTGCATAGGACACTCAGCAACAACCCCAGCCTCCAGTCTGTATAGGACACTCAGCAACAACCCCAGTCTCCAGTCTGAATAGGACACTCAGCAACAACCCCAGCTTCCAGTCTGCATAGGACACTCAGCAACAAACCCAGCCTCCAGTCTGCATAGGACATTCAGCAACAACCCCAGCCTCCAGTCTGAATAGGACACTCAGCAACAACCCCAGCTTCCAGTCTGCATAGGACACTCAGCAACAACCCCAGCCTCCAGTCTGCATAGGACACGCAGGAACAACTCCAGCCTCCAGTCTGAATAGGACAGTCAGCAACAACCCCAGTATCCAGTCTGCATAGGACATTCAGCAACAACCCCAGCCTCCAGTCTGAATAGGACACTCAGCAACAACCCCAGCTTCCAGTCTGCATAGGACACTCAGCAACAAACCCAGCCTCCAGTCTGCATAGGACACTCAGCAACAACCCCAGCCTCCAGTCTGCATAGGACATTCAGCACAACCCCAGCCTCCAGTCTGCATAGGACATTCAGCAATAACCCCAGCCTCCAGTCTGCATAGGACATTCAGCAACAACCCCAGCCTCCAGTCTGAATAGGACACTCAGCAACAACCCCAGCTTCCAGTCTGCATAGGACACTCAGCAACAAACCCAGCCTCCAGTCTGCATAGGACATTCAGCAACAACCCCAGCCTCCAGTCTGAATAGGACACTCAGCAACAACCCCAGCTTCCAGTCTGCATAGGACACTCAGCAACAAACCCAGCCTCCAGTCTGCATAGGACACTCAGCAACAACCCCAGCCTCCAGTCTGCATAGGACATTCAGCACAACCCCAGCCTCCAGTCTGCATAGGACATTCAGCAATAACCCCAGCCTCCAGTCTGCATAGGACATTCAGCAACAACCCCAGCCTCCAGTCTGCATAGGACACTCAGCAACAACCCCAGCCTCCAGTCTGAATAGGACACTCAGCAACAACCCCAGCCTCCAGTCTGCATAGGACATTCAGCAACAACCCCAGCCTCCAGTCTGCATAGGACACTCAGCAACAACCCCAGCCTCCAGTCTGCATAGGACACTCAGCAACAACCCCAGCCTCCAGTCTGTATAGGACACTCAGCAACAACCCCAGCCTCCAGTCTGCATAGGACACGCAGGAACAACTCCAGCCTCCAGTCTGAATAGGACAGTCAGCAACAACCCCAGTATCCAGTCTGCATAGGACATTCAGCAACAACCCCAGCCTCCAGTCTGCATAGGACACTCAGCAACAACCCCAGCCTCCAGTCTGAATAGGACACTCAGCAACAACCCCAGCTTCCAGTCTGCATAGGACACTCAGCAACAAACCCAGCCTCCAGTCTGCATAGGACACTCAGCAACAACCCCAGCCTCCAGTCTGCATAGGACATTCAGCAACAACCCCAGCCTCCAGTCTGCATAGGACATTCAGCAATAACCCCAGCCTCCAGTCTGCATAGGACATTCAGCAACAACCCCAGCCTCCAGTCTGCATAGGACACTCAGCAACAACCCCAGCCTCCAGTCTGAATAGGACACTCAGCAACAACCCCAGCCTCCAGTCTGCATAGGACATTCAGCAACAACCCCAGCCTCCAGTCTGCATAGGACACTCAGCAACAACCCCAGCCTCCAGTCTGCATAGGACACTCAGCAACAACCCCAGCCTCCAGTCTGTATAGGACACTCAGCAACAACCCCAGTCTCCAGTCTGAATAGGACACTCAGCAACAACCCCAGCTTCCAGTCTGCATAGGACACTCAGCAACAAACCCAGCCTCCAGTCTGCATAGGACATTCAGCAACAACCCCAGCCTCCAGTCTGCATAGGACATTCAGCAATAACCCCAGCCTCCAGTCTGCATAGGACATTCAGCAACAACCCCAGCCTCCAGTCTGCATAGGACACTCAGCAACAACCCCAGCCTCCAGTCTGAATAGGACACTCAGCAACAACCCCAGCCTCCAGTCTGCATAGGACATTCAGCAACAACCCCAGCCTCCAGTCTGCATAGGACACTCAGCAACAACCCCAGCCTCCAGTCTGCATAGGACACTCAGCAACAACCCCAGCCTCCAGTCTGTATAGGACACTCAGCAACAACCCCAGTCTCCAGTCTGAATAGGACACTCAGCAACAACCCCAGCCTCCAGTCTGCATAGGACACTCAGCAACAACTCCAGCCTCCAGTCTGCATAGGACATTCAGCAACAACCCCAGCCTCCAGTCTGCATAGGACACTCAGCAACAACCCCAGCCTCCAGTCTGCATAGGACACTCAGCAACAATCACAGCCTCCAGTCTGTATAGGACACTCAGCAACAACCCCAGTCTCCAGTCTGAATAGGACACTCAGCAACAACCCCAGCCTCCAGTCTGCATAGGACACTCAGCAACAACCCCAGCCTCCAGTCTGCATAGGACATTCAGCAACAACCCCAGCCTCCAGTCTGCATAGGACACTCAGCAACAACTCCAGCTTCCAGTCTGCATAGGACACTCAGCAACAACTCCAGCTTCCAGTCTGTATAGGACACTCAACAACAACCCCAGCCTCCAGTCTGCATAGGACACTCAGCAACAACCCCAGCTTCCAGTCTGCTCTGGGTCAGGGTGTCATTGCTCTTTCCTTCTCCCTCCCCATCAGATGGGTATTTGGAGATGTCAGTGTCTGCCATTAGTCTATTATTAAGAGCTTTACACATCATACCATGATATCAATGTAATATGTTCATTCCAACTGTCATTGTTTTGGCAGGTCTTTTCCTTCATTGAAATATTTGATCCAACACTTGGATGCCTTTATGTGGCATATTATCGCAAATCAAGTATTATGTACAATAGGATCAAAAACCTCTCTTAAACTGTCATCAATGAGGATTAAGGAACTTATGTGGAATTATAAAGGGTGGGCACAAAGGAACATGCTGTTACACTAACAATAACAGAACACTGTGTTTTACTACTGTTTTGTTGGGCACACACAGCACACCTGGATATAGGTTCCCATGTGGAAAAATCCAAGACACTCTCTCTCCACCCTGTCATGTGCAGACAAGACCAGCATACCAGCCCCCTTCCCTGTCAGCCACCCACCCCAGTCCCCAGTCCCCTCCCTGTCAGCCACTCACCCCACCCCAGTGCAGCCAACCACCCCCCTTCCCTATCAGCCACCCACTCCAGTCTACCAGCCCCCTTCCCTGTCAGCCACTCACCCCACCCCAGTGCAGCCTACCAGCCCCCTTCCCTGTCAGCCACCCACTCCAGTCTACCAGCCCCCTTCCCTGTCAGCCACTCACCCCACCCCAGTGCAGCCAACCAGCCCCCTTCCCTGTCAGCCACCCACTCCAGTCTACCAGCCCCTTCCCTGTCAGCCACTCACCCCACCCCAGTGCAGCCAACCAGCCCCTTCCCTGTCAGCCACCCACTCCAGTCTACCAGCCCCTTCCCTGTCAGCCACTCACCTCACCCCAGTGCAGCCTACCAGCCCCCTTCCCTGTCAGCCAGCCACCCCAGTCTACCAGCCCCTTCCCTGTCAGCCACTCACCCCACCCCAGTGCAGCCTACCAGCCCCCTTCCCTGTCAGCCACTCACCCCACCCCAGTGCAGCCTACCAGCCCCCTTCCCTGTCAGCCACCCACCCCAGTCTACCAGCCCCCTTCCCTGTCAGCCACTCACCCCATCCCAGTCCCCTTCCCTGTCAGCCACCCACCCCAGTCTACCAGCCCCCTTCCCTGTCAGCCACCCACCCCAGTCTACCAGCCCCCTTCCCTGTCAGCCACTCACCCCACCCCAGTGCAGCCTACCAGCCCCCTACCCTGTCAGCCACCCACCCCAGAGCACCAGCCCCCTTCCATTTCAGCCACTCACCCCACCCCAGTGCAGCCTACCAGCCCCCTTCCCTGTCAGCCAGCCACCCCAGTCTACCAGCCCCCTTCCCTGTCAGCCACTCACCCCACCCCAGTGCAGCCTACCAGCCCCCTTCCCTGTCAGCCACTCACCCCACCCCAGTGCAGCCTACCAGCCCCCTTCCCTGTCAGCCACCCACCCCAGTCTACCAGCCCCCTTCCCTGTCAGCCACTCACCCCATCCCAGTCCCCTTCCCTGTCAGCCACCCACCCCAGTCTACCAGCCCCCTTCCCTGTCAGCCACCCACCCCAGAGCACCAGCCCCCTTCCATTTCAGCCACTCACCCCACCCCAGTGCAGCCTACCAGCCCCCTACCCTGTCAGACACCCACCCCAGTCTACCAGCCCCCTTCCCTGTCAGCCACTCACCCCACCCCAGTGCAGCCTACCAGCCCCCTTCCCTGTCAGCCACTCACCCCACCCCAGTCTACCAGCCCCCTTCCCTGTCAGCCACTCACCCCACCCCAGCCTACCAGCCCCCTTCCCTGTCAGCCACCCACCCCAGTCTACCAGCCCCCTTCCCTGTCAGCCACTCACCCCACCCCAGTGCAGCCTACCAGCCCCCTACCCTGTCAGCCACACACCCCACCCCAGTGCAGCCTACCAGCCCCCTTCCCTGTCAGCCACTCACCCCACCCCAGTCTACCAGCCCCCTTCCCTGTCAGCCACTCACCCCACCCCAGCCTACCAGCCCCTTCCCTGTCAGCCACCCACCCCAGTCTACCAGCCCCCTACCCTGTCAGCCACTCACCCCACCCCAGTGCAGCCTACCAGCCCCCTTCCCTGTCAGCCACTCACCCCACCCCAGTGCAGCCTACCAGCCCCCTACCCTGTCAGCCACACACCCCACCCCAGTCTACCAGCCCCCTTCCCTGTCAGCCACTCACCCCACCCCAGTCTACCAGCCCCCTTCCCTGTCAGCCACTCACCCCACCCCAGTCTACCAGCCCCCTTCCCTGTCAGCCACTCACCCCACCCCAGTCTACCAGCCCCCTTCCCTGTCAGCCACTCACCCCACCCCAGCCTACCAGCCCCCTTCCCTGTCAGCCACCCACCCCAGTCTACCAGCCCCCTTCCCTGTCAGCCACTCACCCCACCCCAGTGCAGCCTACCAGCCCCCTACCCTGTCAGCCACACACCCCACCCCAGTGCAGCCTACCAGCCCCCTACCCTGTCAGCCACACACCCCACCCCAGTGCAGCCTACCAGCCCCCTACCCTGTCAGCCACTCACCCCACCCCAGTGCAGCCTACCAGCCCCCTACCCTGTCAGCCACTCACCCCACCCCAGTGCAGCCTACCAGCCCCCTACCCTGTCAGCCACACACCCTAGCCCACGCAGCAGCAGCCCAGCAGCACACTTTCTTATTTGAATCAACTTGGCCCTGCTAGGCAGAGTGCCAGCAGACGTCACACTCTAACTAGCTACAGAGCAGGAACACGATGTTCCTGGCTTGTCCTAAAAAATGTGTTCATCTACCCTGTCTGCACTGAATGCATTGGAAGTAAGTACACAGCTCACACAGCTCTCCCTCTCTCTCGACCTATGAGGGCCAGGACCTGCCTCCTAGCTAGCATGTTGTTGCTGAACCAACAGTAGTAAAAGGCTGCTTTTACAACCCTGCTGGCACCGCCTAGATGTGGTACCGATGAACTTATTAACCCTGTTGGCTGCAAAAAGGCTGCGGCGGACCTGGGTTCAAATGCCATTTGAACTCTCTCTTTCAAATAGTTTGAGTGATTGCTTTAGTGCCTGCCTGGAGTGCCAGGTGGGCGGGGCTTGTACTTTTGGGACCTTTTTGGTTCCATTGCAACCGGTAAGCTCAATCAAGTGCAGTTATTTGAAATGATCTCAAATTGTTTTTGAACCTAGGTCTTGGCTTTGGAAGATTATGCTTGGGTGTGGATTTGCCTTCATCTGGCAAATGGCTAACTCTCTGGCCTTGAAATACATTGTCACCATGCATGCTCCTTTTATCTACCCACCACAGAGTTCTAGAACAATAATACAAATGAAAGAGCACTACACTGACATGGCAAACACAGATAAAGAGCACTACACTGACATGGCAAACACAGATAAAGAGCACTACACTGACATGGCAAACACAGATAAAGAGCACTACACTGACATGGCAAACACAGATAAAGAGCACTACACTGACATGGCAAACACAGATAAAGAGCACTACACTGACATGGCAAACACAGATAAAGAGCACTACACTGACATGGCAAACACAGATAAAGAGCACTACACTGACATGGCAAACACAGATAAAGAGCACTACACTGACATGGCAAACACAGATAAAGAGCACTACACTGACATGGCAAACACAGATAAAGAGCACTACACTGACATGGCAAACACAGATAAAGAGCACTACACTGACATGGCAAACACAGATAAAGAGCACTACACTGACATGGCAAACACAGATAAAGAGCACTACACTGACATGGCAAACACAGATAAAGAGCACTACACTGACATGGCAAACACAGATAAAGTGAGTCAGCCGAGCCGTGTGTTTTGTTTCCGCTTGAAATGAAACAATGCATTTGAGATCTCAAAATCTGTATCCTGTTAGATCCAATTTGATTTACTATCGGCAGTAACCATCCCATCCACCGCAGAGAGTAGAAAACGACTAACCCTTACCCTACTGACCCAAACTGTATTCAAATGAAAGGGAAACTGATAGCCACTGAGTAGAATAGGATGTGGAAACACTCACTTTTAGTTTATAAATAATGGCCATCTGTATCCATTCATGTCAAAAGTAGTAGTTTTCACACTAATAGAGTGCCTTCAGAAAGTAGTTACACCCCTTGACATTTTACACATTTTGTTATGTTACAGACTGAATTTAAATTGAGATTTGTGTCACTGGCCAACACACACACAATAACCCATAATGTAAAAGTGGAATTGTGTTTTTAGATATTTTTACCAATTATTTAAAAATGAAAAGCTGAAATGTCTTGAGTCAATAAGTATTCAACCACTTTGTTATGGGCAAGCCTAAATAAGTTCAGGAATAAACATTTGATTAACAAGTCACATAATAAGTTGCATGGACTCACTCAGTGTGCAACAATAGTGTTTAACATGATTTTTAATGACTACCTCATCTCTGTACCCCACACATACAATTATTTGTAAGGTCCCTCAGTCAAGCAGTGAATTTCAAACACAGATTCAACCACAAAGACCAGGGAGGTTTTCCAATGACTCACAAAGAATGGCACCCATTCGTGGGTAAAAATGAAAAAATCTGACATTGAATATCCCTTAGAGCAGCAGTTCCCAAACTTTTTATAGTCCCAAGTACCTGCGTAATTGCGCACCCAACTCACTCGCTATATCACAGTTGACATTGTCAGTAAGCTTGAGTTCATTTGCACACAAAAAATCATACAAAGATGGAAAGACCTGTGTGTTGTCCTTGTTAATGCAGACAGAGAAGAGCTCCAACTTATTAATCAGAGCCTCAATTCTGTCCCGCACACTGAATATATTTACGGAGAGTCCCTGTAATCCTAGATTCAGATCATTTAGGTGCGAATAAACATCACCCAGATAGGCCAGTGGTGTGAGAAACTCGTCATCATGCCAGCGGTCAGACAAGGGGAAATTATGGTCGGTAAAGAAAACTTTAAGCTTGTCTCTCAATTAAAAAAACGTGTCAATACTTTGCCCCTCGATAACCAGCACACTTCTGTTTATGTTGTATGTTGTAAAAGCATTACATGGTCGCTGCCCATATCATTGCATAGTGCAGAAAATACACGGCAGTTCAGGGGCCTTGCCTTAACAAAGTTAACCATTTTCACTGTAGTGTCCAAAACGTCTTTCAAGCTTTCAGGCATTCCCTTGGCAGCAAGAGCCTCTCGGTGGATGCTGCAGTGGACCCAAGTGGTGTCGGGAGCAACTGCCTGTCATGGCTTTTGCGCCATCAGTACAGATACCAACATGAGCTGCAGCTACGTTTGGCTACATATGGACCGTTAGTGGAGTAACAGTTAATGTGATTGGATGTTAATTATTTGACAAGGCTACCTGTATTTGACATTGTGTTGTTATTTCGCTGAACACTATATGGTTTAATTTTATTTTTGGCAGTGAAACGAGGCTACTCAGGCGAGAGAGAAAAACTCACCCAAATGGATAGCCCCGTTGGAAAATATAAATAGATTTTAAAAAAAATGTGAATCACATTTTTATTTAGTTTATCCCCGATGGCATTGCGCATACCCCTGGGGGATGGTGTATCAATACACCCAGTCATTACAAAGAAACAGGTGTCCTTCCTAACTCAGTTGCCGGAGAGGAAGGAAAGCACTTAGGGATTTCACCATGAGGCCAATGGTGACTTTAAAACAGTTTCAGAGTTTAATGGCTGTGATAGGAGAAAATTGAGGATGTATCAACAACATTGAAGTTACTCCACAATACTAACCTAAATGACAGAGTGAAAAGAAGGAAGCCTGTACATAATACAAATATTCCAAAACATGCATCCTGTTTGCAATAAGGCACAAAAGTAAAACTGCAAAACATGTGGTAAAGAAATCAACTTAATGTACTGAATACAAAGTATTATGTTTGGGGCAAATCCAACACAACACTTTACTGAGTAACACTCTTCATATATTCAAGGATGGTGCTGGCTGCTTCATGTTATGGGTGTGCTTGTCATCGGCAAAGATTATGGAGTTTTTTAGGATAAAAAGAAACAGAATAGAGCTTAAGCACAGGCAAAATCCTAGAGGAAAACCTGGTTCAGTCTGCTATCCAACAGACACTGGGAGACAAATTCACCTTTCAGCAGGACAATAACCTACAACACAAGGCCAAATATACACTGAATTTGCTTACCAAGACGGTTTTCTGATCCAAGCCCCTACATGTTTTTAAGGTATCTGTAACCAACAGATGCATATCTGTATTCCCAGTCATGTGAAATCCATAGATTAGGGTTTAATGAATTTATTTCAATTGACTGATTTCCTTAAATTAACTGTAAATCAGTAGAATCTTTGAAATTATTGCATTTACATTTTCTTCAGTATACTTACAGAGAGCGCCTCAAGAGGCTTGGCACATTTTGACTTGTCAACACTGTAACTGAACATACCCAAAGCCAAATAGTAGAATATTCTGGAACTTTAGAAAACAATGGATTAGGGATTAACACCGGTAACCATCCTGTCCCAGGCCCATTCTTCACATTTTCCCAAAAAATTAAATGTCAAGACCCGGGAAATTACAAAGTTAACCCCCCAATGTCACACTAATGCAATTTCACAAAATACACAACAAGCATAGCAGCATTTTGGCAAAAAAAATAAAACTGCATATTATATGAAGGGGTATTTTGAAAACACAGTATACAGTGCATTTGGAAAATATTCAGACCGTTGACTTTTTCCACATTTTGTTACATTACATTCATCATCAATCTACACATAATACCCCATAACGACAAAAAAAAACAGGGTATTAGAAATTGTTGATCATTTATAAAATTTAAAAAACGGAAATATTACATTTACATAACTTTTCAGACCCTTTACTCTGTACGTTGTTGAAGCACATTTCGCAGCGATTACAGCCTCGAGTCTTCTTGGGTTCGCTACAAGCTTGACACACCTGTATTCAGGGAGTTTCTCCCATTCTTCTCTGCAGATCCTCTCAAACTCTGTCAGGATGGATGGGGAGCGTCGCTGCACGGCTATTTTCAGGTCACTCCGGAGATTTTAGATCAGGTTCAAGTCCAGGGTCTGGCTGGGCCACTCAAGGACATTCAGAGACTTGTCCCAAAGCCACTGAAGCGTTGTCTTGGCTGTGTGCTTAGGGTCGTTGTCCAGTTGGAAGGTGAACCTTCGCCCCAGTCTGACATCCTGAGCGCCCTGGAGCAGGTTTTCATCAAGGATCTCTCTGTACTTTGCTCCATACATATTTTCCTCAATCCTGACTAGTCTCCCAGTCCCTGCCTGTTGAAAAACATCCCCACAGCATGATACTGCCACCACTATGCTTCACTGTAGGGATGGTGCCAGGTTTCCTCCAGACATGAAGCTTGGCATTCAGGCCAAAGAGTTCAATCTTGGTTTCATTAGACCAAAGAATCTTGTTTCTCATGGTCTGAGAGTCCTTTAGGTGCCGTTTGGCAAACTCCAAGCGGGCTGTTGTGTGACCACTCTACCATAAAGGCCTGATTAGTGGAGTGCTGCAGAGATGGTTGTCCTTCTGGAAGGTTCTCCTATCTCCACAGAGGAACTCTGGAGCTCTGTCAGAGTGACCATCGGGTTTTTGGTCACCTTCTCCCCCGATTGCTCAGTTTGGCCAGGCAGCCAACTCTAGGAAGAGTCTTGGTGGTTCCAAACTTCTTCCATTTAAGAATGATGGAGGACACTGTGTTCTTGGGGACCTTCAATACTGCAGAAATGTTTTGCTACCCTTCCCCAGATCTGTGCCTCAACACAATCCTGTCTCGGAGCTCTATGGACAATTCCTTCAACCTCATGGCTTGGTTTTTGCTCTGACATGCACTGTCAACTGTGGGACCTTATATAGACAGTTGTGAGCTTTTCCAAATAATGTCCAATGAATTGAATGTACCTGGGTTGTTCTGAACAGAATTAGCCTATTTTTGTTTATTGTGAAGAACATGTGTCGGGCCACACACACCTGAATGCACACGACTCATTTCTATGCGCACCAAAATTACAATATGTTTCTCTGAAATGCCTTGTGGAGGCCTAACACTGTAATATCATATTTTATAACTTATCTAGTCATATTGGCAATAGAACACGCTTTCAAATCATGCCCACCTGAACCAGATAGCAATTTATAATGGACTGTTTTTTGGATTGCGTAAACACCAAAAGTAATTGTGTGATGGCGGGGATGCAGGGTTGTGTTCCAAAGGAAACAACTGCAAGTGTGCTTGCTCTAGTTCCTCAACGGCACAGCTAGGAGAGCTCAAAAAGCACCCTATAGTTGAAGATTGTTGTTTGAGTCATAAAAATGCATTGAAATGTCTTAGGAACTGTGAACACTTTGGAGAGGTGTGTCCACTTGGAGACGCCTGTTAGTCCTTTCACACAAATAGAAAATGGTTTGTCTTGTAATTTAGTACTTTAAAGAAAACATTATTTGTTATGTTGCACCTACCTCACATGTTCCAGGAATAGTCTTATCATGTTACTGAATGTATCCAGAGTATTTTCAGATTTCGTTATCAACAAATGCGACGGAAAGTACAGTAAATGTAAAATGCACATAAAATGTACAGTGTAATGTTTGGATTCAGTCTTGTGTCAGGTGAACTTTTGTGTCCTCACCTTTGGTCTAATAATTTTACCATAATCTCCAAAATGTTCTCTTTCAATTGCTACCATAGTTATGCATATGCTTATCTTAATTATTATTTATGGAACATTTCAATGTAGCCCTATCCATATAGGCCAATTCCCATGAGTGTAAAGAGTTAAGTGGCTGATTGCTATTTTGGAATGTGCCCTACCCTCTCCCCACATAAACAGTGCTCCATTCAGCAACACCACTGGGACAATTTAGAGCATGACCTGAAGATATAATATACAGTATGCCATTTAGCAGATGCTTTTATCCAAAGCTACATATAGTCATGCGTGCATACTTTTTACGTACAGGTGGTCCGGGGAGTTGAACCAACTATCCTGGTGTTGCAAGAGCCATGCACTCCCAACTAAGCTACAAAGAAAAATGCACTATGTTGTACTGTGTTGGTATTGGCCTGCCAGACTTAGACTGTCAGTTTGTTTTTGAATAATCCTCCCAATGGTAGAATGTCTAAAAAGGTCTAACATATAAATATAACTACCTAGACCCTGTTGATGTTAAGATGAAATAGTCATGTTGTCTTAAATGTATAAATGCAAAATCATGTTTCCTTAAAGGTATATAACAGTGTTGTGTTGTTGTGTACATCCCTGTCTACAAGTGTCTTGATATGAGCTGCATAGGGCATATGCCAAAAATGTATCAGTTATAGCCTAATGGGGAAACCATGTGGCCCTGCTGACATCTAGCATGTTACGGGAAACCACCATGACACTAATTACATGTTGCTATACACGTGCACATGTTTACCATTATGCTCATACTGAGTGAAGGAAGGATATTTACACTGTCACACTGTTATATAAACACAGAAGGAAGAAAACAATGCACTGGAAGGTGCATAGCACCACCTAGTGTCATTGAACATGACTGCAACTTAGAATGCCATGCCTCTTCATTCACCTCTGTATATTTTAGTAGTCTGTACTGTTCAGTTTGTGTACTGTATTGTTTGTGTATCATTATGGATTTTTTAAAATAGTATATTTGTCTTAAACCACTATGTGAAATGTCTGCGTTTTTATTTATTTAAATAAACATGATTTTAAAAAATCTAGATGTGTTTATATATATTTTGTCTTACTGTTTTATGTAGCATTGGTAAGTTTTTTTTTGAGTAAAGCTCTAGTTTACTCACCGTCGTACGTTTAGGTGATGATTATTTTGGTTCCTCAGCGTAGGACTCCGACTCACAGTCAGAGATTTTCCCCCACACCGTCCTTCTCATCTTTATCTTCAGCCTCATCACTATCTATGTCTATAGTCGGAAGCTCATCTAAAAATACAATTTAAAACATTATCATGTGCGGCTGATGAAATGATGAACATACGCAGTATATTCTATTCTTAATTACAAACTTTCTTCACTGCAGTACTTGCACTGATGAAGGAACAGTGATGAATGTTCTCTGAATATCATTCAAAGACAAATACATATTGAAAACAAAATACCAACCACAGATTGTGTCATATGATGAATAAAGCCTTGCAAGTGATGCAAGCTGAATGCAAACAGAGCACTATAAACATTGCACCCATGTCTTAAGTGCCTGTTCCAGTGCTGAGCATGCATAGGGCTCTGCTGTAGAACTGAATGGGCGCTGCATGTCTCAGGGTCCGGCTGTGTCCTGAGCCACATTGCTGCTGGGGACGGTGAAGGCTGTTGGGCCTGGGCTTCACTGTCAGACAGCTCACTCACTGGAGCTCCAGGCGATGTGCAATGGGTCCTCATCACACAGCACTACATTGGACACACACAGGGGTGGACAAGGTGAAAGACGGTCAGTCTCAAGCGATACAGAGCGATAATGGATTTTCATGAATAATGGATAATAATGATGCATTTTCAAAACAAATGGATAGTAAGCAAGTATAAACACCATGGGACAACGCAGCCGTTATACCACTCAGGAAGGAGACGCGTTCTGTCTCCTAGAGTTGAACGTACTTTGGTGCGAAAATCAATCCCAGAACAACAGCAAAGGACCTTGTGAAGATGCTGGAGGAAACAGGTACAAAAGTATCTATATCCACAGTAAAAAGAGTCCTATATCGACATAACCTGAAAGGCTGCTCAGCAAGGAAGAAGCCACTGGTCCAAAAACGCCATAAAAAGGCCAGACTACGGTTTGCAACTGCACATGGGGACAAAGATCTTACTTTTTGGAGAAATGTCCTCTGGTCTGATGAAACAAAACACCATCCCAACCGTGAAGCACGGGGGTGGCAGCATGCCTGGTGCACTTCACAAAATAGATGGCATCATAACGAAGGAACATTATGTGGATGTATTGAAGCAACATCTCAAGACATCAGTAAAACTTGGTTGCAAATGGGTCTTCCAAATGGACAATGACACCAAGCATACTTCCAAAGTTGTGGCAAAATGGCTTAAGGACAACAAAGTCAAGGTATTGGAATGTCCATCACAAAGCCCTGACCTCAATCCTATAGAACATTTGTGGGCAGAACTGAAAAAGCGTGTGCGAGCAAGGAGACCTACAAACCTGACTCAGTTACACAAGTTCTGTCAGGAAGAATGGGCCAAAATTCACCCAGCTTATTGTGGGAAGCTTGTAGAAGGCTACCTGAAACATTTGACCCAAGTTTTTTTTAATTAAGGCAATGCTACCAAATACTAATTGAGTTCATGTAAACTTCTGACCCACTTGGAATGTGATAAAATAAATAAAAGCTGAAATAAATAATTATCTCTACTATTATTCAGGCATTTCACATTCTTAAAATAAAGTGGTGAACCATACTGACCTAAATCAAGTAATTTTTACTGGGATTAAATGTCAGGAATTGTGAATAACTGAGTTTCAATGTGTTTGGCTAAGGTGTATGTAAACTTCCGACTTCAACCGTATATCACGGGAGTGTCCAAAAAGCTGGCTATACATCTTTCCTAGGACTTGGTAGCAGAAGTGGCAGTGATTGAAGGATCTCTCCTTTTCTGACACTAACCACAGAACATACAATTGATGTCCTTGTAATATATTTTGCACCTCCATTTTGCTCTGAAAAATAAATTACCTCCTTTGTAAATACTGTAAAGTATATAACTAAACCAACCAACTACACTGAAAAAATATAAATGCAACATATAAAGTGTTGGCCCCATGTTTCATGAGCTAAAATAAAAGATATAAGAAATTGTCCATACAGACAAAAAGCATATTTCTCTCAAATTTGTTCACATCTCTGTAAGTGAGCATTTCTCCTTTGCCAAGATAATCCATCCTCCTGACAGGCAAGCATCCCAGAGTCGCCTCTTCACTGTTGATGATAAGACTGGTGTTTTGCGGCTACTATTTAATGAAGTTGCCAGTTGAGGACTTGTGAGGCATCTGTTTCTTAAACTAGACACTCTAATGTACTTGTCCTCTTGTTCAGTTGTTCACCGGGGCCTCCCACTCATCTTTCTATTCTGATTAGAGCCAGTTTGCGCCTTTTCTGTGAAGGGAGTAGTACACAGCGTTGTACCAGATCTTCAGTTTCTTGGCAATTTCTCGCATGGAATTGCCTTCATTTCTCAGAACAAGATTAAACTGACACGTTTCAGAAGGTTATTTGTTTCTGGCCATTTTGAGCCTGTAATTGAACGCACAAATGCTGATGCTCCAGATACTCAACTAGTCTAAAGAAGGCCAGTTTTATTGCTTCTTTAATCAGACCAACAGTTTTCAGCTGTGCTAACATAATTGCAAAAGGGTTTTCTAATGATCATTTAGCCTTTTAAAATGATACACTTGGATTAGCTAACACAACTTGTCATTGGAACACAGGAATGATGGCTGCTGATAATGGGCTATGTACACCTATGTAGATATTCCATTAAAAAATCTGCTGTTTCCAGCTACAATAGTCATAAACAACATTAACAATGTCTACACTATATTTCTGATCAATTTTATGTTATTTTAATGGACAAAATTAGCTTTTCTTTCAATAACAAGGACATTTGTAAGTGACCCCAAACTTTTGAACGGTAGTGTATGTGAGAATGCTATTCATTGACTACAGCTCAATACCATAGTGCCCTCAAAGCTCATCAATAAGCTAAGGACCCTGGGACTAAACATCTCCCTCTGCAACTGGATCCTGGACTGCCTGACGGGCCGCCCCAGGTCGTAAGGTTGGGTAACAACAAATCCGCCACGCTGATCATCAACACAGGAGCCCCCCAGCGGTGCGTGCTCAGTCCCCTCCTGTTCTCCCTGTTCACTCATGACTGCACGGCAAGGCACGACTCCAACACCATCCTTTAAGTTTGCCGATGACACAACAGTTGTAGGCCTGATCACCGACAACAACGAGACAGTCTATAGGGAGGAGGTCAGAGACCTGGCCATGTGGTGCCAGGACAACAGCCTCTCCTTCAACGTGATAAAGACAAAGGAGATGATTGTAGACTACAGGAAAAAGAGGACCGAGCACGCCTCCATTCTCATCGACAGGGCTGTAGTGGAGCAGGTTGAGAGCTTCAAGTTCCTCCATGTCCACATCACCAACAACTAACATGGTCCAAGCAAAGCGAGACAGTCATGAAGCAGGCAGGACAAAACCTTATCCCCCTCAGGTGACTGATAAGATTTGGCATGAGTTCTCAGATCCTCAAAAGGTTCCACAGCTGCACCATCGAGAGCATCCTGACTGGTTGCATCACTGCCTGGTATGGCAACTGCTCGGCCTTCGACCACAAGGCACTACAGAGTGTAGTGCGTACGGTCCAGTACATCACTGGGGCCAAGCTTCCTGCCATCCAGGACCTCTATAACTGTTCTCTCTGCTATCGCATGGCAAGCGGTACCGGAGCGCCAAGTCTAGTTCCAAAAGGCTTCTTAACAGCTTCTACCCCCAAGCCATAAGACTCCTGAACAGCGAATCAAATGTCTACCCAGACTATTTGCGTTGCCCTCTCCCCCCTCTTCAACACTGGTGCTACTCTCTGTTTATGATCTATGCATAGTCACTTGAACTCTACCTACATGTACACATTACCTCAATTACCTTGACTAACACTTTAGACACTTCTTCACTTTGGTGATATAATGTCACTAAACAAAATTGATTATCTATGAAATAATCAATGGAGCATTGTTGTCGCCGCGCAATGGAACCAGAGCAAGATAGAGTTAGCTAACAGTTAGCTAGAAAGAAAGCAGACTAGTCAGAGAAAATGACCTTTCCTTGAAAAGTAATGTTGGCAAATAGCTATATGACGTTTTGTGTGAGTGGTATAGGACATGATAGGTCTAATCATACCTCAATTTTGTGAGATATGATAGTTTAGCCAGTAGAACTATATGAAATATTGCTGAGCGATTAATGCTTTTTGAGGCCGGTTCGGTTTCGGTTAGTTTATTTAAAAAAATAAAGATTTCCGTATCAATTATTTGAGTTGAATGCTGTAACACAGAATAAAACAATTAGTAAAAAGTCCCATGATGGTCGTGACTGCCCATTACGGCTTATTACTTATTAACCATTATTTATTCACATTACTTTAATAAAACATTTCTTTCATTGTGTATATTGCATTTGTTTTATTGATGACTTCATTATTTCATTCCAAGTCATATCATATCTACTGAGCTACTGCTTATGATTTCTGACTAAATCACAATTTTGTCGTTTTTCTAAGTAAATAAGGCATATTTTTTATGATTGCTGAATACCAACTATCAATCACTTAGATAATGTATTGTCAGGTAGGTATACAAAGAAAAAAACGACGAGATTTGTGGGGATACCTCGCAAAGCAACAGCTGTTCCCTCATGATAGCGCATTCTTCTGGCTCTTCCTTAGCTGGCATAAAATAAAAAACAGAACAAGTAGATGCGCAATGGATTAAGGTCATTGTAGTTAATAACTACGTTTACTGCTCTAAACTATGTACAATATTGGTCTGTTGGAAACTACAACTCCCCACTAAATCGCAGAGTTCATGATGGATTAGATGTGTCTCTCGAGAAACCAAAGTGTGCAATATGCGCATTAAATTTACATTAAACAAACGAACGAAACGGAATTCAAATAATTGAACCGACATCGGTCAATTAGTTGTTTAAAAAACAAAAAATAACCGACAATTCAGTTAATCGCCCAGCAATAATATGAAATTACCAGCTAGCTGTCCACAATTTTTCTTATTGGCGCACCATTTTCAGGAAGTGGTTACATTTTATAATGTCCCATCAAAGTTATTTATAACTAACCCAAGACAGTTCATCTGTGTCGTTTACAGTGGGAGCAAATGAAGCATGGTGGGCAAAACAAGCATGGCAAGCTTGCGAGAACCTATTGGCACGTTGTAGCATGTCTTTGCATTTTTCCGTTAGGGAACGCCTCCTCGGTGAAGTGCGCGTGTGCACAAACTCAATTCGACCTTGCTCTCTTTCAAAAACCGCGCAATTTTTAAAAAACGTTGGCCAAGCGTTAAGTCTATAAAACATTGTGCAATGTGCTGTAAATATAAACATTTATTAAGATCAGATGTTTCATCGATGAGAAAATTCATAGACTTCCTCTCACTACCACATTTGGTGGTGAGAAAACGTTCTGAACAGATGCGTCAGCTTTATGGCCCTGTGACATGTCTGGGTTACCCCTTCTGTTTGTTGTCCCACAACCACGAAGTCATAAACCCTGGCAATTATAGTTTCTATTCTTAAAATCAGATTTTAAACCTAACCTTAAACACACTCGTAACCTTATGCCTAACCTTAAATGAAGACCAATAAGCACAATTTTTACGATATTGACTTGTTGGCTTCTGGGAAATGTAGTACTAAAGGTTGGTGACGCACCTTGTACTACAGTCATTTACTTGTTGAACAGTGCTGACGTTCATTAAATAGAAAATGCTGGAAGCAGTTCCGACACTGAAAAACTCCATTATTTGTTGATTTATTTAGGTTTAATTACTTAGTAGGTAAATAGCAAGAGGCTATATATCTACCACTTGTCAGGCTTCTGAGTTTGCAGCAGAGAACTTGGTTCTAAGCTGACAAATGTTAGAGGATTCATTGAGGAAATGTAATTTTAATGACTTCAATCAACTCTACAGTGCCTTACTGTTACTGCAATACATCATTGTAAATAAGAATGTGTTCTTAACTGACTTTGCCTAGTTAAATAAATAAAAATAAATAGACTGGAACAGAAACACTAGACAAAGTGTACTATTTTGGTGCAAAGCAAACCCAAATGGAGTCGGTTCCTTCAGTAAACACATCAAATAGACAGAGCCTGTTTTGGGCATCAATACCTCATTGACCACTGCACTGCCAAATCCAAATGAACAGTTTTCGTTCCTTACATTTTTTTTTAAATATCAACTGTTGCAGTGAATAATATTGAAGGTTGGATATTTGATGAATAATACCACAACATAATGAAAAACTCAAGTTGACTGAAAAGGTGAAAGGTTTTATTACAGTAAATCCATTCAAATCTCAACAGCTTTCAAAACGCAGGTTAAACATACAAAAACACATCTCACTTAATAGTTATTTTTTATTATTAAATATTTAAAAAGCAGGTCAAGTTATTCACAAATAAAATGCAAACATGCAACACGTTTTGGGGAATGCATAATGAGTGGGACATCAGAAAAAATATATATAATTATTGACAGCACATGTTTACATTCCTTTTCATTTACACAATATATGACTAAAGCATTATGGTGCACTGCCAAGTTCAATAAGAATAAATGCAACATTAAAAAAAAGGTATACAATGTACGTACTTGGAATATAGTATGTCAAATTACTCAGTGAACTGACTCACAACTTTCCCTAAGACATGTGGTTCAAAAGTCATATGAAAACATCTGAAATATACCTGACTTCCACTGAATACGAAGGTGGTTAGTTGCTGTTAAAACTAAAGTTGAAAATAATGTTCATTGTGGTCATACTAGTCTACACTAAAATGAGCTCCCTTCCCTTATGATGAAGCCATACCGAAACAAACTTGTTTCTGTCACTGACGCACCAAATCTGGTGCAAATTAGGCATTTTTGAGTACACAGATTAATTTATCAGAATTCTTAGAATTCATGAAGACAGACAAATTATGACTAACTCACTACTGCTTTTCATTCATGATTCTCATGGACCATACTGCCTCACTTCATGTAAAGGCAATATCGAGTCTTCTAAGCTTTAATTATTATTTTTGTAATTAATTTGTAATTGTGTAAATTGTGAGTCTATGGACATACAGTATTATCCATTCCAGAGTCAAATGTCAGTGCAACATATGGAGGAAGGTTATTTAGGAGATACTACGAGCCCTTCAGGGCATTTTCTTATTGCATTCTCATGATTAGTATGGTTGATATGTAATAAAAAATCAAATAAACAATAACTTTGAAACAACGTACATAATGGAAGGATCATGGGACCGACCGAAGCTGGCAACATACATAACACTTGCTGACAGATAAAAACACTATCTGTCCACTCCATACTACAACATTTTGTCACATCTAGAATTTTGGATGACTTATTTTTTTCACCATTTGTCACTGTCCTTGGAAACTTCTGTGATGTTCTGAGCTTGTCTGCATGTGGCAGTATGTAATAACAGCCACCTGCCTACAGCATTTCACAACAGTCACAATAACACACAGAATGTAGAACAGCAGAGGAATATATATATATATAATATATATATATATATATATATAAAATAAAATAGGGTCATGTTTCTTTGCATGAGGTTGTTTCATGTGCTCAGTCTTCAGGAGAACAAAAAAATAAACAAACCACGAGGGGAAGAAAATACAAATGAGAAAAAAAAAAAAAGATTAAAAAAACCTGTAACAAAATTCTCACAAAACAAAAGGGCATGGTGTTGTGGTGGGGCCAGGGGCAAGGACAGGGAGTGATGGCAGTCAGTACTCATCCTGCTGATCATCAGGAACATCCTCTTCATGGACCCCTGGATCCACATCTTCTCCATCCACCTCTCCTGCACCTTCCTGAAGGGACACAAGCAGTCATAACAAAATGTCAGGGCCAGAGCCACCATAGGTCTTTTCAAGTAATTAACAGCACCAGCAACCTAAATCAATTGATCAATCAAACAAAGGCCTGTGATTACAAAGAAAATGAGGTCCTTGAACGATTAGCAAAACCTTTGCTATCCAATCCAGTACCAACCTTCTAGAACCTAAAACAAACGTTGCACAACAGCAACCCACACCCAATCGCCTCTGGGAAATTCCTATGAATGATCAATCAATGAAGAGCCAATCAAATATAGCCGACTGACCTGTTCGTCTGCAGAGTACAGAATCTCCATTAGCCGCTCCACGAACTGGGCGCTCTCCTGACCTTGTTCCTGTGCCAGCACTTCCACATCCCGCAGCTTTCCAAAGTAAAAGTCCCTCTCCTTCTCCACACCCTCAAGTGCAAGTTTTAATGTGTTCACCTGTACACAAAATGAGGAAAAGTAGTATTAGTATCATACAGACAAGTTGATATTCCTATCATCTATTTGTTTTACTTCACACACCACAATTTTCTTTGTGTGGAAACTGTTTTGTATAATGATGTGCAGTATTAATGATTTTTCCATTGTCAATAAAATACAAAATGGTCACAAAGTTGGACAGCGCATCTTAAAAATCTAGCTGTAATACACCACTGTTCCTCTGATCCCCAACTGCTTATTACTTCATTACTTGGATCGTTTTCATGTTTAGGGTTTAATAGTAATCTAATCCTTGGAAAACCAGGATTATGGAATGATCATTCAATGCAATTTGTAATTACTTGTCATATTGGTTTTGCCAAAAACAATACATACATATCCTTCTTACAAATCTAAACAGTGAGTCCAACTTAGCTATATTAAATTGTAATGACGCTGTTGTAGTAACTTATATATATTAAGTTGTAATTATCCTGTAGTAGTGACTTTATACCTGGTCGTTGAGCCCTGTGACCTGTGCTTCCAGTTCCCGCTCTCCTTTGGCCGGAGTTGTCGTTGGAGTTGCAACTGGGATTCTTTTCGCTGAAGAGGGTCTGGAGGATGGATGGGGGCTGCAGGGGTTTTGTTTCGGAGTTGTTGCACTTGCCCTGGTGGCTCCTGAACACAAAGATATGTTAGAAAATGTAAATAATCTGGTCATGTCAGGGTGTTCACACTTGGTCCCTTTCAGCCAATTTTTGTGAACTCACCTCGGTTTGTTAATTTTTCGTTCAGTGTGAACACTGACTTGCCTAGTTGAATAAAGGTACAATTTAAAAAAGGAACTCAGACCCTCAAAAGAGCCCCTGAAGTGAACCAAACTGAGACCATCAAGGGGTGGTCTGAGTTCGGTTCGCTTGAATTCCGTGGTCCGGTTCCCGTTTTTAGGGCAATGCGAATCCAAAGCTTCCCAGGTTCGCTTGTCATTATTACTGCACTACAGTAATGCAACACCGTTTCCCCTGCCATAATCCCTCACATTGGTGCTACAAAAGAGAAAAGATAAGGTTAGTGGAAAAAAATGTGTGCCGTTTTTGGATATTGATTAGCGATTGTCAAGAAAGCAGAGAAATTTCCAAATTGTGTGGAGTTTTCAGATTATTTGTTTGCACTATGTGAGCTATATGCTAAGAAAGCTTCATACGCTGTTTATTTCGTTTGTGGGGTTTGAATAATGTGAGAAGACAACATACTTGGCAATAATCACAAAATAGGATACAAAATCAAGAGACGTGCTATCCGGGATCATTGGGACGTCCCAACTCTGACGTTACCCCATGGAAGTTAACATTTAAAATAGTTAAGGAAAGGGTTAAGGTTAGGATTTAGAGTAGGAACGTCCCAAAGAGCCTCGATAGCACTAAGCATAAAATCAACGCTGGCTCTTTTTTATTTATTTAACTAGGCAAGTCATTCATAAAGGGCCAGTGTGCTATATTGGGTGTAAAATTTTCAATTACAGCATTATTTAATCTGCAGTATTCTTCTGCTATTTATTCTGTTACCAATCATTTGTACATGTTAATATTATCTTCAAATTATAAATCTAATCTTTTAACTAAATGCAATCTATTAGCTTCCAAAAAGTATATCTAGATGTCCAATAACATGATCTGATAGAATGGCTTTGTAAAAACCCAGAGTGCATTGAGTGAATGTTGAAAAAAGATCTTGGTTCCTTTATAAACATAGCAATGTGAATGCGAAGAGGACTCAGACCAGGTCAAGTGAACTGGCAAAAGAGTTGAGTCCTTATTCAAAGGCATGGGTAGTGTGAATACAAAAAGAACATAGTTATTTTGCTTTTTACCCCAGAGTAAAGAGGACTGATATAGGTTCATTAAAGAGGACTATATGTGAAAACACCCTCAGACAGTTTCTTAATCTACATAAACAATGTCTGTTGTCCAGAGGGGTGTCCTACAAAACAGGATCAATGAGTTAGCAGGCTAACTTTGATAAACAACCAGAATTAAACAAATGTTCTGGTTCATTAAGAAAGCTAAACGTATGTGTTTTTGGTTGTTGAGTCAGTTAGACCATGCTCATTTCAAGCACATCTTTAAAAAACAACAACATTATTTCCTAATATTTAGGCAAGTTATCTGGCTAACACATTGATCCTGCTTTCTATTAGATAGACCCCTCAGGTAGCTGGTCTTACCTGCAGTGGGGGAGCTGGCTGCGTGGTGTTGGGACTTTTTTGGCAGGTTGAAGATCTGCTCACCGGGGTCAGGTGGGGGGATGGCATCCTGACCCTGTCTGGCCTGAAGTGGGTCGTAATCCTTACCGTCATAGTTGGCATCAAAGAACCTCTTAAACCACTGGATGAAGTCAAGGTTGTCCTGAAATCTGGCTTTCACAAGCTTCTCCACAGGAATAATCTTTAAAGAGGAGAAGTGGAAATAATTGATCAAGATAAACAATTACCCCAATTATTTTAATAATCTGGACTTCATGTGACTTGACAAATTAGAAGGAAAAAAATGAAGGAACTTTGTGAGTGTTCTATCTAATATAGCCTTGCCAATGCAACTAACTGTCATTAGCAGCTACGGTAGGTCACGTCAGGACACTACTTGGCCTCATCCTCTCACCTTGTCCACATTCATTCTCTTGAAAGAGGCCTGCAGCAGCTTGAAGTTATGAATGTACTCATGCTCGAATTTAGCCTGGAACTTAACCTTCTTAAGATGGACGCAGCCAGGGAATAACAAATCCATGAACTGGCAGTAGGCTGCTCCTAGAAGGGAATTGAGATGTGTGACAAAAATTACTGCTTGTTTCTCTTCTGATACAAGTGCAAACTAATTATATTTTTCAGGCACATGCTTGATGGAAATGTTTATCTGTACTGCCATTAGCAAACCTGTGCACAACACATCCTTTCAATTAAAAGACACAGACTAGAGACCATGGAATTAGTACCATTAGCACACCTTGCGACAGGACTGTGTGGTTCAGGAGAGATTGGATTACTTGGGGTAGCCATGGCATGGTAGGCACAGCAAGTGCGCACACTAGTTTTATTAATAGCACAGTCTTCTCTGTCAGAGCAAGGTTAGGTTAGGAGCAAGGTTGGGGTTACACCAGGTTTCTTTGATTATACATATTACTATGTATAATTAGAGGGTTATCAGCAGAAGTTGGGCATATAAGAGAGGAAAAAAATGGCCATCTGTTTCTCATCCAATACCTATAGTATCATCCTGCATCTCCCTTCTTATGCTAGGCCTATATCCTGAGGTCCTTGGTTCTGGGAGCAAGCACAGTTTGCAGCAGAGTTAAGAGGGTAATTATTCTTACCTGAGGAGAGCTGCTCCACTTTAGTGTAGTTCAGACCGAGAAGATCGTTAACCCAGGCAGTGATATCATGCCTGCTCATAGTCTCCTGGGTTATTGAGGTAGAATATACGTTGACCGCCATCCCCCAACTGCAAAAGACAGGAAGGAATCTCTGTCAGTTATAATTCACTTTCTACAAAACATTACTATCTTGTATCCCTTTTACATAATGGTTAGCCAATATTCTGTACACACAATTGTTGACCAACAGATAAAAACCTGCATATCATTTTCAACTGCCATTAAACAGAGAGATGCAGTAGCAAAGATTAAGCAAGGCAGACAACAACAATACAAACCATCAAGGGGAAACTCACTGATTTGACAGCAAGCAAGTAAACATAGGCATATAACCACAGCTACTAGATACTGTACGAAATTAAGCCAAGGTCTAGTAATGTAATAACATGTTAGTAACACATATATAAAGATAAATGATGTCCAATTAAACAGCAATGAATACACACTATCAACACTAAACATGCAAATACACTCATAACAGGAGAGGGCTCAAACAAATATGGAAAAAGCATTCAGGAGAGTATTGAATTTGAGTGAAGTTTGAGTATAGTTGTACTACAAATCTACATGATGATGAGGAGACATTGCATGAGGATATAAAAAAACGTATCTTCATAATGAAGCTGGCTATTGTGAGTTAAGAAACATCAATGGAGCAAAGTGAAATTAACATGGTGTAAGCTCTCACAGTGCAAACAAATAGCATGAATAGTATAATGTGTGAAACTGTTGATAACCATAGTGATCACAGTAACTTCAAACATGGTCTTTGACGAGTGTAGCCTACATTATGCAAGAACATTGTAAAAGTGCAACAAAATAGAGCTTTTCACCGCTTTGGTATTATTTCATTCTAAATGATGAGGCTGGAACCCATAATGTCAAAATGTAAGACCCGAGTTGTTATCGCACCATTTCATATTCTCAGATGGGTATCAGAAATAAAAAACGGGCCTACTAATGTCTAGTGTTCTATCGCTCCACCATACCAAACACTTAGCTAATCATCTTACATCCCACTGTCACAGATAACAAGAAGGGCTGGCCACTTAGCGGCAGACGGACAATGCATTTCCATTACGGTAACAGCTAACGTTAGGCTACAATTACATCAAGCGCATAATTTATTCCAATGACCCAAACTGACCAAATTTGGACTGGAGTTTCGGTTTCGAACTATCCTCGTTCGTTGATTTCGCACTGATAAAAAGGACAGCCGTTCTCGTGTCAACAAAGCGGATGTACTGCTAGCTTTGTTAGCCAGTTAGCTCATTGGCTATACTTGACCCAGACAGAAGACTTTATCATTTGAACAGACTGGTTTTATAACCATGTCATATAATACAAGGAATAACTAAGACAGTAAAGGTGCCCCTTGTCCCAGAACAAACGATTAGGTAGGGTTTGGACCAACAAAAATAGTATAGCAGCTACTTGCAATCATTAACGTTATAGTCAAGACAGTGACTGTGTATGTGATAATGGAGCAAGCTAACGGGGTAGTCTTTTTGACAACGGTCTTATTTCCAACTCGCCACATAATTTGTGCCGTTATATCACTGTAAATGTCACGTATTTCGCTTTGGCAGAATTGTTAACTTGCAGAGGCCTCCTCAAAACGATTTAACCCATGATTAAGAAACAGCACGTACATGTTGGATTTGATAATGACAAGTCACCAAGAAGGCAATACATGCACTTTTGCACGAGCCGATTCATTGTAACGGAATCGAAATAGCACTAGACCGTGGCATGGAAAACATTCAATGCTCGTGAAACAAATGTTCAGGGTTTTGCAGCAACCTTGTGCTCAAAGCCTTGCTATGAAACCACGCCAACTGCGGCATTTGCACTGATTTACCTGTAGGCGCGCTCTCCTCGCACTGTATTTTTTCTGTAAGGAATGCAGTTGGATCCGTCCGTTGGGATGATGTCGTTGTTATTCTCTCCATTTGGGGACAGTGCTTGGGTGGGACCAGGCATTGGGTCTCTAAAATATTGAACAGATTATCTGCTCTCTCTCTCTCTATGAAAGGACGATGCAATATAAAGTGACGCACCTCGGGCTCGTTCTCTAGTCTGCTTATTCTTCACAAATCTGTCTCTGGTGACGTCACTGCACCCTAACCAACCACGTGACTGATGGGGTGGCGGTGCGCTTCTTGGAAGGTGGACGGCGAATTCCACTAATATAAACGAAGGAACATAGGGACCCTTTCTCACTCAAACGCAAAATGTTTTGTTTATTTCGTGCCTCGGAGTCAATAGCAATAGTTGGCCTACTTGAAGACATTTAAATGCCAGGCCTTTATTATAAAATGATGCATCTATTGTGCTTCTTGGTTTTCTATATTCTCATTATTTGGGCGAGTGAGAATTCAATTGCTTGTTGAATTTAATTTACATAACAATATTAATGGTTATTATATTGCTGAAATGCAGAAGAATAATAGTGGATCTGTGACTGGGACATATAGGACCAATTCTAGTTTTTTATTTTATTTTGCATACTGGTAAGCAGCTTCATTAATGTTGCACTGAAAACCAACCCTCTGATGGCTAGTGCTGAGAATTAACAAATGTATTTATTTTTGGTTTCCAAAAACAACTAATTGATTGATGTTGGTTCAATTACTTAAATTCCATTTTGTTCTATTTTTCTGTGAGCTCAATGCTTTAAATAACAGGCCAACAGTCTACATAGTTTAGCTGTGGTAATTAACTACAATAACCATCATCTATTGCATACCTACTTGTCCAGTCTGTTTATTTTATGCCTGCCACATTAAGTGGGACAGACAATGAGAAGAGAGAAAAATATGCAATGGAGAGGTATAGTGAGCAGTTGCTTCACAAGGTATCTCTCCCTAAAAATACATTATCCAAGTATTTGATAGTTGGTATTCAGCAGTTATAAAAGTATGCCTTATTTACTTTGAACTACTAAAATAGTGTTGTCAGACAGCATAGGCAGTAGCTCTATAGAGATGAGATGACTTACAATAAAATAAAGTCATTGACAAAAACAAATGCAATATGCAGAACTGAAATATTTTATAAAAGTCATGTGAATAAATTATGGTGAATAAGTGATAAGCAGTAATGGGACTTTTAATTTTTTATTCTGTGTTGTTACAGCATTCAACCACATAATGCATAGGGCATTTCACGCAAAAAAAAAAAAAAATAGAAACCAAAAACCTGATTTTTAAAAATATTGATAATCGAACTGACCTCAAAAAAGGACTAATCGCTCCTCACTATGGCTTAAAAGGATTGCCTTCTAAAGTGCTGTACTACAATCACAAGTAGCAGAACAAAAGCC
Source organism: Oncorhynchus nerka (assembly GCF_034236695.1). NCBI lineage: Eukaryota > Metazoa > Chordata > Actinopteri > Salmoniformes > Salmonidae > Oncorhynchus > Oncorhynchus nerka. The sequence goes on along the minus strand of NC_088424.1, from coordinate 28,432,367 downwards.
TTTGTTGTTAGCCATACTATAAGGTACAGGACCAACCTTGGTCCTGGAGAGCTACTGAGCGTATGCTGGCTTCCATTCCAACCCAGCACTAACTCTGATTCATCTACTGGTAATAAATAGATTAGTTGAAACATAATACCTGTATATAGGCCAGTTTATCAATTAGCTCAACTGAAACTTGTCATTTTGCTGAAACAGTACCTACCACAACTAATATATATATATATATATACTGCTCAAAAAAATAAAGGGAACACTAAAATAACACATCCTAGATCTGAATTAATGAAATATTCTTATTAAATACTTTTTTCTTTACATAGTTGAATGTGCTGACAACAAAATCACACAAAAATGATCAATGGAAATCAAATGTATCAACCCATGGAGGTCTGGATTTGGAGTCACACTCAAAATTAAAGTGGAAAACCACACTACAGGCTGATCCAACTTTGATGTAATGTCCTTAAAACAAGTCAAAAATTAGGCTCAGTAGTGTGTGTGGCCTCCACGTGCCTGTATGACCTCACTACAACGCCTGGGCATGCTCCTGATGAGGTGGCGGATGGTCTCCTGAGGGATCTCCTCCCAGACCTGGACTAAAGCATCCGCCAACTCCTGGACAGTCTGTGGTGCAATGGGGCGAGACATGATGTCCCAGATGTGCTCAATTGGATTCAGGTTTGGGGAATGTATATACACTGCTCAAAATAATTAAGGGAACAGTGTATACACACTGCTCAAAAAAATAAAGGGAAGACTTAAACAACACAATGTAACTCCAAGTCAATCACACTTCTGTGAAATCAAACTGTCCACTTAGGAAGCAACACTGATTGACAATAAATTTCACATGCTGTTGTGCAAATGGAATAGACAGGTGGAAATTATAGGCAATTAGCAAGATACCCCCAATAAAGGAGTGGTTCTGCAGGTGATAACCACAGACCACTTCTCAGTTCCTATGCTTCCTGGCTGATGTTTTGGTCACTTTTGAATGCTGGCGGTGCTTTCACTCTAGTGGTAGCATGAGACGGAGTCTACAACCCACACAAGTGGCTCAGGTAGTGCAGCTCATCCAGGATGGCACATCAATATGAGCTGTGGCAAGAAGGTTTGCTGTGTCTGTCAGCATAGTGTCCAGAGCATGGAGGCGCTACCAGGAGACAGGCCAGTACATCAGGAGACGTGGAAGAGGCCGTAGGAGGACAACAACCCAGCAGCAGGACCGCTACCTCTGCCTTTGTGCAAGGAGGAGCAGGAGGAGCACTGCCAGAGCCCTGCAAAATGACCTCCAGCAGGCCACAAATGTGCATGGGTCTGCTCAAATGGTCAGAAACAGACTCCATGAAGGTGGTATGAGGGCCCGACGTCCACAGGTGGGGGTTGTGCTTACAGCCCAACACCGTGCAGGACGTTTGGCATTTGCCAGAGAACACCAAGATTGGCAAATTCGCCACTGGCGCCCTGTGCTCTTCACAGATGAAAGCAGGTTCACACTGAGCACATGTGACAGACGTGACAGAGTCTGGAGACGCCGTGGAGAACAACATCCTCCAGCATGACCGGTTTGGCGGTGGGTCAGTCATGGTGTGGGGTGGCATTTCTTTGGGGGGCCGCACAGCACTCCATGTGCTCGCCAGAGGTAGCCTGACTGCCATTAGGTACCAAGATGAGATCCTCAGACCCCTTGTGAGACCATATGCTGGTGCGGTTGGCCCTGGGTTCCTCCTAATGCAAGACAATGCTAGACCTCATGTGGCTGGAGTGTGTCAGCAGTTCCTGCAAGAGGAAGGCATTGATGCTATGGACTGGCCCACCCGTTCCCCAGACCTGAATCCAATTGAGCACATCTGGGACATCATGTCTCGCTCCATCCACCAACGCCACGTTGCACCACAGACTGTCCAGGAATTGGCGGATGCTTTAGTCCAGGTCTGGGAGGAGATCCCTCAGGAGACCATCTGCCACCTCATCAGGAGCATGCCCAGGCGTTGTAGGGAGGTCATACAGGCACGTGGAGCCCACACACACTACTGAGCCTCTTTTTGATTTGTTTTAAGGGCATTACATCAAAGTTGGATCAGCCTGTAGTGTGGTTTTCCACTTTAATTATGAGCGGGACTCCAAATCCAGACCTCCATGGGTTGATAAATTTGATTTCCATTGATAATTTGTGTGTGATTTTGTTGTCAGCACATTCAACTATGTAAAGAAAAAAGTATTTAATAAGAATATTTCATTCATTCAGATCTAGGATGTGTTATTTTAGTGTTACCTTTATTTTTTTGAGCAGTATATATATATATATATATATATATATATGAGGGCTGCACTGTCCCACTAACACACCACATGGCAGGCTGTACCCCTACTTCCGCCAGATGCCTCTATTCTTACGTCATTTGTCAAGTTTGTGTCCTACTGTAATCTGCCGAGACAGTGAGACACTCGTGTCCCCCGGCGACCAGTTAGTTCATAAAACATCCTCCATTCAGGTTGCAAATGCGTCGGTTACTTGGTTTCCTCCTTGACTTGATTTAATGGTGAGCCTGTCTAAAAACAAAACTGGGAAAATATACATACGCTCTTAATAAAACCCCTTTTTCCACCACCATACTAGTGGCTAATGCCACTTCCTGATGTTGCGTACACTGTTCAGCCATGGGTAAACAGACTGCTGAATGCGGTACACAACATCCGGAAGCAGCATTAACCACTAACATGGTGGTGGAAATAGTGTTTTAAGACAGAACGCATATTTTCCTGTTTTTTTAAGCTGGTGGACCATTAAATCGACTTGAAGTGGAAACTGGCACCTTTTCAGCCTGGTTTAAGATATACCTTGCTCTAGGGCACAACGGTTGTAGGTTGTATCAGAGATAGTGATGCCAGAAACCTCTGGTTGCCAGTTGACTGATTGCTGTGAATCCCGCAAGATTCTTCCAGTGACAGACGTAAGCCATGATTGCAACCCTCAGATTACCAGCCATTCTCTAACTGCCGCCCTGCCAAACCCTCAGGTGTTAGTGCTGGGCTAGAACAAAAACCTGCTGCCTTGAGTCTCCATGACAGAAACACACGGTTACAGTCATGCAGAATTTATATACCTCAGGGAACAATAGACCTTTTTATTTTATTTTTGTATACAGTACCAGTCAAAAGTTTGGACACGTACTCATTCAAGGGTTCCTTTATTTTGACTATTTTCTACATGTTCTACATTGTAGAATAAAAGTGAAGACATCAAAACTACTAAATAACACATTTGGAATCATGTAGTAACCAAAAAAAGTGTTAGCGAGATTCTTCAAAGTAGCCACCCTTTGCCTCGATGACAGCTTTGCACACTCTTGGCATTCTCTCAACCAGCTTCATGAGGTAGTCACCTGGAATGCATTTCAATTAACAGGTGTGCCTTGTTAAAAGTTAAATTTCTGGAATTTCATTCCTTCTTAATGCATTTGAGCCAATCAGTTGTGTTGTGACAAGGTAGGGGTGGTATACAGAATATAGCCCTATTTGGTAAAAGACCAAGTCCATATTATGGCAAGAACAGCTCAAATAAGCAAAGACAAACAACAGTCAATTTCTTTAAGACATGAAGGTCAGTCAACGTGGAACATTAAGAACTTTTAAAGTTCATTCAAGTGCAGTCGCAAAAACCATCAAGTGCTATGATGAGAGGAAGGAAAGGAAGAACCAGAGTTACCTCTGCTGCAGATAAGTTCATTAGAGTTTACTAGCTTCAAAAATTGAAGCCCACATAGCTGCTTCACACAGAGTTCAAGTAACAGACACATCTCAACATCAACTGTTCAGAGGAGACTGCGTGAATCAGGCCTTCATAGTCAAATTACTGCAAATAAACCACCACTAAAGGACACCAATAAGAATAAGAGACTTGCTTGTGCCAGGAAACACAAGCAATGGACATCAGACCAGTGGAAATCTGTCCTTTGGTCTGATGAATCCAAATGTTTAATTTTTGGTTCCATCCATCTTGTGTTTGAGACGCAGAGTAGGTGAACGGATGATCTATACATGTGTAGTTCCCACCGTGAAGCATGGAGGAGGAGATGTGATGGTGTGGGGGTGCTTTGCTGGTGACACCATGTAATTTATTTAGAATTCAAGGGACACTTAACCAGCATGGCTACCATAACACCCCCAGGCTCTGTAATTTGTAAGTCGCTCTGGATAAGAGCGTCTGCTAAATGACTTAAATGTTAAATGTAAGGGCTATTTGACCAAGGAGAGTGATGAAGTGCTGCATCAGATGACCTGGCCTCCACAGTCACCTGGCCTCAACCCAATTGAGATGTTTGGGATGAGTTAGACTGCAGAGTGAAGGAAAAGCAGCCAACAAATTCTCAGCATATGTGGGAACTCCTTCAAGACTGATGGAAAAGCATTCCATGTGAAGCTGGTTGGGAGAATGCCAAGCGTGTGCAAAGCTGTCATCAAGGCAAAGGGGGGCTACTTTGAAGAATCTAAAATATATTTGGATTCGTTTAACACTTTATTGGTTACTACATGATTCCATGTGTGTTATTTCATAGTGTTGATGTCTTCACTATTATTCTACAATGTAGAAAATAGTAAAAATAAAGAAAACCCTCGAATGAACAAGTGTGTCCAAACTTTTGACTGGTATTGTATATTAATGAAATATAAGCCAGCCTGAGTAGTAACCCTCTGACAGTGCACACACTGTTTATTATTGGTACAACTAGAACACAGTGTACTCCTCTGTGCACTGACTGAAGAAATATTCAGTCAGTGTACATATGTCCTCAAGAAAAGCAGGAATGAAAACATTGCCAAAGACACAACATGAAAACGTTCTGATGATTAAACACATAGCTGTTCTCCATCTCAAATCAACACCAGGCAAATATGGATAATGATGACTGCAGAAATCATAACATAAGGAAAAAATGCCAAGTTGAATTGGCCATTTCAGATCTCTTTTGCAGCTGCTTAGGGGCATCAGCTGTCTTGGACACCTAGCTGGCTGGTACTGAATTACTGTATTGATTTGCACTGTACCATTGTGGTGCCATGCTGTTCAATGTTGTGTTAAACCAGAGCAGAAGTCAGCACAGTGTACAAATGAAGAAGTTTCTCTCTGGTGGCTGAGACTTGTCAAAGGACTTCATAGCTGAATATCTTTTTTTTTTACAAGCATTATCTTGTTTTTTGATATCCACGTTGTTGTTGAGAGTTTTGGTTACAATTTGCAGTCCCCTTTCTCGCGGGAAGTGGTTCAAATGTGCAAAGTGTCACATACTAAAAAGACACACACAAACCAAAGTGAAAGTGGAGTAGTGAGTGAAACTTCCAAACTAGTAGGTGGCTAGCTGTCAAACCAAACATAGTTAGCATGCTAGCTATCTGGCTAATCAATATATACCGGTAGCTAGCACTACCACGGTAACGTACACTGCTGGACTAGCAAGCTAGCAATAATTACAAGCCCATTTTGACAGAAACCGGTAGCCAACATATACAGTATTAACCACATTACATCGAGTAGAATTCAACAATATACTGAGGTGTACAGCCCGCCATATATGTCCTAAAACATGTTCAACAAGTTTGACAAAAAAAATCACATTGCAACCGTAGATTTTTTGACTCACCAGTGAACTCAGATTTCAGGTTATTCGGTGTTCAAAAGCTGCTATTTTCCTGAGTCACCCCACCCTCTTTCCACTCATTGTAGGAGCTGATGACGCCGATAACGTACACATGTTTCATTCGACAAAGAACCAGCGTTGCTGAAGCCGATTGGCTTGATTGTAACATCTGGTGTGATTTCGACCAGTCATAAGTTGATGCGTTGCTCATTGTGTATAACTGACAGCTACTGTACATGGGCATTGGAGTTGCCTCTGCACTCTCCTTTTTTAGTAACATGATAATACATTCCTGCATTCCTTTTAGTATTACACAATAAGACAATATGCAATGTATACAGATAAAATTCAGTAGGTCATTTAATTTCTAATTCTTATTTGTTATATATTTCATTTTTCTTTTAAATTATCCAACTTGTACTTTTGTACTTCAAATGAAGGGTTTCACCTTCAAGATTCCTATACCACATTGGATATGATAAGACTTATCTTGTTTCCAAATGTGCAAAATTAAGCTCTAAGACAAGAAACTTTCATGTACTTGTTTAAAATGTATAGTATGAGGCTAGGAATACCATATATAGATTTTCCTCATCATAAATCAATCTCTTTGGAGAGAGAAGCTGTGGTCCAGAGCAAAAGGGCTTTCAGACACATTTAGTAGGGATCTATGATTTGAGGCTTGTAAGGAATTTGGTTTCAGGCCAAAAAGAAAACATTCACCAGAGCTGACTTGGTCAACTAATTTAATATATCAAAATATGTCAAACAAAACAAATGAGATAATCCCACAAGTGTGTGCAAGACATAAGGTCCACAGTTCCTTGGTTGAGATCTTATCTACATACCATTTCCATTATATGTGTAGGTTAATAAGCAGACTTGCTAGAGATTTGAGTCAAAGAGCATATTTCATCATTCAGCATTGACTGTGCTTGACTGCAATAAGTGGTCTGCATACTGAGCTCCTTGATTTGTTTGTAAGAAGTTAACAGTTTAGCAGTTCAGATTTCCCCTTAGCATTTCCCTTAGCACACAGCAATTACACAAGGGGCACTAAAATATATCTCAGATATTTGGCAAGTCCTGATGTATCATTATCAAAATTATGTAGTCTTGGTGCCAGTTCCTAGGTACAAATTAAGCTCAATGAATCATCTCTATTAAGAATGCTTTTTATTCGTTTTTAGAATTTGTATTGTACCCAACTGGTTGGACCACTGCTTGTGTAGGAACAGCCTGGTTTCAAGACTAGATGTAACATAGTACATGTAAATCCGGGACACTCAAATTAGTAAGATTTGTTATGTTTGGTATGGCTACATAAGACAGAAGGATAAGGCAAAAACAAAAATGTTGGGTAATTAGTAACTTTGGAACTACTTGCTACTTTGCAACTGAACTCTGGACCCTGTCTTTCAAAGATAATTAGTAAATATCCAAATAACTAACAGATATTCATGGTAAAGGGTTTAAACACTGTTTCCCATGCTTGTTCAATGAACCATGAACACTTAGGACACTAAAGAGCCCTTTCTACTGACTCTGAAAAACACCAAAAGAAAGATGCCCAGGGTCCCTGCTCATCTGCGTGAACGTGCCTTAGGTGTGCTGGAAGGAGGCATGAGGACTGCAGATGTGGCCAGGGCAATAAATTGCAATGTCCGTACTGTGAAACGCCTAAGACAGCGCTACAGGGAGACAGGACGGACAGCTGATCATCCTCAGACCTCGTGGCAGACCTCGTGTAACAACACCTGCACAGGATCAGTACATCCGAACATCACACCTACGGGACAGGTACAGGATGGCAACAACAACCCGCCGAGTTACACCAGGAACGCACAATCCCTCCTCAGTGCTTAAACTGTCTGCAATAGGCTGAGAAAGCCTGGACTGAGTGCTTGTAGGCCTGTTGTAAGGCAGGTCCTCACCAGACATCACCGGCAACAACGTCGCCTATGGGCACAAACCCACCATTGCTGGACCAGACAGGAATGGCAAAAAGTGCTCTTCAGCGACCAGTCATGGTTTTGTCTCACCAGGGGTGATGGTCGGATATGCGTTTCTCGTCGAAGGAATGAGCGTTGACACAGAGGCCTGTGTTCTGGAGTGGAATCGATTTGGAGGTGGAGGGTCCGTCATGGTCTGGGGCGGTGTGTCACAGCATAATCGGACTGAGCTTGTTGTCATTGTAGGCAATCTCAACGCTGTGCGTTACAGGAACGACATCCTCCTCCCTCACGTGGTACCGTTCCTGCAGGCTCATCCTGACATGATCCTCCAGCATGACAATGCCACCATTGCTCATTCTGTGCATGATTTCCTGCAAGACAGGAATGTCAGTGTTCTGCCATGGCCAGCGAAGAGCCCAGATCTCAATCCCATTGAGTACATCCTGGACCTGTTGGATCAGAGGGTGAAGTCTAGGACCATTCCCCCCAGAAATGTCCGGGAATTTGCAGGTGCCTGGTGGAAGAGTGAGGTAACATCTCACACCAAGAACTGGCAAATCTGGTGCAGTCCATGAGGAGGAGATGCACTGCAGTACTTAATGCATATGGTGGCCACACCAGATACAGATTGTTACTTTTGATTTTGACCCCCCCTCCTTTGTTCAGGGACACATTATTTAATTTCTGTTAGTCACATGTCTGTGGAACATGTTCAGTTTATGTCTCAGTTGTTGAATCTTATGTTCATACAAATATTTACACATGTTAAGTTTGCTGAAAAGAAATGCAGTTGACAGTGGGAGGACGTTTCTTTTTTTGCTGAGCTTACTTAGCATGTTAGCTAACCCTTTAACCTAACTCCTAACCCTATAACCTTAAGCAGAACCTAGGCACCTAGCTAATGTTAGCGACACCATATTGGAATTTGTAACATATCATACATTTAGCAAATTCATAACATATTGTACAAACTGCAATTTGAAATATGTTGTATGAATTGCAATTCGTAACATATGTTAATTGTAATTTTCATAAACATATACAAATTGTAATTCATAACATATCATATGAAATGAATGATGGACACCCACAAATTAATACATACCATATGGTGTATCCTGCCTGTTTGGCCCTGTCCGGGGGTATCATCGGATGGGGCCACAGTGTCTCCTGACCCCTCCTGTCTCAGCCTCCAGTATTTATGCTGCAGTAGTTTATGTGTCGGGGGGCTAGGGTCAGTCTGTTATATCTGGAGTATTTATCCTGTCTTATCCTGTGTCCTGTGTGAATTTAAGTATGCTCTCTATAATTCTCTCTTTCTCTCTTTCTTTCTCTATCTCAGAGGACCTGAGCCCTAGGACCATGCCTCAGGACTACTTGGCATGATGACCTGGCATGATCACTCCTTGTTGTTCTCAGTCCACCTGGCCGTGCTGCTCCAGTTTCAACTGTTTCTGCCTGCGGCTATGGAACCCTGACCTGTTCACTGTGATTACTATTATATGACCATGCTGGTCATTTATGAACATTTGAACATCTTGGTCATGTTCTGTTATAATCTCCACCCGGCACAGCCAGAAGAGGACTGGCCACCCCTCATAGCCTGGTTCCTCTCTAGGTTTCTTCCTAGGTTTTTCCTAGCCACCGTGCTTCTACACCTGCATTGCTTGCTGTTTGGGGTTTTAGGCTGGGTTTCTGTACAGCACTTTGATAAATCAGCTGACGTAAGAAGGGCAATATAAATAAATTTGATTTGATATGAAACGTAGCACATCATACCAATTGAAGTCCATTTCCCCCTCGTCACTTAGCCTACTGTTCTGACTTGGTGGTGCACCTGTAGTCTATAGCCTGTTCTAGAGAAAGGTCATCATCGAATATTATAAGACCTTGCATTGTTTTCTTATATTCCCCCTTTATTTATCCTACAGGTCTGACTTGGTGTTCAGGCAGAATACTGTAACACCAGTGCCCCCGCACATTGACTCTGTACCGCTACCCACTGTATATAGTCTCGCTATTGTTATTTCACTGCTGCTCTTTAATTACTTGTTCCCTTTATTTCTTATTCTTATTCATATTTTTTTAACTGCATTGTTGGTTAATGGCTTGTAAGTAAGCATTTCACCGTAAGGTCTACACCTGTTATATTCGGCGCATGTGACTAATACAATTTGATTTGATTTGAATTCTGTCGCTGTACATTTCAAAGGTGCTGAACGTATAGTTATTGACTATGTCTATCCTAGCTCGCTCATTAATGTCTTAATGGAAATTACAGATGACCTCTTATTCGCTCGTCCTCCCCTTATAGTTTTTGCTATAGTTTTTACATCTCAATTGTCAGTAGAAACCACATTTGTTTAAGCAAGTCAGCCATATCAGCTATGTTTTTAGGCTGAATTAACTGAATTAACTGTTTCGCTGCCAGACATGGCTCTGCTGATAGTCAGGTGAAGAAGTGGTAAGGATTAGTTCAAAGGTGCTGAAAAGAAAGCTCTGCTGTTGGGACAGCATTATGTAGGCCCTAACAGTTTGTGGGCATATTTGTCACCATAATAGTGCAATTAATGTATTGTTCAGTGTTGTGTTGCGTAATGGCTTTGCTGGCATGCATCTAAAAACAAATGGAGGGAATTTGCCCCACCAAGATTTACATGCCAAAATCACTACTGGTTAGGGTAAGGGTTAAGGTTAGGGTTAGGATTTAGGGTAGGTACGTCCCAAGGATTGTAGATAACACTAACATGACCTCCGATATAAACAGAGAGGAAGAGGAAGAGAAGCCCAACTCTGGGTAAAATCTGTCTCCTTCCAGCAGGTGACTCGTTGTTTTTTATTTTTTATTTTTTATTTCACCTTTATTTAACCAGGTAGGCTAGTTGAGAACAAGTTCTCATTTGCAACTGCGACCTGGCCAATATAAAGCATAGCAGTGTGAACAGACAACACAGAGTTACACATGGAGTAAACAATAAACAAGTCAATAACACAGTAGAAAAAAAGAGAGTCTATATACATTGTGTGCAAAAGGCATGAGGAGGTAGGCAAATAATTAAAATTTTGCAGATTAACACTGGAGTGATAAGTGATCAGATGGTCATGTACAGGTAGAGATATTGGTGTGCAAAAGAGCAGAAAAGTAAATAAATAAAAACAGTATGGGGATAGAGGTAGGTAAAATTGGGTAGGCTATTTACCGATAGACTATGTACAGCTGCAGTGATTGGTTATCTGCTCAGATAGCAGATGTTTGAAGTTGGTGGGGGAGATAAAAGTCTCCAACTTCAGCGATTTTTGCAATTCGTTCCAGTCACAGGCAGCAGAGAACTGGAATGAAAGGCGGCCAAATGAGGTGTTGGCTTTAGGGATGATCAGTGAGATACACCTGCTGGAGCGCGTGCTACGGGTGGGTGTTGCCATCGTGACCAGTGAACTGAGATAAGGCGGAGCGTTACCTAGCATGGACTTGTAGATGACATGGAACCAGTGGGTCTGGCGACGAATATGTAGCGAGGGCCAGCCGACTAGAGCATACAGGTCGCAGTGGTGGGTGGTATAAGGTGCTTTAGTGACAAAACGGATGGCAATGTGATAAACTGCATCCAGTTTGCTGAGTAGAGTGTTGGAAGCTATTTTGTAGATGACGTCGCCGAAGTCGAGGATCGGTAGGATAGTCAGTTTTACTAGGGTAAGTTTGGCGGCGTGAGTGAAGGAGGCTTTGTTGCGGAATAGAAAGCCGACTCTAGATTTGATTTTCGATTGGAGATGTTTGATATGAGTCTGGAAGGAGAGTTTACAGTCTAGCCAGACACCTAGGTACTTATAGATGTCCACATATTCAAGGTCGGAACCATCCAGGGTGGTGATACTAGTCAGGCGTGCGGGTGCAGACAGCGAACGGTTGAAAAGCATGCATTTGGTTTTACTAGCGTTTAAGAGCAGTTGGAGGCCACGGAAGGAGTGTTGTATGGCATTGAAGCTCGTTTGGAGGTTAGATAGCAGTGTCCAAGGACGGGCCGGAAGTATATAGAATGGTGTCGTCTGCGTAGAGGTGGATCAGGGAATCGCCCGCAGCAAGAGCAACATCATTGATATATACAGAGAAAAGAGTCGGCCCGAGAATTGAACCCTGAGGCACCCCCATAGAGACTGCCAGAGGACCGGACAGCATGCCCTCCGATTTGACACACTGAACTCTGTCTGCAAAGTAGTTGGTGAACCAGGCAAGGCAGTCATCAGAAAAACCGAGGCTACTGAGTCTGCCGATAAGAATATGGTGATTGACAGAGTCGAACGCCTTGGCAAAGTCGATAAAGACGGCTGCACAGTACTGTCTTTTATCGATGGCCGTTATGATATAGTTTAGTACCTTGAGCGTGGCTGAGGTGCACCCGTGACCGGCTCGGAAACCAGATTGCACAGCGGAGAAGGTACGCTGTGATTCGAGATGGTCAGTGACCTGTTTGTTGACTTGGCTTTCGAAGACCTTAGATAGGCAGGGCAGGATGGATATAGGTCTGTAACAGTTTGGGTCCAGGGTGTCTCCCCCTTTGAAGAGGGGGATGACTGCGGCAGCTTTCCAATCCTTGGGGATCTAGGACGATATGAAAGAGAGGTTGAACAGGCTGGTAATAGGGGTTGCGACAATGGCGGCGGATAGTTTCAGAAATAGAGGGTCCAGATTGTCAAGCCCAGCTGATTTGTACGGGTCCAGGTTTTGCAGCTCTTTCAGAACATCTGCTATCTGGATTTGGGTAAAGGAGAACCTGGAGAGGAGCGAGTAGCTGCGGGGGGGGCGGAGCTGTTGGCCGAGGTTGGAGTAGCCAGGCGGAAGGCATGTCCAGCCGTTGAGAAATGCTTGTTGAAGTTTTCGATAATCATGGATTTATCGGTGGTGACCGTGTTACCTAGCCTCAGTGCAGTGGGCAGCTGGGAGGAGGTGCTCATGTTCTCCATGGACTTCACAGTGTCCCAGAACTTTTTGGAGTTGGAGCTACAGGATGCAAATTTCTGCCTGAAGAAGCTGGCCTTAGCTTTCCTGACTGACTGAGTGTATTGGTTCCTGACTTCCCTGAACAGTTGCATATCGCAGGGACTATTCAATGCTATTGCAGTCCGCCACAGGATGTTTTTGTGCTGGTCGAGGGCAGTCAGGTCTGGAGTAAACCAAGGGCTATATCTGTTCATAGTTTTTTGAACGGAGCATGCTTATCTAAGATGGTGAGGAAGTTACTTTTAAAGAATGACCAGGCATCCTCAACTGACGGGATGAGGTCAATGTCCTTCCAGGATACCCGGGCCAGGTCGATTAGAAAGGCCTGCTCACAGAAGTGTTTTGGGGAGCGTTTGACAGTGATGAGGGGTGGTCGTTTGACTGTGGCTCCGTAGCGGATACAGGCAATGAGGCAGTGATCGCTGAGATCCTGGTTGAAGACGGCGGAGGTGTATTTGGAGGGCCAGTTGGTCAGGATGACGTCTATGAGGGTGCCCTTGTTTACAGATTTAGGGTTGTACCTGGTGGGTTCCTTGATGATTTGTGTGAGATTGAGGGCATCTATCTTAGATTGTAGGACTGCCGGGGTGTTAAGCATATCCCAGTTTAGGTCACCTAACAGAACAAACTCTGAAGCTAGATGGGGGGCGATCAATTCACAAATGGTGTCCAGGGCACAGCTGGGAGCTGAGGTGGGTCGGTAGCAGGCGGCAACAGTGAGAAACTTATTTCTGGAGAGAGTAATTTTTAAGATTAGTAGTTCGAACTGTTTGGGTATGGACCTGGAAAGTATGACATTACTTTGCAGGCTATCTCTGCAGTAGACTGCAACTCCTCCCCCTTTGGCAGTTCTATCTTGACGGAAAATGTTATAGTTGGGTATGGAAATCTCAGAATTTTTGGTGGCCTTCCTGAGCCAGGTTTCGGCCAAGCAAGGAGTATGTATGGCTTTTTTGCTACATGATATTTATTTGATTGAATAAAGTTTCGTAATGCTTAAATTGTTGCTAGTATAATATATGTAGGACACGTGATGTCCCGGAAAGTTTGATAAACATCCCTTTATGTGCGAGTTGTCTAGAGATGGCTATGCATATCCATTGTGGCTAGTACCATAGCATCTCTCTCCATTGAATACAGGCGGTTGATGTCAACAACCCTCATTGAAAATTCAAAAAAGGGAGGAGAGACATGCATCTTGTCAGTATGTCCATATTCTTCGATATAAAGTGCTTTTTTCTCAAAGTCTCCGAGATGTCATGTGTCCTACTTATATCAGTACACGCATAACAACCTAAGCCTTAGGAAAAAGTATATTCGAGCAAATAAGCCATTACATTTTTTGTTGACCAAATTTGACACACTCATTGACTTCCATACATAATCTCCTCACTTGGTGAACTAACGCTAACCCTTTTTCTAACCTCAACCTAATTCTCCTAACTTGCTAGTTAAGTAACTAGCAAGTTGGTCTCTCGTGACTCCTAACCTGCTACAAAAAGTAAAACCTGTATCCCATCTGGTTAAAACCCTGTTGGTCTCTCGTGACACCTAACCTGCTACAAAAAGTAAAACCTGTATCCCATCTGGTTAAAACCCTGTTGGTCTCTCGTGACAGACAATATTTGGTTCTGGGGGCTGAGATACTTGTTAAAAAAAATGTTTGTCCCTCTTTGGGTCTTGTCATTAAACCCACATAATGGAGAGTCGTGGTTGACAAGATGGCAGGTACGTCCCCGAATGGTTGTCGGACTTGGGGATGGAGTCAGGGGAACCCATAGAGGTCGGTAAGAAGGCAGGCAGGAAAAAAAAAGAAGACTATTGTCCATATTAAGAATAAATATGGAGTCCTGCAGGAAAAAATGTGACATGACAAGAGTGAGGATGAATTAACTGTGGTGGCAGGTGCAGTGAAGGCCGCCAAGTTCGAGCCTCGTCCTGATGGTGATAAAGATGTTTTTGCCCAGTGTGAGTGAGATGTTTGGAGAATATGGATCCTTGCCTTCTGGCTGATCCATATGTGGTGTCAGGTTGGGTGGAGAAGAGGTTGGGCAATGTTGGGTCAGTGAAAGTGACTCGAAGTTGAATCGTGTAGAATTTTTGCATTTCTGCCATTCAGAGGGAGCAAAAAATGTGGGATTTTCTACACAATGCTTCTTATAAAAAGAAGAAGTGATGCAGTCAGTCTCTCCTCAACTCTTAGCCAAGAGAGACTGGCACGAATTGTATTTATATCAGCTCTCTGATTACAATGAAGAGCAAGACATGCTGCTCTGTTCGGGCCAGCTGCAGCTTAACTAGGATAGACCTTTCCCCATCTTTACAACCATTGAATCTATATGTTTTGACCATGACAGTTTACAATCTAAGGTAACACCAAGTAATTAAGTCTCTTCAATTTGTTCAACAGCCACACCATTCAGTACCAGATTCAGCTGAGGTCTAGAACTTAGGGAATGATTTGTACCAAATATAATTATCTTAGTTTTAGAGATGTTCAGGACCAGTTTATTACTGGCCACCCTTTCCAAAACAGACTGCAACTCTTTGTTAAGGGTTTCAGCAACTTTATTCGTTGTGGTTGCTGATGCATATTTGGTTAAATCATCAGCATACATGGACACACATGCTTTGTTCAATGCCAGTGGCAGGTCATTGATAAAAATAGAAAAGAGTAGAGGGCCTGGAGAGTTGCCCTGCGGTACTTTACATGTTTGACATTAGAGAAGCTTCCATTAAATAAAACCCTTTGAATTCTATTAGATAGATAGCTCTGAATCCACAATATGGCAGAAGTTGAAAAGTCATAACTGTCACGTTCTGACCTTAGTTTATTTTTTATGTCTTTGTTTTAGGTTGGTCAGGGCGTGAGTTTGGGTGTTCTTTTTTCTATGTTATATTTTCTACGTGTTTGGCCTAGTATGGTTCTCAATCAGAGGCAGGTGTCGTTCGTTGTCTCTGATTGAGAATCATACTTAGGTAGCCTGTTTTCCCCATTTTAGTTGTGGGTGATTGTTTTCTGTTTTGTGTCTTCACCAGACAGGACTGTTTCGTTGTTGTTTCGTTCTTTCACTTTGTTGTTTTTTTATTCAGTGTTCAGTTGATTTATTAAATATTAACATGGACACATACCACGCTGCGCATTGGTCCGATCTTGACTAATCCTCATCAGAGGAGGACGAATTATGTTACAATAACACATACATCTTTACCACTCTTGGGCAGGAATTACGTTGGCTCTGTAACGTTCGTCGTCTTCCTCTGATGAGGAGTAAGAGAGGTCGGACCAATTTGCAGCGTGGTATGTGTCCATTTTAATAAGACAAACTGAACACTACACAAATACAAAATAACAAAGTGAAATGTGATAGGCTCCCTCCAGGCCTGAGGACAAAAACTTTCCTCTAGGCTCAGATTAAAGATATGACAGATAAGAGTGGCTATAGAGTCAGCTACCATCCTCAGTAGCTTTCCATCTTTTATTTATTTTTTAAATTATTTCACCTTTATTTAACCAGGTAGGCAAGTTGAGAACAAGTTCTCATTTACAATTGCGACCTGGCCAAGATAAAGCAAAGCAGTTCGACACATACAACGACACAGAGTTACACATGGAGTAAAACAAACATACAGTCAATAATACAGTATAAAAAAGTCTATATACGATGTGAGCAAATGAGGTGAGAAAAGGGAGGTAAAGGCAAAAAAAGGCCATGGTGGCAAAGTAAATACAATATAGCAAGTAAAACACTGGAATGGTAGATTTGCAGTGGAAGAATGTGCAAAGTAGAAATAAAAATAATGGGGTGCAAAGGAGCAAAATAAATAAATACATAAAATAAATACAGTAGGGAAAGAGGTAGTTGTTTGGGCTAAATTATAGATGGGCTATGTACAGGTGCAGTAATATGTGAGCTGCTCTGACAGTTGGTGCTTAAAGCTAGTGAGGGAGATAATTGTTTCCAGTTTCAGAGATTTTTGTAGTTCATTCCAGTCATTGGCAGCAGAGAACTGGAAGGAGAGGCAGCCAAAGAAATAATTGGTTTTGGGGGTGACCAGAGAGATATACCTGCTGGAGCGCGTGCTACAGGTGGGTGATGCTATGGTGACCAGCGAGCTGAGATAAGGGGGGACTTTACCTAGCAGGGTCTTGTAGATGACATGGAGCCAGTGGGTTTGGCGACGAGTATGAAGCGAGGGCCAGCCAATGAGAGCGTACAGGTCGCAATGGTGGGTAGTATATGGGGCTTTGGTGACAAAACTGATTGCACTGTGATAGACTGCATCCAATTTGTTGAGTAGGGTATTGGAGGCTATTTTGTAAATGACATCGCCAAAGTCGAGGATTGGTAGGATGGTCAGTTTTACAAGGGTATGTTTGGCAGCATGAGTGAAGGATGCTTTGTTGCGAAGTAGGAAGCCAATTCTAGATTTAACTTTGGATTGGAGATGTTTGATGTGGGTCTGGAAGGAGAGTTTACAGTCTAACCAGACACCTAGGTATTTGTAGTTGTCCACGTATTCTAAATCAGAGCCGTCCAGAGTAGCGATGTTGGACAGGCGGGCAGGTGCAGGCAGCGATCGGTTGAAGAGCATGCATTTAGTTTTACTTGTATTTAAGAGCAATTGGAGGCCATGGAAGGAGAGTTGTATGGCATTGAATCTTGCCTGGAGGGTTGTTAACACTGTGTCCAAAGAGGGGCCAGAAGTATACAGAATGGTGTCGTCTGCGTAGAGGTGGATCAGAGACTCACCAGCAGCAAGAGCGACATCATTGATGTATACAGAGAAGAGAGTCGGTCCAAGAATTTAACCCTGTGGCACCCCCATAGAGACTGCCAGAGGTCCGGACAGCAGACCCTCCGATTTGACACACTGAACTCTATTAGAGAAGTAGTTGGTGAACCAGGCGAGGCAGTCATTTGAGAAACCAAGGCTGTCGAGTCTGCCGATGAGGATGTGGTGATTGATAGAGTCGAAAGCCTTGGCCAGATCAATGAATACGGCTGCACAGTAATGTTTCTTATCGATGGCGGTTAAGATATCGTTTAGGACCTTGAGCATGGCTGACCAGCTCTGAAACCAGATTGCATAGCAGAGAAGGTATGGTGAGATTTGAAATGGTCGGTAATCTTTTTGTTGACTTGGCTTTCGAAGACCTTAGAAAGGCAGGGTAGGATAGATATAGGTCTGTAGCAGTTTGGGTCAAGAGTGTCCCCCCTTTGAAGAGGGGGATGACCGCAGCTGCTTTCCAATCTTTGGGAATCTCAGACGACACGAAAGAGAGGTTGAACAGGCTAGTAATAGGGGTGGCAACAATTTAGGCAGATAATTTTAGAAAGAAAGGGTCCAGATTGTCTAGCCCGGCTGATTTGTAGGGGTCCAGATTTTGCAGCTCTTTCAGAACATCAGCTGACTGGATTTGGGAGAAAGAGAAATGGGGAAGGCTGTGGGGGGTGCAGTGCTTTGAGTAGGAGTAGCCAGGTGGAAAGCATGGCCAGCCGTGGAAAAATGCTTATTGAAATTCTCAATTATAGTGGACTTATCAGTGGTGACAGTGTTTCCTATCTTCAGTGCAGTGGGCAGCTGGGAGGAGGTGTTCTTATTCTCCATGGACTTTACAATGTCCCAGAACTTTTTTGAGTTAGTGTTTGAGTTAGTGTTGCAGGAAGCAAATTTCTGCTTGAAAAAGCTAGCCTTGGCTTTTCTAACTGCCTTTGTATAATGGTTTCTAGCTTCCCTGAACAGCTGCATATCACGGGGGCTGTTCGATGCTAATGCAGAACGCCATAGGATGTTTTTGTGTTGGGTAAGGGCAGTCAGGTCTGGGGAGAACCAAGGGCTATATCTGTTCCTGGTTCTAAATTTCTTGAATGGGGCATGCTTATTTAAGATGGTTAGGAAGGCTTTTTCTTTATAACCAGGCATCCTCTACTGACGGGATGAGATCAATATCCTTCCAGGATACCCCGGCCAGGTCGATTAGAAAGGGCTGCTCGCTGAAGTGTTTCAGGGAGCGTTTGACAGTGATGAGTGGAGGTCGTTTGACTGCTGACCCATTACGGATGCAGGCAATGAGACAGTGATCGCTGAGATCTTGGTTGAAGACAGTAGAGGTGTATTTAGAGGGCAAGTTGGTTAGGATGATATCTATGAGGGTGCCTGTGTTTAAGGCTTTGGGGAGGTAACTGGTAGGTTCATTGATAATTTGTGTGAGATTGAGGGCATCAAGCTTAGATTGTAGAATGGCTGGGGTGTTAAGCATGTTCCAGTTTAGGTCGCCTAGCAGCACGAGCTCTGAAGATAGATGGGGGGAAATCAGTTCACATATGGTGTCCAGAGCACAGCTGGGGGCAGAGGGTGGTCTATAGCAGGCGGCAACGGTGAGAGACTTCTTTTTAGAGAGGTGGATTTTTAAAAGTAGAAGTTCAAATTGTTTGGATACAGACCTGGATAGTAGGACAGAACTCTGCAGGCTATCTTTGCAGTAGATTGCAACACCGCCCCCTTTGGCAGTTCAATCTTGTCTGAAAATGTTGTCGTTTGGGATGAAAATTTTTGGTGGTCTTCCTAAGCCAGGATTCAGACACAGCTAGAACATCCGGGTTGGCAGAGTGTTCTAAAGCAGTGAATAAAACAAACTTAGGGAGGAGGCTTCTAATGTTAACATGCATGAAACCAAGGCTATTACGGTTACAGAAGTCATCAAAAGGGAGCGCCTGGAGAATAGGAGTGGAGATAGGCACTGCAGGGCCTGGATTCACCTCTACATCGCCAGAGGAACAGAGGAGGAGTAGGATAAGGGTACGGCTAAAAGCAATAAGAATTGTTCGTCTAGAACGTCTGGAACAGAGAGTAAAAGGAGGTTTCTGGGGGTGATAAAATAGCTTCAAGGTATAATGTACAGACAAAGGTATGGTAGGATGTGAATACAGTGGAGGTAAACCTAGGTATTGAGTGATGATGAGAGAGATATTGTCTCTAGAAACATCATTGAAACCAGGAGATGTCATTGCATGTGTGGGTGGTGGAACTAATAGGTTGGATAAGGTATAGTGAGCAGGACTAGAGGCTCTACAGTGAAATAAGCCAATAAACACTAACGAGAACAGCAATGGACAAGGCATATTGACATTAAGGAGAGGCATGCTTAGTCGAGTGATCAAAAGGGTCCAGTGAGTAGTGAGGTTGGTTGGGGTCACGGCGATTTAGACAGCTAGCCGGGCCATCGGTAGCAAGCTAGCATAGGATGGAGGTCTGTTATTAGCCACCTCGTGCGTTTCCGTCGGTAGGATTAGTGGGGTTCCGTGTGGTAGAGAGGATGAATCCAATTCGCAAAAAAAACAATAGATATAGTTATAGAGGCCCAAGAAAAAATAAAATAAATAATTGTCCGATAGGTCTATTCAGATAGCAGATGGGCGTTCAGGTAACGTCGCGACGGAGGAGCCAGCCGGATAACTCCCTCGGGTAGATAACGTCGGTAGTCCAGTCGTGAAGGCCTGGACTACCAAGGGCTCCGCGTTGGCAGTAAAACGGGTCCGGATAGGTGATTGTAGCCCAGGAGTGACTGATGGAACTCTTCAGCTGGCTAGCTCCGGACTAATTGATGTTTGCTCCGGAATCGACGAAAGCCGATAGTCACACGGATAGCAGCTAGCTAGCTGCGAGATCCAGGTATAAATGTCCAGAGTTAGCGGTTGAAATCCGGGGACATGGAGAGAAAAATAGGTCCGGTATGTTCCGGTCCGAGACGCGCCGTACAAAACTGGGGATAGATTTTCGAGCTAAAGGATAGCCGATGACCACAAACCGTGGTTAACTGAATACTAACGATTAGCCAGTAAAGAAGCTAACTAGCTTCTGATTAGCTTCAGGCTAGCTTCTGGCTAGCTTCTGGCTAGCTTCTGGATTAGCTTCTGGCTAGCTTCTGGCTAGCTTCTGGTTAGCTTCTATGGAGGATTACAGATTTGAGGTAAATAATACTTTCTTTAAAAAAATATATAAATTGGTGAGGTGGATTGCAGGAGAGTGTTTAGAAGATGAGTTTATGGAAAATAAAAAATATATATAAAAAGGTATGCGAAGAAAGTTGTAAATATATATATATACGGGACACGACAAGATGAGGACAAAAGACGTCTGAACTGCTATGCCATCTTGGAGCGAATAATAATAAACATCTACATTTTCAATGCCAGGAGGTTTGTCATTATTGTTCGATAACGATAATTTTTCTACCTCTCCCACACTAACTTTACAAAAGTCAAACTTGAACTGCTTTTCTTTCTTAGTTGTTCTTCTATGCATGAATACGAAGGCTGACTGTTCATTGTTGGAATTTCTTGCCTAAGTTTGCCCACTTGAAGTAATCATTCAAATAATTGGCAACATCAAATGGTTTTGTGATGAATAAGCCATCTGATTCGATGAAAGATGGAGTTGAATTTGTCTTTCTGATCATGATTTAATTTTTTTTCCCAGCATTCTTTATATCATTGATCTTGGCTTCATAATAGAGTTTCTTGTTCTTTTTGTTGAGTTTAGTCACATAATTCCTCAATTTGCAGTAAGTCAGCTAGTCAGATGTGCAGCCAGACTTATTAGCCACTCTTCTTACCCCCTCTCTTTCCACCATACAGTTTTTCAATTCCTCATCAATCCACCGTGCCTTAACAGTTCTAGCAGTCAATTTCTTAATAGGTGCATGTTTATCAATAATTGGAAGAAGCTATTTCATAAATTCATCAAGTGCAGCGTCTGGATGCTCCTTATTAATCACATTAGACCAACACATATTTTTAACATCTCTTTCCACCATACAGACCAACAAATATTTTTAACATCATCCATGTAAGAGTCACAGCAAAATTGACTGGGGACAAGAACTGTGACATGTTTTTCTCTCCTGAGGCTCTGTTGAAAGGAGTGATAACTGGACTGGCATTAAGTGTTGAGGAGGGTTTGGTGAAGTTGATGATGAAGTTGAAGACTCCCGGTGTCTGTGACAACCACCGTTTGGTGCGACACAGACCCGGTGGAGAGTATGGTGAAACAGAGAAGACACTGCCTGTACTACTGAATATTGATGCAGAGTTTTTTACCAGATAAAGTCAAGTTAGGATGTGCGAGTTATCCCGTGAGAGATTTTGTCCCAAACCCATTACGGTGTTTTAGATGTCAAGGTTATGGTGTTGGCAGCAGTCTGTAGGAGGGAGATTTCTAGATGTGAGAAGTGTGTAGGAGGACACGAGGCAAAGGAATTTGTAGTAACGGTGGAAAAAGTTGTGTGTGTAAACTGTAGGGTTACGCATGGTGTTGGAGATCAGAGGTGTCCGATGAGACAAAGACATGTTGAGGTTACCAGGATCAAAGTAGTGCAGAAGGTGTGGTATGCTGAGGCAGTGATGAGAGTAGTCGAGGAAGATTGGTCCAGGGTGAGAGATCCTAAGAGGATCCCCTGTGAGTAGGCCGATGTCCATAGAGAGTGATAGGAATAAAATATGCTTCAGTAAGGTTGGTATTTTTGGCGTTCATGGCCAATCAGAGGATAGAAGTTGTGATGGCAGCTGCGGAGAAGTACTTGGGTGTATGAGATTTTACTGCAGAAGAGTTACAAGGTGTTTTGAACGATAGTGTCCCGTCCTCCCAGGGTGTTGGTCTGATGTAGGATCAGATAGAGCCAAAGTAGTGGAATAGTGATGAGGTTTTAATGGGTGTAGGGTTAGTTGGTAGGGCATCTTTTTCACAAAGTGTAATGAATTCATTCTCCAGAATAGTTAGGCTGATATACAGCCAAGAAAGCAGGAGGAGTGATGCACCTATAACATTTGTTTGCGGACCGCCATAATACCAAAGAAGAAGAATATACTTCTTGAACAGCAGGGGGCACTCAAGTCCTACCTAGAGGGAGGAAGACAGAACAATGGAGTGGCATGTCAAGCAAGAGCAGGAGAGCAGAAACAGAGGACAGAGCAGGCAAAGCAATGAAACGATGGTGTCAAGTTTCATAAATAAGTTAGGAGCAAGAAAGCATGAAATGTCATTAGCATTTAAGATTACCTTGGCTGAAATGCTTCGGCAAAGGCCTTTTCTTTGGCCCAAGGGGTTATTTGACATACTTTCAGACGTTCAGTACCCAGCTGCTGCGTTCAATTTTTCTACTGATATAAATTCTTAGGGAATCATGTCAACTTGAAGGCTACTTCTGAATTCGACAGAGACCCTATCTTATTGACAGTAGCCAAGGGATACACCTACAGTTTGTGTGAGGTTATACACAAGTAGTGATCTTATCTAGCAATGGTTGTCTGCTCTTTTGTTCTAACTGGGAGGGTGTGTGATGAATTAAATGCAGTGAGCTAGAAGCATTGAACTAGTGACAGATAATAAATTGTGGGGCAGTAAAGCAAACCTATGGGAATTCATAGTGCTATCCTGGAATCCAAACTGATATTCTCAGTTTCATCATTGTTTCAAACAGATATCAGTTTGGATTCCAGGCTACGTAGGTGCCTTTTATAAGCAATGGATAAAAAGAAGAGAAAGAGCTCATAGGCAACAACATTATCATGTTGTGTCAATTCTTTATTATGCATCATCACCACCATGCAAAATCACTTATACGAACTAGCTTAAAAATTATACTAGATACATTTCAGACATTTATTGGCTTGCACCACATATTTTAAAGTGACTGGGTAACATTTACACACAATGAGCTTGGTTACCAAGTGTGTGACTGTGAGTGTATGTTTGTGAGAGATTTGTGTGTGAGTGAGTATAAGAACACTAATAATTTGGTCAGAACATTTAAATGACAATGCAACTTCAAAATCTATGGTAAAACAGAAGATATTGATTCTAAAACATGGTAAACAAACAATGTCCTCTGTTCTTGCAAGTGTAAACCTTAGAATCTGGAGTGTTATAAACAATGTTGTCCGTTATATGTACTGTACTGTCCATTCTATCTACTATGTACTGTCTACGTACTGTATTCCCTACTCCAATTTCATTTATGTCGTCACATCTTCAAACCTCAAGCAGCTATTAATCAAATAAAATCAACTATAACTCTTAATCAAAGTATAGCTATTAGTTAACAAAATCCTTCAGTAGACAATATCACTTTCCAGCATTAGATGTATCATAGGTTCAGCTTCTTTGTCTTATACTGTCTGATTCTCTTAGTATCACCTAACGGCTTAATACTCCAGGTGGAATTAAATAAAATTTGCAATGTGGCATACACAACATGCAGAAGAGGGCAAATAACATTGTTCCTCTTCTGCAGTTGTATTACGTAATACAGTACTATTGACCACTAGGCAAAACTTGTGGGTGAAATAAACAAAGTGATTTTGACAGTGAATATAAATGTACCAGTGGCTGGAACAATGTTAGCTACAGTACATGCTGCATTGAAGGTCTGACTGTACCCCATCCAAATGTGAGCTAAGCTAACCAGCTAAGGCAAATAAAATAAACTATCTGACAAGCCACTCAATCAAAAAGCTAAACAGTCAAACAACAAATACAAAAGCGATACAACACCAGTATCATTCGACTGATGGGCCAACCAGGTCATAGCGTCAGACATACTGTAGCTACCCTCTGGGTTATAAACAGTTGTGCCTCAGTTTACACATATACCAAGTTTACTATTTGGTTTAAAAAGCAATCTCACCAGCAATACACCTACAGCAGGGGTGTCAGACATACGGCCCGGCCCGCAGGTCGGAGGGAGTCCAATCTGGCCCGTGGGTGGTTGGAGTAAAAATATACTTTAAAATGAAGAAAAAAAGGACTAAAATCTAATCACAACTGTGTAGAAATGATATTGGACCTATACTCATAGTTTCTTGACAGTCCAGCTCGCTAATAAACTGTAAACTGTCAGAGAGCATAGAAAATTCCCAAAATGATGGATAGAGGACAGTTTTTTGCAAATTTTGACAGCAAGGAAATATTTTAAACAATTCAGTGCGACCCTCCGGACCTCGTTGAAGACCGAATGTGGCCCCAGGGAAAAATGAACTACAGCATATACTTGCACAATTCTTCAACAACTCATACCCCAAAATAATATGATTAAAAATCAAATAATTCTCAACAAAGTTATTCGATTTTATGGCACCGGTGGTATAATAGACAGCTGTTTTGTTTAATAATCCCTCCATATCGGTTCACAGTATTCACTTAAAAATGCTGTTGGTTTAAAAAATAGATCTTTACATAATATGTTGGATTTAGCAGTGTCATAACTTTGATCCTTCCTCCTTGTCACTTATTTTTTAGTTTAACTTGCATGCATGTTGACCATCATCTCTCCACAGCCTTCTCTATATGCCTTCTCTTCTCATCCATCTTCCAGTGTTTTTCTACTTTTGTGGCTTTTCATATTGCTTACCTGTTGAGAGGACAGGGAGTTAAATACTCTGCCCATTTGTACTGGACTATAGTGTAGTGAGAAAAAATATATTCCAGGCAGTGAATGAAATAAACACAGAAGATGAATAGTTATTATTTTTGTGCAGTGAACATCAAATGGTAAGAACATGTCAAAAAATGAATTAGTCGTCTTACCAGGAGACTTGTTAAACAAGGTCATTGCTGCAAAGTCACCTGTACCGCACCAAGAAAACAACCAAAATGAAGAGAGAAGAATTCAAGGAATTTAAAAGGAATGTGTTTTGAAATGCACTTATTTTCCATAATAATAACTCAAACCATAGGTCACCATATGGGGTTTCTCTTGCTCCCGTCTGTGTTTTAGTAGTTCCCCCATCTTCAGCTCATCCTCCAGCACCTGAACCAAGTCGTTCTCATAGCACTCCTCCTCAACTCCATCAGGGTTCCTGTCACCAAGACTATGGAGGTAAATCCAACATTACCATACTGCAATCTTCTGTATATAATTTTGAGCTTTTATAGAGATTCATACAGCATATCTACACACTGTGCATACTTCATACCGTAGTTACCGTGGTTTAGTGGTCATCTGTGCTAGAAGATCGGAAGTGGGAGAGGAGAACAGTCCATCTGTCTGAGAGTCCATGTTGCTCTCTGATTGACTTCCAGCCTCTGGAGAAGACAAAACACACGCAGCTTTAAAATGCTCGGAGGATATGAAAGGTATATTTTCAGAAGTCAGAGACACAGTGAGACCATAGTATCACCTGAATTGAGCTCTTTAACCAATGAAGACATGGTGTTGGTGATGGAGTCAGCTGCAACAAGGAGGTCATTTCTCAAGTTCCTCCTGGGGCCTGGAGATAGAACCGAGGCTGGTACAAACACTGGCATTCAGAACCTGAGGAGGCTACTGCACTCCTAACTGTAAAGGTGTGTGAGTGTGTGTATTACCCTGAGCGAAGGCCTCCTGCACGTCCCCTCCCACACCCATGAGTGAGTCCTGAGGGGCGTGAGTGGGTGTGGTGCCGGCAGACTCTGACTGGGTTGGCATGGGGATGGACCGACTGACTGTGTGGCTGGGAGACGAGCGGGGGGAGCCAGGTCCCTGAGTCTGAAACAGGAAACAGGAAGCATGGTTAGCGTGACTCTAGGTGTCACTTCCTGTCACTGTTTCAGTAGTAGCAGTAGTACACCAGTGCAGTAACAACCAGTGATCATCCACATTGATCTATCTAATGTTTGTGGGGCTATTTCTATACTGAATGACTCAGTTATTAGGATTCTCATTAGCTACAGCAGCTACTCTTCCTGGGGTACACATACATGACGAAGTACAGAACAGTAATAGATAAGAAGAACATAAGATATTACATTAAATATAAAATAGGGGCATCCCGAGTGGTGCAGCGGTCTAAGGCACTACATCTCAGTGTTGTGAGTCCTATAGGGCGGCACACAATTGGCCCAGTGTCGTCCGGGTTAGAAGAGGGTTTGCCCGGGGGGGCTTTACTTGGCTCATCGTACTCTAGCGACTCCTTGTGGCAGGCCGGGCTACTGCGAGCTGACCTCGGTCATCGGTTGAAAGGTGTTTCCTCTGACACATTGGTGTAGCTGGCTTCTGGGTTAAGCGAGCGGGCGTTAAGAAGCGCGGCTTGGCAGGTCATGTTTTGGAGGACACATGACTCAACCTTTGCCTCTCCCAAGCCAGTTGGGGACTTGCATTGATGAGACAAGATCGTAAAAAAATATGAGTTATATATAGGAAAGACAACTAGAGACAACAAACATGCTATTTACACACTATTCATATATATTAATATTATTATATACAGTACAGTTAAATTAGATCTTTAGAAAGAGGAGAAGCGCTGTGGTACAATATGTTTTGTATCTGTTTTTTAAAGATAAACATCTGGTGGCAGAGTATTACATGATGACATGGCTCCATACAAAACAAAATCTGTTTTTGGTTTGGGTATCGTGAAGAAACCCATAGTAGCATGTCTGGTGGGATATGTATGTCTGTTCAAAGTGTATGCAAAACGATTATTTAAGTGGTTAGCCATTTTCAACACACAAATGATTCTTAAAAAGACTAGAAGAGAAGTCGTCAATTTCTCCTCAACCATGAAAGACTATCATGCATGTTGTTGATGTTAGCTCAGTGTGTGAAGTTAAGGGTAAGGCGTGTTGCTTTGTTTTGAACCAGCTGCAGCTTTGCGAGGTCTTTCTTTGCTGCACCTGACCATATGGACAGTAATCAAGATCAGACAAGATGAAAGCCTGAACAACTAGTACAGTTGATCTTTGTGTCATAAACTCAAAACATCTTTTAATAACAGACATACCTCTACCTCTTCACAATAACTTTGTCAATATGACTTGACCCTGATAACTGACCATCCAATTTTACTCCTAGGAGTTCAGCTGCTTTGAACCAAATACAATGCTTTTGGTTTTAGATGTATGTAAGACCAGTTTATTGTTAATGACCCATTCTGACACTGACTATAACTCCTAAGAGTCTCATTGAGCTCACTGGCTGTAGGTGCTGATGTGTGGAGTGTGCAATCATCAGCATATATAGTAATTTTGGCTTCTTGTAAGACAAGTGGCAAATCATTTGTAAAAAATAGAGTAGAGTAACGGCCCAAGGGAACTGCCCTGAGGGATACCACACTGTACATATCTGACGTTCGAGAAGCTTCCATTGAAGAATACTCTCGGAGTTCTGTTGGATAAGTAACTCTCCAACCATGTGATGGCAGGTGAAGTAAAGCCATAACAAGTTAACTTTTTCAATAACGAATTATGATCAATAACATCAAAGGCTGCAGTGAAATTTTACACTACAGCTCCAACTATAATCTTATTATCAGAGTCAGTGCAGTGCAGTACAAGTTGAGTGCACTTCCTTATATGCATGTTGAAAGTCAGTAGTTAACTTAACAAAAAAATAGCACTGTATTTGTTCAAACACAATTCTCTCCATCTGTTTACTAAGAACAGGCAGCAAACTGATTGGGCGGCTGTAAGAGACAGCAAAGGGCGCTTTATTATTTTTAGGCAGTGAAATTACTCTAGCTTCCTTCCATGCCTGTGGGCACACACTCCTTTAGGCTTTGGCAAAAGGGGTGGTAATACAGTCTGCTACCATTCTTAATATTTCACCATTTAGGTTATTTATACCTGGTGGCTTATCATTATTGATGGATAACAACTGTTTTTCCACCTCTTTTGCACAAAATTTACCAAATTCAAAACAGCAATCATTCTCTTTCATTATTAGATCATCAATACACAAATACGATGGTTCACTGTTCAATATTGTCATTTCACTTCTCAGTTTGTCCACTTTACCGGTGAAATAGTAATTGAAATGATTGTCCATATAAAAAGGTTTTGTGATAAATGACCCATCAGCTTCAATGAACGATTATTTGGGTTTTCTGCCCATAATGTCATTATTTTTATAATTTATTTTGTTTTGGTAAAATATACAGTACCAGTCAAAAGTTTGAACACAGCTACAAATTTAAGTGTTTTTCTTTATTCTTTACTATTTTCTACATTGTAGAATGATAGTGAATAAATAAAAACTATGAAATTACACATATTGATTCATGTAGTAACCAAAAAAATGTCAAACAAATTAGATTTTAGATTCTTCAAAGTAGCCACCCTTTGCCTTGATGACAGCTTTGCACACTCTTGACATTCTCTCAACCAGCTTCACTTGGAATGCTGGGATGGGATGGCATATTGCTTCAGAATGCTGTGGTAGCCATGCTGGTTAAATGTGCGTTGAATTCTAAATAAATTACATAAAATCTCACCAGCAAAGCACCCCCACACCATCACACCTTCTGCTCCATGCTTCACGGTGGGAACCACACATGCGGAGATCATCCATTCACCTACTCTGCATCTCACAAAGACACGGCGGTTGGAACCAAAAATCTAACATTTGGACTCATCAGACCAAAGGACAGATTTCCACCGGTCTAATGTCCATTGCTCGTGTTTCTTGGCCCAAGCAAGTCTCTTCTTCTTATTGGTGTTCTTTAGTAGTGGTTTCTTTGCAGCAATTCAACCATGAAGGTCTAATTCACACAGTCTCATCTGAACAGTTGATGTTGAGTTGTGTCTGTTACTTGAACTCTGTGAAGCATTTATTTGGCCTACAATTTCTAAGGCTGGTAACTCTAATGAACTTATCCTCTGCAGCAGAGGTAACTCTAGGTCTTCCTTTCCTGTGGCGGTCATCATGAGGGCCAGTTTCATCATAGCGCTGCATTGGTTTTTGCGACTGCACTTTCAAAGTTGTTGAAATGTTCCGCAATGACTGACCTTCATGTCTTAAAGTAATGACTGGCTGTCGTTTCCTTTTGCTTATTTGAGCTGTTCTTGTGGCCTTGGTCCTTTACAAAATAGGGCTATCTTCTGTATACCACCCCTACCTTGTCACAACACAACTGATTGGCTCACACACATTAAGTGTTAACAAATCAACTTTTAACAAGGCACACTTGCTAATTGAAATGCATTCCTGGTGACTACCTCATGAAGCTGGTTGAGAGAATGCCAAGATTGTGCAAAGCTGCCATCAAGGCAGCTAAATATATAGAATCTCAAATATATTTAGATTTGTTTAACACTTTTTGGTGTTTAACCCTAACCCTAATTTCATAGTTTTCATGTCTTCACTATTACTCTACAACGTAGAAAATACTATTACTCTACAACGTAGAATAACTTGAATGAGTAGGTGTGTCCATTTTTTTTACCCCTTTCCTCCCCAATTTCGTGGTAGTTACAATCTTGTCCCATGGCTGCAACTCCCTCAAGGACTTGCGTCCTCTGAAACACAACCCAGCCAAGCTGCACTGCTTCTTGACACACTGCTCGCTTAACCGGAAGCCAGCCGCACCAATGTGTCGGAGTATACATCGTACACCTGGCGACCGAACATGTCAGAATGCATTGCACACAGCCCACCACAGGAGTCGCTAGTGCGCGATGGGACAAGAACATCCCTGCTGGCCAAACCCTCCCCGAACCAGGACGATGCTGGGCCAATTGGGCGCCGTCCCATGGGTTTCCAGGTCACGGCCGGCTGCGACAGAGCCTGGATTGGAACCAGACCACTGTGCCACTCGGGAGGTCCAAGTCCAAACTTTTGACTTGTACTGTGTATTCAGTTGAAGTCGGAAGTTTACATACACTTAGGTTGGAGTCATTAAAACTCCATTTTTAACCACTCCACAAATTTCTTGTTAACAAACTATAGTTTTGGCAAGTATGTTAGGACACCTACATTGTGCATGACACAAGTCATTTTTCTAACAATTGTTTACAGACAGATTATTTCACTTATAATTCACTGTATCACAATTCTAGTGGGTCAGAAGCTTACATACACTACGTTGACTGTGCCTTTAAACAGCTTGGAAAATTCCAGAATATTATGTCATGGCTCTAGAAGCTTCTGTTAGGCTAATTGACATCATTTGAGTCAATTGGAGGTGTACCTGTGGATGTATTTCAAGGCCTACCTTCAAACTCAGTGCATCTTTGCTTGACATCATGGGGAAATCAAAAGAAATCAGCCAAGACCTCAGAAAAAAATGGTAGACCTCCACAAGTCTGATTCATCCTTGGGAGCAATTTCTAAATGCCTGAAGGTACCACGTTTATCTGTACAAACAATAGTATGCAAGTATAAACACCATGGGACCACACAGACGTCATAACGCTCAGGAAGGAGACGTGTTCTGTCGCCTAGAAATGAACGTACTTTGGTGCAAAAAGTGCAAATCAATCCCAGAACAACAGCAAAGGACCTTGTGAAGATGATGGAGGAAACAGGTACAGAAGTATCTATATCTACAGTAAAATGAGTCATATATCGTCATAACCTGAAAGGCCGCTCAGCAAGGAAGAATCCACTGCTCCAAAACCGCCATAAAAAAGCCACACTATGGTTTGCAACTGCACATGGGGACAAAGATTGTACTTTTTGGAGAAATATCCTCTGGTCTGATGAAACAAAAATATAACTATTTGGCCATAATGACCATCAATATGTTTGGAGGAAAAAGGGGGAGGCTTGCACGCCGAAGAACACCATCCCAACCGTGAAGTACCGGGGTGGCAGCATCATGTTGTGGGGGTGCTTTGCTGTAGGAGGGACTGGTGCACTTCACAAAATAGATGGCATCATGAGGTAGGAAAATTATGTGGATATATTGAAGCAACATCTCAAGACATCAGTCAGGAAGTTAAAGCTTGGTCGCAAATGGGTCTTCCAAATGGAAAATGACCCCAAGCATACTTCCAAAGTTGTTGGCTTAAGGACAACAAAGTCAAGGTATTAGAGTGGCCATCACAAAAAGCCCTGACCTCAATCCTATAGAACATTTGTGGGCAGAACTGAAAAAGTGTGTGTGAGCAAGGAGGCCTACAAACCTGAGTCAGTTACACCAGCTCTGTCAAGAGGAATGGGCCAAAATGCACCCAACTTATTGTAGGAAGCTTGTGGAAGGCTACCCGAAACGTTTGACCCATGTTAAACAATTTATAGGCAATGCTACCAAATACTAATTGAGTGTATGTAAACTTCTGACCCACTGAAATAAATCATTCTCTCAACTATTATTCTGACATTTCACATTCTTAAAATAAAGTGGTGATCCTGACTGACCTAGACAGGAAGTTTTCCTAGGATTAAATGTCAGGAATTGTGAAAAACTCAGTTGAAATGTATTTGGCTAATGTGTATGTAAACTTCCGACTTCAACTGTACATATTTAGTCACAACATTTCTCAATTGACAGTATATGAAACAATCAGCTGAGCAGCCAGACTTGTTTGCAACCTTTTTTGCATACTTTCTTTGAACCATAACATTTTCAATTCACAATCTTTCCAGAGGGCTCTAACAGTTCTTAGTTAGTTGCATGTTTGTCAACAATTGGCAAGAATAATATCACAAATACTCCCAAGTGTTTTATCTGGATTCTCTTCCTTATACACATCAGACCAACATACCAACATACACTACCGTTAAAAAATTTGGGGTCACATAGAAATGTCTTTGTTTTTGAAAGAAAAGCACTTTTTTTTGCCAATTAAAATAACATCAAATTGATCAGGCATACAGTGTAGACATTGTTAATGTTGTAAATGACTATTGTAGCTGGAAACTGCTGATTTTTTATGGAATATCTACATAGGTGTACAGAGGCCCATTATCAGCAACCATCACTCCTGTGTTCCAATGGCACGTTATGTTAGCTAATCCAAGTTTATCATTTTAAAAGGCTAATTGATCATGAGATAACCCTTTTGCGATTATGTTATCACCGCTGAAAATCTGGCCTTCTTTAGACTAGTTGAGAATCTGGAGCATCAGCATTTGTAGGTTCGATTACAGGCTCAAAATGGCCTTTCTTCTGAACCTAGTCAGTCTATTCTTGTTCTGAGAAATGAAGGATAGAAATGAAGGCTTCCATGCGAGAAATTGACAAGAAACTGAAGATCTCGTACAATGCTGTGTACCTTCACAGAACAGCGCAAACTGGCTCTAACCAGAATAGAAAGAGGAGTGGGAGGCCCCGGTGCACAATTGAGCAAGAGGACAAGTATATTAGAGTGCCTAGATTGAGAAACAGACGCCTCACAAGTCTTCAACTGGCAGCTTCATTAAAAAATACCGGCAAGGCCTCCCGGGTGGCGCAATGGTTAAGGGCGCTGTACTGCAGCGCTAGCTGTGCCACCAGAGACTCTGGGTTCGTGCCCAGGCTCTGTCGCAACCAGCCGCGACCGGGGGGCCTGTGGGGCGACACACAATTGGCCTAGCGTCGTCTGGGTTAAGGAGGGTTTGGCCGGTAGGGATATCATGGTCTCATTGCGCACCAGCGACTCCTGTGGCGGGCCGGGCGCACAGTGTTTCCTCCAACACATTGGTGCGGCTGGCTTCCGGGTTGGATGCACGCTGTGTTAAGAAGCAGTGCGGCTTGGTTGGGTTGTGTATCGGTTGTGTATCGGAGAACGCATGACTTTCAACCTTCGTCTCTCCCGAGCCCGTACGGGAGTTGTAGCGATGAGACAAGATAGTAGCTACTAACAATTGGATATCATGAAATTGAGGAGGAAAAGGGGGTAAAAAAAAGTACCCGCAAAACCCCAGTCTCAATGTCAATAGTGAAGAGGTGACTCTGGGATGCTGGCCTTTTAGGCAGTTCCTCCTGAGAAAACATTTTGTATGATCTCTTATAAATAACTTTAGGCCCTTCCTTGTTATTGCCACAATATTATGGTCACCACAGTCAATGGGAACTGATATTGCTTCGGAGCAAATCTCTGCAGCATTGGTGAATATATAATCAATGCAAGTGGATGTCACAGATCCACCACTATTGGACAACACTCTAGTTGGTTGAGTGATAACCTGAGTCATGTTACAGTCATTACTCACAGTAAGAAGCTTCCTCTTGAGAGGACAACTACATGATTACCAGTCAATGTTCAGGTCACCAATAAAATACATTTCTCTGATAACATCAGGGTTCTTATCTAACATCACACACATTCTCCAGATACTGACAGTTTCCACATGGTGACCTATAGCAGCACCCTAAAAGAAGAGGCTTCAGATGAGGCAGGTGAACCTTCAACCACAGCACTTCTACTTCACTTGTGATGAGATCCTCTCTGAGCTCCCCCTATAGAGATTCCTGTCTTTTCTATAGATGTTATATCCTTGTACTCCTACTGCTGTATCAAAGGTGTGTTATAAGAGGGTCTCAGAAATTGCTAATATATCCATATTATCTAAGATTAGCAAATTACTAATGTCATGAACTTTGTTTATGAGGTTACATATATTTATGAGGTAACTTTAACCCTTTCCTGGGTATCTTATGCAAAACTCAATGATAATAGGTTGTATTTTTAATTATTCTATTTCTGATAATAAGAAAGAAGGAATTCATGGATTTGTTTGCAGATTCTGTTCAGCAGATGCCTCGTCTGGTTTAGCTCGGCTGCAGCAGGGTGCTCTATTCTTTGTGTTGCTACTGCATAGCTTTCTTGCTGGACTGTTGGTCTCTTGTGATTGGGGTGCTGTCCTGTTAGCATGGGGGGTAGCTGGGTGGGTGGAATTCATGAAGTTATGAATCTCCATAGGTCTGTATGGGGAACATAAAGTAGGGATTGTAGTTTTGGTCAGGAAAACCTCAGGGCCCTACTCCTCATCACTGCGTGAAACCTCTAAGAGTTGTGTCAGTAATAGCATGATTCCAAAATTGTTAATTATAATATTATAAGACCCAGTAATGGAGCAAAAATTGCTAAAGTTCAGGCCAATAGAATTTTCTGCTGAAAAAGCTGTTATGTTAAGCATGTTTATCCAAAAACACATCCATGGTTGGTGAGCAACAAACATAGAGCACGTGCCATAATGCATTTTAGGTCCATTTAACAGCACTTTATATTAAGTCCAAATTATTTAAATATCTAACATGCTGTTAGTTCATCTGACTGCCGCATTTTCAGTTCCCATGAGAACTGATCAAATATTGTCAGCAAAACAACAAACATCACATTCAGAAGTTTCTTTGTAAGAAGCATTAGTTATTTTAGGTTTCACTGACAAACTTACAGCTTGCTTCCTTTCCTCCTCCTGTTGAGAGAAACGTTATTCATGTACTGTCCCAAAAGCACACAATAGTAAAATCAATCAATGAAGACAATTTCTTTCATATGTAAAAACTTATTGGGATTTTCTCCCATATAGTAGGCTTTAGCAAGTCTGATGCTAGCATGGTTATGCTAGATTGGGCTAACTGGTTTAGCATTGATCCCTTCATTGGAGTGATTAGATTGATAGCCTTACCATTTAAGTCAGTACAGTAAGCAGTTTGTGTAAGGCTTCTTAAACCCTTTCTCCATTGACTGTTGTTGTGTCTGACTGACTAAATTGTATCCTATATCCAGTTTTATTTTGTGAGTTATGTTGTTTGTATGTTGTCAGTACATATGATCCAAACACTGTCCTTAGCAGAATGACCAGTAGAAGGTCTGGAAAAGGTTATATCTCAAACATTTTAACATGAAGAAACTGGGGAACACAAACACATTTTTTGTAAAGAGACGTATGGATTTTGGTAAGAAGATGAGAAAGGAATACTTGTCAAACCAGAGGAACTCAGGATTTACTTAAGATATGAAAACTTCCTTATGATGAAGCCCCAGTGACATTTGAAGAAGTGCTCCCTCTAGTGGTGGGATAATGAAAAGTGTGTTGGATTTTCTACCCTTCTCATTTGCAGGCCAACATTACAGTAGAAATGAAACGGTATGGCTTGAAACTGTGTGGCTTTCTCACACACCTTCAGCAGCAGCATCAGCTGCTCCAGCTGTACCATGAGTTCCCTGCGACTCTCCTGCAGAGCAGACATCCTCTGCTCCAGCTCATCTTTGCGTTGCCTGGTAGAGGGAGAAAAAAACATAATAAACTCAGCAAAAAAAGAAACGTCCCTTTTTCAGGACCCTGTCTTTCAAAGATAATTTGTAAAAATCAAAATAACTTCACAGATCTTCATTGTAAAGGGTTTAAACACCATTTCCCATGCTTGTTCAATGAACAATAAACAATTAATGAACATGCACCCGTGGAACGGTCATTAAGACACTAACAGCTTACAGACGGTAGGCAATTAAGGTCACCTGCACAGCATCAGTACATCCGAACATCACACCTGTGAGACAGGTACAAGATGGCAACAACAACTGCCCGAGTTACACCAGGAACGCACAACCCCCCCATCAGTGTTCAGACTGTCTACAAGACTGTCAGACTGTCTACAGGCTGAGAGAGGCTGGACTCGCGTTTATCGCCGAAGGAATGAGCGTTACACCAAGGCCTGTAGTCTGGAGCGGGATCGATTTGGAGGTGGACGGTCTGTCATGGTCTGGGGCGGTGTGTCACAGCATCATCGGACTGAGCTTGTTGTCATTGTAGGCAATCTCAACGCTGTGCGTTACAGGGAAGACATCCTCCTTCCTCATGTGGTACCCTTCTTGCAGGCTCATCCTGACATGAACCCCCAGCATGACAATGCCTCCAGCCATACTGCTTGTTCTCTGCATGATTTCCTGCAAGACAGGAATGTCAGTGTTCTGCCATGGCTAGTGAAGAGCGGAGATCTCAATCCCATTGAGCACATCTGGGACCTGTGGGATCAGAGGGTGAGGGCTAAGGCCATTCTCCCCAGAAATGTCCGGGAACTTGCAGATGCCTCGGTGGAAGAGTGGGGTAACATCTCACAGCAAGAACTGGCAAATCTGGTGCAGTCCATGAGCAGGAGATGCACTGCAGTACTTAATGCAGCTGGTGGCCACACCAGATACTGACTGTTACTTTTGATTTTGACCCGCCCTTTGTTCAGGAACACATTATTCAATATTTGTTAATCACATGTCTGTGGAACTTTGTGTCAGTTTGTGTTTCAGTTGTTGAATCTTATGTTCATACAAATAATAACACGTTAATTTTGCTGAAAATAAACACAGTTGACAGTGAGAGGACGTTTCTTTTTTTGAGTCTATATACAAATTGAATTGTCCATTTAAATGGTCACAGATTGTTTTGTAGAAGAATTTGAGATGGGTCTACCTGAGAAGCCGTAGCTCGGCCAGCAGAGTGGGGTTCTGTTGGGACGTGCATGTGGGAGGCTGTGAGGCCTGCTCGTGCTGCACTCTCAGACGCTGGATCTCCTGCAAGATCTCTCTGTGACACACACAAACACAGGCCAGTTGAAGCTAGTATGTCACATACAGTGCCTTGCGAAAGTATTCGGCCCCCTTGAACTTTGCGACCTTTTGCCACATTTCAGGCTTCAAACATAAAGATATAAAACTGTATTTTTTTGTGAAGAATCAACAACAAGTGGGACACAATCATGAAGTGGAACGACATTTATTGGATATTTCAAACTTTTTTAACATATCAAAAACTGAAAAATTGGGCGTGCAAAATTATTCAGCCCCCTTAAGTTAATACTTTGTAGCGCCACCTTTTGCTGCGATTACAGCTGTAAGTCGCTTGGGGTATGTCTCTATCAGTTTTACACATCGAGAGACTGACATTTTTCCCATTCCTCCTTGCAAAACAGCTCGAGCTCAGTGAGGTTGGATGGAGAGCATTTGTGAACAGCAGTTTTCAGTTCTTTCCACAGATTCTCAATTGGATTCAGGTCTGGACTTTGACTTGGCCATTCTAACACCTGGATATGTTTATTTTTGAACCATTCCATTGTAGATTTTGCTTTATGTTTTGGATCATTGTCTTGTTGGAAGACAAATCTCTGTCCCAGTCTCAGGTCTTTTGCAGACTCCATCAGGTTTTCTTCCAGAATGGTCCTGTATTTGGCTCCATCCATCTTCCCATCAATTTTAACCATCTTCCCTGTCCCTGCTGAAGAAAAGCAGGCCCAAACCATGATGCTGCCACCACCATGTTTGACAGTGGGGATGGTGTGTTCAGGGTGATGAGCTGTGTTGCTTTTACGCCAAACATAACGTTTTGCATTGTTGCCAAAAAGTTCAATTTTGGTTTCATCTGACCAGAGCACCTTCTTCCACATGTTTGGTGTGTCTCCCAGGTGGCTTGTGGCAAACTTTAAACAACACTTTTTATGGATATCTTTAAGAAATGGCTTTCTTCTTGCCACTCTTCCATAAAGGCCAGATTTGTGCAATATACGACTGATTGTTGTCCTATGGACAGTCTCCCACCTCAGCTGTAGATCTCTGCAGTTCATCCAGAGTGATCATGGGCCTCTTGGCTGCATCTCTGATCAGTCTTCTCCTTGTATGAGCTGAAAGTTTAGAGGGACGGCCAGGTCTTGGTAGATTTGCAGTGGTCTGATACTCCTTCCATTTCAATATTATCGCTTACACAGTGCTCCTTGGGATGTTTAAAGCTTGGGAAATCTTTTTGTATCCAAATCCGGCTTTAAACTTCTTCACAACAGTATCTCGGACCTGCCTGGTGTGTTCCTTGTTCTTCATGATGCTCTCTGCGCTTTTAACGGACCTCTGAGACTATCACAGTGCAGGTGCATTTATACGGAGACTTGATTACACACAGGTGGATTGTATTTATCATCATTAGTCATTTATAGGTCAACATTGGATCATTCAGAGATCCTCACTGAACTTCTGGAGAGAGTTTGCTGCACTGAAAGTAAAGGGGCTGAATAATTTTGCACGCCCAATTTTTCAGTTTTTGATTTGTTAAAAAAGTTTGAAATATCCAATAAATGTCGTTCCACTTCATGATTGTGTCCTACTTGTTGTTGATTCTTCACAAAAAAATACAGTTTTATATCTTTATATTTGAAGCCTGAAATGTGGCAAAAGGTCGCAAAGTTCAAGGGGGCCGAATACTTTCGCAAGGCACTGTATGTAGGCTTTCTGAAGTAGTTTTGTTTGTGTGATTTAGATGGTGTGATGGATTACAGGGGGGTCTACCAGCTAGCTTGACGACATTAAGACTTGAGTTGCTTTTGTATTTTTCTGGTACTACCATGCAAACAGGGCTACAGCCCATTTGAATAACTATCAACCACAGTTTGTGTGGGAAGCACATTGAGTACCACATTAAATAATCTATCACATTCCTTTCATGTAATTTGGCACGATGGCAGGGCTGGAAAGAATAGGTGAACAGAGAGAGAAAAGCAAATCCAGATGGAAACCATCCCTGACCTGTTTTTGCTCTCTAGCTCAGCAATAAGCTGCCTCTGCTGCTTGTTGGCATCCAGAGAGAAAGAGATGTCGTTGGGGACCCTCTGCTGCTGTTGCTGGAAGACACATGACATAATCATTAAACAACGGGGACACATGATATTATCATTACACACAGGGACACATACCATTATCATTACAAATGGGGACATTATGACATCATCATTACACACAGGGACACATGACACCATCATTACCCACAGAGACATGACATTATCATTACACACAGAGATGTATGACACTATCAGTACGCACAGAGACATGACATTATCATTACACACAGAGACACATTACATTATCTACAGTATTGAGGTCATCTGGCTGATGTTATTTCCTTATACACTACTACATAGCAGTGACATAAGTAGCCACAGCGAACACTGATGGGTCAAGATTACAGGCACGAGCGCTTCCTGAATGGGTAACCTGACTACGGAAAACAGGCCTTTGGAACAAATGTGTATTCGTGCTGGGCACATGTCAGGATGCTATTCACGGTATTTTCTCCCACTATGACCTCAGATGGCATGTGTGTCTCACCGCGGCAGCTGCGTCAGAGGCCAGTCTAGAAGCGTAGCGGGCGATGAGACTGTGCTCTTCCTCCTGGTGGGAACTGCTCTCCAGCAAACTAATCAACAGGTGGAGAGAGGAGGGGAGACAGTCATCTGTCATCTACATATTTACTGCAGTGAGGTAACTAGACACACAGACACAAAATATTGCTGCCAAATATAAAGAGTAGTTCTGCACTTACTTACATTACTGTACATCAATTTCAAATGATAATTGGAACAGTATCTGTATGATTGGTTAGTTAATTATAATGTATTTACATGCAAACTGGAGAGTAGTTTCTATTGACTCCCATGTCAATTGTTGATGCTATTTACAGATAAAACTATAAAAAGGTTCTCGGCTGCACATTTTTGGGCCAAAATCACAGCCATGTTGCTGAAGCCACGCACGCACACACGCACACGCACTATAAGCACTAAGGAACAACATTCAGCTTATACAAATGCTAAGGAAAGTTACATGCAGTTGAATCTGTAAGTGTTTTCCATCTGCAGAAAGATCTCTAAGATGATGCTACTACAGAGTCCACAGAGGCGGAGCAAAGCAGGAGAGAAGAGCAGCACGGACCCAAGCAGATGATTCCTACTAATCTTAGCACCCTCACAAAATAGTCCTTTCAGATGGATACTTCAGTAAACGGTCAGTAGCTTCCACTGGATCATTTTGTAAAGGTCTGAGTTTCCAATATTACAGGTAGAAATAGTTGATATTTATCATACAGCATTTGTTGAAACTCATAAAGACGCATTAAAGTCCAAGAAACAAAATCCAATCAATGTATTTACTGTAACAGTCCAAGATGTTATAATAAAGGACAAACATAAACACAGATATTCTCTACAAATAACTGATTACTGCCACAGCAAAGAAGGAAACGCAGCAAAGTCTAATCTGTCATCATAAGCACATTAAAATGACAATTCTAGGGCAAGAAACTAGGTTTTCACTATATGAAGAGCAAAACAAATGCAACTTTGTACAGCCCTGTAACAACTTCATGAGCAAAATAGCGTTGATTTAGCCTTCCAACACCTATTGCTTAGTAACAGCTGGCGAAAGCAGTATGGTTTATGAAAAGTGTTTAGCTACATTACTGCATGACAACTTTTAAAAGACAAGTCAATGGATTGTGAATGCACATACAATGGCTTGCGAAAGTATTCACCCCCTTGGCATTGTTCCTATTTTGTTGCCTTACAACATGGAATTAAAATGAATATTTTGGGGGTTTGTATCATTTGATTTACACAACATGCCTACCACTTTGAAGATGCAAAATATAATTTATTGTGAAACAAACATCTTGCAATCCAAGATGGCGTAGCAGTCAGACGTCTTTGTCTTGTCTCGTCCCATGTGTATATATATTTTTCTTCGCGTTCTTTTTAATATTTTTCTTAAACCTCAACTTCAAAATACTCTCCTGCAACCCGCCTCACCCAATGTGGTGTGGATCTGTTTGTTTTTTTCCTAAAGTATTTCTATTTACATCCAAACTGGAATACCTCAACTGAAGCCAGCTAGCTAACTAGCTACCAGCTATCAGTCAGCTAACCACTGCTAGCAGTCATCAGCTAACCTTTAGCTCGGAAATCTCTCTCCAGTTCGTACAACGCGTTTCAAACCAGAGCATACCGGACCTATTTTTCTCTCCATATCCCCGAATTCCTACCACAAACTCGGAACCTTTTCATCTGGATCATCACAGCTAGCTAATCGCAACGGTTGACTACTCCTGGCTAACATTTCCGTCCCTGAGCTAGCACCAACTAGCCTGGGGCTAGCCCATGCTTGACCCATCTCCCGACTCACTCCTGGGCTACAATATCCGGACCCCTTCTACTGCCGGAACCCCGCCAATCCTCTACGACTGGAATACCGACATAATCTGCCCGAGGATTCCAACAGGCCCCTCAGGCGCGACGCCCGCTGAAGGCCCATTCTGCTAACCTGCTAGGACTGCTAGCTACCTACTTGGAACCCTCCTAACTCCACGACTGGTCTATCGATGTCACCGCACGATGAGGCAAAAGCAGACTTACCCCCATCGCGACGTCCCCCAAAGGCCAACTGGCTAGCCCCGGTCAACTAACTGCTAGCTTGCCTGCCCCGGTCTGCTAACTGCTGGCCCCTGCTAACTGCTTGCCTGCTAACCCGGTCTGCTAAC
This sequence comes from Oncorhynchus nerka, assembly GCF_034236695.1. Lineage (NCBI taxonomy): Eukaryota > Metazoa > Chordata > Actinopteri > Salmoniformes > Salmonidae > Oncorhynchus > Oncorhynchus nerka. Next base: position 28,390,799 of record NC_088424.1, on the reverse strand, counting down.
TGCTAGCTTGCCAGCCCCGGTCTGCTAACTGCTAGCTTGTTTAGCCCCGGCCTACTAACTGTTAGCGTGTTAGCATCGGCCTGCTAACTGTGCTAACTGTCTGAATCGCCGTGTTCCCAGTCAGCCCAACCACTCACTGGACCCATATGTTCACCTGGCTACGCATGCCTCTCTCTAATATCAATATGCCTCGTCCATTACTGTCCTGGTTAGTGATTACTGTCTTATTTCACTGTAGAGCCTCTAGCCCTGCTCAATATGCCTTAACCAACCATGTTGTTCCACCTCCTACATATGCGATGACATCACCTGGTTTAAACATCTCTAGAGACTATATCTCTCTCATCATTACTCAATGCCTAGGTTTCGCTCCAATGTACTCACATCCTACCTTACCTTTGTCTGTACACTATGCCTTGAATCTATGCTATCGTGCCCAGAAACCTGCTCCTTTTACTCTCTATTCCGAATGTGCTAGACGGCCAGTTCGTATAGCATTTAGCCGTACCCTTATCCTACTTCTCCTCTGGTGATGTAGAGGTTAATCCAGGTCCTGCAGTGCCTAGCTCCACTCCCACTCCCCAGGTGCTCTCATTTGCATGTTAACATTAGAAGCCTACTCCCTAAGTTTGTTTTACTCACTGATTTAGCACACACTGCCAACCCGGATGTCTTAGCCGTGTCTGAATCCTGGCTTAGGAAAACCACCAAAAACCCTGAAATCTCCATCGCTATCTATAACATTTTCTGCCAAAATAGAACTGCCAAAGGGGGCGGCGTTGCAATCTACTGCAAAGATAGCCTGTCTGTAACCAAGTCTGTATCCAAACAATTCGAGCTTCTACTTCTAAATATTCCTCTTTCCAGAAACAAGTCTCTCATTGTTTCCGCTTGCTCATAATTGCCATTGATAAGAGACATTACTGTGCAGCCGTATTCATCGACTTGGCCAAGGCTTTCGATTCTGTCAATCACCACATTCTTATTTGCAGACTCGACAGCCTTGGTTTCTCAAATGATTGCCTCGCCTGGTTCACCAACTACTTCTCTGATAGAGTTCAGTGTGTCAAATCGGAGGGCCTGTTGTCCGTACCTCTGGCATTCTCTATGGGGGTGCCACAGGGTTCAATCCTCAGGCCGACTCTTCTCTGTATACAGTACATCAATGATGTTGCTCTTCTGCTGGTGATTCTCTGGTACACCTCTACGCAGACGACACCATTCAGTATACTTCTGGCCCCTCTTTGGACACTGTGTTAACTAACCTCCAGACGAGCTTCAATGCCATACAACTCTCCTTCCGTGGCCTCCAACTGCTCTTAAACGCAAGTAAAACTAAATGCATGCTATTCAACCGATCACTGCCCGCACCTGCTCGCCCGTCCAGCATCACTACTCTGGGCAGCTCTGACTTAGAATACGTGGACAACTACAAAAACCTAGGTGTCTGGTTGGACTGTAAACTCTCCTTCCAGACTCACATTAAGCATCTCCAATCCAAAATTAAATCTAGAATTGGCTTCCTATATCGGAACAAAGCATCTTTCACTCATGCTGCCAAACATACCCTTGTAAAACTGACCATCCTACCGATCCTCGACTTCGGTGATGTTATCTATAAAATAGCCTCCAACACTCTACTCAACAAACTGGATGCAGTCTATCACAGTGCCTTCCATTTTGTCACCAAAGCCCCTTACACTACCCACCATTGCGACCTGTACGCTCTAGTTGGTTGGCCCTCGCTTCATACTCATCGCCAAACCCACTGGCTACAGGTTATCTACAAGTCTCTGCTAGTTAAAGCCCCGCCTTATCTCAGCTCACTGGTCACCATAGCAGCTCCCACTCGTAGCACGCGCTCCAGCAGGTACGTATATCTCACTGGTCACCCCAAAGCCAATTCCTCTTTTGGTCGTCTTTCCTTCCAGTTCTCTGCTGCCAATGACTGGAACTAACTGCAAAAATCTCTGAAACTGGAGACTCACATCTCACTAGCTTTAAGCACCAGCTGTCAAAGCAGCTCACAGATCACTGCACCTGTACATAGCCCATCTGTAAACAGCCCATCTATCTACTTACCTCACCCCATACAGTATTTATTTATCTTGCTCCCCAGTATCTCTACATGCACATTCATCTTCTGCACATCTACCATTCCAGTGTTTAATTGCTATATTGTAATTACTTCGCCACCATGGCCTATTTATTGCCTTAGCTCCCTTATCTTACCTCATTTGCACTCAGTGTATATAGACTTTTTGTTTTCTTTTGTTCTAATGTATTATTGACTATGTTTTGTTTATTCCATGTGTAACTCTGTGTTGTTGTATGTGTAGAATTGCTATGCTTTATCTTGGCCAGGTCGCAGTTGCTAATGAGAACTAGCCTACCTGGTTAAATAAAGGTGGAATAAAAAAGTTTACAGCATTTACGGCTGCAAGTCTCTTGGGGTATGTCTCTATAAGCTTGGCATATCTAGCCACTGGGATTTTTGCCCATTCTTCAAGGCAAAACTGCTCCAGCTCCTTCAAGTTGGATGGGTTCGGCTGGTGTACAGCAATCTTCAAGTCATACCACAGATTCTCAATTGGATTGAGGTCTGGGCTTTGACTAGGCCATTCCAAGACATTTAAATGTTTCCCCTTAAATCACTCAAGTGTTCCTTTCACAGTATGTTTAGGGCCATTGTCCTGCTGGAAGGTGAACCTCTGTCCCAGTCTCAAATCTCTGGAAGACTGAAACAGGTTTCCCTCAAGATTTTCCCTTTATTTAGCAACATCCCTGCTGATGGAAAAACATCCCAACAGCATGATGCTGCCACCACCATGCTTCACTGTGGGGATGGTAGCTCGGGGTGATGAGAGGTATTGGGTTTGAACCAGACATAGCGTTTTCCTTGATGGCCAAAAAGCTACATTTTTGTCTTATCGACCAGAGTACCTTCTTCTATATGTTTGGGGAGTCTGCCACATGCCTTTTGGTGAACACCAAACGTGTTTGCTTATTTTTTCTTAAAAAAGCAATGACTTTTTTTCTGGCCACTTTTCTGTAAAGCCCAGCTCTGTGGAGTGTACAGCTTAAAGTGGTCCTATGGACAGATACTCCAATCTCCGCTGTAGACCTTTGCAGCTCCTTCAGGGTTATCTTTGGTCTCTTTTTTGCCTCGCTGATTAATGCCCTCCATGTCTGGTCCGTGAGTTTTGTTGGGCGGCCCTGTCTTGGAAGGTTTGTTGTGGTGCCATATTCTTTCCATATACTTTCCATTCTTTCAACTAATTATGTGACTTCTGAAAGTAATTGGTAGCACCAGATCTTATTTAGGGGCTTCATAGCAGAGGGGGTGAATACATATGCACGCACAACTTCACGTTTTATTTTATTTTTAAAAAAAAATAATTTTTAAAATTTCACCTCACCAATTTGGACTATTTTGTGTATGTTCATTACATGAAATCCAAATAAAAACCTATTTAAATTGCAGATTGTAATGCAACAAAATAGGAAAAACGCCAAGGGGAATGAATACTTTGGCAAGGCACTGTACTTCCTTTATTCAGTTTGATGTGAGTAGTGTATGCGGTATTAAGGCTTGTAGCTAAATCAAAAAAAGGGAGAACAGTGCCAGGGGTGGTGTAAATACTGTGTGAATACTGTAGCTAGTAGTTCCCCACTGTGTTTACTTTACAGACAGAGGAATCCACACTAATCATGACGTGGGGTTCACATACAGCCCAATGAGAACATATTCATCAGCCAGCCTATTGGGCACATCAAGGCTGTAGTTTAACCTGGAACAGTGTAGGGTTTCAGAACACAAATGACACACATGATGAGAACAGGGAGGGGAAGAGAGTACTGGGCAAGGACAGGTCTGGAGAGAGCAATATGTCTAGTCTCCGTCATTGAATGAGTCAAAAGATGAAAACCAAGCTGTGTTATGCTATCCCTTTGGGATACATCTGTTGAATTATCCTGTGAAACAATTACTATAGATATGAATGTGATACTGAACCTGTACTGCATTTTCAAATAATCTACAGTACACAGACAGAAAAAATAGGCATTTATATCTTGTATCATAATCTTCTTATGGGAATTTGATCTAAATAGTCCAGTGTTTGGGTTTTCAACAGTGAAAGTATTGTAAGTAAATGAATGTCAAAACTTCAATATGTCATTGGTTTGACATTTACAAAAATTCACAAGTAACCTATAGCTCCAAGATGCAAAGCCTAGTCATGCATGAACTACCACTCTGTCTAATAACGCTAATGATTTCAATAAGCATTTCAAGATTGAATGAGTGATTTTTGCTAAGTACTGTTTGCTTACTACACTCCCAAGACCAAAACCCAACATTAACCACGTTGTCAACAGCCCTGAAATGCCAGAAGAAGAGAACATGCCCCCATTCAACCTCTACTAATCATCACATCCACGCAAGGTACTATGGATCAGCATGATTAGGGCTGTGGCGGTCATGACATTTTGTCAGCCGGTGATTGTCAAGCAAATAACTGTCAGTCTCAAGGTAATTGACCGTTAATGAACATAAACACATTTAGCATCTTCTGTCTTCCACGCATAGCCTACAAGCTACTGATGCTGACCTTTGGAACGTCTACATTTTTAAAAGTAAAAAAAAAAATCCATGTAATACAGCCTACACCATCACAATCAATCTATGATTTATTTTAGAGAGGTCGAAAGAAACATCATATGAAGAAAATGTAGTTTGCCTGTGCTAATAAATGATCACCCTTTGAGAATAACTTATCCAGACGGGAGATGCGCATCACTTCGTAGTGGCATCTTTTTTTCCTTTTGAAAAATGTTCTGTTCTATTACATCAAGTTTTTTTTTTACTATAAAATGGGTGTCTTGACTGTGATAAGGGCTCGGGAAATAAGAGTGTCTGCTAAATTACAAAAGCAAGGCTATGCCATTGCACAGTCACAGGTTTCTACAAGCAAGAGCAACTGCTGAGGTTACTGTCTTTTTGAAGATTGTGTTCAACGATATAATATAACTAGTTGATATCAAGGATTCAATAAATGTATCTTAAATTGCACTTGCTTTTTTATTGACTGAATATTTATGGAGCAATTTAGCAATAAGGATTTGATATTTGTAATGGTCATGATAAATTTGGCATCGTCAAGCTCTATTGGCTTAGGCCTATATATAGATAAATGCGGACATATTTCTTCCAGTGCAGGCCGTGAGTTCTAAAAAATATATCATTTTTTAAATGTAAATACTTGAACAGTCAAACAATGTCAAATGCCCATCCCTAGAAGGTTCATATCTTTACAAACCTGGCTCTATGAATGGGGTCCGTGTTTAAACCAATGGAGCCTTTGTCTCATGAAGTGCAGGTGCAGTTCCTATATGTAGAGATGGAGGACTCACTGACGCCAGAAAACTATGTGTGTAACTTCTCCTGTAACTTGGTTCCTTGGTTCTATCTGGCTCGCTCAGTCAAATCAAATGTTATTGGTCACATACACATATTTAGCAGATGTTATTGCGGGTGTAGCAAAATGCTTGTGTTCCTAGCTCCAAAAGTGCAGTAATATCTAACAATTCACAACAATACACACAAATCTAAAGTGTGTGTGTGCACGTGTATCTACCGTGTACTTATATTATTCCTGAGTCCAAAGCTGACATTACGAGCCAGCAAAACAGAAAATAAAAGAACTTACAAGTATGTAAAAGGGACTGTAGTTGTATGTCAATCATTGTAAAAAATGACAGAGAGTGATTCAGTTAAGTACATGTTCAGTACACTGAAAACAGAAAAAAGGAACTTGAGAGAGAGACTCAAAGCTAATATTAATGACTTGCAGCAGTTACTTTAACTCTCCCAGGTAATGTGGGATGCCTATGAAAAGCATTGTAATAGATACTCTACCCTAATGAACAGTTAATGGTCTTTACTATGCATACACCATCTAGCATATTTCAGATATATCCTTGAGTATCACTTTGTAAACACATAGGAAATAAGAAGAGTGACTGATTCCACTGCAGTGTATGCTCTATAATGACTATGTCTGCATCTGAAGAAGCACCATATTCCCTACAATAGAGCACTTCTTTAGACCAGTCCTGGCCGTGGTCAAAAGTAGTGCACTATATACTGTAGGGAATAGCATGCCATTTCGGACCCAGCCTCAATCCATTTGAATTAGTTCACGTACGCATTTGAGCCACCTGTCATGCCCTGATCTGTTTCACCTGTCCTTGTGCTCGTCTCCAACCCCTCCAGGTGTCACCCATCTCTCCCACTTACCTCTGGGTACTTATACCTGTATTTTCTGTCTGTCTGTGCCAGTTCATCTTGTTTGTCAAGCTTACCGGCGTTTGTCCTGTCAGCTCCTGTCTTTCCCAGCCTATATTTTTCTCGTCCTCCTGGTTGTTGACCCTTGCCTGTCCTGACCCTGTACCCACCCGCCTGACCACTCTGCCTGTCCCTGAGCCTGCCTGCCGTCCTGTACCTTTGCTCCTACTCTGGATTATCAACCCTTGCCTGCCTTGACCTGTCGTTTGCCTGCCCCTGTTGTTACAATAAACATTATTACTTCACACAGTCTGCACTTGGTCTTACCTTGATCCCTGTTACCACCAAACCATTCTCCAAGGCAGTACGCCCGCTTGGGTCACTTACCCCCTTCCTTTCAACAGATCTGAAGCAGCCCTAGCCAACATTTTTTTTCTGCTCAACTTCATTATTCTTGGTACTATAAGGCAGCTATTTACACCAGACAAAAGAGTGAGACAACACAAACCTCCACAAATTAGCTGCATATATCCAAAAATGTTTAGAAAAATAAAGATTGGTTAGTAGGATTCATACTGACGTGTGGATTTTAAGCGGGCTTAAAGGTGTTCATGTTCATGACAAATATGTACAGTTAGGTAACCTAACTCAAAAATTCTGTATACCCGGCATTATTGCAGACTTTCTGACTGATATATCAGATACTCACTTCTTAGTGGAGTAAGGGTTCCCTGATGTGGGCATGGAGTGGGAGAGCATGAAGTCATTGGTGCTATTCATTGGTCTGGGAGGCCTGTAGTGCAGGAGACAAACATGATCATGTTCAAACAGTCATCATCAAATGGAAGAGAAGCAACTGTCGCATAAATGTTTGTGTTTGTGTGTGTGTGTGTGTGTGTGTGTGTGTGTGTGTGTGTGCGTGCGTTCCTGCGTGCGTGCGTGCGTGTGTGTGTGTGTGCGCATCGAGATCTCAGAGGGCCGAAAGAGCATTGAATGGGGCTGGGGAGTCGGAACACAATAGCTGCAGTTTTTGATTGTGACACATCACATAAATAATGTGTGCGTGTGGATTTCCTCCTCACTCATCCGAAGGTCATTAACTCCTCATAATCTTATTGTTTACATGACCTAAAAAGGTATTCACATGTGGCGCAAAGGAGGGACAGAATAATTGATGCAGAAACCTGTAGTGAACTGCACACAAGTTTGTTGTGCTAAAATGAAGGTGCCACTTTGAGGAACTACAGGGCATAGTATATAAGGATTGACCCTGGAGGATCAACATGATTCGATTAAACAACAGACAAAAGAATATGGCACTAGCTACTAGTAATATAATACACTACCTTCTATAGTACTTGATCTAATTAAAAGGAATAGCAGCATATTCTACATATTCTAGCAAGTATTCAAAGCAAACTTACCAAGTGTCTCTATTTTGCAGCAAGAAAAGAACAAAGAGATAAGTTACAATCACCCATGCATGCACTACAACGGCCACAGTGAGTGGTACAACTGAATTCACTTTCACATGAAAATAATCTACGTAGGTGTCAAAATCAACATTTGTCTCAGATTCTCAGCCCTTAGAATGCATTGCCACTCTTTTCCACACTACAGCTTAGACATCTGACTAGGGTTGCTAAATTTTGGGAACTTTCAATAAATTCCCTGGTTTTCCAGAAATCCTGGTTGGAGGCTTACATTTTCTGCTTATTCTCTCCTGATTCCGGGTATCTTCCAACAGGTATTTCGGGAAAACCTGGACATTTATTGAAAGTTCCCGGAATATAGCAACCCTACATATGACTTGGCTTAGCTGTTAAGGGTTGGAAAAGTAATGCATCAAATATATACTGTAGCACTAAAGGACCGTGGCTTCATATTGACATTGTTCATTTCCAGAACACACACAAAGAAAAATGGAGCAAAGATGAAACATCTGTTTTTACCAATTGTGGTTATTACTTTGGGGATACAGGGCTGTAGTATGGGATTATGGGATGGATCTGAAATTGACAGGAATTTAATAGGATGACTGTGGTCTTGAATACAAGTGATACTGTATGAATAGAATATCTCCATACTTACACAATGTGGGCTAGGTTCAGAGGTTTTTCTGGCATGTCAGGAAACATGGGGTGTAAAGGTTCTCTGCTAGATGCACAGCTCAGTGATTTGCTGAGAGCATTAGATAACTTCTTAGCAGGCGATTTCTGGGAGAAACACAAACATACGCTAGGTATGCTTTCAGAGGGCAAGAAGAGGTACTTAAAACAGAGTAATTACTTTCAAAATATCATATAGGATTAGATGCCACTGACCAAAATGTCACAGCACATACAATACAATCCATTTATAAAATGCAATTCTCCACTGCCTATCCATATCATTTAAATGTATCTGGCCACATGTAGAACATCAGAGATCAAGGGAAATACACTGCATGTAATATTCCTTACCACAGGTGAGGGAATCAAATTACACTTTCATCATCCATCCCTATAGCACTGTAATGTGTTGGGTGAAGCTGAGCAGAAATCGCTGGCTGGCGTCCCCCTCCTCTCCCCACCCCGTCACCCCCCTTACCCATGACGTGTACTCCTTCATTTGGTGCTGGTTGCTATGGGAACCGCTGGCATGCCCCCTCCAGAAGCAGTCCTGACAGAGCTGGTAATTATGACATTGTTGGCAGCGGTAGCGGAAGCCCATTATACTCTCACTGTGGCAGTAGGAGCACTCGACCGGGTGAAACACTGCAGGGGCGGAGGGGGCAAGGTGGGGGGGCACACACACCAACATGTGCATTCAAGTCCACATACACACACGGGAGTACATATACACACACACCCCAAACGTTGTTAATACAAACACAAATTGGTTTGCAACTGATATCTTTATACAAGACAACAGCACTGGGATGTTTTGCAGGTCTCTCAGACAGTGTTCTTCAAATAAAGGAGTGTGTTCTGTGAACATCAGTGTGTGTGTGAGACTAATGACTAATTTTGTACCTTGTCAATCACGAGGGATTGGGCAGGGTGATGTGATGGTGGAAGGGTGTGTATGTGTGTGTGTTTGCGCAAGTGTGTCTACTATGTGGTGACTCAATGTGATGGTGTGAGACAAAATTCATACCCAGTGCTACCCAGGAACGTGTTAAATATGCCGTGGTGGCGGTGATGGCTCACCATTCTCCACATTAGCCAAGCGATGCATGAGTGGTAACCACACCAGACACTGAGGAGGAGGATCTGACATCATCGTGTCCAGGAATGTGTTGAGGGAGACCTTTTTCTGTCGACATGCAGTAGAGAGGACAGAGTTACACATCACATACAGGTTATGCATATGGGGTAGCTAGTACTACAAGGAAAATATAGTTTTATAAAGGATGTTTTATACACAATTACAACATCCATCCAGTCTCTATACCTATAGTGTGTTATTCATTCATTCATTCATTGATTTACTTGAAAATGTATGTTCCTTTTCAGTGTAGATGGGGACTCTTACCTGCTGTGCAAAGCAGGTTCTTGTGGATTGCTCAGTATAGCCAAAGGAAGGCCCCTCAAAAACAGTCATTGGCAATTTGAGAACCTCCCTCAGAAACTGGTCGAATTGGGAGTACACCATTATGCCACCAGGGTCTGATATCTGTGAAAAAATATCTGTGAAGAAAATGGGAGAGGAGGCATTACTGCAAAATATATATAAATAATTTATCAAATTAATTGTCAGCTGTCACCATTGTTAGCTAATTGCAGCATTAGACAGTGCAATCATGCTGTGTATTGCATTTACAAAGAACAAAAACAAATTAAAGCTGTGTAGCAATACATAGTAATTACCACAAAACATAAGCTAAAATACCCTAACCTTCCATTTACTTTCCCCATGAGTTGCTGCGGCTGTCTGATGCACTAGATTTGGTGGATTATGTAATAAACCCTATCCTTCAGATGATAAATAATGACTTCTCCCAGCCGTGGAGAGTTAAGGGCCACTGTTCTCTTTTTCATCTAGGAACAATAGTGCAGGCATACAGACTTCAAGGGAAAAACCCACTGGAAACAAATTTTGTTGTATTACTAAATTCCTCAACAGAGAGAGACTTCACTGACTAAACACATTTTAAATTGTTCAGGATAACTATTAATAAGTTAACAAAAAGCTAACATTGACAATTCATTCTCTGCAAATGGTTAATTCTCTCTCTAATGTATTATTCTTAACAAAGATGAACGGGTGAGCTTACATCTTAATTTATCCAAAATCTTTCCTCCACAGATGGTTGCTAGGGCCATCTTCACAACAAAGACAGACATTTTTCCGAGGCCTTCCCTAAAAGAGGAAATGTGTTTAGTATTTGTGTACTTGTATAATTTGAACAGGTCAAGAATATACAGTTTAAGAATAATACTTGCAATGATTTAAACACTTTAACATTAAAAGGATACTCCAGCGTCAGATGAACTCGTCAATTCCATTTTTATGTCCCTGCGTGCAGTTTGGAGGAAGTTGCTAACTAGTGTTAGCATAACTGCTAACTAGCGTTAGCATAACTGCTAACTACAATATATATACAGAAGTACATGGACAACCCTTCAAATCAGTGGATTCAGCTATATCAGCCACACCTGTTGCTGACAGGTGTATAAAATTGAGCACACAGCCATGCAATATCTATAGACAAACATACTGAAGAGCGCAGTGACTTTCAACCTGGTACAGTATTAGGATTTTTTATTTATTTTTTATTTATAAATCGTCTGTCCTCGGTTCCAAACTTCCTCTGGAAGCAACATCAGCACAAGAACTGTTCGTCGAGAGCTTCATGAAATGGGTTTCCATGGCAGAGCACCCCACACAAGCCTAAGATCACCATGCGCGATGCCAAGCGAAGGGCTGGAGTGGTGTAAAGTTTGCCGCCATTGGACTCTGGAGCAGTGGAAACGCGCTCTATGAAGTGATGAATTACGCTTCACAATCTGACAGTCCGATGACAAATCTGGGTTAGGCGGATGCCAGGAGAACGCTACCTGCCCCAATGCATAGTGCCAACTGCAACGTTTGGTGGGAGGAGGAATAATGACCTGGGGTTGTTTTTCATGGTTTGGGCTAGGCCCCTTAGTTCCAGTGAAGGGAAATCTTAACGCTACAGCATAAAATTATATTCTAGATGATTCTGTGCTTCCAACTTTGTGGCAACAGTTTGGGAAAGGCCCTTTCCTGTTTCAGCATGACAATGCCCCCGTGCACAAAGCGAGGTCCATACAGAAATGGTTTGTCGAGATCGGTGTGGAAGAACTTGACTGGCCTGCACAGAGCCCTGACCTCAACCCCATCGAATACCTTTGGGATGAATTGGAATGCCGATTGCGAGCCAGGCCTAATCACCCAACATCAGTGCCTGACCTCACTAATGCACTTGTGGCTAAATGGAAGCAAGTCTCTACAGCAATGTTCCAACATCTAGTGGAAAGCCTTCCCAGAAGAGTGGTGGCTGTTATAGCAGCAAAGGGGGGGGACCAACTCCATATTCATTCCCATAATTTTGGAATGAGATATTCGACGAGCTCGTGTCCACAAACTTTTGGTCATGTAGTGTAGCATTAGAGAAATGACTGGATGTCTATGGTAACTGCTAGCATGCTAGTAAATACCATAGAATTCCAGTCATTGCACTAACCGTAGTCACAAAACTATGTTTAACTTCCTTCATACTGGATTCAGAAACCTAAAAATGGTATCCATGAGTTCATCTGACTCTGGGGAAGTAAATAAAGGACTTCATTGCCAAAATCCTTAGTATCCCTTTAAGTTCTTATACCTGTGCAACCTGCCTGGAACGGCAGGTAGCCTAGTGGTTAGAGTGTTGGGCCGGTAACCGAAAGGTTGCTACATCAAATCCCTGAGCTGACAAGGTAAAAATGTGTCATTCTGCCCCTGACCAAGGCAGTTAACCCACTGTTCCTAGGCTGTAAATAAGACTTTGTTCTTAACTGACTTGCCTAGTTAAATAAATTAAAAATAACGCTTAAAACAAGCAAAAAGTGCCCAATTGCATTTATCTTCACTATGTAATTTTTGCTGTTTACTTTCTCTTGTCTTTCATCAGAAGTAAAGATGAATCAATGGCACAAGAACATTGTGAGACCATTGCATCGTTATAACAACATTCAGTCTGGACTTCCATACTCCCATGAAAGACCTGTGTACTGTGGACAGATTTATCACCTATCAACACTTCCCTTCAATTAAATGACACACGCACACACACACACACACACACACACACACACACACACACACACACACACACACACACACAAAACAGAGAAAAAAACGTCCCATCATCATGCTCAGTGAACGTCCCACAGTAATGAGGTGATGGTGGATACTCACGGGTCATAGGCAGCCAGGAGAAAGTTGAGTAGCAGACTGATGGACTGTTCCACATTGATCTGGTGTGTGGTGGGCATGCGCTTGTTGAGCTGGTAGAAGATGGTCGATAGTATTGCTTCCAGGCGAGCCACAGTGAACTCTGTGTTGAGGTCCATGGTGTTCAGGCCGTTCTCTCTGAACGCCTCGATCACGTTCCAGATGTCCACCAAATGGACTGTAAAAGAACAGAATGGAATAGAATCCAATAGAAATGCATGTACACTGTTCTCTTTTAGCGGTCATTTTTTAGAGACAACTTTACAACTATTACTATCAAACACAGGATATCACACCATACTCACGACTATTACTATCAAACACAGGATATCACACCATACTCACGACTATTACTATCAAACACAGGATATCACACCATACTCACGACTATTACTATCAAACACAGGATATCACACCATACTCACAACTATTACTATCAAACACAGGATATCACACCATACTCACAACTATTACTATCAAACACAGGATATCACACCATACTCACGACTATTACTATCAAACACAGGATATCACACCATACTCACAACTATTACTATCAAACACAGGATATCACACCATACTCACGACTATTACTATCAAACACAGGATATCACACCATACTCACAACTATTACTATCAAACACAGGATATCACACCATACTCACAACTATTACTATCAAACACAGGATATCACACCATACTCACAACTATTACTATCAAACACAGGATATCACACCATACTCACGACTATTACTATCAAACACAGGATATCACACCATACTCACAACTATTACTATCAAACACAGGATATCACACCATACTCACGACTATTACTATCAAACACAGGATATCACACCATACTCACGACTATTACTATCAAACACAGGATATCACACCATACTCACAACTATTACTATCAAACACAGGATATCACACCATACTCACAACTATTACTATCAAACACAGGATATCACACCATACTCACAACTATTACTATCAAACACAGGATATCACACCATACTCACGACTATTACTATCAAACACAGGATATCACACCATACTCACAACTATTACTATCAAACACAGGATATCACACCATACTCACAACTATTACTATCAAACACAGGATATCACACCATACTCACAACTATTACTATCAAACACAGGATATCACACCATACTCACGACTATTACTATCAAACACAGGATATCACACCATACTCACAACTATTACTATCAAACAGGATATCACACCATACTCACGATTGCATTTCTTCTGAACGAATCTGAGTTTGCAAGCAGTTCTATATGTGGACAATCTTATGGAATCCAACTCTTGTGCCCCTGTAGGAAAAATACATTAATTGTGAAAGGCAATATGAAAGACAGTAACACAGGAATGCTGCTGAGGATAGACTGTGCGGAGCTCTTGGGAGAAAAGTGTTGCTCATAGGCTATTCATGTGGACATTAACACTAGATGTCTGTCTAGTTTTCCGAATGAACGCTGTTCTTCTGTGTAGGCCTATACTGGATGCTAATGATATTAATATTTTATAGAAGTAACCTAGTAAATGACTTGGTAAATGTCATTAATAACATTATTATGTATACTATAGTTATAATACTTGGAATGTGTGTCTCTCTTTAGAGATGGCCCTGGACACTTACGCATCTCTGCGAACAGTTGTCGTCTCTCCGCCATGATGTCGCCACTCCTCCCACGATCTTCAATCATTCTGATCCGAAGGAGAGGAAAACTGAGTGACTATTCATTAGTAATGACTTAGCAGGATTACATCACTGGATATGACAGTTTACTTTCTAATAGTGATACCTTTGTAATGGATGAATGTGTGCAGCAAAATATAGTGCTTCCCAGGTAATCATTTTGCCATTTGAATACATGAATGTAACACTACTAACTCAACAGCTTGTTAGTAGTTGTAGTATTATTCACATAGTAGTGCTACTGCTCAGCTGTAACTTCTATCATGTACAGTATGTCCTACGGTCCTACTGACTCGATGCATTTAGCAAGCCCTCAGTACAGAGTTAAACACACTATTCAACAAGCGCAACACTATCCCCTTGGCTATCACCACCATTACACTCTACATACTGTATCATCATCCACTTGATGTCACTATCCACACACTATTTTCTAAATTCACTTCATTGCCTGAATCCGAACAAGATACTGTATCAGTAGTTCCAAGAGGCCATCACTAAACATCATCTGTAAAATTATTGACACTTAGGGCCATTTTTTACCTCCTCACACTGCCCATCTTCACTTGAATAAATGGTGGCATGCATGACCAGTGTTTCCTCTAAATGTATTTAAATTGTGGCAGCCACTCCAAAAAATATGATGTAAAATGTTTTCATTGTAAACTTAAATGACTAAAACTAAATATGCTGTACAGTATGTAGAAAAGATAATGGAGCTATGCATTTTAAATAAGGTAATCTTTGAGAACTAACAAAACTGTCCAGTGTTTCCAGGTTCCTATGAAATATGACCTATAATTACCTACAATATGCGTGAAATAGTTTTCCTTCCAAAAACTGGTAGCTAAGTATGTTAAAAAGCAGATGTTCTATGTCGGAATGGTATGGGTGTACCCCAACAACAGAATGGTATGGGTGTACCCCAACAACAGAATGGTATGGGTGTACCCCAACAACAGAATGGTATGGTTGTACCCCAACAACAGAATGGTGTGGGTTTACCCTAACAACAGAATTGTTATGGGTGTACCCCAACAACAGAATGGTATGGGTGTACCCCAACAACAGAATGGTATGGGTGTACCCCAACAACAGAATGGTATGGGTGTACCCCAACAACAGAATGGTGTGGGTTTACCCCAACAACAGAAGAATTACCCAACAACAGTTATGGGTGTACCCCAACAACAGCATGGTATGGGTGTACCCCAACAACAGAATGTTATGGGTGTACCCCAACAACAGAATGGTATGGGTGTACCCCAACAACAGAATGGTGTGGGTGTACCCTAACAACAGAATGGTGTGGGCATATACCAGTCATTAAAAATATGAATACAGTAGACCACTGATTGGCCAGCTCACTCTCCCCAAGACCACTGATTGGCCAGCTCATATTTCTCAGTAGTATGACATCATATTCTATAGCCTTGGTCACACTGCAGGACTTAATGCTCAAATACGTTTTTTTTTTTCAAATCCGTTTTGGAATATCGACTGTCCAAATGGCAAATTTACAAGTGGCAAATGGGATTTGTGTGTGTTCAGATAGCAGTTATTTGCTAACATGGCTACGCTAGTGGTGTAAGCTGATTGGTGGTGGTGCTTGTGCTTCCTCAACTCAGAAGTTATGTTGCAAGCTAAGGTGACAACAATGCCTGCCATGGACGTTTCCCATTTGCTTTGAATGTTCAAAATCAAAGTATAAGAACACTTTTAAAGCCTTAAAGGATAAGATGATCCAACTTTCAAAATTAGTTATTTTTGTCTAGCCACAGCAGTCAACTATCTATCTAGGTAGCGGTTTAGCTTTCTAGCACATTAACTAATTTGTTTATAAACAATGAACAAGCTAGTTAGCTACCACATGTTCTTGTCAAACTGTCAACAGAGTAACTAGCAAGCAACAAGATATACCAAATAACAGTGTAAAACCCACTTTAGGGCAAATAAATCAGATTTGACCGTTCAGACACAAGCCGTATGGCCAGGAATCAAATTTGTATCTGATTTCAAAAGAACCTATGAAAGTGGTTTGAAATGTGGCTTGAAATATACAATTCCATGTGCTTTTTGTCTGTTCGGGAATGCAGGAAAAAGAACAGATTCAAGTGGGATATGCCAAAAAAATAGGATTTGAGTCAATTCAAACTGCCATGTGAACAAGGCTTAAGAGAAAAAAAGCAAGCATTTTTTAAACGCTCTGTTTAAGATGCAAGTTTGAGATGGGGTTTGTCTCCAATTTATGCTTTGGCCACAAATGCGAGTATAGGTTGAGTCAACAATATTATTTGGGTATGAGTTAACAGAATATGAACTTTTAAAAGTTAGATTTTCACTGGACAGTTACTTCACATGTCCAAATGTGTAGAATTGCAGGAAATTAGCTTTAACTGAAAATGTTCTCTCAGCACCATGATTTTTTGTTGTTGTAGAATTACAGGAAACTAGCTTTAAAAGTGTAAAATATGATCTCTGCCCAATGGTAAAATGTGTAGAATTGCAGGAAATGAGCTTTAAAACAGCAAAAAACAGTCTGTGCAGCCAAGAGGGACTCTAACACTGATGACAGATAGGTTCTTACCGGTTGACCTTCAGGACACACTAAAACATGTAAGTATGCAAACAAAAGTCAGGGCATTGAAAAACCTGAGTGAGACAAGGAAGAGTGTTTCACAGGGGGCAGAGTGGCAGAGTGAGCGAACGCTCACACCATGCCTAGCTGCACTGTCCAAGGCTGTCTAATACACATAGTCATGTGCTAAGTTGCCATAGTAACAAAGAATCTCGTCACTCCATTGTCCATAAAATAAAATAAATAGGGTGCAATGTCTTCGTATCCCCTTAGAGTGGTCCAAGTTTGTGGAGCAATGTTTTTCACCACCCTCTCGTCATACATTTTCTCTTGAAGATCTAACAGGCACCACTAATGTTTGAATCAGGATTTGAAAACATTGTAATTACAAATAGAATAAAACTAGGATAGAACTTGTCAATTATACAATGAGAACAGATATTATAAACAACTTTGACTCATTACACTCGTTCTACTAAGACGGGCCAATTTTCAACAAATAAGACTTTAGAATTTATATAATTGAAAGTGATAAATATGCTAATATTATGCAGGAACTTCCAAATGTTTCATTACAAAGTCTAATTCAAGGTACTGTACCCATAAACAAAGATGACAACTATTTTTCTGCACACAGATCCTTTTCTGCAGAGTTACGCCCTCTATGGTAACACTGGGTAAAATTGGTTAAAAAAATACTGAATTCATTAGACACGGTATTTATACAATAAAGATGACTGTAAACAAAAATGATCTGTGTGTAATGTAAAGTTTGAGTTGAAGTAAGTAACAACAATGTAAAACACTTTTTAGTTAATAATTCATCAATCATCCAAGAGCAATCTACGGTAGATGTCTCATATACAGTAGTACAGAAACACATAACTAACTAATAATAACATGTTAACATACTCAAACTCCCTTTTCATATCACAAAAGTAACAGAGACAAGTTCTTGTGCTAAGTATTTGACCTTACAAAGGCTATTTTTAAACTGTGAAATAAATAACTAAGATTGACACAAACTACTATTCCCCTGGTGGAGATTGAAAACTACAAGCAACACAAATCAGGAGATTACAAACTTGTCAATGTTGAACGTACCCTTCAGAATGTACCATGTTCCTCTGTTTCCTTCTCCTTCTCCTTGTCTGTCTGTGTGCTACTCCAAAGGTTTGTCTTTCTTAACAACTGTACAGAGTATGAAGCCCTCTCTACCAGGCAAGCATGACAACAAAAGTAGCTAGCCTCAGTTGGACGGTGGTTAGCTTAGCAACAGTCAGATATCTGAAATTAGAAACGGTCAGGACACAGCTTGTGCTGCTGCCTCTATCTTTAACTTCAAATGAGCAGGCTCCACATTCTTGTACAGATTTGCTGGCTCTCCAGTTGCAGTCCCTTCCAATCTCTCGCTTGGCGCCTGCCCAGCAAGCATTACTCTTGCTCTGTGCCAGTGTCAAATACACTTGCAGTATTAGAAAATAACTGCCCTGAAACGAGCAAATCATCGTACACCATAAACTAAACATTGTAGATGACTTGTAACTCTCCACCTCTGCCAGAATCAAACTGAGGCTATAAAGTCTGTTTCTCTCAGCGTTATTAAAATGATCACATTTATTGCTGCAGGGGATATATACTCTCTTGCCCAGTTATTAACTGAGTTCCAGGCCCGCTGAACCATTCCCTTATAAGTCCCTTGTTTATATTATGGCTCTATATTTACCACAGGCGAAGAAAGAAAAGCACAGGAGACTATGGTGTTTTTCATGTATATTCTTAAACTACTTGGATCAGGTTGTCATACAGTATTTCCGGGACACGAGCAGTTGCTTGAATTGTGACCCTGCATATGCCCATAGCAGACTGAGTCATAAGCTACATATTGCAGCTGTTCATGTATTTACTTTCATCCACTGATTGCCCAGTGTTATTTTTACATCATTAGAATATAATTGATGTTGGCACCTGATTTCCATCCACAGTGTAGAGCTGGGTGTAGAGCTGTCTACTTTGTTCAGTTATGAAGTTAACTGTACAGAAATCACCAACAAAAAAGCACATCACATATTGAAATGGTGTATTTATAGCAGCCTATATAGTCAGTTAATAAGAAGTCTAAACAGTCTTATGTTGTCTGTCTGGGAGTCTATTACACTGGACACTGCATGTCTCTGAGTTGCCCCAGTCAGTTATCTGCTCGTGGGGCCTCTGACCTGGGCAGACAGCACTGAACTGGTACAACTCAGAGACATTGCAAAGAGGCCAAGGGTCATGGCTCCACAAGACAAAAACTCACGAGTGTTCTTGACGTGTTTATGGTTGTTGTTCCTGAATAGAACTGTGTGGTTCCTGAACTGACACTGTGTTCCAACGTGAACTCCTTGATGGAGGAAAAAAACTGATACTGGCAACTTTATACTGGTGATTAGTGAAGCTGCTTCAGGTAATCTCTGCAACAGAAACAACTGGATGGGTAGGAAATGTATGCACTCTATACCAAACTGTTGGTTAATGATGCCATTACAGTTTTACAACCAGCCATGATGGCCATGTCAATGACTAGATTATTTTATCTAGAATGGATCATGCTCAGCTCTAGTGTATTTCAGAAAGAATTGAGAAACAGTATGATATTTCAATGTTTTTGTCAAACATACATGATGAGTGAAGAAAGGCAACAGGCAGCAGATGACAGATTTATATGCACATCGATTGCAAAATAACCTGTATCCCTGTAACGACAGAAGCATCCCTACAAATGAGCGACATAACGGTGTCATTTTTACAACATCCAAATAGTCAATAGTTTAACCCTATTAATTGGCATGCATTTTGCCTCGTGATACATTTTTTTCTCGATCTCACTAGTTCCCACTACACAGTAACTTGGATTTTAAACGAGTGATAATGTCGTTTCACTACCGATGTTGCAGTGCATTTGTGCTGTCTATACTTACCAGGATATCGAGGCATGGTCATAAAACTGCATTGTTTACCTCCAGGAATTGAAGTGTCAGCCGTATCCATATGTATGATTACGATTCATTTAGATCAATTCACCATTACACCTAGAACGCTGCTAATCCTGTTATTACTAACGCTTTTTGCCGTGGCGCTGTATTCGAAATGTTCGCGTAATGTTAGCACTACCCAACATTTGCTTCGAGTATGTGGCCTCTGCCGATGACGTAATGCGGAATCTCTTAACTTGCGCCAATGTACTATACTGTATTGAAGTTGACAAAAGAAACATATAAACACATAATGATTCAACCCACCATGACTACAATGCACAGGAAGTATACGTGCCGTGTCTGGAAACAATCCCCATCAGATTGTTTTATTATTATCATTATTCAAAAGTTTGGGGACACAGAAATGTCCTTGTTTTTTAAATGGAAGCGCATTTTTTTGTCCATTAAAATAACATCAAATTGATCAGAAATACAGACATTGTTAATGTTGTAAATGACTATCTTAGCCGGAAACGGCAGATTTTTTATGGAATATATATATGCTTACAGAGGCCCATTGTCAGCAACCATCACTCTTGTGTTCCAATGGCACATTGTGTTAGCTAATCCAAGTTTATAATTTTAAAAGGCTAATTGATCATTTGAAAACCCTTTTGCAATTATGTTAGCACAGCTGAAAACTGTTGTTCTGATTAAATAAGCAATAAAATTGGCCTTCTTTAGACTGGGTGAGTATCTGGAGCATCAGCATTTGTGGGTTCGATAACAGGCTCAAAATGGCCAAAAACAAATACCTTTCTTCTGAACCTAGCCAGTCTATTCTTGTTCTGAAAAATGAAGGCTATTCCATGCGAGAAATTGCCAAGAAACTGAAGATCTCGAACAACGCGGTGTACTACTCCCTTCATAGAACAACGCAAACTGGCTCTAACCAGAATAGAAAGAGGAGTGGGAGGCCCCGGTGCACAACTGAGCAAGAAGACAAGTACATTAGAGTGTCTAGTTTGAGAAACAGATGCCTCACAAGTTCTCAACTGGCAGCTTCATGAAATAGCACCCGCAAAACTCCAGTCTCAACGTCAACAGGGATGAGGCGACTCTGGGATGCTGGCCTTCTAGGCAGAGTTGCAAAGAAAAATCCATATCTCAGACTGACCAATAAAAATAAAAGATTAAGATGGGCAAAATAACACAGACACTGGACAGGGGAACTCTGCCTAGAAGGCCAGCATCCCGGAGTCGCCTCTTCACTGTTGACGTTGAGACTTGTGTTTTGCGGATACTATTTAATGAAGTTGCCAGTTGAGGACTTGTGAGGTGTCTGTTTCTCAAACTAGACACTCTAATGTACTTGTCCTCTTGTTCAGTTGTGCACTGGGGCCTCCCACTTATTGCTTCTTTAATCAGAACAACAGTTTTCAGCTGTGATAATATAATTGCAAAAGGGTTTTCTAATGATCAATTAACCTTTTAAAATGATAAACTTGGATTAGCTAACACAATGTGCCATTGGAACACAGGAGTGATGGTTGCTGATAATGGGCCTCTGTACACCTATGTATGTATAAAAAATCAGCCGTTTCCAGCTACAATAGTCATTTACAACATTAATTATGTCTACACTGTATTTCTGATCAATTTGATTATTTTAATGGACAACAAATGTGCTTTTCTTTAAAAAACAAGGACATTTCTAGGTGACCCCAAACTTTTGAACGGTAGTGTGTATATATATAAATATATATACAGTACCAGTCAAAAGTTTGGACACACCTACTCATTCTTTTTATTATTTTTTACTATTTTCTACATTGTAGAATAATAGTGAAGACATCAACACTATGAAATAACACATATGGAATCAGGGAGTAACCAAAAAAAGTGATAGCCAGGTAGCCTTAATATCCAGATAGCCTTAATCCTTTAAGCTAATCCTTCCCCTAACCCTAACCTTAACCTTTTAGCTAACCCTAACCCTTTAACCTAACTCCTAAACTTAGCCAAATGTCTCAGATTTACGTACAGAATAACACAAAATGCTCTGAGATCAGGTTTCCAATTTAGGCATATGTTAGAGGGCCTCTGCTTTGATGTCAGAGGGCCTCTGCTTCAGCACAGCAACCGGTGCATCAAATCACCAACAGGCTCCTGAACAGCTTCTATCCCCAAGCCATAAGACTGCTAAATAGCTAACAAAATGGCTACACGAACTGAGTTTTTTATTTGATTTATTTCACCTTTATTTAACCAGGTAGGCCAGTTGAGAACAAGTTCTCATTTACAACTGCGACCTGGCCAAGATAAAGCAAAGCAGTGCGACACACAACAGAGTTACACACACACACACACACACACACACACACACACACACACACACACACACACACACACACACACACACACACACACACACACACACACACACACACACACACTTAATTTGCTCACACACACACACTCACATACAATAATCATAAACGCTGCTGCTACTTTGTTTATCATATATCCTGATGTCTATTGCTGCAATATCCCTGCACATTGTAAATATGGGATTGGAACTGACCCTGTATATAGGTTACTTACTTATTGTGTTCTTCTTAATTCTTTGTATGTGTGTGTTTTTGTTCTGCCTTATGTTATTTTTAGTACTACATTGATATTGATTACTGCATTGTTGGGTTAAGAAAGACATTTCACTGTACTTGTGCACGTGACATTACAACTTGAAACTTTACTTAAGAATGTGTTTGTTTCATATGGTTGTTTTGCTTTTCATATTTTGTCCTACTGGGCACACACTGGTTGAATCAACGTTGTTTCCACGTAATTTCAAGGAAATTACGTTGAACCAACGTGGAATAGACGTTGAATTGACGTCTGTGCCAGTGGGGTGTAATTGATGTGTTTATAGATATGTATAGTGTAATTGTTGTTTATTGGTGTGTTCATGCAGAGCTCATGTGCGAAAGAGACTGCGGTCTCAGCATGACCCCCTGCTTAAATGAAGGTTAAAAAACAACCTAAAAAATAAATGGTGGCTGTGTCGAGTGGAGTGAACTTGAGAGCAGCAGAGGTATGTATTGTGTTTAATAGCTTACTGTTTTTTTTGGAGGGGGAGGGGGGATTGAGAGAGCGTGCAGTTTTATTCACGTAACACTTTAGTCTGTTAGACCTTTGATATTGAATCCCTGTTGAATATTGTGTTTGCTGTGTTGCACAGAAAATCAGTTTGCTGTGCTTCCACATAAAATTGGCTGTGTTTTGTTTCAGGCCTTTGTAAAACTGTAAATGACCTTTGGTGACATCAAATTACGCCTGCTCAGTAAACTGGCGTACTTTACTATATTTGTAATACAATCTATATATTTTGTGATAGTCCTGTCTTGCATGCTTCCATACCAGTATCCAGTTAAGGTCTTATTGACCCTGCCCTATCTTAGAACCTGTCTCACAGATCTAAGAATGGTAGGCATATAATGTCTGCTCCTTATTTTGTTTAACTTCTAGAGCATTCAATTGTGCTTTAAGTGGAAATGGCATTGATTGCCAGTAGGAAGTGACATGTATTGTGTTGGTATCTCATCAATTAATGATCAACAAACAGATCATTTTTATGTTGTACTTGTAATGAATGCATGTGCAATTGCTGCTTAAGCACAAATGTGATGCCCCATTGTCCTTTCATTCATAGGCTAACTTGCTTCATGACTCATTTCCACAACAAGCCTTTCTTACCCTAGTATAATTACATTTGTTATTCCTCTAGTCAGCCAAACAGTTTCACTGGGAAACTTCATGCAACTTATCATCCTAAAATGCTGTTATAGTGTCTCAAAATGTCTAGACTTTAGCCTAACCTTGGTGAAAACGTTCCTCTGAATTAATACAACGCATAATATGTCCCACTAATTTAGATGGCAGACGAGCAATGCCTGTGCCATGCAAAGGGCCTCGAGAAGCCGTGAGGGGTTATTATTTGTCACATTATAAAGTACAGTGAACAAACCTCTACTACTGCTCTTGAATGCAGCCCTTTGCTTGTTGCTTAGCAACCATGTGACACGGGAAGTTTACGCAGCCATTCAACGCGGAATAGAATCACACGGGACATTACAACTCCTTTCTTGTAACTTTCTGGTCATAAAATAAAGTTAGTTGAACATTTCATCGGGTATATTGTTTCCAGATAACGTATCAGTGTTAGTTACATTAGCGCCTGAATCAGGATGTTACAATTTTAAAAGAACGAAGGCCTATCCATTCTGGGAACAAGTAAGTTGATAGCCAACTCGCTCACGCTTCGACTTTCTTCCATGCCATAACATAAGACATGACACACAGCTTTGCCATTAGTTTGCACAGTGGCAAGATGTAAAGGTAGCAAATAAGTGATTTAATTTCACTAACATTGATCTAACTAACAATAATTTGTTTTTTGCATAGTATTGTGGAGATTGCATATTGCGACAATGCCTGAAGTTGAACCACTCAGATTTCCATCAAGGGAGGACGGGCCAAGTTTACAAGGTTTGAATGAAATTTTGCACAAATAATATAACCCCCTCACACACCTAAACACTTGAAAGGCAATTGAAACAGAACAGAGATACAGGTGGTAGCATTGTTATACAATGGGGATACTGTCTGTCATCGCACATTGTCTTGCTTCTAAAGAGACACTTGAGACAGATTGCCACAACAGCAGGTAATGTACTCTCACATTACAGTCCATGACAAAAGGTGAAAGTCGCCCACCTGCTTAATCATATTTCATATGAGCGCTCCAGCTGCAGCATCATCTTACTAAGAGTAGGCTATGTTGTGCCTTGGAAGCACTGGCCTAAAGTGTATGTTAGACTGAGTAGGATATCTGTTTCAATATTGTGCATTTAGGCCAGGAGCCATACTGCAGCCAGATGGCACCCTTCCACCGCTAAGCCTATATTGTCCTTGAGTCTGCCACAGGAGGCTCAAATTAGGCTTCCCTGGCCCTTGGCCTATTCCCTGATGCTTACAATACAGTGATTGTTTATATGGACATTTATGGGTGATAGTGGAAATTACATAAGATCATTGTCTTATTGTCATAACACTGTGTACAGTAAGTCTCTTTCACACAAAGTGGAATATGTGTCCGATATACTATATTTTTGTGTCGGATTTTAAGGGATACAAATGTCATATTAATGATTCCTTATGTTATACTGTCATACTGTTGTTTGTATGTATCATATTTATGGAAAGCAGTTATGTGTTTTTGGCTTCTCATCAAGCCAACCCCAAATTATCATAGGTCTAACTCTTCAATTTGATTTACGGCTGGTCATTTCTGATATCTTTTAAGATCAGGTAGATCTTCAAGCAGTGTGCCCCAGCAGACGTCGCAGTTGTGCCCTGGTTAACACACCCTCGCCGTGCGTCAACAAAGCTGTTTGCCATATTCAGGAGCTGAAGAGGAAAGTGGAGAACTGGTGTCAACAGGTAAGATTCAAAGTGTGATCATGCAAAAAAGCTTTTTGAGTTAATTATGAGTTAAAAATATGAAGAAAAAAATAAAATCTGTCATTTGTCTGCCTGTCTCCTCTACCAGTCAGGAAATGTTCAGCATCAGATGTCTCATGAAAAACAGCAAAAAAGCAAAACTTTTAGGTAAGATGTATCTTTTTGGTCCTATGTTATATCCTATGTGTCACCTCCAACTCCAACCCATTCAAAGTCCGATTTTCCCTAACCCCAAAATCTAATCTTAACCCTAACTCCTAACCCTAACATTTAACCCCTAACCCTAATTCTAACCCCAGCACTAATTCTAACCTAAACATGCTAGAAATAGCCTTTTTCCTTGTGGGGACCCAAAAAATGTCCCCTGTTGGTCAAATTTTTGTTCGTTTACTACTCTTGTGGGGTATAGTTTAACACGTCCACAACAACCCATTAACAAACCCACACAAGCACACACATGCACATTGACTCACACACAAATATACACACACACCCACACAAACACAGTCAACGTTGGTGTTCTATTATATACTATTGTCAACTGCGTGACCAAGACACAATATTTGTAAATACAGTCATACTGGACATAGCACATTCATGATCTATACTGATCTATTACTTGTTATTTTTAACTTGACTCTTATTATTGATATTTATTATTGGTTATTGTACTGTAATGTTGAGGGAGTTAGCACACAAGCATTTTGCTGCACCTTTCAAACCTTCTTTAAACTGTGTACCTGATGAATACAGTTTGATTCATTTTTTTTATTAGTCTTCATTTAAAGCTTTACATTTACAGCAATGAATGTTCCTATTTCTTCAGGTCTGTGAAGAAATGTGTTCCATGTTTTCCAGATTGAATTCCAGTGAATCTGTGTCTTCAATGATACCTACAGAGTTATACATCGAAGGCATTGGACTAAGTGCAAGAGGTGAAAGATGTGAATATTATTTTTATTTTTTTCTCAAATGAGAGGGATACAGTGGCATCTATCTATAATGGAATCTATAACATGCGCACTATTTTGAATCAACCATATACAGTACAGCCCCTATTGTTTGCAGATGCTTTCTGTACTATGAGTCCACTTGTAGTTTATTTGATTTTAGCTTAGGTCATCTGACAATTACCAATATTTTTCAATAGATAAGGCTACTGGTATACTATACGAGCATCTCTCTTCCTTCATACAGAGGGTGACCTGTTGTCTCCGCTGCGTAAGGAAACCACGGACGTCCTGGTAGAAGTAGTGTATCTGATTGAACGCCTGGAAGCTGATCGCCAGGATGCAGAGGAGGCTCTACAGTCGGAGAAGAAGAGAAGGAGAACTTTAGGGAGGAAAATTTATAGTATTTCACTGTGGAAGCAGCAGGAGTTCCCTGTAGCTGTCCAGAAAGGTCAGTCAGTGGCAAAAGACAAATATCCCTTAAAGAAAGGTCATTCATGTTGTTATCACTCTTTTATTAGGAGTATTATTTTGCAACACTTGTTGTTGAAGACAAAATAAACTGTAATCTAGTAGGTTTGGTAAGTTCTTTATATATTGCTTATAGTGCAACTTTACTTGAAACCTGGATATGTGCTGTTTCTCTCCAGAGCATGAGGCCTGTACCAGAGACATCAGTGAATTGAAATGGCATCTGAAATTGAGAAGAGATAAACTTCACCAAGTGACAGATAGATTGATCAAGACAGAAGTTCTGAATCGGCGGTTAAATGAGGACATTGATTTCATCAAGAAAAATGGGCCTCTGGTGAAGGAAAAACTGCAGCTGGAGAGCGATTTCATGATCCAAATTAATACGGCTCAACATAAGGTACTGTTCACAATTAATTTTGTTCAAGTTTTTTTCTACACTATTATTATCACATATATATTGCATATATTTATATATATTTTTATTTTAGGCCCTTGAGACATTTTCAAAGACCTTCAGTGAACTGAAGAGTTTTCAAGAAGAGATGAGAAAGGAAGAACTGAAAGCAGATGAGGATAGAGGATTGATGTTCAATGAACTTAAGGGCATCAGGAATCTGCTAAATGACAGACTGTGAGTACAGTATACAGCATATTAAATAGTATTACAGTGTCACGCCTGCTCTCACTCCCTCTCTCTGGCACTCAAGGGCGCCAGGCTGCCCATCATTATGCACACCTATCACCATCATTACGCACATCAGCGCTTCATTGGACTCACCTGGACTCCTTACTTTGTTGATTGCTTCCTCTATATCTACAGGCGAAGTCGGAAGTTTACATACACCTTAGCCAAATACATTTAAACTCAGTTTTTCACAATTCCTGACATTTAATCCTAGTAAAAATTCCCTGTCTTAGGTCAGTTATGATCACCACTTTATTTTAAGAATGTGAAATGTCAGAATAATAGTAGAGAGAATGATTTATTTCAGCATTTATTTTTTCCATCAGATCCCCAAGTTTACATACACAATTAGTATTTGGTAGCATTGCCTTTAAATTGTTTAACTTGGGTCAAACGTTTTGGGAAGCCTTCCACAAGTTTCCCACAATAAGTTGGGTGAATTTTGGCCCATTCCTCCTGACAGAGCTGGTGTAACTGAGTCAGGTTTATAGGCCTCCTTGCTCGCACACGCTTTTTCAGTTCTGTCCACAGATTTTCTATAGGATTGAGGTCAGGGCTTTGTGATAACCACTCCAATACCTTGACTTTGTTGTCCTTAAGCCATTTTGACACAACTTTGGAAGTATCCTTGGGGTCATTGTCAATTTGGAAGATCCATTTGCGACCAAGCTTTAACTTCCTGACTGATGTCTTGAGATGTTGCTTCAATATATCCACATAATTTTCCTACCTCATGAAGCCATCTATTTTGTGAAGTGCACCAGTCCCTCCTGCAGCAAAACACCCCCACAACATGATGCTGCCAACCCCATGCTTCACGGTTGGGATGGTGTTCTTCGGCTTGCAAGCCTCCCCCTTTTTCCTCCAAACATAACGATGGTTATTATGGCCAAACAGTTCTGTTGTTGTTTCAGCAGACCAGAGGACATTTCTCTAAAAAGTACTATCTTTGTCCCCATGTGCAGTTGCAAACCGTAGTCTGTTTTTATGGCGGTTTTGGGGCAGTGGCTTCTTCCTTGCTGAGCGGCCTTTCAGGTTATGTCGATATAGGACACATTTTACTGTGGATATAGATACTTTTGTACCTGTTTTCTCCATCATCTTCACAAGGTCCTTTGCTGTTGTTCTGGGATTGATTTTCGCACCAAAGTATGTTCATCTCTAGGAGACAGAATGCGTCTCCTTCCTGAGTGGTATGACGGCTGTGTGGTTCCATGGTGTTTATACTTGCGTACCATTATTTGTACAGATGAACGTGGTACCTTCAGGCGTTTGGAAATGGCTCCCAAGGATGAACCAGACTTGTGGAGGTCTACAATTAGTTTTTCTGAGGTCTTGGCTGATTTCTTTTGAGTTTCCCATAATGTCAAGCAAAGAGGCACTGAGTTTGAAGGTAGGCCTTGAAATACATCCACAGGTACACCTCCAATTGACTCAAATTATGTCAATTAGCCTATCAGAAGCTTCTAAAGCCATGACACCATTTTCTGGAATTTTCCAAGCTGTTTATAGGCCCTTTTACTTCCGGTGAAACTGGAGGGCGCGCACTTCAAATAAATAATCCAAAAAATTATGGATATTAAACATTTAGGTACATATAAGTGTCTTATATCGGTTGAAAGCTTAATTTCTTGTTAATCTAACTGTACTGTCCGATTTACAGTAACTATTACAGCGAAAACATGCCATGCTATTGTTTGTGGACGGCGCCCCATTTCAAAATATTTTTCCACCGGCACAGGTTTCATAAATTCACAAATAGCGATTAAATATTCACTTACTTTTTGAAAATCTTCCTCTGATTTGTCACCCAAAGGGTCCTAGCTATAACATGTAGTGTCGTTTTGTTAGATGAAATCCTTCTTTATATCACAAAAAGGCAGTTTAGTTGGCGCCATCGATTTGAGTAGTCCACTCGTTCAACATGCAGAGAAAGGAATCTGAAAATCTACCCCTAAACTTTGTTTCAACAACTCAAAATACGTTTCTATTTACTCCTCATGTACCCTAAAATGTAATCAAACTATAATATTTATACGGAAATAAGTATGTTCAATAGGAGGTCTTCATGGTGCGCCCAAACACACATTTCCAAGACTATGTCCTTGTCCTAAAACTAATATTTCTTATTCGTTTTTGAAGTTACAAGCCTGAAACCTTGAACATAGACTGCTGACACCCTGTGCAAGCCATAGGAATTGCATCCAGTGGGTTAATTGTCAGTATGACCTTATTCTTGTTATTGTAAGAGGATGGTCTCTCAAAAACATTATTGTTAGTTTCTCTTTGGATTTTCTCCTACCATATCTATTGTGTTATTCTCCTACATTATTTTAACATTTCTACAAACTTCAAAGTGTTTTCTTTCCAATGGTACCAATTATATGCATATCCTTGTTTCAGGGCCTGGGCAACAGGCAGTTTACTTTGGGCACATCATTCAGGCAGAAATTGAGAAAAAAAGGGGACTAGCCCTAATTAAAGGCACAGTCAACTTAGTGTATGTAAACTTCTGACCCACTGGAATTGTGATAAGTGAAATAATCTGTCTGTAAACAGTTGTTCGAAAAATTACTTGTGTCGTGCACAAAGTAGATGTCCTGACCGACTTGCCAAAGCTATAGTTTGTTAACAATTAATTTGTGGAGTGGTTGAAAAACAAGTTTTAATGACTCCAACATAATTGTATGTAAACTTTAACTGTATCTGTTCCTCAGTTTGATCCCTGTGTCAGCATTAACGTCGTTTTGTTTCACCTATCCAGACGCTGTCCGTGTTTTGTTTCACCTATCCAGACGCTGTCCGTGTTTTGTTTCACCTATCCAGACGCTGTCCGTGTTTTGTTTCACCTATCCAGACGCTGTCCGTGTTTTGTTTCACCTATCCAGACGCTGTCCGTGTTTTGTTTCACCTATCCAGACGCTGTCCGTGTTTTGTTTCACCTATCCAGACGCTGTCCGTGTTTTGTTTCATGTTTGTTATTTATTAAATGTTCACTCCCTGTACCTTCTTCTCATCTCCCAGCGTCTGTCCTCACATACAGTATCTGATAGTTACCCAAAGTTTTTTTTAGGTTAAAAGGAACCAGAAGGAACCAAGGAATAATTGTCCAAGTAATCTGTCCTGTTAAATCTCAAATATCTCTGTAATCATGCGGTAACTTAACCTGACAGTGTTGTTATAAAGTACTTACAACTGTTGCGCCATGCTTGCAGTTTGCGCAATTAGACATACATGCAAAGTTTATGAATAATTTCACTTCAAAAGATGATTGTATTATTTTGTCCAGAACTGAGTTCCAGCAGCTGATAGATTATTGGGATGGCTACTGCATTACATTGAAGGAGACAGAGGAGAGGGTAGCTTTGAAGGAGGAGGAGTGGGGAGACATGTCACAACATATCCCTGTGCTAGAGGTGCAGGAGACTGCAGTCAATGATCTGGTGAGTACTGTACTGTGCTAACTGTGTACTGTATGTTACGTCAGCACATGTGAGCCAGTCTTTAACTTAAATGATTTTCACCACTGTGAACAACTGCATTTATCATAATTAATGAATGAACAAATTAATGAGGAATTTTACTTAAGGAATATGCTGAAACATGCACCAATGTTCCTTACACATTGAGAATACAATGTATAGTTATTTTTTGGTCACAGGTTGTGGAGTTGAACATATTTATTGAGGTTGAAGGTAGAAAAATTGCACAATTAAAGGAAGAGATTTCAGAGCTGCAGAAAGAAGTCCATGCAACCGTAAGTGATGATAGTTATTGTTGATGTTGAATATTTCTCACAATACTTTATTTATTCCATACAACTTATTGCATATTTATTGCTTCCTAACGTTGCATATTCCAGAGACTTGCAGGTGAAGCGGCGGTCTCTCACTCCGAGGAGGTGTTCTGCAAGAAGCATCAGGACATCTTGGCTCTCCATGAGGAAAACAAAGAGTATGAACTAGAGACTGAGGACTACAGTAACACGATCTATGAGAGGTACTGTATGTAATTTGTGTGTGTGTGCATACTTACGTATGTGTGTGTAGGTATGCATACTTACATAGCTGTGTGTGTGTGCATACTTACGTGCGTGTGTGTGTGTGTGTGTCCATCCATCAGTGAGCAGGCGGTGAAGCAGCTTCAGAAGGAGAGGAAGCGCATGCTACAGAAGATCAGTGTGAATGAGGAACAGAGAGAAGAGGCCAAGGAGGAGTTGTCCCAGGTGGCAGCAATGCATGCTAACACCAAGGTCAACCTGGAGGAGCTGGAGCAGCAGACCTTCATGGAGGAGCAGAGGATGAGGGTCCGTGTGGAAAGAGACATGCACTTAACTCGACATCCATACACTTTTACCTGTAGTATGATCAAGGCCACAGATGTAAGATCTTAATTTGCAATGCAGGACATTTAAAACTTGTGGTGTATTTGAGGTTTGAAAAGGCTTGTGAGGTTTGTAATTTCCACTTTGAGATTTCAGACTTGATTTTCCCTTATGAAAAATATATCAACCACTACAAAAATGTCCATGAATTATAATCCACAGAATCATTTACATTTCTTGTCGCTGCAGGATTAATTTCCTGCTGTAGCAAACTAGCTCAAATGAAGATCTTACATCTGTAGAGATCCATGCACTCTTACCTGTAGTACCATGCTCATAATACATAGAGATCCATTTTATCAGAATTTATGAGGGTAAGTTAGAGAGACACTGATTTATAAATGAATCCTACATGAGGTTGCATATCCTCATTGACACAAGTGTTTAGGATTCAAATTCCGTTAGATATTGTCAATCACATAATCTGCATTAGTTGTCGGTGAGAGAAGCACATGCTTTTAGAGATTCAACCATGCTTGGAGTCTCTATCAAGGTGGGTTTGTGAAAAGAGCCCTTGCAGATAGACATTCAGATATGCACTAGTAGATTCATGTACCATGATGAAGTGGGCTTCTTTACTAGTGTTACTGATGCAACACATATACATATCTCCTCAGAAAGTGATTGAGAATCTGAAGAAAGACATGATGAGTGAGATGAAAGCCATGGCCATTCTGAAGGTAAATCTCTTCTGTCTGTCTTCTGTAGAGTTTTGACTTTCACGGTTGGTTCTGCCAAGCATCTTTTTACAATCAGCTGTGTTCTAAAACCAGTAATCTCGTAAGACTGATCTTGGAAGGTGATATGATTCCTTGTGTACAACAGTTTTGTTACATTTTTAAACTGTATTTTAGGATACATTAACAACATTTAAAGCAGAATTACACCAGGAGCAAACCAACACAGAAAACGCCAGATGGGAACTTCATAAGGAATTTGAAGAGGTGTCATCAGCTACAAAACAACTGGAAATTGAAATGGAAAAACTGAGAAAGGTTTACAATGATAAATCTGAGGTAATCTAACATTTTATGTTCAGTTTACTGTATTTCAAACATTTTAGTGAGATATGTTGAGTGTTTTAAATTCAATTGATTATTAATTTCTCTGTTTCAGAAAATTGAACGTTTAAGGGAGAAACTTTGTGATATTCTAACAGAACACAAAAACACTACAAATTGTCTGGAAAAGGAAAGGAACCTGAAACTTGACCATCTAAATACAGTCAAGGTAAGATAAAGCAAGGATTTACACACAGTCACCATATTTTTAAAAAAATTGTGAGAAATGTAATTGATATTAGCACAACACATTTCATGATATAATGTATTACACCTAATACACACACATGATTTACAAGTGATAGTGTAATGTATTTGAAATCACAAGGTGGGTGGTGGGACTTAATAAAAGTTATTGATGTTGAAATCATGCTGCCAAGTTTCATTGTGGCGCATGGTTCATTCATTTCAATCTTGTTTATTGTTGACAGGAATTACACCAAGATGTTACCAAGAGGTTTGACCACGCCTTGAGCAGAATCACAGTCCTCACTGCTAAGTCCAAAGAGTACAGAACAGAGTCTGACAGGATGGAGGAAACAGCAGCCACAATGCCAGATGTCATTGAAGAACTACAGTAAGAATCTCTCCTCTCCTCACAACCACCCTCTGTTCTGCCAATATAATATAATAGGCCTTCTACCCTATCTAGAGTATTTAGAATGTATTATCATTGTAAGCCTGCTCCACCAGAGACCCTGGAAAGCTTGAATGTATTAGTTTGATTCATGCTGTTCTCAGAGCGTGAAGCGTCACCATTAACTTTGAAGCCTTGGCTTTTCCATCATTGATATTAGCACAGGAATCAGCTTGGTATTATTCCAAATAAACTGATTGCCGTTCACCTGTATTTATCAGGTCCGTCTTTGATGCCGTAGAGTTCAAAAACCAAACAGCTACGTTGATCATGAACACCTTAGAACGTGATATCAACAACTGTCAACAACGGATTGAGCAAGCAGTGCAAACTCACACTACTCTATTCACAACCAGACAGCAAAAAATGGAGGAAACCAAGGTAAAACACTGGGTCATTTGGTTAATACAAGGTGGTTTGGTTTATGTTGTACTCATTTTATTGGATGTTAGTGTTACTGGTATTCCTCATACAGCTAATCTTACTGGAATTGAGACAATGTACAGTAACATTTAGGTAGGCTAAAAGCAGGTAGGCTAAAAATATTTGTTAGTTTTCAAACATGCCCATTGGCAATTGTCTTCAAAGTGGTATATTGGTAACAAACACAAGAGAAAGTCTGAAAGGGTCCTCAGCTTATTGTGTAGTTATTTGTGGATTAGTGTCACTAGAATTACTCGCTACAATCCGTTGTGAGAAGACCACAACAGCATCCTAAGCAATTAGAATTACAAGCCAAGGTCAATCGTGTTGTGTTTTTTAAAGAAGTGACAACTAACTGTTGGAAAGTATTTTTCCAAACTGATAACCAACTGAACACAGACTTCAATTCATGTATCCCACGTTGGTTTAATGGAATTTTATTGAAATGACTTGAAAACAACGTTGATTCACCCAGTTTGTGCCCAGTGGGAAGGCCTCTCCTGTATTGGTGAATCTTTCTTGGTTGGACATTTGCTGTATTCAGTTACCTGTATGTTTAATCATCATATTAATTTAAACACAAGCCTATTCTTCCCAACCTCACACCATTGACAAAACACATTTTAACCAATGTAATGTTTTTTGTATTCACCTCAAAATAAGTGTAAAAAATCTCTGTGGTGTACATTATTTTATATTTAAGCCTTGTTTTAAAGTGGCAATCAGCAGTTGAAAGAATAACCAAGGGTGTCCCCGCTCCTGTTTCGGTAAAAAGGTGAGGAATGGGACTGGAGAAATGTTACCACTCTCAAATTCATAGACAGAGCTATGGATGCAAGGAGTGATCATCAATGATATCAACATTATAGTTTTAACCATGTTTAGAGGCTATAGAGTTTGTTTACATTTACTTTGTTTACACACATTGCAGTTAAACAAGCTTATATTTTGGCTTCTGATGGGGTAAGATAGTTGAATTAAGCTCATGAGGCATTTATCAGTTATATTCTTCAAGAAACTTATAGGTATATATCATTAATTTATGAGTCCAAAAATGGATGTAGCAACTGCAGAGTGCCCCTTTAATGGGAGAGCCCAATTTATTGTAAGGTTTTCATCTGCAGCATGCAGGATTATCAGCCCAGCCACTGCCTCGTGGCTGATGGGAGTCTCACATGGCTTATCTAATGTGAAATCACCATGTGGTATAGAGTTTCATTAAACGGTGATCAAGAATGCATTAGTTCAAAACAAGAAAAGGCAATGGAGCTAGGCCGCCATGCATCCGCGAGCGCAGCAACTTTAAAGAAGTTGTTGGCGTGAGACAATTTAAGAATTAGGAAGTCTTCCTCATAGACACAAGTCCCATTAGCCTGATAAAAAGCAATCATGCAAAAATAGCTTTAGCCTTTTTCACTTGAAAAAATGTAATGGAAACAACAATAGGCCTATCGCCCCTCTCACCAAATAAAAAGATCAAGAGTTAGAGCGACTGTTAAGTTAGAAGGAAATTGGTTAATTTGATCATTATGTTCATTAGGTCCTATATAACTACTGCTGTACACAGTTTCTATTCATATACTGTCCATACTTTCTATACGCGTTCTGAAATGTATTAACTTCTTTCTTTTGACTTTTTGGATTATGTGCGTAATCATTTTGTATTGCTAGGTATTATTACTGCACTGTTGGAGCTAGAAACACAAGCTGCAAATCGCACCTGCAATAACATCTGCAAATATTTATACGCGACCAATACACTTCGATTTGATTTGAATATACAGCACACACATAAATGTCCACATTAGCATAACGTAATTAGCACACTAAGCATTTGGAAACTGCCGTGTGTGACTCAGATGCTGACCTCATATTATCATTGGAAGGCCCCAGAGGTCACCATGGATGTTGACTGTTGGGATGTTAACTGTTAGGTAGAGCACATTAGTATTGCTAACAGCTCAGAGGAGGCTTGTGTTTGTGTGTGGGGAGACACAAAGGGGACTTTTTGACCTGCATCCCATTGACAGCCCAACTAGCCAAAATCTATAACTAACCCTTACCTTAACACTAACCTTAACAAAACCCTTAACCCTAATCTTAACCTAATTTTCACCAAAACACTGTTGTGTATCCACAAACAGTTCCATTCAACTCATGAAGTCGCCCCATACACTGAGTCAATTGAAATTAAATTAATCAAAATCAGCTGAAGTCCAGTTATTCAGCAGGTACAGTGCCTTCAGAAAGTATTCATTTTCCCCACATTTTGTTGTGTGACAGCCTGAATTTAAAATAGATTTAATTTAGATTTTGTGTCACTGGCCTACACACAATACCGCATAATGTCAATGTGGAATTATGGTTTTCAAAATTGTTACAAATTAATTAAAAATTAAAAGCTGAAATGTCTTGAGTCAATAAGTATTCAACACCTTTCTTATGGCAAGCCTAAATATGTTCAGGAGTAAAAATGTGCTTAACAAGTCACATAATAAGTTGCATGGACTCACTCTGTTTACAATAATAGTGTTTAGCATTATCTCATCTCTGTACCCCACACATACAATTACTTGTAAGTGTAAGGAAAGACGCTGGGAGACTAGAAGCAAGTACAGGGAGTGAACATTTAATAAATAACGGACATGAAACAGAACACGGCCAGCGTCTGGACAGGGGAAACAAAACAACATTAATGCTGACGGGATCAAACTGAGGAACAGACAGATTTAGAGGGGGCAATCGACAAAGTGAAGGAGTCCAGGTGAGTCCAATGAAACGCTGATGTGCGTAATGATGGTGACAGGTGTGCATAATGATGGGCAGCCTGGTGCCTTCGAGCGCCAGAGAGGGGGAGCGGGAGCAGACGTGACAGTAAGGTCCCTCAGTCGAGCAGTGAATTTCGAACACAGATTCAACCATAAAGACCAGGAAGGTTTTCCAATGCCTCACAAAGAAAGGCACCTATTGGTAGATGTGTAAAAAATTTAAAAAGCAGACATTGAATATTGCTTTGAGGATGATGAAGTTATTAATTACACTTTAGATGGTGTATCAATACACCCAGTCACTACAAAGATACAGGCGTCCTTCCTAACTTAGTTACCGGAGAGGAAGGAAACCTCTTAGGGATTTCACCAGGAGGCCAATGGTGACTATAAAACAGTTACAGAGTTTAAGGGCTGTGATAGGAGAAAACTGAGAACAGATCAACAACATTGTATTTACTCCACAGTACTAACCTAATTAACAGAGTGAAAAGAAAGAAGCCTGTGCAGAATACAAATATTCCAGAACATGCACTCTGTTTACAACAAGACACTAAAGTAATACTGCAAAAATGTGGCAAAGCAATTCACTTTTTGTCCTAACTACAAAGTGTTGTGTTTGGAGCAAATTCAATACAACACATTACTGAGTACCACTCTCCATGTTTTCAAGCATAGTGGTGGCTGCATCATGTCATCGGTATGCTTGTAATCAAGGACTGGGTTTTTCAGGATAAAAACAAATACAGAATGGAGCTAAGCACAGGCAAAATCCAAGAAGAAACCCTGGTTTGTCTGCTTTCCAACAGACACAGCAGGACATTAACTTACAACACAAGGCCAAATCTACACTGGAGTTGCTTGCCAAGAAGACA
The DNA here is from genome assembly GCF_034236695.1 of Oncorhynchus nerka. NCBI lineage: Eukaryota > Metazoa > Chordata > Actinopteri > Salmoniformes > Salmonidae > Oncorhynchus > Oncorhynchus nerka. The sequence continues at coordinate 28,353,021 of NC_088424.1, read as the reverse complement.
GTAAATAAAAAAATATATACAGTAAATATGGGGGATTGGAAATTATGCAGACAATTACATTGATAGAATCCACAATCTATCTGCAATTTTGCAATTTTATAGCTGAGTTACAGTTTTGACATAAATCTGCTTTGACATCTATTGTCACAACCTGGTCTGTTTCACCTGACCTTGTGCTTGTCTCCACCCACCCCCCCTCCAGGTGTCGCCCATCTTCCACATTATCCCCTATGTATTTATACCTGACACAACCTGGTCTGTTTCACCTGACCTTGTGCTTGTCTCCACCCCCCCACCCCCCTCCAGGTGTCGCCCACCTTCCACATTATCCCCTATGTATTTATACCTGTGTTTTCTGTCTGTCTGTGCCAGTTTGTCTTGTTTGCCAAGTCAACCAGTGTTTTTCTACTAGCTCCTGTTTGTTTTTTACCAGTCTCTGTTTTTCTCATCCTCCTGGTTCTGACCTTTGCCTGTGCTGACTCTGAGTCTGCCTGCCTGACCATTCTGCCTTGCTCTGACCTCGAGCCTGCCTGCCGCCCTGTACCGTTTTTGACTCTGACCTGGTTATGAACTCTTGCCTGTCCCCGACCTCCCTTTTGCCTACCCCTTGGACTATAATAAATATCAGAACTCAAACCATCTGCCTCTTGTGTCTGCATCTGGGTCTTGCCTTGTGTCGTTATATTATGCCAAGACTCTAGCAATGATCAACAACCAATTTGACAGAACTTTAAGAATTTTGAAAATAATAATGAGCAAATATTGTACAATCCCGGTGTGCAAAGCTCTTAGAGACTTATCCAGAAAGACTCACAGCTATAATCAGTGCCAAAAGTATTTCTAACATATATGGACTCTGGTGTGAATACTCTAAATGAGATATTTCTGTATTTATTTGTCAATAAATTAGCTAAAATTCTAAAAATACGTTTTCACTTTGTCATTATGGGGTATTGTGTGCAGATGGATGAGAATGTTTTTATTTATTTAATCTATTTTGAATTCAGGCTGCAACACGACAAAATGTGGAATAAGTCAATGGGTATGAATGCTTTCGGAAGGCACTGTGAATGTCTGTCATGATCTCCAAACCCAAGCGTTTCCAAAGCGTTTCCACCATCAACATAGTGTCTTCCTTCATTAATGTAATCAAGCAGCTAGCTGGCGTTCTGTGTAGTTGTCACCATGGATAAAGTAAACAACGCAACCAAACTACAGACTTCTTATGGGCAATGAAGTGTAATTCGTTCCATTTACACTTCAGATAACAGCAGCCATCAGATGGGCTTAGTCAGAAGTGCTGCATGCCTTGCCTGCTGTAATTAAAACTGGAATCAATAGAAAGCATTTGTCATGTTTACAGCCCCCCCTCCCCTCTTTCTGCTGGGTTAAACTCATCACCTTAGTGCTGCTGCTGTTGTGTTTTACTGCAGAGACACACTTCATTATGTTCCTTCGTTCTGCAGGTACAGCACAGTACAGTCGAGACCACCAGGATACAGCAACACAATGATCAAATACTCTGGGAATGAATGGGGTTGAGACTTGAGAAGAGGGCAGGCAGAGAGAGAGACAGTTACTCAGTCATTGTTATTTATTTCATTTCCAGAATAGTGTCCAGTCAGTGTTTGTCTGTACTTGTCCCTGTGTGCCCTAGATTGTAAGACTCACACATCCAGTAGTATGCACACACATATAGTCTCACACACGTGTACTTGTTCCCCCTACTAAATAACCTATGACAAAATGTTATTGTAAATTCATTTTAAGCCTGTCATAATTATGATTATACAGTATGCCCTAAATACATACTGTACATCTATGGATTCACTCACAGGCCTATTGGTTCATGAGAATGTTTATCTCTCCTTTCTATAGCCTTGTCTGGGACAGTGATCCATGTCTTTGATCGCTCATACAGTAGCTGACATTCAACATGTACTGTATACAGTGCAGTATAACTGCTGCTTCAGCATGTATTGTTCCTTGGTAGGATTGTAGCAGCTCTCCTCCACTAGGGGTTGATGGAACCAACCACCATGATGGACCTCCTCAGTCATACTGTGCTGCAACCTGCCATGTCTCCTCAATATTTTCTGACTGTGGACCACACTCATAAGTCCTGTCAAGTGCTTAAAATTGTCAGGACACCTTGTTATCAATATATGTGAAACCTTGTAACTGAACGTGCGTTTGTATGTGTATGTGTTGTAGTCCGACCTAAAGGTAGCCCTAAGAGAGAACGTTGAGTTGGCCCACGAGTACAGAGCCCTTCAGAAAGTCCTGATGATCGTCAAGCAGGGGGCTGTTGGGGTGTTTGACAAGAGGAATCGAGCAGAGGCATCTTTTTATGATCACAAACAGGTAGGCTCTCTACTGAACGTGTCTACTTCATAATGTTATGAAATTATAGAGCTTTACATATTGAATCATAATCACTATCATTGAATCATACATTTAAATCATTATATGATATGATATTATGTTAAATTATATTATATCCAGTTTGCCGTTTGATTGGAATGTTTCTTAGCATGGTCAGTAATTTTCAGATTGTTTTAGTTGGGTAACCAATGAGATGCAGTAATCTGATCTTGATGAGATAACCTTAGTGTAGGAGGATGATGGATGTGATATAGTAGTTTTTCTGCCCAGGGGGAGATTAGAGAGAGGATAGGTGGATGTAATTCATGCAAACGCATAAAGACTAAGCTCACTATACAGGTGTTCCAAGGTGACATGTTTCATTATGTTTGCTTCTGTTCACTAGGTTGTCCAATGGGTTAGGGGTCCAATGGGTTAGGTGTCCAATGGGCTAGGTTGGCCAATGGGCTAGGTGACCAATGGGCTAGGTGTCCAATGGGTTAGGGGTCCAATGGGTTAGGTGTCCAATGGGCTAGGTGTCCAATGGGTTAGGGGTCCAATGGGTTAGGTGTCCAATGGGCTAGGTTGGCCAATGGGCTAGGTGTCCAATGGGCTAGGTTGGCCAATGGGCTAGGTTGGCCAATGGGCTAGGTTGGCCAATGGGCTAGGTTGGCCAATGGGCTAGGTGTCCAATGGGCTAGGTGTCCAATGGGTTAGGTGTCCAATGGGCTAGGTTGTCCAATGGGTTAGGTGTCCAATGGGCTAGGTGTCCAATGGGCTAGGTTGGCCAATGGGCTAGGTTGGCCAATGGGCTAGGTTGGCCAATGGGCTAGGTGTCCAATGGGCTATTTTGGCCAATGGGCTAGGTTGGCCAATGGGCTAGGTTGGCCAATGGGCTAGTTTGGCCAATGGGCTAGGATGGCCAATGGGCTAGGTTGGCCAATGGGCTAGGTCTCCAATGGGATAGGTGTCCAATGGGCTAGGTTGGCCAATGGGCTAGGTTGGCCAATGGGCTAGGTTGGCCAATGGGCTTGGTTGTCCAATGGGCTAGGTTGTCCAATGGGCTAGGTTGGCCAATGGGCTAGGTTGGCCAATGTGCTAGGTTGGCCAATGGGCTAGTTTGGCCAATGGGCTAGGTTGGCCAATGGGCTAGGTTGGCCAATGGGAGGGAGACACATAGCAGGCACATTGTCAATAATAGAAAAAGAGAATACACTCTCAATGCTAATACTCCCAAAGGTCTTAAATGAAAACTACAGAACAACGTATACTCCTAAAGGTGCTGAATGAAAACTACAGAACAACGTATACTCCTAAAGGTGTTGAATGAAAACTACAGAACAACGTATACTCCTAAAGGTGTTGAATGAAAACTACAGAACAACGTATACTCCTAAAGGTGCTGAATGAAAACTACAGAACAACGTATACTCCTAAAGGTGTTGAATGAAAACTACAGAACAACGTATACTCCTAAAGGTGTTGAATGAAAACTACAGAACAACGTATACTCCTAAAGGTGTTGAATGAAAACTACAGAACAACGTATACTCCTAAAGGTGCTGAATGAAAACTACAGAACAACGTATACTCCTAAAGGTGCTGAATGAAAACTACAGAACAACGTATACTCCTAAAGGTGCTGAATGAAAACTACAGAACAACGTATACTCCTAAAGGTGTTGAATGAAAACTACAGAACAACGTATACTCCTAAAGGTGTTGAATGAAAACTACAGAACAACGTATACTCCTAAAGGTGCTGAATGAAAACTACAGAACAACGTATACTCCTAAAGGTGTTGAATGAAAAATACAGAACAACGTATACTCCTAAAGGTGTTGAATGAAAACTACAGAACAACGTATACTCCTAAAGGTGCTGAATGAAAACTACAGAACAACGTATACTCCTAAAGGTGCTGAATGAAAACTACAGAACAACGTATACTCCTAAAGGTGTTGAATGAAAACTACAGAACAACGTATACTCTTAAAGGTGTTGAATGAAAGCTACAGAACAACGTATACGCCTAAAGGTGTTGAATGAAAGCTACAGAACAATGTATACTCCTAAAGGTGCTGAATGAAAACTACATAACAACGTATACTCCTAAAGGTGTTGAATGAAAACTACAGAACAACGTATACTCCTAAAGGTGTTGAATGAAAACTACAGAACAACGTATACTCCTAAAGGTGCTGAATGAAAACTACAGAACAACGTATACTCCTAAAGGTGTTGAATGAAAACTACAGAACAACGTATACTCCTAAAGGTGCTGAATGAAAACTACAGAACAACGTATACTCCTAAAGGTGTTGAATGAAAACTACAGAACAACGTATACTCCTAAAGGTGCTGAATGAAAACTACAGAACAACGTATACTCCTAAAGGTGTTGAATGAAAACTACAGAACAACGTATACTCCTAAAGGTGCTGAATGAAAACTACAGAACAACGTATACTCCTAAAGGTGTTGAATGAAAACTACAGAACAACGTATACTCCTAAAGGTGCTGAATGAAAACTACAGAACAACGTATACTCCTAAAGGTGTTGAATGAAAACTACAGAACAACGTATACTCCTAAAGGTGCTGAATGAAAACTACAGAACAACGTATACTCCTAAAGGTGTTGAATGAAAACTACAGAACAACGTATACTCCTAAAGGTCTTAAATGAAAACTACAGAACAACGTATACTCCTAAAGGTGTTGAATGAAAACTACAGAACAACGTATAATCCTAAAGGTGTTGAATGAAAAGTACAGAACAACGTATACTCCTAAAGGTGTTGAATGAAAACTACAGAACAACGTATACTCCTAAAGGTGTTGAATGAAAACTACAGAACAACGTATACTCCTAAAGGTGTTGAATGAAAACTACAGAACAACGTATACTCCTAAAGGTGTTGAATGAAAACTACAGAACAACGTATACTCCTAAAGGTGCTGAATGAAAACTACAGAACAACGTATACTCCTAAATGTGTTGAATGAAAACTACAGAACAACGTATACTCCTAAAGGTGTTGAATAGTTGTGAGAGAAGCTACAGAAAACAACATTTCAACCGTTTCGGTTTTTATGGTCTGGGACGCAATTTAACTTTGATCTTAAAAGGAATTGCAGATGAAGACCATATTCTATAGCCTAAACAGGAAATAAAACATGCACTGCTTCAGGCAATAAGCAATAGACATTATTTGTTTCTCCAAAATGACTAATACCTTTACTTGAGCAATTCCTCATCTGACTGAATGAATGTTATCAAGTAAAAAAATGCAGAAATAAAATCCTGTGGGCAGGATTCTCCACGCTCGTGATCAAAGCCTGATTTCCTTTTACTCTGTATTTAGCCTTCCTTAACCATTTCTGTTTGTTTCAGCTCTAGACATAGACATTTAGTACAGAACCACCTACCAACATCTCTCATTTTCTCATTCTAAATAGAAACAGATGTAATGTAATGTAATTCCTTTTCGTTTTTTGGTTTCTGATTTGCATATCCCTCTGACAATCTCATTTCTATCAGTTGTTATTCTCAATACCCAATGATACAGGGTTTTATTCATAGTGGCTAACTAACCTGCTTCTGTCCCAGAGAAGAAAGACTAGCTTCAAAGGACCCAGCACACTGGTGGGATCATATCATAGCACTCATGTTTTGACAGCCCATAGCAATACTGTGTACTGGAATGACTTGGTTCACTCCAAACATGGAAGAAGCTCTCAGTTGTTTGAAGAGCCTGTAAAATGTTTGATATTCAGCAGAGGGAGCCAATGGAAGCACCTGCTAAGGCGCTCTACTGGCCTGACTCATCAAGCCAAGGTTTATAGGCTTTGGCCTGTTATAATGCAAACGTAGTTAGCACCATAGTAATAAGACAAAGATACATTCTGAATGTATTGCATTTGTTATTAGTTGACATTATACAGTAAGTTACAATGTTACAATTGGTACATTTTTTAATCACCTGCACATAGCTGAATGCTTCAATGCTCCAACCCAACACTTTCCTCAAATTTTAGGCAATATCAAAATACCTTTTTTTGTATAATGGTTACATACCATACCTACCCCCATCTACTAGGATAGCACTAACCTAAAAGTGGTTTTCAATTGCAATGTGTTATTTCTCCTCCAGTAGCACCAGTTACCTTATGGTTCATTTAAGTGGCCTCATCACTGCATGTAAGCATTGTTTTGTTTATGTGGATGGAGCTCTCAACACAGGTTTTTACGCTATGAAGAGAATTCCTGTTATTGTCTGTCCTTCAGCAGTAGATGGCTGAGCTAATTCGCTTTAGTTTCTCTATGCACTGGGGAACACATTGCCAAGCAATGATAAGCTTTGCAGGAAGAAAGCAGAGATGGAGGGAGAAAAAGCAATGGCATCTATCAGAATTTAAAGAAACCCCTTTGCTTGAAACTGTGTTCAAATAATAAAGCAAGCGAGCATCATGTCTTTCCAATAGACTAGGAATAATTTCTAGTTTCGGTGGGGGGTTCATGACTCTGTGTGTATGTGTAAAATATGTCTTGAGGGGATTGATATAAAGTTAAACTGGGTGAAGTAGAAATATTTTACTCATCAGCTTTGCAGTCACAGAGTTTGCCTCAGCTAGAACAAAACTGCTGAAGCATTTAGAGAAAATTAACCCCCCATCCTGGCAGCCAGATGTGACTGGATTCTGATGACTGCACACGAGTGGGCAGAGAAACCAAGAGACTGTGAAATTCCTGTCAGGCCTGTGTACTGCAGAATGGGCTATTGACTGCTTTCTCTATTCCCCTCCATCATTCTTCTTGAACACTGCCATTAATTTCCTCTCCTGCCTTACCAATTCCTTTTTCTCTCTTCTCTCTTCCCTTCCTTCTTTCTCCCTGTCTTCCCCCTCCTAGATTTCTTTGTTGCAGAAGAGGATGCACAAAGCTGTGGTGAAATACTTCAGACAACGCAGCCTCTATAGCCAGGCTGAACTGGCCCGCTTCCAGACCCTCTCTAACGAGAACAACCAGAAAATAAAAACTGTCCAGGTATGTATGTTTCACAGGATGAATTCACACACATACAACATTACAACCATTCCAGTTCAATGGGGTTTTCTTCAATTCTCCAATCCGCCTGCCTAGTCCTGCAGTATATCACAATAATTTTTTTAAGTGTTGGGAAGATTCATGGGATGAGTAGATTTTATTAATTTAATGGGAGTATAATAATTTATGACAGCATAATGACTTCGTGTAATGCTGAGCATGTGTGGCATCCCAAAGTTAAAACATGTTGAGCTGAGCGTCATGCCTCCATTGGCAGGGAACTAACCAGTCCACTAACCCACAGTAAAACATTCACCAGTCACCACAGCCGTCTGTAGCGTCATCACACTACAGTTATTAAACACGCCACCATCACCCTTCCTCCATATATCCAGTCGTCACAACGCCGGCACAGTGACGTGATTGACGATGTTTCAGTGCGAGTGCCTATGACATGCTGCGACCCGGCATGTGAAGCTAGCCCTTTCTCCTCTCCAGAGAACTATACATTCACTCTTGTTAGGGTGCATATTTATTCACTACATTACGTTTGGCTGTGTGGCTGCCTTATGTTTATTGTGTTGTTACTACTGGATAACTATCTATGGTACAACTACAAACCCTCCTGTGTTCCTAGGTTGAATAACCCCGAGCTACCTTTCTCATGTTTTGCTGAAAAAGTAGTAGGCACGTAATTCTAAATCTGCAGGGGTGCATGGAGAAGTGGAGATCTTCAATTACTGGATAATGGGTGGCTAATATGTGGTGAGATGTGAGAGGAGGTCAAAGCGGACAGAAGGAGAGTGATGAATCTTTATCAAGAATGTCCTGTCCTGTAGCACCCTCACCAAACATCATAGTGTAGCAGGCAGGTGCCATCCAACCATGAACCATTCAACATTCTCTCACCCATTATATTTTGTATACAGAGGTGTTTACATTCAGCATTGTTTCCTTGCCCCTGCTTTCTATCCAGGTGTGACAGCCAGCCACGTCTATCGGCTTTTCCCAAGCTAGCACTACCATTACCTATGTCACAGTCCCACACACTTAGACAATACAAGTTTTGTCTAGGTCTTCATTGCAATTCAAATTATAATTCAACTGATTTGATTCGATCAGACTTCTTCCCAGATAGAATTGTTTTGACATAATTTCAGACCCTCTGTGTCTAGTCTTCTCTACACAGTGAGCAATAACACATTCAGTCATTATTTCCCTATCCATCCATTCCTTCCCCCTTTGTATTGCCGACATGCTTTTTGATTGGTCTTATCCAGCCAGACATTACAGCCAGTCAGTCAGGGAGGGAGGGAGCAGTCATGTCTCCCAGGTCTAGCCCCGAAGAGAGGAGGGGAGGCCCTAGGCAGCTGAACACAGAGCAGAGGGTAGAGCAGAGCAGGGAGGAGTGGAGCATGGAGGAGGAGGAGGAGGAGGGAGGAGCTATCAGGGAGCTGCAGAGTGTGAAGGACAAAAGAGCTGGTGTATTGAAGCGCAGCGCACCGTCACCCGTCACAGCCCAGCACAGGGTCCCTCAGAGCAGAGCAGCTACTCACATTAAACCCCCAACCCGGCTCCTGCAGACTAAAGTAGGCTTTACTACGCACTACGCACAGCTTCCTTACTAAGCTTCCTTACTCAGGGTCCTTAGAATAGTGCACACCCCTTAGAAAGACCCCTTAGAGTAGTGCACACTTTAAGCACAACGACCCTCAGAGTAGTACACACTTAAAAATCAAAGACCCTCTAAGTAGTGCACACTTACAGATAAAGCAGTGCATACTTTTAACAGAAAGCCCCTCCGAGTAACGTTCATGTTAAAACCAAAGCCCTCAGTGATGCACTGCATATTTTACATACTGATGGTGATGGCCTCATAGCAGTTCCCACTTCGCACCAACAGAACAAAACATAATGAAACAAATGTACCAAAATGGAGTCTTCATGGACTGAATCCTGCTGGGTACTATACTAATCCATCCACCTATTTGGCAGAAGATCAGAAAAGTCAGGTCTGCACTTCCACCACCAAGGCGTCAGGTCTGCACTTCCACCACACTAGCATTATGAAGCCAAATATAACTTATTTTCTTGCTTTGCAGTAGCTTCAGAGGAGGAGGCAATGGGCGGTGTGGGATGGTGGGGGGGGGGGGGGGGCGCTGTCATCCTGTAACACCGCTGCCAGAACTGGCAGTTGAGATTTTGTGTTCTACCAGTTTACACCAGGGATGGCATAATTGACAATGGCTCACAGTGCAGAGTGCTTGTTGAATGGCCAGTAATGATAGTAGCAGACGCCCACTAGCCCCAGTCTCCAGGGACAGTAATCCAAGATCCTGTTTCTGATATAATTGTTAGTCAGAGAATTTCTGCATGGCTAGGCCGGTTCAGATTCCCAAGTTGGTTGACAGTGCAAGGCAGTTTAATAGAAAAACTGGATGCTGAGATTTTTAAAACACAGGCGCACTGAACCTGGACCATGGTTCAACCAGGAGCCTCTCTCTCTTGTACTTGTTCTCGCTCTCTCCTTCCACAAAATAAAGAACAAGACCCTGGGCGTAACTTACTCTCACTATCTCTAGACAATACGTCGAGCAAGCAGCAAGTAGTGAAACAGACAGAGAACGGAGAAAGCATCACATCAACACTAGAGTTGTCTTTGTCTACTGTATGTCTGTCGTCAAAGCTGCTGCTCTCCCTCTCTAATCTCCCCGACTCAACGTCATCTGACTACTGTCGTCACTCTGTTTTCTTAATTAGAATGTATTCATTGATTCTATTTGCTCTCTTATTCAAACAGGAGGAGTTGTCAGAAGCAATCCGGCGCATTTCTGCCTTTCTGCACTCTCTGGCAGATGACTCAACAACCAGTGAGGATGCTCCGACGATGGAGACAGCAGCAGGGAACAAACAAGCGGGTCTGGATGCCATTGGGTTGAACAAGAAGAAGATGCCTACAGTTCAGATAACAGTGTAATTGGACATTCACCTGGTGCCAGACAACTTACTTACCCCAGCACGCTTCACTCACTCACTATCCCCCCCCCCCCTCTCTCTCTCTCTCTCACCAGCAGCAGATCCATAACAATGAAACAGGTGACTTTCATGCTGCTGCCAGGACTGATCTAATTTTAGCAGGGTGAATGATTGCAATTGGCTTTGCCTCATCAGATAATTAATCTATGTCACCATTAATTGGAAAAGAGAATAATTACAGGCAGTGTTGACAGAAATTCTAAGCTTCTCCAGATTTGGAGATCTAATCAGGACTACTAAAACCCACCGTGACCTTAACTACCACTTAGTACACTACCTCGACCACCCGGACCAATGTCCGAGCAAAACACTTCCTCTCAGGAGACAAGCACACTTGTTGTTGTTGTTTCATTTTTTTTATCCCTCTCTCATTTTCTCTCTCCCTCTTCTAGAAAGCTGTCTCCCTCAATCACTTTTCAATATTCAATCTTCATTTTGTGGAAGTTTAGCATTTTCAATGAGCTGGAGATGAATGATTAATGAATAAATTTAAATGCTTCATTTTGTCCATGGATCATTAGTTAAGTCCTTTGTGGGAAGGACCTGAGAAAGGAGTGAACATTATTGAGACATTAGCCTGGAGCATTCCAGGGGTAAATAGTGTGCACATTACAAAAGGATGTTGTGTAGCGGGGTGCAGTAGCCAACTGGCTTTCTAACGGAAGAACCCCCAGGTAACGCTGCTTTCAATTTGCCACATCTCACCTGAATCACACGTAGTATTTATTTGGAAGAGAAAACAAATGTGTATTATTTCATCAAGCAATTCATCAAACATTAAGCATTGCTTCACGGGCCCAATAATGATGTGGCACATTAATATTTATTAAACACACTTCAAAAGTTTTTATTTTCCTCTTTCATAAATATTAGTGATACAAGTATTATTAGCACAGCATTGTTCATATTTTGATTATTGTGATGGGACAATTTCAGACTATGGCTGAAATGGACTATTAAGCTATGGAGATGGCCATTGGATTCATGTAAGATCTGTTCTCGCCAAGATGTTCTTGAAGTCACCTCAAGTAGTGACAGTGATTTCCTATCAGGTCACTCAGCCAGGTGATAGATATTGTTGGTCTGGGTCTGCAGTCTTCTGGTTGATAGAGACGTTTGTATGTTGATGACACCGAGGCCTATTCCCTCCCTTCCAGGGCAGAGGGGGGCAGTATGAAACAACAAGCTGAGAGAGGGAGACAGTATCTCGGTTTCCATCCAATTGGTGAAAGATTTTCATGCGAATTTTCAAGAATCTGCATAAAGAAAATATGTTCAAAAGTTCAATCAAGTTTCCTTCACATTTTCAACTCTGTTGCATTAAACTAGAACATTTGCCTGCTCTGGTCTAAGCACTTGCTCTCTAGTCAACAACTCGCAGAAACAGGTGGTCTAGGCCTACATGACGAGATTCTTATGGATAAGAGCCAGAATATTTTTATTTGTCAAACGGCATCATCATGTCACCAGAATCAGACCAGTCTAATAAACTGCTTGGTTTCCCGAGTCCTAGTGTTTGAACCACACAACATATTGCATGACTCCCAAGTTTACTTCGATATGATGATTATTATATCAATATTTGTGCGTAAAGGCATTTCCACGTCCATTTCTCGCATAATTAATTTTACAGATAAAAAGATGTAAAACAAAGGAATTATCTGTTGCCATTTATAAAATTGTATGGAAACTTCCTGTTTCTATCACAGCTGTGTTTAAAAAAAAAAATACAGTATGACTTTACTCACATAAAAACTATGGATGGAAATGTGGTTATTGAAATCACCATTGACTTTAGCAACACATGCTCCATTTCCACTGCCATGCCATAAAATAGCATCTTATTGAATCACCTGGTAGTCAAGTTGGCCTTATGAAAGTGTGTGTTTACTATGATCATTTTGACCTTTTGACTGTAAAGACCAGTAGTTTAAAGATGTTCCTGTTTGGGGAATAAGGCACTCTAGGTGCACTTTATTTTTTTTAAATTTATATTTCACCTTTATTTAACCAGGTAGGCTAGTTGAGAACAGGTTCTCATTTACAACTGCGACCTGGCCAAGATAAAGCATAGCAGTGTGAACAGACAACAACACAGAGTTACACATGGAGTAAACAATAAACAAGTCAATAACACAGTAGAAAAAAAAGAAAAAACAGTCTATATACATTGTGTGCAAAAGGCATGAGGAGGTAGGCGAATAATTACAATTTTGCAGATTAACACTGGAGTGATAAATGATCAGATGGTCATGTACAGGTAGAGATAATGGTGTGCAAAAGAGCAGAAAAGTAAATAAATAAAAACAGTTGGGGATTGGGTAGGTAAATTGGGTGGGCTATTTACCGATGGACTATGTACAGCTGCAGCGATCGGTTAGCTGCTCAGATAGCAGCTGTTTAAAGTTGGTGAGGAAGATACAAAGTCTCCAACTTCAGCGATTTTTTCAATTCGTTCCAGTCACAGGCAGCATGGAACTGGAAGGAAAGGTGGCCAAATGAGGTGTTGGCTTTAGGGATGATCAGTGAGATACACCTGCTGGAGCACGTGCTACGGGTGGATGTTGCCATCGTGACCAGTGAACTGAGATAAGGCGGAGCTTTACCTAGCATGGAATTGTAGATGACCTGGAGCCAGTCGGTCTGGCGACGAATATGTAGCGAGGGCCAGCCGACTAGAGCTTACAGGTCGCAGTGGTGGGTGGTATAGGTGCTTTAGTAACAAAACGGATGGCACTGTGATAAACTGCATCCAGAGTATTGGAAGCTATTTTGTAGATGACATCACCAAAGTCGAGGATCGGTAGAATAGTCAGTTTTAATAGGGTAATTTTGTCGGCGTGATTGAAGGAGGCTTTGTTGCGGAATAGAAAGCCGACTCTAGATTTGATTTTAGATTGGAGATGTTTGATATGAGTAGGAGAGTTTACAGTCTAGCCAGACACCTAGGTACTTATAGATGTCCACATATTCTAGGTCGGAACCATCCAGGGTGGTGATGCTAGTCGGGCGTGCGGGTGCAGGCAGCGAACGGTTGAAAAGCATGCATTTGGTTTTACTAGCGTGTAAGAGCAGTTGGAGGCCACGGAAGGAGTGTTGTATGGCATTGAAGCTTGTTTGGAGGTTAGATAGCACAGTCTCCTTGGAAGGGCCAGAAGTATACAGAATGGTGTCGTCTGCGTAGAGGTGGATCAGGGAATCAGCCGCAGCAAGAGCAACATCATTGATATATACAAAGAAAATAGTCGGCCCGAGAATTGAACCCTGTGGCACCCCCATAGAGACTGCCAGAGGACCGGACAACATGCCCTCCGATTTGACACACTGAACTCTGTCTGCAAAGTAGTTGGTGAACCAGGCAAGGCAGTCATTAGAAAAACCGAGGCTACTGAGTCTGCCGATAAGAATATGGTGATTGACAGAGTCTAAAGCCTTGGCCAGGTCGATGAAGACGGCTGCACAGTACTGTCTTTTATCGATGGCGGTTATGATATCATTTAGTACCTTGAGCGTGGCTGAGGTGCACCCGTGACCGGCTCGGAAACCAGATTGCACAGCGGAGAAGGTACGGTGGGATTCGAGATGGTCAGTGATCTGTTTGTTGACTTGGCTTTCGAAGACCTTAGATAGTCAGGGCAGGATGGATATTGGTTTGTAACAGTTGGGGTCCAGGGTGTCTCCCCCTTTGAAGAGGGGGATGACTGCGGCAGCTTTCCAATCCTTGGGGATCTCAGACGATATGAAAGAGAGGTTGAACAGGCTGGTAATAGGGGTTGCGACAATGGCGGCGGATAGTTTCAGAAATAGAGGGTCCAGATTGTCAAGCTCAGCTGATTTGTACGGTTCCAGGTTTTGCAGCTCTTTCAGAACATCTATTTGGGTAAAGGAGAAGCTGGGTAGGCTTGGGCAAGTAGCTGCGGGGAGGGGGGGTGGAGCTGTTGGCCGAGGTTGGAGTAGCAAGGAGGAAGGCATGGCCAGCCGTTGAGAAATGCTTGTTGAAGTTTTCGATTATCATGGATTTATCGGTGGTGACCGTGTTACCTAGCCTCAGTGCAGTGGGCAGCTGGGAGGAGGTGCTCTTGTTCTCCATGGACTTTACAGTGTCCCGGAACTTTTTGGAGTTAGAGCTACAGGATGCAAATTTCTGCTTGAAAAAGCTGGCCTTTGTTTTCCTGACTGACTGCGTGTATTGGTTCCTGACTTCCCTGAACAGTTGCATATCGCGGGGACTATTCGATGCTATTGCAGTCCGCCACAGGATGTTTTTGTGCTGGTCGAGGGCAGTCAGGTCTGGAGTGAACCAAGGGCTATATCTGTTCTTAGTTCTGCATTTTTTGAACGGAGCATGCTTATCTAAGATGGTGAGGAAGTTACTTTTAAAGAATGGCCAGGCATCCTCAACTGACGGGATGAGGTCAATATCCTTCCAGGTCGATTAGAAAGGCCTGCTCGCAGAAGTGTTTTAGGGAGCGTTTGACAGTGATGAGGGGTGGTCGTTTGACTGCGGACCCATAGCAGATACAGGCAATGAGGCAGTGATCGCTGAGATCCTGGTTGAAGACAGTGGAGGTATATTTGGAGGGCCAGTTGGTCAGGATAACGTCTATGAGGGTGCCCTTGTTTACAGATGTAGGGTTGTACCTGGTGGGTTCCTTGATGATTTGTGTGAGATTGAGGGCATCTAGCTTAGATTTTAGGACTGCTGGGGTGTTAAGCATATCCCAGTTTAGGTCACCTAACAGAACAAACTCTGAAGCTAGATGGGGGGCGATCAATTCACAAATGGTGTCCAGGGCACAGCTGGGAGCTGAGAGGGGTCGGTAGAAGGCGGCAACAGTGAGAGACTTATTTCTGGAGAGAGTAATTTTTAAAATTAGTAGTTCGAATTGTTTGGGTATGGACCTGGAAAGTATGACATTACTTTGCAGGCTATCTCTGCAGTAGACTGCAACTCCTCCCCCTTTGGCAGTTCTATCTTGACGGAAAATGTTGTAGTTGGGTATGGAAATCTCAGACATTTTGGTGGCCTTCCTAAGGCAGGATTCAGACACGGCAAGGACATCAGGGTTGGCTCAGTGTGCTAAAGCAGTGAGTAAAACAAACTTAGGGAGGAGGCTTCTGATGTTGACATGCATGAAGCCAAGACATTTTCGATCACAGAAGTCAACAAATGAGGGTGCCTGGGGACATGCAGGGCCTGGGTTTACCTCCACATCACCCGCAGAACAGAGGAGGAGTAGTATGAGGGTGCGGCTAAAGGCTATCAAAACTGGTCACCTAGAGCGTTGGGGACAAAGAATAAAAGAGGCAGATTTCTGGGCATGGTAGAATATATTCAGGGCACAATGCGCAGACAGGGGTATGGTGGGGTGCGGGTACAACGGAGGTAAGCCCAGGCACTGGGTGATGATAAGAGAGGTTGTATCTCTGGACATGCTGGTTGTAATGGGTGAGGTCACCGCATGTGTGGGAGGTGGGACAAAGGAGGTATCAGAGGTATGAAGAGTGGAACTAGGGGCTCCATTGTAAACTAAAACAATGATAACTAACCTGAACAACAGTATACAAGGCATATTGACATTTGAGAGAGACATACAGCGAGGCATAAAGTAATCACAGGTGTTGATTGGGAGAGCTAGCTAAAACAACAGCTGAGACAACAACAGCTAATCAGCTAACACAGCAACAGCAGGTAAAATGGCGATGACTAGGCAGAGAGGGTCGGATCAACTACACACAGAGCCTGAGTTCGCGGCTGGGGCCGACAGATAAAAATGTAATTAACAGAATGGAGTACCGTGATTAATGGACAGTCCAGCAGGCATCAGCTATGTAGCCAAGTGATGGATGGAACAGAGAACCCGCCACTACGCTAGCAGGCGACAAGGTGTTTAAAGTTAGTAGCCCTCCGACGGAGGCCGGTTGAAGGCACAGCGGATGGAGTATTCGTCGGCAGACCAGTCGTGGTGGTGTGGCGGGGCGCCGTGTCGACAGAGAATCCAAGCCAGATGGCGAAAGAGGTATTGTAGAATTTAGTTTGCTGGCCGGGAGATGCGCCTGGCTCACGGCTAACTGGTGCTAGCTTCGTGGTAGTGGCGTTGTTTACTTATTGTATTGTGTGATTCCTCAACAGGGCTGTTGTCTAAGATGGCCATACAGGTTAATGGATCTAACACAGTCTTTCAGATCCAGCTCTTTCCCCCAAAACACCTTAAGGAAATAGGAGTATTTAGAAAAATGCACTGACTCTGCTACAGATGTATGATCCTAATTTGAGCCTGTTTGCTTCAAAAGCCTTTTTAAACGTCAAATACACTACACGTTTTAAAGTTTTTCTGCAACAGGGTGATCAAATCAAGATCCTACATCTGTATCTCTTAAACATTATAGCAATATCTCAAATTTAGGCTACTTCCCAAAACATTAATCTCATTTCCTTGCATCAAATCAATCCCCCATAATAAATGACACAGACCCAGAGCTGGCTGTCATCACATTTGTCTGGAGACAAGACTAGGTACACACACCTGAATGTTGCTACTTGTTAGTAGGTGTACTGATGTGTACATGTACGTGTGTGTGTGTGTGTGTGTGTGTGTGTGTGTGTGTGTGTGTGTGTGTGTGTGTGTGTACTACTGTAGTGTGTGGAGATATTGATGTAAAAATTGCTAGGCCTACTGTACAGTATTTTATGTTTATTACATGTTATACAAGTGTTTTGAGAGACTAGTCAAGGACCATATCACCTCCACCCTACCTGACACCCTAGACCCACTCCAATTTGCTTACCGCCCAAATAGGTCCACAGACGATGCAATCTCAACCACACTGCACACTGCCCTAACCCATCTGGACAAGAGGAATACCTATGTGAGAATGCTGTTCATCGACTACAGCTCGGCATTCAACACCATAGTACCCTCCAAGCTCGTCATTAAGCTCGAGACCCTGGGTCTCGACCCCGCCCTGTGCAACTGGGTACTGGACTTCCTGACGGGCCGCCCCCAGGTGGTGAGGGTAGGCAACAACATCTCCACCCCGCGGATCCTCAACACTGGGGCCCCACAAGGGTGCGTTCTGAGCCCTCTCCTGTACTCCCTGTTCACCCACGACTGCGTGGCCACGCACGCCTTCAACTCAATCATCAAGTTTGCGGACGACACAACAGTGGTAGGCTTGATTACCAACAACGACGAGACGGCCTACAGGGAGGAGGTGAGGGCCCTCGGAGTGTGGTGTCAGGAAAATAACCTCACACTCAACGTCAACAAAACTAAGGAGATGATTGTGGACTTCAGGAAACAGCAGAGGGAACACCCCCCTATCCACATCGATGGAACAGTAGTGGAGAGGGTAGCAAGTTTTAAGTTCCTCGGCATACACATCACAGACAAACTGAATTGGTCCACTCACACAGACAGCATCGTGAAGAAGGCGCAGCAGCGCCTCTTCAACCTCAGGAGGCTGAAGAAATTCGGCTTGTCACCAAAAGCACTCACAAACTTCTACAGATGCACAATCGAGAGCATCCTGGCGGGCTGTATCACCGCCTGGTACGGCAACCGCTCCGCCCACAACCGTAAGGCTCTCCAGAGGGTAGTGAGGTCTGCACAACGCATCACCGGGGGCAAACTACCTGCCCTCCAGGACACCTACACCACCGGATGTTACAGGAAGGCCATAAAGTTCATCAAGGACATCAACCACCCGAGCCACTGCCTGTTCACCCCGCTATCATCCAGAAGGCGAGGTCAGTACAGGTGCATCAAAGCTGGGACCGAGAGACTGAAAAACAGCTTCTATCTCAAGGCCATCAGACTGTTAAACAGCCACCACTAACATTGAGTGGCTGCTGCCAACACACTGACACTGACACTGACTCAACTCCAGCCACTTTAATAATGGGAATTGATGGGAAATGATGTAAATATATCACTAGCCACTTTAAACAATGCTACCTTATATAATGTTACATACCCTACATTATTCATCTCATATGCATACGTATATACTGTACTCTATATCATCGACAGCATTCTTATGTAATACATGTATCACTAGCCACTTTAACTATGCCACTTTGTTTACATACTCATCTCATATGTATATACTGTACTCGATACCATCTACTGTATCTTGCCTATGCTGCTCTGTACCATCACTCATTCATATATCTTTATGTACATATTCTTTATCCCCTTACACTGTGTATAAGACAGTAGTTTTGGAATTGTTAGTTAGATTACTTGTTGGTTATTACTGCATTGTCGGAACTAGAAGCACAAGCATTTCGCTACACTCGCATTAACATCTGCTAACCATGTGTATGTGACAAATAAAATTTGATTTGATTTGATTTATACACACTGGTGTTATTATGTAAAGTCTATGATGAGTAAACAAAATTCAGAACATGTGTCACAAACAACACAGCGGGCATACATTGAACAGTACCTCTGGTATTTCATTGTAATCATTTGTGACATGCCAGTCAGTGAAGGGGCTTTCACTATAGCACACAGACAGGTTGTACAGATATTGTGGTAGGACCTGATTTACAGGTTATCTATTACAGGGTGTTTGTTTGAATCATGGATAATGGGGGTCAGTTTGCTACCTGTACCCTAGAGCCATCATCTCTAGTTGTTTGTGAAAGAGAAGAAGTTGAAGATGAAAAACTATTCAGCATATTTGACAGTATGCTTAAAAACATTTTACCAGGTAAATTAACATAGAACATATTCTCATTTACAGCAACGACCTGGGAAATAGTTACAGGGGAGTGGAGATAAATGAGACAATTGGAAGCTGGGGATGATTAGGTGGCCATGATGATAAGTTCCATGGTCTTTTAGTGACCACAGAGAGTCAGGATACCCGTTTAATGTCCCATTTGAAAGACGCTACACAGGGCAATGTCCCCAATCACTGCCCTGGGGCATTGGGTTATTATAATTTTTAGACAAGAGGAAAGAGTGCCTCCTACTGGCCCTCCAACACCACTTCCATGCAAAGTACAGTAAATATATACAATGTACATGTGAATGTTGCTTAAAGAAGTATGTATTTATTGTTAAAGCCAACGTATTTCAGTGCAAGCCTTCATCAGGGTATTTACAGAAAGAGAGGGACAGAGGGACAGCTGAAGAACACTTTTGGAACCCTTTTTTCTAAGAGTAGAGAATTGAGCCATGGGGGCAAAGGAATAATAGAGTGGAGAGAGGTACTACTGTGTCTAACATATCAATGAGGGAGACACTGCTTTCTTTTAGTGGACACAACAAGGATAGGGCCTGGACTTGACAAAGAGACGACCAAATAGTACTGTGAAGGTTCCTAGATGAACTGTTTCAAACGTTTAGTCGTGCCGACAGTGGAGCTAAGCAGGGTTGTCAGTTTCTGTCTTCCCATCGTCTCAGTGGGAAACCATTTACAAATTGTCATTTGTCGTTTCTTAGACCAGTGTTTCCCAACTCTGGTCCTCGAGTTCCCCCAATAGCACACCTTTTTGTTGTATCCCCGGACAAAAATACCTGAATCCACTTGTCAAGGGCTTGATGATTAGTTGACAAGTAGAATCTGGTGTGCTTGCCTGGGGCCACAACAAAATTACGCACTGTTGGGGGTACTCTAGGACCGGAGTTGGGAAACACTGTACGACTTAGACAACTGAAGTTTGGATAGTACACAAGTTTCCATTCATTGATACTAATACCAATCTTGTATGACTACCAATATATTCATATTTTGAGAATAAATGTGAAATCTGCATACTAGCTTTATAGGCTACTTTTTTCATTGTGTGGTAACCACATGGAAAACATGCCAAATAAAAATGATCACGGAAATAATACTACTGTTCCCTGTGTTTACACACTCCTTTGATTTCCAAGACATTTATCTTAACAGGATAGTAATTTGTGAATGTCTGTGACATTGTGGCTAGCTAGCATGATAATAAATCCATGGCTCGGAACATTTTTTAGTTAATTAGAGTCAATCAATCCAAACTTTGCTCACTTACCGATGTGAACCCAGAGTATAATGAGCAGAAATCAGCATGGTGATTGGAAAACACAAATTACAGCTGTTAAAGAGAAACCCATCCACTCTTTCTGTTGATGCCAAGTCCTGCTGTGAGGATTTAAACATGGTGTGACATTCTTTTAATGGATGTTGGAAGGAAAAAAAGTGATCCACAACCATTTTTTTAATAAACCTCTCAAAATGTCCCGTGGTAAAACTGCATGCCGATATTGGTTGGCTGATGAACACATTACAAGTAATCCTTTGATTTTATATAGGAAAGGCTTTATCTGCATGAAGTGTAATGGCAACTCTTACCACAACCCCTCAAACTTTATGTCTTGTGTGTTGATATTGTGATTGTGTGCTTGTACTTTGAGCGTGTGTTATATTTATGTCCTATATTTCTGTGTTGTGTCTGTCTATGCTGTGCTCTTATGTGTGATTGTGCTACCTATGCGCCTGTATGTACAGCACCATGCCTCTGTGATGGTCAGTGGTGACCCTGCTTGAGTTGCTGGAAATTGTATGTACTGTACTGTATATTTATGGTCAGGTATTCATATGTTCCTGCCATCCACCAGAGCCACAGCATTAGCTATGTAATGGTGTGAGTAATAATCTGGTAATAACCTGATGTTATTAATGAGCTCTTGTAATGGGATTTATATCCATTCTATGGACTGGAAACCAGACTGCACGGGCATGTCTGTCCATGGTGTGGACTGTGCATCATCAACTATGATGACCTCACAGACTGCTGACTACATCATCAGCTATAATGACCTCACGGACTGTGTGGTGACTATATCATCAACTATGATTACCTCACAGACTGTGGTGACTACATTTAATATATATGTATGTATTTAACTAGGCAAGTCAGTTAAGAAAAAATAGAATTTTACAATGGCGGCCCGAAGGCAAAAGGCTGCGATTAAAAATGATTTTTTTTATTTGTATAAAAAGGACAAAACACACATCACGACAAAAGAGACGCCACAACACTACATAAAGAGAGAACTAAGACAACAACATCATCAGCTATGATGACCTCACCAACTGTGTGGTGACTACATCATCAGCTATGATGATCTCACAAACTGTGTGGTGACTACATCATTAGCTATGATGACCTCATGGACTGTGTGGTGACTACATCATTAGCTATGATGACCTCCCGGACTGTGTGGTGACTACATCATTAGCTATGATGACCTCACAGACTGTGTGGTGACTACATCATTAGCTATGATGACCTCATGGACTGTGTGGTGACTACATCATTAGCTATGATGACCTCCCGGACTGTGTGGTGACTACATCATTAGCTTTGATGACCTCACGGACTGTGTGGTGACTTCATCATTAGCTATGATGACCTCACGGACTGTGTGGTGACTACATCATTAGCTATGATGACCTCACGGACTGTGTGGTGACTACATCATTAGCTATGTTGACCTTACGGACTGTGTGGTGACTTCATCATTAGCTATGATGACCTCACGGACTGTGTGGTGACTACATCATTAGCTATGATGACCTCATGGACTGTGTGGTGACTACATCATTAGCTATGATGACCTCACGGACTGTGTGGTGACTTCATCATTAGCTATGATGACCTCACGGACTGTGTGGTGACTACATCATTAGCTATGATGACCTTACGGACTGTGTGGTGACTTCATCATCAGCTATGATGACCTCATGGCCTGTGTGGTGACCACATCATTAGCTATGATGACCTCACAGACTGTGTGGTGACTATATAATTAGTTATGATGACCTCACAGACTGTGTGGTGACTACATCATTAGTTATAACCTCACGTGTAGCTGGAGGTAGTAGTTTCCTTCCTCTCGACAATTGTTCTAAATGGGAGAGCTTATGTTCTTGAGCTCATGTCGCCGGGGTCGGTAACAGCGGCTTGCCATTGTATTAATTATTGTCATAGGAATCCAAGGGGAGTCGATAATACAGAATGTACTGGTTGGCCCCTGTTTGTTTCACTTGTCAGTGGAGTGAATAATTGGGAGTGCTGACCATATTAGACACAGAGAATTTTCGAGAAGATACGACTGCGAGAGTCAGAAACAAAAGTAGTGGCAAAAATTCAAAGGCTTGGTAGGTCCTTGTTGCCAAGGGAATTTACTATGGGAGTTATATTTTATATGAATACACCAGTTCTATGCTGTATCTCAGCCTAACTCAGTCGGCTTTGAGATACCAAATTATGCGATACATCCCCTTTCATACTACTATGGTATTCATTGACATTCATTACTGTAAATTAAATTATTGCTTATATAATATGGTTAAAAAGTATGCATAATTAAAAAAAATGGAATACACCATTTGCTTTGTTGATACCACAATTTCTTTGGACACCTAAAAAAAAATCACACTTTCAAGGCTCAACAGCATTGATACAATTTGGGTTGTGGTAGTGGGGGGGAGGTGGTAATACAATGGGCTCATCTCCCAATTCTCCCAAGGAATAACTATCAGTCATGCAACAGCAGCTCCAGCATCCCTAGGTGACCGCGCCAGTGAGCCTGTGCTCGCTCCACCGCACCCCACTCCACGCCTGCTGCCACCCTGAAGGTAGATGCTTCACGCTGGGGAGACATCGGCACCCCCTTACTCCCCCCAGCCCCCACACAGTTCTCCACTCTAGACTACTACCACCATGGTTTGGCTTGCCCCCCTGTGCCCAGTCCTCCACACCTTGGTGTCCTCTCCAGTCTCCCCCACACCTCTTCCTGTCCCAGTAGTCCAGCTAGCCGCTCCCAAGGTGAGTCTTCCCTCCCTCCGTACAACTTTCCCTGTTCCCTCCCTCTCTCCCTCCTCTATTGCTCATCCACTCTCCTTTGTCATTTGAGAATAGAATGCCTCAGTCACTTACACACACACACACACACACACACACACACACACACACACACACACACACACACACACACACACACACACACACACACACGTATGCTTCTGTGCTCAGTCTGGAGGGGACACCGCCTGTTCATCCCTCTGCTCACCTCCCGGCTGCTGGCTGACTCTGTGAGCCTTGTCTGTGTCTGTGGTGCCTACATTACGCCATGGTTCTCTGGTGCCTACACTACGCCATGTGTCTGTGGTGTCTACTTTACGCCATGGTTCTGTGGTGCCTACAATACGCCATGTGTCTGTGGTGCCTACATTACGCCATGGTTATGTGTCTGTGGTGCCTACACTAGGCCATGTGTCTGTGGTGCCTACATTAAGCCATGATTATGTGTCTGTGGTGCCTACACTAGGCCATGTGTCTTTGGTGCCTACATTACGCCATGGTTATGTGTCTGTGGTGCCTACACTAGGCCATGTGTCTGTGGTGCCTACATTACGCCATGGTTATGTGTCTGTGGTGCCTACACTAGGCCATGTGTCTGTGGTGCCTACATTACGCCATGGTTATGTGTCTGTGGGGCCCACACAACGCCATGTGTCTGTGGTGCCTACATTACGCCATGGTTCTGTGGTGCCTACACTACGCCATGTGTCTGTGGTGCCTACACTACGTCATGTGTCTGTGGTGCCTACACTACATCATGTGTCTGTGGTGCCTACACTACGCCATGTGTCTGTGCTGCCTAGACTACGCCATGTGTCTGTGGTGCCTAGACTACGCCATGTGTCTGTGGTGCCTACACTACGCCATGTGTCTGTGGTGCCTAGACTACGTCATGTGTCTGTGGTGCCTAGACTACGCCATGTGTCTGTGGTGCCTAGACTACGTCATGTGTCTGTGGTGCCCACACTACGCCATGTGTCTGTGGTGCCTACACTACGCCATGTGTCTGTGCTGCCTAGACTATGCCATGTGTCTGTGGTGCCTACACTACGTCATGTGTCTGTGGTGCCTACACTACGTCATGTGTCTGTGGTGCCTACACTACACCATGTGTCTGTGGTGCCTAGACTACGCCATGTGTCTGTGGTGCCTAGACTACGCCATGTGTCTGTGGTGCCTAGACTACGTCATGTGTCTGTGGTGCCTAGACTACGCCATGTGTCTGTGGTGCCTAGACTACGCCATGTGTTTGCGGTGCCTACACTACGTCATGTGTCTGTGGTGCCCACACTATGTCATGTGTCTGTGGTGCCTACACCAAGTCATGTGTCTGTGGTGCCTACACTACATCATGTGTCTGTGGTGCCTAGACTATGACATGTGTCTGTGGTGCCTACACTACGTCATGTGTCTGTGGTGCCTACACTACGTCATGTGTCTGTGGTGCCTAGACTACGCCATGTGTCTGTGGTGCCTAGACTACGCCATGTGTCTGTGGTGCCTAGACTACGTCATGTGTCTGTGGTGCCTAGACTACGCCATGTGTCTGTGGTGCCTAGACTACGCCATGTGTTTGCGGTGCCTACACTACGTCATGTGTCTGTGGTGCCCACACTATGTCATGTGTCTGTGGTGCCTACACCAAGTCATGTGTCTGTGGTGCCTACACTACAACATGTGTCTGTGGTGCCTACACTACGTCATGTGTCTGTGGTGCCTACACTACGCCATGTGTCTGTGGTGCCTAGACTACGCCATGTGTCTGTGGTGCCTAGACTACGCCATGTGTCTGTGGTGCCTAGACTACACCATGTGTCTGTGGTGCCTAGACTACACAATGTGTCTGTGGTGCCTAGACTACGCCATGTGTCTGTGGTGCCCACACTATGTCATGTGTCTGTGGTGCCTACACCAAGTCATGTGTCTGTGGTGCCTACACTACATCATGTGTCTGTGGTGCCTAGACTATGCCATGTGTCTGTGGTGCCTACACTACGTCATGTGTCTGTGGTGCCTACACTACGTCATGTGTCTGTGGTGCCTAGACTACGCCATGTGTCTGTGGTGCCTAGACTACGCCATGTGTCTGTGGTGCCTAGACTACGTCATGTGTCTGTGGTGCCTAGACTACGCCATGTGTCTGTGGTGCCTAGACTACGCCATGTGTTTGCGGTGCCTACACTACGTCATGTGTCTGTGGTGCCCACACTATGTCATGTGTCTGTGGTGCCTACACCAAGTCATGTGTCTGTGGTGCCTACACTACATCATGTGTCTGTGGTGCCTACACTACGTCATGTGTCTGTGGTGCCTACACTACATCATGTGTCTGTGGTGCCTACACTACGTCATGTGTGAAGATCTCCGCTTCTCCGCTCTCTCCACTGGCTTCCAGTTGAAGCTCGCATCCGCTACAAGACCATGGTGCTTGCCTACGGAGCTGTGAGGGGAACGGCACCTCAGTACCTCCAGGCTCTGATCAGGCCCTACACCCAAACAAGGGCACTGCGTTCATCCACCTCTGGCCTGCTCGCCTCCCTACCACTGAGGAAGTACAGTTCCCGCGCAGCCCAGTGAAAACTGTTCGCTGCTCTGGCCCCCCAATGGTGGAACAAACTCCCTCACGACGCCAGGACAGCGGAGTCAATCACCACCTTCCGGAGACACCTGAAACCCCACCTCTTTCAGGAATACCTAGGATAGGATAAAGTAATCCTTCTCACCCCCCTTAAAAGATTTAGATGCACTATTGTAAAGTGGCTGTTCCACTGGATGTCTTAAGGTGAACGCACCAATTTGTAAGTCGCTCTGGATAAGAGCGTCTGCTAAATGACTTAAATGTAAATGTAAATGTAAGATCTGGTGGTTTCAAACAGCAACCAATAAGAGCACAATAATTAATACAAAGTAGACTTTGGATGAGTACTAACACTAACTTTGAACTGAAGGGAAGCTGAAGGGAAGCTGAAGGGAAGCTGTATGTTGATAATTCACAAGGGTTATGGTCTACATGGTAGAGGACTTTATCATGTCATTTAGTGCACCGCTTTAGTTCTCCTTACAGTGAATAATTAGCAACTGGTGCTATACAGACAACAGCACCTTTCACTCTATAAACAATGAATCTCCTTCCTATGGTTCAGGCAAATAACGGGCCTTATCGATAAACTGAATTTTATAAATGGACTGATTTTCTCTCCAGCAAACTCCACCTGCTTTATGACTAGACTGTGCAGAGGACAGAGGGTAATTTGAGTTAACAGTAGACAGGTGCAGGGGTAATTTGAGTTAGACAGGTTCAGGGTAATTTGAGTTAACAGTAGAAAGGTTCAGGGGTAATTTGAGGTAGACAATTTAACAGTAGAGGTTCAGGGGTAATTTGAGTTAACAGTAGAAAGGTTCAGTAATTTGAACAGGTTCAGGGGTAATTTGAGTTAACAGTAGACAGGTTCAGGGGTAATTTGAGTTAACAGTAGAAGGTTCAGGGGTAATTTGAGTTAACAGTAGAAAGGTTCAGGGGTAATTTGAGTTAACAGTAGAAAGGTTCAGGGTAATTTTGTTCAGGGGTAATTTGAGTTAACAGTAGAAAGGTTCAGGGGTAATTTGAGTTAACAGTAGAAAGGTTCAGGGGTAATTTGAGTTAACAGTAGACAGGTTCAGGGGTAATTTGAGTTAACAGTAGAAAGGTTCAGGGGTAATTTGAGTTAACAGTAGAAAGGTTCAGGGGTAATTTGAGTTAACAGTAGACAGGTAACAGGTTCAGGGGGGTAATTTGAGTTAACAGTAGAAAGGTTCAGGGGTAATTTGAGTTAACAGTAGACAGGTTCAGGGGTAATTTGAGTTAACAGTAGAAAGGTTCAGGGGTAATTTGAGTTAACAGTAGACAGGTTCAGGGGTAATTTGAGTTAACAGTAGAAAGGTTCAGGGGTAATTTGAGTTAACAGTAGACAGAAATTTGGTTCAGGGTAGACAGGTTAACAGAAAGGTTCAGGGTAATTTGAGTTAACAGTAGACAGGTTCAGGGGTAATTTGAGTTAACAGTAGACAGGTTCAGGGGTAATTTGAGTTAACAGTAGAAAGGTTCAGGGGTAATTTGAGTTAGAAAGGTTCAGGGGTAATTTGAGTTAACAGTAGAAAGGTTCAGGGGTAATTTGAGTTAACAGTAGAAAGGTTCAGGGGTAATTTGAGTTAACAGTAGACAGGTTCAGGGGTAATTTGAGTTAACAGTAGACAGGTTCAGGGGTAATTTGAGTTAACAGTAGAAAGGTTCAGGGGTAATTTGAGTTAACAGTAGACAGGTTCAGGGGTAATTTGAGTTAACAGTAAACAGGTTCAGGGGTAATTTGAGTTAACAGTAGACAGGTTCAGGGGTAATTTGAGTTAACAGTAGGTTCAGGGGTAATTTGGTTCAGGGGTAATTTGAGTTAACAGTAGAAAGGTTCAGGGGTAATTTGAGTTAACAGTAGAAAGGTTCAGGGGTAATTTGAGTTAACAGTAGAAAGGTTCAGGGTAATTTGAGTTAACAGTAGAAAGGTTCAGGGGTAATTTGAGTTAACAGTTAACAGACAGGTTCAGGGGTAATTTGAGTTAACAGTAGACAGGTTCAGGGGTAATTTGAGTTAACAGTAGAGGTTCAGGGGTAATTTGGTTCAGGGGTAATTTGAGTTAACAGTAGACAGGTTCAGGGGTAA
Organism: Oncorhynchus nerka; assembly: GCF_034236695.1. Taxonomy (NCBI): domain Eukaryota; kingdom Metazoa; phylum Chordata; class Actinopteri; order Salmoniformes; family Salmonidae; genus Oncorhynchus; species Oncorhynchus nerka. The sequence goes on along the minus strand of NC_088424.1, from coordinate 28,325,017 downwards.
TTTGAGTTAACAGTAGAAAGGTTCAGGGGTAATTTGAGTTAACAGTAGAAAGGTTCAGGGGTAATTTGAGTTAACAGTAGACAGGTTCAGGGGTAATTTGAGTTAACAGTAGACAGGTTCAGGGGTAATTTGAGTTAACAGTAGAACAGGTTCAGGGGTAATTTGAGTTAACAGTAGAACAGGTTCAGGGGTAATTTGAGTTAACAGTAGACAGGTTCAGGGGTAATTTGAGTTAACAGTTAGGTTCAGGGGTAATTTGAGTAGAAAGGTTCAGGGGTAATTTGAGTTAACAGTAGAAAGGTTCAGGGGTAATTTGAGTTAACAGTAGACAGGTTCAGGGGAGTTAATTTGAGTTAACAGTAGAAAGGTTCAGGGGTAATTTGAGTTAACAGTAAACAGGTTCAGGGGTAATTTGAGTTAACAGTAGAACAGGTTCAGGGGTAATTTGAGTTAACAGTAGACAGGTTCAGGGGTAATTTGAGTTAACAGTAGACAGGTTCAGGGGTAATTTGAGTTAACAGTAGACAGGTTCAGGGGTAATTTGAGTTAACAGTAGAAAGGTTCAAAGGTTCAGGGGTAATTTGAGTTAACAGTAGACAGGTTCAGGGGTAATTTGAGTTAACAGTAGACAGGTTCAGGGGTAATTTGAGTTAACAGTAGACAGGTTAGGGGTAATTTGAGTTAACAGTAGACAGGTTCAGGGGTAATTTGAGTTAACAGTAGAAAGGTTCAGGGGTAATTTGAGTTAACAGTAGAAAGGTTCAGGGGTAATTTGAGTTAACAGTAGACAGGTTCAGGGGTAATTTGAGTTAACAGTAGAGGGGTAAGGTTCAGGGGTAATTTGAGTTAACAGTAGACAGGTGCAGGGGTAATTTGAGGGTAAGGTTTGAGTTAACAGTAGAAAGGTTCAGGGGTAATTTGAGTTAACAGTAGACAGGTTCAGGGGTAATTTGAGTTAACAGTAGAAAGGTTCAGGGGTAATTTGAGTTAACAGTAGACAGGTTAACAGGGGTAATTTGAGTTAACAGTAGACAGGTTCAGGGGTAATTTGAGTTAACAGTAGAAGGTTCAGGGGTAATTTGAGTTAACAGTAGAAAGGTTCAGGGGTAATTTGAGTTAACAGTAGACAGGTTCAGGGGTAATTTGAGTTAACAGTAGTTCAGGGGTAAGGTTAACAGGGGGTAATTTGAGTTAACAGTAGACAGGTTCAGGGGTAATTTGAGTTAACAGTAGACAGGTTCAGGGGTAATTTGAGTTAACAGTAGAAAGGTTCAGGGGTAATTTGAGTTAACAGTAGACAGGTTCAGGGGTAATTTGAGTTAACAGTAGAAAGGTTCAGGGGTAATTTGAGTTAACAGTAGACAGGTTCAGGGGTAATTTGAGTTAACAGTAAACAGGTTCAGGGGTAATTTGAGTTAACAGTAGACAGGTTCAGGGGTAATTTGAGTTAACAGCAGAAAGGTTCAGGGGTAATTTGAGTTAACAGTAGACAGGTTCAGGGGTAATTTGAGTTAACAGTAGACAGGTTCAGGGGTAATTTGAGTTAACAGTAGACAGGTTCAGGGGTAATTTGAGTTAACAGTAGAAGGTTCAGGTTCAGGGGTAATTTGAGTTAACAGTAGAGTTAACAGGTTCAGGGGGTAATTTGAGTTAACAGTAGAAAGGTTCAGGGGTAATTTGAGTTAACAGTAGAAAGGTTCAGGGGTAATTTGAGTTAACAGTAGAAAGGTTCAGGGGTAATTTGAGTTAACAGTAGACAGGTGCAGGGGTAATTTGAGTTAACAGTAGAAAGGTTCAGGGGTAATTTGAGTTTACAGTAGACAGGTTCAGGGGTAATTTGAGTTAACAGTTAAGGTTCAGGGGTAATTTGAGTTAACAGTAGACAGGTTCAGGGGTAATTTGAGTTAACAGTAGACAGGTTCAGGGGTAATTTGAGTTAACAGTAGAAAGGTTCAGGGGTAATTTGAGTTAACAGTAGACAGGTTCAGGGGTAATTTGAGTTAACAGTAGACAGGTTCAGGGGTAATTTGAGTTAACAGTAGAAAGGTTCAGGGGTAATTTGAGTTAACAGTAGACAGGTTCAGGGGTAATTTGAGTTAACAGTAGACAGGTTCAGGGGTAATTTGAGTTAACAGTAGACAGGTTCAGGGGTAATTTGAGTTAACAGTAGACAGGTTCAGGGGTAATTTGAGTTAACAGTAGACAGGTTCAGGGGTAATTTGAGTTAACAGTAGACAGGTTCAGGGTAATTTGAGTTAACAGTAGAAAGGTTCAGGGGTAATTTGAGTTAACAGTAGACAGGTTCAGGGGTAATTTGAGTTAAGTAGACAGGTTCAGGGGTAATTTGAGTTAACAGTAGAAGGTTCAGGGGGTAATTTGAGTTAACAGTAGAAAGGTTCAGGGTAATTTGAGTTAACAGTAGACAGGTTCAGGGGTAATTTGAGTTAACAGTAGACAGGTTCAGGGGTAATTTGAGTTAACAGTAGAAAGGTTCAGGGGTAATTTGAGTTAACAGTAGAAAGGTTCAGGGGTAATTTGAGTTAACAGTAGAAAGGTTCAGGGGTAATTTGAGTTAACAGTAGACAGGTGCAGGGGTAATTTGAGTTAACAGTAGACAGGTGCAGGGGGTAATTTGAGTTAACAGTAGACAGGTTCAGGGGTAATTTGAGTTAACAGTAGACAGGTTCAGGGGTAATTTGAGTTAACAGTAGACAGGTTCAGGGGTAATTTGAGTTAACAGTAGACAGGTTCAGGGGTAATTTGAGTTAACAGTAGAAAGGTTCAGGGGTAATTTGAGTTAACAGTAGACAGGTTCAGGGGTAATTTGAGTTAACAGTAGACAGGTGCAGGGGAATTTGAGTTAACAGTAGACAGGTTCAGGGGTAATTTGAGTTAACAGTAGACAGGTTCAGGGGTAATTTGAGTTAACAGTAGAAAGGTTCAGGGGTAATTTGAGTTAACAGTAGACAGGTTCAGGGGTAATTTGAGTTAACAGTAGACAGGTTCAGGGGTAATTTGAGTTAACAGTAGACAGGTTCAGGGGTAATTTGAGTTAACAGTAGAAAGGTTCAGGGGTAATTTGAGTTAACAGTAGACAGGTTCAGGGGTAATTTGAGTTAACAGTAGACAGGTGCATGGGGTAATTTGAGTTAACAGTAGACAGGTTCGGGGGTAATTTGAGTTAACAGTAGAAAGGTTCAGGGGTAATTTGAGTTAACAGTAGACAGGTTCAGGGGTAATTTGAGTTAACAGTAGACAGGTTCAGGGGTAATTTGAGTTAACAGTAGACAGGTTCAGGGGTAATTTGAGTTAACAGTAGAAAGGTTCAGGGGTAATTTGAGTTAACAGTAGCAGGTTCAGGGTAATTTGAGTTAACAGTAGACAGGTTCAGGGGTAATTTGAGTTAACAGTAGACAGGTTCAGGGGTAATTTGAGTTAACAGTAGAAAGGTTCAGGGGTAATTTGAGTTAACAGTAGACAGGTTCAGGGGTAATTTGAGTTAACAGTAGACAGGTTCAGGGGTAATTTGAGTTAACAGTAGACAGGTTCAGGGGTAATTTGAGTTAACAGTAGACAGGTTCAGGGGTAATTTGAGTTAACAGTAGACAGGTTCAGGGGTAATTTGAGTTAACAGTAGAAGGTTCAGGGGTAATTTGAGTTAACAGTAGAAAGGTCAGGGGTAATTTGAGTTAACAGTAGACAGGTTCAGGGGTAATTTGAGTTAACAGTAGAAAGGTTCAGGGGTAATTTGAGTTAACAGTAGACAGGTTCAGGGGTAATTTGAGTTAACAGTAGACAGGTTCAGGGGTAATTTGAGTTAACAGTAGGTTCAGTAATTTGAGTTAACAGTAGAAGGTTGGTTAACAGTAGAAAGGTTCAGGGTAATTTGAGTTAACAGTAAAGGTTCAGGGGTAATTTGAGTTAACAGTAGACAGGTTCAGGGGTAATTTGAGTTAACAGTAGACAGGTTCAGGGGTAATTTGAGTTAACAGTAGACAGGTTCAGGGGTAATTTGAGTTAACAGTAGAAAGGTTCAGGGGTAATTTGAGTTAACAGTAGACAGGGGTGAGTTAACAGGGGGTAATTTGAGTTTAACAGTTAGAAAGGTTCAGGGGTAATTTGAGTTAACAGTAGACAGGTTCAGGGGTAATTTGAGTTAACAGTAGAAAGTTCAGGGGTAATTTGAGTTTCAGGGGTAATTTGAGTTAACAGTAGACAGGTTCAGGGGTAATTTGAGTTAACAGTAGAAAGGTTCAGGGTAATTTGAGTTAACAGTAGACAGGTTCAGGGGTAATTTGAGTTAACAGTAGACAGGTTCAGGGGTAATTTGAGTTAACAGTAGACAGGTTCAGGGGTAATTTGAGTTAACAGTAGACAGGTTCAGGGGTAATTTGAGTTAACAGTAGACAGGTTCAGGGGTAATTTGAGTTAACAGTAGACAGGTTCAGGGGTAATTTGAGTTAACAGTAGAAAGGTTCAGGGGTAATTTGAGTTAACAGTAGACAGGTTCAGGGGTAATTTGAGTTAACAGTAGACAGGTTCAGGGGTAATTTGAGTTAACAGTAGACAGGTTCAGGGGTAATTTGAGTTAACAGTAGAAAGGTTCAGGGGTAATTTGAGTTAACAGTAGACAGGTTCAGGGGTAATTTGAGTTAACAGTAGAAAGGTTCAGGGGTAATTTGAGTTAACAGTAGGTTCAGGGGTTCAGGTTCAGGGGTAATTTGAGTTTAGACAGGTTCAGGGGTAATTTGAGTTAACAGTAGAAAGGTTCAGGGGTAATTTGAGTTAACAGTAGAAAGGTTCAGGGGTAATTTGAGTTTAACAGGGGTAATTTGAGTTAACAGTAGACAGGTTCAGGGGTAATTTGAGTTAACAGTAGAAAGGTTCAGGGTAAGTTTGAGTTAATTTGAGTTAACAGTAGACAGGTTCAGGGGTAATTTGAGTTAACAGTAGACAGGTTCAGGGGTAATTTGAGTTAACAGTAGACAGGTGCAGGGGTAATTTGTTAACAGTTAACAGTAGGTTCAGGGGTAATTTGAGTTAACAGTAGACAGGTTCAGGGGTAATTTGAGTTAACAGTAGACAGGTTCAGTAGGGTAATTTGAGTTTAGACAGGTTCAGGGGTAATTTGAGTTAACAGTAGAAAGGTTCAGGGGTAATTTGAGTTAACAGTAGAAAGGTTCAGGGGTAATTTGAGTTAACAGTAGACAGGTTCAGGGGTAATTTGAGTTAACAGTAGACAGGTTCAGGGGTAATTTGAGTTAACAGTAGAAAGGTTCAGGGGTAATTTGAGTTAACAGTAGACAGGTTCAGGGGTAATTTGAGTTAACAGTAGAAAGGTTCAGGGGTAATTTGAGTTAACAGTAGAAAGGTTCAGGGGTAATTTGAGTTAACAGTAGAAAGGTTCAGGGGTAATTTGAGTTAACAGTAGACAGGTTCAGGGGTAATTTGAGTTTGAGACAGGTTCAGGGGTAACAGTTAGAAAGGTTCAGGGGTAATTTGAGTTAACAGTAGACAGGTTCAGGGGTAATTTGAGTTAACAGTAGACAGGTTCAGGGGTAATTTGGTTAACAGTAGACAGGTTCAGGGGTAATTTGAGTTAACAGTAGACAGGTTCAGGGGTAATTTGAGTTAACAGTAGACAGGTTCAGGGGTAATTTGAGTTAACAGTAGAAGGTTCAGGGGTAATTTGAGTTAACAGTAGACAGGTTCAGGGGTAATTTGAGTTAACAGTAGAAAGGTTCAGGGGTAATTTGAGTTAACAGTAGAAGGTTCAGGTTCAATTTGAGTTAAAGAAAGGTTCAGTTAACAGTAGAAAGGTTCAGGGGTAATTTGAGTTAACAGTAGACAGGTTCAGGGTAATTTGAGTTAATAGTTAACAGGTTCAGGGGGTAATTTGAGTTAACAGTAGACAGGTTCAGGGGTAATTTGAGTTAACAGTAGAAAGGTTCAGGGGTAATTTGAGTTAACAGTAGAAAGGTTCAGGGGTAATTTGAGTTAACAGTAGACAGGTTCAGGGGTAATTTGAGTTAACAGTAGACAGGTTCAGGGGTAATTTGAGTTAACAGTAGAAGGTTCAGGGGTAATTTGAGTTAACAGTAGAGGGGTAAGGTAGACAGGTTCAGGGGTAATTTGAGTTAACAGTAGAAAGGTTCAGGGGTAATTTGAGTTAACAGTAGACAGGTTCAGGGGTAATTTGAGTTAACAGTAGACAGGTTCAGGGGTAATTTGAGTTAACAGTAGACAGGTTCAGGGGTAATTTGAGTTAACAGTAGAAAGGTTCAGGGGTAATTTGAGTTAACAGTAAGGTTCAGGGGTAATTTGAGTTAACAGTAGAAAGGTTCAGGGGTAATTTGAGTTAACAGTAGAAAGGTTCAGGGGTAATTTGAGTTAACAGTAGAACAGGTTCAGGGGTAATTTGAGTTAACAGTAGACAGGTAGAAAGGTTCAGGGGTAATTTGAGTTAACAGTAGAAAGGTTCAGGGGTAATTTGAGTTAACAGTAGACAGGGGGTTGAGTTAACAGGACAGGTAATTTGAGTTAACAGTAGAAAGGTTCAGGGGTAATTTGAGTTAACAGTAGACAGGTTCAGGGGTAATTTGAGTTAACAGTAGAAGGTTCAGGGGTAATTTGAGTTCAGGGGTAATTTGAGTTAACAGTAGAACAGGTTCAGGGGTAATTTGAGTTAACAGTAGAAAGGACAGGTTCAGGGGGTAATTTGAGTTAACAGGTTCAGAAAGGTTCAGGGGTAATTTGAGTTAACAGTAGAAAGGTTCAGGGGTAATTTGAGTTAACAGTAGAAAGGTTCAGGGGTAATTTGAGTTAACAGTAGAAGGTTCAGGGGTAATTTGAGTTAACAGTAGAAGGTTCAGGGGTAATTTGAGTTAACAGTAGACAGGTTCAGGGGTAATTTGAGTTAACAGTAGACAGGTTCAGGGGTAATTTGAGTTAACAGTAGACAGGTTCAGGGGTAATTTGAGTTTTCAGGGGTAATTTGAGTTAACAGTAGACAGGTTCAGGGGTAATTTGAGTTAACAGTAGACAGGTTCAGGGGTAATTTGAGTTAACAGTAGAAAGGTTCAGGGTAATTTGAGTTAACAGTAGACAGGTTCAGGGGTAATTTGAGTTAACAGTAGACAGGGGTAAGGTTCAGGGTAATTTGAGTTAACAGTAGACAGACAGGTTCAGGGGTAATTTGAGTTAACAGTAGAAAGGTTCAGGGGTAATTTGAGTTAACAGTAGACAGGTTCAGGGGTAATTTGAGTTAACAGTAGAAAGGTTCAGGGGTAATTTGAGTTAACAGTAGAAACAGGGGTAATTTGACAGGTTCAGGGGTAATTTGAGTTAACAGTAGAAAGGTTCAGGGGTAATTTGAGTTAACAGTAGAAAGGTTCAGGGGTAATTTGAGTTAACAGTAGACAGGTTCAGGGGTAATTTGAGTTAACAGTAGAAAGGTTCAGGGGTAATTTGAGTTAACAGTAGAAAGGTTCAGGGGTAATTTGAGTTAACAGTAGAAGGTTCAGGGTAATTTGAGTTAACAGTAGACAGGTTCAGGGGTAATTTGAGTTAACAGTAGACAGGTTCAGGGGTAATTTGAGTTAACAGTAGACAGGTGAGTTAACAGTAGGGGTAATTTGAGTTAACAGTAGACAGGTTCAGGGGTAATTTGAGTTAACAGTAGAAAGGTTCAGGGGTAATTTGAGTTAACAGTAGACAGGTGCAGGGGTAATTTGAGTTAACAGTAGAAAGGTTCAGGGGTAATTTGAGTTAACAGTAGACAGGTTCAGGGGTAATTTGAGTTAACAGTAGAAAGGTTCAGGGGTAATTTGAGTTAACAGTAGACAGGTTCAGGGGTAATTTGAGTTAACAGTAGACAGGTTCAGGGGTAATTTGAGTTAACAGTAAACAGGTTCAGGGGTGAGTTAACAGTAGACAGGTTCAGGGGTAATTTGAGTTTTAGAAAGGTTCAGGGATTTGAGTTAACAGTAGCAGGTAATTTGAGTTAACAGTAGAAGGTTCAGTAATTTGGTTAACAGTAGACAGGTTCAGGGTAATTTTTAATTTGAGTTAACAAGACAGGTTCAGGGGTAACTGAGTTAACAGTAATTTGAGTTAACAGTACCCAGGTTCAGGGTAATTTGAGTTAACAGTAGAAGGTTCAGGGGTAATTTGAGTTAACAGTAGACAGGTTCAGGGGTAATTTGAGTTAACAGTAGAAAGGTTCAGGTAATTTTAACAGGTTCAGGGGGTAATTTGAGTTAACAGTAGAAAGGTTCAGGTAATTTGAGTTAACAGTAGACAGGTTCAGGTAATTTGTAATTTGAGTTAACAGTAGACAGGTTCAGGGGTAATTTGAGTTAACAGTAGACAGGTTCAGGGGTAATTTGAGTTAACAGCAAAGGTTCAGGGGTAATTTGAGTTAACAGTAAAGGTTCAGACAGGCAGGGGTAATTTGAGTTAACAGTAGAAAGGTTCAGGGGTAAATTTGGGTTAACAGTATTTGAGTTAACAGTAAAAGGTTCAGGGGTAATTTGGTAACAGTAGACAGGTGCAGGGGGTAATTTTAATTAACAGTAGAAAGGTTCAGTTAACAGTAGACAGGTTCAGGGGGTTAACAGTAGAAAGGTTCAGGGGTAATTTGAGTAATTTGAGTTAACAGTAGACAGGTTCAGGGGTAATTTGAGTTAACAGTAGACAGGTTCAGGGGTAATTTGAGTTAACAGTAGACAGGTTCAGGGTAATTTGAGTTAACAGTAGACAGATTTGAGGTTAACAGTAGACAGGTTCAGGGGTAATTTGAGTTAACAGTAGACAGGGGTAAGGTTCAGGGGTAATTTGAGTTAACAGTAGACAGGTTCAGGGGTAATTTGAGTTAACAGTAGACAGGTTCAGGGGTAATTTGAGTTTAACAGTTAACAGGAAAGGTTCAGGGTAATTTGAGTTAACAGTAGACAGGTTCAGGGTAATTTGTTAACAGTAGAAAGGTTCAGGGGTAATTTGAGTTAACAGTAGACAGGTTCAGTTAACAGTAGAAAGGTTCAGGGGTAATTTGAGTTAACAGTAGACAGGTTCAGGGGTAATTTGAGTTAACAGTAGACAGGTTCAGGGGTAATTTGAGTTAACAGTAAACAGGTTCAGGGGTAATTTGAGTTAACAGTAGAAAGGTTCAGGGTAATTTGAGTTAACAGTAGACAGGTTCAGGGGTAGGTTCAGGGGTAAAGGTTCAGGGGTAATTTGAGTTAACAGTAGACAGGTTCAGGGTAATTTGAGTTAACAGTAGAAGTTAACAGGTTCAGGGGTAATTTGAGTTAACAGTAACAGGTTCAGGGGTAATTTGAGTTAACAGTAGACAGGTTCAGGGGTAATTTGAGTTTTCAGTTGAGTTAACAGTAGAACAGGTTCAGGGTAATTTGAGTTAACAGTAGACAGGTTCAGGGGTAATTTGAGTTAACAGTAGACAGGTTCAGGGGTAATTTGAGTACATTTGAAGTTTGAGTTAACAGTAGACAGGTTCAGGGGTAGAAAGGTTCAGGGTAATTTGAGTTAACAGTAGACAGGTTCAGGGGTAATTTGAGTTAACAGTAGAGAGGGGTAAGTTAACAGTAGCAGGTTCAGGGGTAATTTGAGTTAACAGTAGAAAGGTTCAGGGGTAATTTGAGTTAACAGTAGACAGGCAGGGGTAATTTGAGTTAACAGTAGAAGGTTCAGGGGTAATTTGAGTTAACAGTAGACAGGTTCAGGGGTAATTTGAGTTAACAGTAGAACAGGTTCAGGGGTAATTTGAGTTAACAGTAGACAGGTTCAGGGGGGTAATTTGAGTTAACAGTAGACAGGTTCAGGGTAATTTGAGTTAACAGTAGAGGTTCAGGGTAAGGTTCAGGTTCAGGGGTAATTTGAGTTAACAGTAGACAGGTTCAGGGGTAATTTGAGTTAACAGGTTCAGGGGTAATTTGAGTTAACAGTAGACAGGTTCAGGGTAATTTGAGTTAACAGTAGACAGGTTCAGGGGTAATTTGAGTTAGACAGGTTCAGGGGTAATTTGAGTTAACAGTAGACAGGTTCAGGGGTAATTTGAGTTAACAGTAGACAGGTTCAGGGTAATTTGAGTTAACAGTAGACAGGTTCAGGGTAATTTGAGTTAAGGTAGACAGGTGCAGGGGTAATTTAATTTGAGTTAACAGTAGAAAGGTTCAGGGGTAATTTGAGTTAACAGGGGTAATTTGAGTTAACAGTAGACAGGTTCAGGGGTAATTTGAGTTAACAGTAGAAGGTCAGGGGTAATTTGAGTTAACAGTAGAAAGGTTCAGGGGTAATTTGAGTTAACAGTAGACAGGTTCAGGGGTAATTTGAGTTAACAGTAGAAAGGTTCAGGGGTAATTTGAGTTAACAGTAACAGGGGTAGGAGGGGTAATTTGAGTTAACAGTAGAAAGGTCAGGGGTAATTTGAGTTAACAGTAGACAGGTTCAGGGGTAATTTGAGTTAACAGTAGACAGGTTCAGGGGTAATTTGAGGTTAGTTAACAGTAGAAGGTTCAGGTTCAGTAAACAGGTAATTTGAGTTAACAGTAGACAGGGGTAATTTGAGTTAACAGTAGAAAGGTTCAGGGGTAATTTGAGTTAACAGTAGACAGGTTCAGGGTAATTTGAGTTAACAGTAGACAGGTTCAGGGGTAGAGTTAACAGTAGAAAGGTTCAGGGTAATTTGAGGTTCAGAAGGGTAATTTGAGTTAACAGTAGAAAGGTTCAGGGGTAATTTGAGTTAACAGTAGACAGGTTCAGGGGTAATTTGAGGTTTAGACAGGTTCAGGGGTATTTTGAGTTAACAGTAGACAGGTTCAGGGGTAATTTGAGTTAACAGTAGACAGGTTCAGGGTAATTTGAGTTAACAGTAGACAGGTTCAGGGGTAATTTGAGTTAACAGTAGAAGGTTCAGGGGTAATTTGAGTTAACAGTAGAAGGTAATTTGAGTTAACAGTAGACAGGTCAGGGGTAATTTGAGTTAACAGTAGACAGGTTCAGGGGTAATTTGAGTTAACAGTAGACAGGTTCACAGGTTCAGGGGTAATTTGAGTTAACAGTAGAAGGTTCAGGTAATTTGAGTTAACAGTAGAAAGGTTCAGGGGTAATTTGAGTTAACAGTAGAAAGGTTCAGGGTAATTTGAGTTAACAGTAGACAGGTTCAGGGGTAATTTGAGTTAACAGTAGACAGGTTCAGGGGTAATTTGAGTTAACAGTAGACAGGTTGCAGTTAACAGTAGGTAATTTGAGTTAACAGTAGAACAGGTTCAGGGTAATTTGAGTTAACAGTAGACAGGTTCAGTAATTTGAGTTAACAGTAGACAGGTTCAGGGGTAATTTGAGGGTAGAAAGGTTGATTTGAGTTAACAGTAGACAGGTGCAGGGGTAATTTGAGTTAACAGTAGAAGGTTCAGGGGTAATTTGAGTTAACAGTAGAAGGTTCAGGGTAATTTGAGTTAACAGTAGAAGGTTCAGGTGTTCAGGGGTAATTTGAGTTAACAGTAGACAGGTTCAGGGGTAATTTGAATTTGACACCAGGTTAACAGTAGAAAGGTTCAGGGGTAAACAGTAGACAGGTTCAGGGGTAATTTGAGTTAACAGTAGACAGTAGAAAGGTTCAGGGGTAATTTGAGTTAACAGTAGACAGGTTCAGTAGAAAGGTTCAGGGCAGGGGTGAGTTAAATTTGAGTTAACAGTAGACAGGTTCAGGGTAATTTGAGTTTAACAGGTTCAGGGGAAATTTGAGTTAACAGTAGACAGGTTCAGGGGTAATTTGAGTTTAGAAAGGTTCAGGGGTAATTTGAGTTAACAGTAGACAGGTTCAGGGGTAATTTGAGTTAACAGTAGAAAGGTTCAGGGGTAATTTAACAGTAGACAGGTTCAGGGGTAATTTGAGTTAACAGTAGAAAGGAAATTTGAGTTAACAGTAGGGTAATTTGAGTTAACAGTAGACAGGTTCAGGGGTAATTTGAGTAAGTAGACAGGTTCAGGGGTAATTTGAGTTAACAGTAGAAAGGTTCAGGAGTAATTAACAGTTAACACAGGTTCAGGGGTAATTTGAGTTAACAGTAGAAAGGTTCAGGGGTAATTTGAGTTAACAGTAGACAGGTTCACAAGACAGGTTCAGGGGTAATTTGAGTTAACAGTAGAGGTTCAGGTTCAGGGGTAATTTGAGTTAACAGTAGACAGGTTCAGGGGTAATTTGATTTGAGTTAAATTTGAGTTAACAGAAGGTTCAGGGGTAATTTGAGTTAACAGTAGACAGGTTCAGGGGTAATTTGAGTTAACAGTAGACAGGTTCAGGGGTAATTTTGAGGTTCAGGGGTAATTTGAGTTAACAGTAGAACAGGTTCAGGGGTAATTTGAGTTAACAGTAGACAGGTTCAGGGGTAATTTGAGTTAACAGTTAGAAAGGTTCAGGGGTAATTTGAGTTAACAGTAGACAGGTTCAGGGGTAATTTGAGTTAACAGTAGACAGGTTCAGGGTGAGTTCAGGTTCAGGGGTAATTTGAGTTAACAGTAAACAGGTTCAGGGGTAATTTGAGTTAACAGTAGACAGGTTCAGGGGTAATTTGAGTTAACAGCAGAAAGGTTCAGGGGTAATTTGAGTTAACAGTAGACAGGTTCAGGGGTAATTTGAGTTAACAGTAGAGGTTCAGGGGTAATTTGAGTTAACAGGGGTAATTTGAGTTAACAGTAGACAGGTTCAGGGGTAATTTGAGTTAACAGTAGAAAGGTTCAGGGGTAATTTGAGTTAACAGTAGAAAGGTTCAGGGGTAATTTGAGTTAACAGTAGACAGGTGCAGGGGTAATTTGAGTTAACAGTAGACAGGTTCAGGGGTAAGGTTCAGGGGGTAATTTGAGTTAACAGTAGACAGGTTCAGGGGTAATTTGAGTTAACAGTAGAAAGGTTCAGGGGTAATTTGAGTTAATAGACAGGTTCAGGGGTAATTTGAGTTAACAGTAGACAGGTTCAGGGGTAATTTGAGTTAACAGTAGACAGACAGGTTCAGGGGTAATTTGAGTTAACAGTAGACAGGTTCAGGGGTAATTTGAGTTAACAGTAGAAAGGTTCAGGGGTAATTTGAGTTAACAGTAGACAGGTTCAGGGGTAATTTGAGTTAACAGTAGACAGGTTCAGGGGTAATTTGAGTTAACAGTTAGAATTTGAGGTTCAGGGGTAATTTGAGTTAACATTTGAGTTAACAGTAGAAAGGTTCAGGGGTAATTTGAGTTAACAGTAGACAGGTTCAGGGGTAATTTGAGTTAACAGTTAGACAGGTTCAGGGGTAATTTGAGTTAACAGTAGACAGGTTCAGGGGTAATTTGAGTTAACAGTAGACAGGTTCAGGGGTAATTTGAGTTAACAGTAGACAGGTTCAGGGGTAATTTGAGTTAACAGTAGACAGGTTCAGGGGTAATTTGAGTTAACAGTAGACAGGTTCAGGGGTAATTTGAGTTAACAGTAGACAGGTTCAGGGTAATTTGAGTTAACAGTAGAAAGGTTCAGGGGTAATTTGAGTTAACAGTAGAAAGGTTCAGGGGTAATTTGAGTTAACAGTAGACAGGTTCAGGGTAATTTGAGTTAACAGTAGACAGGTGCAGGGGTAATTTGAGTTAACAGTAGACAGGTTCAGGGGTAATTTGAGTTAACAGTAGACAGGTTCAGGGGTAATTTGAGTTAACAGTAGACAGGTTCAGGGGTAATTTGAGTTAACAGTAGAAAGGTTCAGGGGTAATTTGAGTTAACAGTAGAAAGGTTCAGGGGTAATTTGAGTTAACAGTAGACAGGTTCAGGGGTAATTTGAGTTAACAGTAGACAGGTTCAGGGGTAATTTGAGTTAACAGTAGAAAGGTTCAGGGGTAATTTGAGTTAACAGTAGAAAGGTTCAGGGGTAATTTGAGTTAACAGTAGAAAGGTTCAGGGGTAATTTGAGTTAACAGTAGAGGTTCAAGGTAATTTGAGTTAACAGTCAGGGGGTAATTTGAGTTAACAGTAGAAGGTTCAGGGGGTTCAGGGTAATTTGAGTTAACAGTAGAAAGGTTCAGGGGTAATTTGAGTTAACAGTAGAAAGGTTCAGGGGTAATTTGAGTTAACAGTAGACAGGTTCAGGGGTAATTTGAGTTAACAGTAGACAGGTGCAGGGGTAATTTGAGTTAACAGTAGACAGGTGCAGGGGTAATTTGAGTTAACAGTAGAAAGGTTCAGGGGTAATTTGAGTTAACAGTAGACAGGTTCAGGGGTAATTTGAGTTAGACAGTTAGTAACAGTTCAGGGGGTAATTTGAGTTAACAGTAGACAGGTTCAGGGGTAATTTGAGTTAACAGTAGAAAGGTTCAGGGGTAATTTGAGTTAACAGTAGAAAGGTTCAGGGGTAATTTGAGTTAACAGTAGACAGGTTCAGGGGTAATTTGAGTTAACAGTAGAAAGGTTCAGGGGTAATTTGAGTTAACAGTAGACAGGTTCAGGGGTAATTTGAGTTAACAGTAGAAAGGTTCAGGGGTAATTTGAGTTAACAGTAGACAGGTTCAGGGGTAATTTGAGTTAACAGTAGGGGTAATTTGAGACAGGTTCAGGGGTAATTTGAGTTAACAGTAGAAAGGTTAACAGGGGTAATTTGAGTTAACAGTAGTAGGTTCAGGGGTAATTTGAGTTAACAGTAGAAAGGTTCAGGGGTAATTTGAGTTAACAGTAGAAAGGTTCAGGGGTAATTTGAGTTAACAGTAGAACAGGTTCAGGGGTAATTTGAGTTTAACAGTTCAGACAGGTTAACAGGGTAATTTGAGTTAACAGTAGAAAGGTTCAGGGGTAATTTGAGTTAACAGTAGAAAGGTTCAGGGGTAATTTGAGTTTAGACAGTAGACAGGTGTTCAGGGTAATTTGAGTTAACAGTAGACAGGTGCAGGGGTAATTTGAGTTAACAGTAGACAGGTACAGGGGTAATTTGAGTTAACAGTAGAAAGGTTCAGGGGTAATTTGAGTTAACAGTAGAAAGGTTCAGGGGTAATTTGAGTTAACAGTAGACAGGTTCAGGGTAATTTGAGTTAACAGTAGACAGGTTCAGGGGTAATTTGAGTTAACAGTAGACAGGACAGGTGAGTTAACAGAAAGGTTCAGGGGTAATTTGAGTTAACAGTAGAAAGGTTCAGGGGTAATTTGAGTTAACAGTAGAAAGGTTCAGGGGTAATTTGAGTTAACAGTAGACAGGTTCAGGGGTAATTTGAGTTAACAGTAGAAAGGTTCAGGGGTAATTTGAGTTAACAGTAGACAGGTTCAGGGGTAATTTGAGTTAACAGTAGAAAGGTTCAGGGTAATTTGAGTTAACAGTCAGAAAGGTTCAGTAGAAGGTTCAATAATTTGAGTTAACAGTAGACAGGTTCAGGGGTAATTTGAGTTAACAGTAGACAGGTTCAGGGGTAATTTGAGTTAACAGTAGAAAGGTTCAGGGGTAATTTGAGTTTACAGTAAACAGGTGCAGGGGTAATTTGAGTTAACAGTAGACAGGTTCAGGGGTAATTTGAGTTAACAGTAGACAGGTTCAGGGGTAATTTGAGTTAACAGTAGAAAGGTTCAGGGGTAATTTGAGTTAACAGTAGACAGGTGCAGGGGTAATTTGAGTTAACAGTAGAAAGGTTCAGGGGTAATTTGAGTTAACAGTAAACAGGTTCAGGGGTAATTTGAGTTAACAGTAGACAGGTTCAGGGGTAATTTGAGTTAACAGTAGAAAGGTTCAGGGGTAATTTGAGTTAACAGTAGAAAGGTTCAGGGGTAATTTGAGTTAACAGTAGACAGGTTCAGGGGTAATTTGAGTTAACAGTAGAAAGGTTCAGGGTAATTTGAGTTAACAGTAGAACAGGTTCAGGGGTAATTTGAGTTAACAGTAGACAGGTTCAGGGGTAATTTGAGTTAACAGTAGAAAGGTTCAGGGTAATTTGAGTTAACAGTAGACAGGTTCAGGGGTAATTTGAGTTAACAGTAGACAGGTTCAGGGTAATTTGAGTTAACAGTAGACAGGTTCAGGGGTAATTTGAGTTAACACAGTAGAAAGGTTAACAGGGGTAATTTGAGTTAACAGTAGACAGGTTCAGGGGTAATTTGAGTTAACAGTAAACAGGTTCAGGGGTAATTTGAGTTAACAGTAGACAGGTTCAGGGGTAATTTGAGTTAACAGTAGAAAGGTTCAGGGGTAATTTGAGTTAACAGTAGACAGGTTCAGGGGTAATTTGAGTTAACAGTAGACAGGTTCAGGGGTAATTTGAGTTAACAGTAGACAGGTGCAGGGGTAATTTGAGTTAACAGTAGAAAGGTTCAGGGGTAATTTGAGTTAACAGTAGAAAGGTTCAGGGGTAATTTGAGTTAACAGTAGAAAGGTTCAGGGGTAATTTGAGTTAACAGTAGACAGGTTCAGGGGTAATTTGAGTTAACAGTAGAAAGGTTCAGGGGTAATTTGAGTTAACAGTAAGACAGGTTCAGGGGTAATTTGAGTTAACAGTAGAAAGGTTCAGGGGTAATTTGAGTTAACAGTAGACAGGTTCAGGGGTAATTTGAGTTAACAGTAGACAGGTTCAGGGGTAATTTGAGTTAACAGTAGAAAGGTTCAGGGTAATTTGAGTTAACAGTAGACAGGTTCAGGGGTAATTTGAGTTAACAGTAGACAGGTTCAGGGGTAATTTGAGTTAACAGTAGAAAGGTTCAGGGGTAATTTGAGTTAACAGTAAACAGGTGCAGGGGTAATTTGAGTTAACAGTAGAAAGGTTCAGGGGTAATTTGAGTTAACAGTAGAAAGGTTCAGGGGTAATTTGAGTTAACAGTAGACAGGTTCAGGGGTAATTTGAGTTAACAGTAGACAGGTTCAGGGGTAATTTGAGTTAACAGTAGACAGGTTCAGGGGTAATTTGAGTTAACAGTAGAAAGGTTCAGGGGTAATTTGAGTTAACAGTAGACAGGTTCAGGGGTAATTTGAGTTAACAGTAGACAGGTTCAGGGGTAATTTGAGTTAACAGTAGACAGGTTCAGGGGCAGGGGTAATTTGAGTTAACAGTAGAAAGGTTCAGGGGTAATTTGAGTTAACAGTAGACAGGTTCAGGGGTAATTTGAGTTAACAGTAGGGGTAAGGTTAACAGGGGTAATTTGAGTTAACAGTAGACAGGTTCAGGGGTAATTTGAGTTAACAGTAGAAAGGTTCAGGGGTAATTTGAGTTAACAGTAGAAAGGTTCAGGGGTAATTTGAGTTAACAGTAGAAAGGTTCAGGGGTAATTTGAGTTAACAGTAGACAGGTGCAGGGGTAATTTGAGTTAACAGTAGAAAGGTTCAGGGGTAATTTGAGTTAACAGTAGAAAGGTTCAGGGGTAATTTGAGTTAACAGTAGACAGGTTCAGGGGTAATTTGAGTTAACAGTAGACAGGTTCAGGGGTAATTTGAGTTAACAGTAGAACAGGTTCAGGGGTAATTTGAGTTAACAGTAGACAGGTTCAGGGGTAATTTGAGTTAACAGTAGACAGGTTCAGGGGTAATTTGAGTTAACAGTAGACAGGTTCAGGGGTAATTTGAGTTAACAGTAGACAGGTGCAGGGGTAATTTGAGTTAACAGTAGACAGGTTCAGGGGTAATTTGAGTTAACAGTAGAAAGGTTCAGGGGTAATTTGAGTTAACAGTAGACAGGTTCAGGGGTAATTTGAGTTAACAGTAGAAAGGTTCAGGGGTAATTTGAGTTAACAGTAGAAAGGTTCAGGGGTAATTTGAGTTAACAGTAGAAAGGTTCAGGGGTAATTTGAGTTTACAATAAACAGGTGCAGGGGTAATTTCAGTTTACAGTAGACAGGTGCAGGGGACATGTGCGGTTCCAGTAGTGTTATGAGCCTCCTTAAAGGAGGGAGGTGTCGGAATCAGGAGCAGGAAAACAAGGAAGTCCCAGTGGCACTATCTTTTATTTAAGACATCCCAACTCAGCAAGAACATGGGGGAGAATACGCCCAAACAAGGTCGCCACCCACAGGGAAATAAACGTTACACACGGAGGAGAAATCTCTACTCCTAAACACATACCAAACGGTACAATCTGCCGTGTAAAAGAAAACCCTATGGTGCAGACACACACCCCTAACAAAGATACCACAGCAAACAATCCCGCACAAAGGTTAGCAGGCAGTTGAGGTAAATAAACCCCCCGAAATCAACTAATAGGACAGGTGTAAACAATACAGACAGATACAAACAAAAAGGAAAAATGGATTGGTGGCAGCTAGTAGGCCGGCGATGACGATCGCCGAGCACCGCCTGAACAGGGTGAGGACCCAAGTCGTGACAAGTAGACATCAGGTGCAGGGGTAATTTGAGTTTACAGTAGACAGGTGCAGGGGTATTTTGAGTTTACAGTAGACAGGTTCAAGGGTAATTTGAGTTTACAAAAGACATCAGGTGCAGGGATAATTTGAGGTTACAGTTGACATCAGGTGCCGTGGAAATTTGAGATTACAGTAGACATAAGGTGCAGGGAGTATTTTGAGTTTACAGTAGACAGGTTCAGTGGTAATTTGAGTTTACAGTAGACAGGTTCAGTGGTAATTTGAGTTTACAGCAGACAGGTGTAGGGGAAATTTGAGGTTTCAGTAGACAGGTTCAGTGGTAATTTGAGTTACAGTAGATTGGGTCAGTGGTAATTTGAGTTTGCAGTAGACATCAGGTGCATTGGTAATTTGAGTTTACAGCAGACAGGTGCAGGGGAATTTTGAGTTTACAGTAGACAGTTTCACGGGTAATTTGAGTTTACAAAATACATTAGGTGCAGGCGTCATTTGAGGTTACAGTAGACATCAGGTGCAGGGGTAATTTGAGGTTACAGTAGACATCAGGTGCAGGGGTAATTTGATGTTACAGTAGACATCAGGTGCAGGGGTAATTTGAGTTTACAGTAGACATCAGGTGCAGAGGTAATTTGCGTTTACAGTAGACAGATGCAGGGGTAATGTAAGGATACAGTTGACATCAGGTGCAGTGTTAATTTGAGTTTACAGTAGACAGGTTCAGTAGTAATTTGAGTTTACAGCAGACAGGTGTAGGGGAAGTTTGAGGTGTCAGTAGACTGGTTCAGTGGTAAATTGAGGTTCCAGTAGACAGGTTCATGGGTATTTTGAGTTTACAGTAGACAGGTGCAGGAGTCATTTGATTTTACGGTAGACATCATGTGCATTGGTAACTTGAGTTTACAGTAGACAGGTGCAGGGGTAATTTGAGGTTACAGTTGACATCAGGTGTAGGGGAAATTTGAGGTTACAGTTGCATCAGGTGCAGTGGAAATTTGAGATTACAGTAGACATAAGGTGCAGGGGTATTTGGAGTTTACAGTAGACAGGTTCAGTAGTAATTTGAGTTTACAGCAGACAGGTGTAGGGGAAGTTTGAGGTGTCAGTAGACAGGTTCAGTGGTAATTTGAGTTACAGTAGACAGGTTCATGGGTATTTTGAGTTTACAGTAGACAGGTGCAGGAGTAATTTGAGTTTACAGCAGACAGGTGTAGGGGAAGTTTGAGGTGTCAGTAGACAGGTTCAGTGGTAATTTGAGTTACAGTAGACAGGTGCAGGGTAATTTGCGTTTACAGTAGACAGGTGCAGGGGTAATGTAAGGATACAGTTGACATCAGGTGCAGTGTTAATTTGAGTTTACAGTAGAAAGGTTCAGTGGTAATTTGAGTTTACAGCAGACAGGTGTAGGGGAAGTTTGAGGTTTCAGTAGACTGGTTCAGTGGTAAATTGAGGTTCCAGTAGAAAGGTTCATGGGTATTTTGAGTTTACAGTAGACAGGTGCAGGAGTCATTTGATTTTACGGTAGACATCATGTGCATTGGTAACTTGAGTTTACAGTAGACAGGTGCAGGGGTAATTTGAGGTTACAGTTGACATCAGGTGTAGGGGAAATTTGAGGTTACAGTAGACAGGTGTAGGGGTAATAAGAGTTTACAGTAGACAGGTTCAGGGGTAATTTGAGTTTACAGTAGACATCAGGTGCAGAGGTAATTTGAGTTTACAGTAGACATCAGGTGAAGGAGTCATTTGAGTTTATAGTAGACAGGTGCAGGTGTAATTTGAGGTTACAGAATACAGGTGCAGGGGTAGTTTGAGGTTACAGTAGACAGGTTCATGGGTATTTTGAGTTTACAGTAGACAGGTGCAGGAGTAATTTGATTTTACGGTAGACATCATGTGCAGTGGTAACTTGAGTTTACAGTAGACAGGTGCAGGGGTAATTTGAGTTTACAGTAGACATCAGGTGCAGGGGTAATTTGAGGTTACAGTTGACATCAGGTGTAGGGGAAATTTGAGGTTACAGTAGACAGGTGTAGGGGTAATTTGAGTTTACAGTAGATATCAGGTACAGAGGTAATTTGAGTTTACAGTAGACATCAGGTGCAGGGGTAATTTGAGGTTACAGTAGACAGGTGTAGGGGTAATTTGAGTTTACAGTAGATATCAGGTACAGAGGTAATTTGAGTTTACAGTAGACATCAGGTGCAGGGGTAATTTTTGTTACAGTTGACATCAGGTGTAGGGGATATTTGAGATTCCAGTAGACAGGTGTAGGGGAAAATTGAGGTTTCAGTAGACTGGTGCAGGGGAAATTGGAGATTACAGTAGACACCAGGTGCAGGGGAAATTGGAGATTACAGTAGACACCAGGTGCAGGGGAAATTGGAGATTACAGTAGACACCAGGTGCAGGGGAAATAGGAGATTACAGTAGACACCAGGTGCAGGGGAAATTGGAGATTACAGTAGACACCAGGTGCAGGGGAAATTGGAGATTACAGTAGACACCAGGTGCAGGTGAAATTTGAGATTTACAGTAGACACCAGGTGCAGGGGAAATTGGAGATTACAGTAGACACCAGGTGCAGGGGAAATTGGAGATTACAGTAGACACCAGGTGCAGGGGAAATTGGAGATTACAGTAGACACCAGGTGCAGGGGAAATTGGAGATTACAGTAGACACCAGGTGCAGGGGAAATTGGAGATTACAGTAGACACCAGGTGCAGGGGAAATTTGAGGTTACAGTAGACACCAGGTGCAGGGGTAATTGGAGATTACAGTAGACACCAGGTGCAGGGGAAATTGGAGATTACAGTAGACACCAGGTGCAGGGAAAGTGGAGAGTTACAGTAGACACCAGGTGCAGGGAAATTGGAGATTACAGTAGACACCAGGTGCAGGGAAATTGGAGATTACAGTAGACACCAGGTGCAGGGAAATTGGAGATTACAGTAGACACCAGGTGCAGGGGAAATTGGAGATTACAGTAGACACCAGGTGCAGGGGAAATTTGAGGTTACAGTAGACACCAGGTGCAGGGGTATTTTGAGGTTACAGTAGACATCAGGTGCAGGGGAAATTTGAGGATACAGTAGACACCAGGTGCAGGGGTAATTTGAGGTTACAGTAGACATCAGGTGCAGGGGAAATTTGAGGTTACAGTAGACACCAGGTGCAGGGGAAATTTGAGGTTACAGTAGACACCAGGTGCAGGGGTATTTTGAGGTTACAGTAGACATCAGGTGCAGGGGAAATTTGAGGTTACAGTAGACACCAGGTGCAGGGGTAATTTGAGGTTACAGTAGACACCAGGTGCAGGGGTATTTTGAGGTTCCAGTAGACAGGTACAGTGGTAATTTGAGGTTACAGTAGACACCAGGTGCAGGGGAAATTTGAGGTTACAGTAGACACCAGGTGCAGGGTAATTTGATGTTACACTTGGGAAAGAATGCTGTTGCTATCGTAAAGTTAGTAAGTGATCATAAAACATGATATTAACATGTTACAAACAGCAGATATTTTGTATGGAATTTCTATTATGTGTGTATATCTTGTGCACCTTATAAGGGATACCATTGGTGATGAAACACAAAAAAATGTACAGTATCTACATCAATTTTGCCACATAATTTGCATGGGAATATCTTCATATTTTTTCATTTTTAAAAGATTTTAACCTGCCACATTTCCATCCACCTAGATATAAATTAAAACTTTCCCTCTGAAGGATGCCATTGCAGTACCACCCCACTTAGTTACCAAGATATTTTTTTACAAACAAGATGATATCACCCTCTCCATGATATTAATATGATATGTTCTGTGATCTGTAAACAGCTGGTTATCTTGTTTTTCCATGATAAGAGAAAGTGCTGAGGATTTCTGGTTTGTGAGCACATTTGGGCTGAATCTTTCACACATCACAAATTGCAGATGGGAAGCAGTGATCTTGAACAGCCGATCACATTTCCGTGACCATCTGACACCTTCCATTTAGGAAAATAATACTTTCTATCTTAGCATACCCTCTGCTGCTGTTGCAGCTAGCAAAAGGAATTATGCCTGGTAGACTTTGTTATGCTGTAACTTCCAGATAGATTCTCCATGTTTTGTTTCATTGATTAGATTAAATGCTCTAATCTTTTATCTGTTTATTCTAGGCTGTAATCATCTGAGCTGTGCATATTATTGACTTTTTCCCCTGTATTGTTGTTGATATGCCTGTCAATGCAATGCTATTTCAATTATTGACACTGTAAGAGCATCAATATACAGTATGTAGTGATGATTGTGTATTTTAACAAAAATGAATAGACTATTTAACATTTTGTAGATCTGCACAAAGCATATAGTATTCACGTTTCTTAACTATTCCTACATTCCCACACTATTTCACATTATTTAGCATTTTCTTTCTCTGCATATCCTCTTTGTAGTAGGGCAGTGGGCACCAACCCTGGTCTTTGATAGCTACAGGGTGTGTCAGCTTTTCTTTCAGTCTAGAACTAACAGAATTGATTCTGCAAATCAAGGTCCTGATAATTAGTTGATTATTTCAATCAGGTGAGCCTTGCTGGAATAAAAACCTGTAAACCCTGTGGTTCTCAATGACCAGGACTGGAAAACCCTACTGTGGTTAGTCCTAACCTTAACCCTAGTCATAGATCGAATACTAAACTCAAAACAAATTCATAGTCCATGCCTAGCGCATTCATAAGCAGTTCATACTGTAAGCAAGTCAACTCAGGTCAAAATAAGCACACCTGGTTTTTGTTTGATAAAAGAGTGGATGTAATGTTCAATCATATTTTTCAGAACATTCAATTGCGTTCCATAAAAGAAATACAGAATGGTGCATGTAATGTGAATGTGACAGATACATATGAGCTGGGTTAACTGGTATGGAGAGAGTTGTAAATCACTGTACAGTGATTCTCTGTCTCAAGGGGTTTAATTAGTCCAGAATCTCTTCTCTTATCTGATGACCAACCCCCCTCCCCCCCTCCCTGCAACAACCTACCACCATATAAATGCCCTGAAATTTGAAGACCAGTGGCCTCGGGAGACTGAGTTGCTACAAAGAGCTGAAAGAGTTGGAAATGGTCATTTCATAGCACTAGGGTGGCTCTCTGGAGACTTGGTTAATGTCATCCTAATTGACTGTGGTATTATCTTTGGCAAACATTACAGTCCCAGACAAACTCCAAAAGAGGTTATAGCTAGGTACTAGAATATGATTATACTGTATGTTGAGTCGTTTAAGGTTGGAGTACTGTATAATCAAAATTATTATGTTTAACTTGATAAACACAAATTCATTGAGCAGTATCCAGTGATGGACATTGCTTGAAACATGTATAGAGTACCACAATATGAGCCATAATACCCGTAAATCATAGCGGTCAATTGTTTTTCCATTTATTTTAACATAGGGGATTTTAGAATGATTTAAAATAATGTCTGTGTTTCGTGTAGGCTTACCCTACCAAGATGTTTTGATAATCGTGTAAATCTCTCTAGGACAAGGTGACTTTTATCAATATATTCACCCGTATTTACCCCCATCAAAATGAAATGCTAATTAGCTGCTAATGTGGCTATCATAAAGAACTACAAATACCATGATGACCTGGACGAGACTGCCGACTCGAGGCAAAGGTGAGATTCTCTGGATTAACTTTCTAATGTTAGCTACATTTGGTCAGGAATAAATTGCGTATATTTATTTAAATGAACAATTCCGTGAACTGTCTTGTGCAAGTTTTAAATTGACACAATAACTGTAAGCAAAGAGATGATGTGCAAGAGCTTGCAGGGATCTGTAGTCTTGCATGATGTCTACTTTGATGCGAATGATCTTTTTTGAATCTGAGAGTAAATAGTGCCAAATATATTGATAAAAGTCAACTTGTCCGAGAGAGGTTTATATGGCTATCAAAACGTCATGCCAGGGCAAGCCTTTCCCTATGGGAAAAATTGTATGGTGGAAAAGTGATTGGAACCATTTCCCTGTTTGACCGCTAGGTTTTATGGGAATTATGAAACCTCCACTGTGGGGCTCTATAGCCAAACCACTAAATGAGTACACAAGATGCTTAGATGGTCTGGTTATATTTTACAAGACTCCGGTAGTAGCTGTATGATCTATAAACCACACTGGGTTGAGAGGTGGTACTGTCCTGTTGTCAAACATTCAACCATCAAAAGGCATCAAGAAAGATTCTTTTATTAATGTTAAAACCCACTGTTTGTGTGGCCTACTATTATCGGATGGTGTTGCTCTATTTCATAGTACATGAACAAGCTCATTTATCCTTATCCGTCATTTTATAACTTGTGAGGAGGTATCTGTCAGTTTTGGTCCCGGGGGACCCTTGGATGTGCACGTTTTTGCTCCAATTGCGCTCTTTATTTAATTGACAGTTCAGTCCAACCTAATAAGTGCTATAACAGATTTAAAATTGATTTGCTTGAATGTTTTGTTTTCATGGTTTGCTTTGTGGGAAAGACATGTTTCATCAACTTGCTTTGTTATTTAG
This sequence comes from Oncorhynchus nerka, assembly GCF_034236695.1. NCBI lineage: Eukaryota > Metazoa > Chordata > Actinopteri > Salmoniformes > Salmonidae > Oncorhynchus > Oncorhynchus nerka. The sequence continues at coordinate 28,300,155 of NC_088424.1, read as the reverse complement.
CCCCTCAATATGACAATTGTGATGATACGTCAACCTAAATGCAGCATATAGTCAATTAAGAATGACAATTTAATTGTATGTGATGAAATAGTATAGGTAATTGTATGTGATAAGATATAGTGACACTAAAACCACATAGTTGTAGCACCAAACAGTTGGATCAAACAGTTCTGAACATAAGATGTTACCTCCCACGATACTGTGTAAAGTGTTATAACAATGCTTTCATAACAGCATTATGTATGGGGTGGCAGGTAGCCTAGTGGTTAGAGCATTGGACTAGTAACCGAAAGGTAGCAAGATTGAATCCCCGAGCTGACAAGGTACAAATCTGGAACCCACTGTTCCTAGGCCATCATTGAAAATAAGAATTTGTTCTTATCTGACTTACATAGTTAAATAAAGGATTTTTAAAAATGGCTTTCTGACATATTTACAGTGTATTCTGAAAGTATTCAGACGCCTTGACTTTTTCCACATTTTGTTACGTTACGGCCTTATTCTAAAATTCATTGAATTGTTTTTTCTCCTCATCACACTACATACTATACACCATAATGACAAAGCAAAAAATGTTTTTTAGAAATGTTTGCAAACTTATAAAAGATAAAAACAGATTAAATATAATATTTACTTAAGTATTCAGACCCTTTAATCAGTACTTTGTTGATGCACCTTTGGCAACAATTACAGCCTTGAGTCTTCTTAGGGTATGATGCTACAAGCTTGGCACACCTGTATTTGCTGTGTTTCTCCCATTCTTCTCTGCAGATCCTCTCAAGCTCTGTCAGGTTGGATGGGGAGCGTCGCTACACAGCTATTTTCAGGTCCCTCCAGAGATGTTTGATTTTGTTCAAGTCCGGGCTCTGGCTGGGCCACTCAAGGACATTCAGAGACTTGTTCTGAAGCCACTCCTGCATTGTCTTGGCTGTGTACTTAGGGTCGTTGTCCTGTTGGAAGGTGAACCTTCGCCCCAGTCTGAGGTCCTAGGCGCTCTGGAACAGGTTTTCATAAAGAATCTCTCTGTACTTTCCTTTGTTCATCTTTCCCTCGATCCAGACTAGTTTCCCAGTCCCTGCAGATGAAAAACATCCCCACAGCATGATGCTGCAACCACCATACTCCACTGTATGGAGACGTGCCGCTTGGCATTCAGGCCAAAGAGTTCAACCTTGGTTTCAAGGTTGAACTCAGACCAGATAATCTTGTTTCTCATTGTTTGAGAGTCCTTTAGGTGCCTTTTGGCAAACTCCAAGTTGGCTGGCATGTGCCTTTAACTGAGGAGTGGCTTCCGTCTGGCCACTCTATCATAAAAGCATGATTGTTAGAGTGCTGCAGAGATGGTTGTCCTTCTGAAAGTTTCTCCCATCTCCACAGAGGAACTCTGGACTCTGTCAGAGTGACCATCGGGCCCTACTCCCCGATTGCTCAGTTTGGCTAGGCAGCCAGCTCTTGGTGGTTCCAAACTTCTTCAATTTAAGAATGATGGAAGCCACTGTGGTTTTGGGGACATTCAATGCTGCAGAAATGTTTTGATACTCTTCCCCAGATCTGTGCCTAGACACAATTCTTTCTCGGAGCTCTACAGACAATTCCTCTGATCTCATGGCTCGGTTTTTGCTCTGACATGCATTGTCAACTGTGGGACCTTATATAGACAGGTGTGGGCCTTTCCAAACAATGTCCAATCAATTGAATTTACCACAGGTGGACTCCAATCAAGTTGTAGAAACACCTCAAGGATGATCAATGGAAACAGGATGCACCTGAGCTCAATTTTAAGTCTCATAGCAAATGGTCTGAATACTTATGAAAATAAGGTATTTCTGTTGTTTATTTTTAATACATTTGCAAAATTGTCTAATTATGGGGTATTGTGTGTAGATTGATGATGAAAACAATTAATTTAATCAATAAGGCTTAGATTAATTTAGAATAAGGCTGAAACGTAACAAAATGTGGAAAAGAGTAGGTGTCTGAATGCACTGTATATACAGTGGGGCATAAAAGTATTTAGTCAGCCACCAATTGTGCAAGTTCTCCCACTTAAAAAGATGAGAGAGGCCTGTAATTTTCATCATAGGTACACTTCAACTATGACAGACATAATGAGATTTTTTTTTTTAAATCACATTGTAGGATTTTTAATGAATTTATTTGCAAATTATGGTGGAAAATAATTATTGGTCAATAACAGAAGTTTATCTCAATTTTGTTATATATCCTTTGTTGGCAATGACAGAGGTGAAATGTTTTCTGTAAGTCTTCACAAGGTTTTCACACACTGTTGCTGGTATTTTGGCCCATTCCTCCATGCAGATCTCCTCTCGAGCAGTGATGTTTTGGGGCTGTTGCTGGGCAACACAGACTTTCAACTCCCTCCAAAGATTTTTTATGGAGTTGAGATCTGGAGACTGGCTAGGCCACTCCAGGACCTTGAAATGCTTCTTACGAAGCCACTCCTTCGTTGCCCGGGCGGTGTGTTTGGGATCATTGTCATGCTGAAAGACCCAACCACGTTTCATCTTCAATGCCCTTGCTGATGGAAGGAGGTTATCACTCAAAGTCCCACACACATGGCCCCATTCATTCTTTCCTTTACATGGATCAGTCGTCCTCGTCCCTTTGCAGAAAAACAGCCCCAAAGCATGATGTTTCCACCCCCATGCTTCACAGTAGGTATGGTGTTCTTTGGATGCAACTCAGCATTCTTTGTCCTCCAAACACGACGAGTTGAGTTTTTACCAAAAAGTTATATTTTGGTTTCATCTGACCATATGACATTCTCCCAATCTTCTTCTGGATCATCCAAATGCTCTCTAGCAAACTTCAGACGGGCCTGGATATGTACTGGCTTAAGCAGGGGGACACGTCTGGCACGGCAGGATTTGAGTCCCTGGCGGCGTAGTGTGTTACTGATGGTAGGCTTTGTTACTTTGGTCCCAGCTCTCTGCAGGTCATTCACTAGGTCCCCCCATGTGGTTCTGGGATTTTTGCTCACCGTTCTTGTGATCATTTTGACCCCACGGGGTGAGATCTTGCGTGAAGCCCCAGATCGAGGGAGATTATCAGTGGTCTTGTATGTCTTCCATTTCCTAATAATTGCTCCCACAGTTGATTTCTTCAAACCAAGCTGCTTACCTATTTCAGATCCAGTCTTCCCAGCCTGGTGCAGGTCTACAATTTTGTTTCTGGTGTCCTTTGATAGCTCTTTGGTCTTGGACATAGTGGAGTTTGGAGTGTGACTGTTTGAGGTTGTGGACAGGTGTCTTTTATACTTATAACAAGTTCAAACAGGTGCCATTAATACAGGTAACGAGTGGAGGACAGAGGCGCTTCTTAAAGAAGAAGTTACAGGTCTGTGAGAGACAGAAATCTTGCTTGTTTGTAGGTGACCAAATACTTATTTTCCACCATAATTTGCAAATAAATTCATTAAAAATCCTACAATGTTTTTCTCATTTTGTCTGTCATAGTTGAAGTGTACCTATGATGAAAATTATAGGCCTCTTTCATCATTTTAAGTGGGAGAACTTGCACAATTGGTGGCTGACTAAATACTTTTTTGCCCCAATGTATATGTAACATGTTGATAACATGGGTAGAAATTGTTTGACTCATGAAACCATCATATGAGTTACGAGACAACAAATATCAGATATGTGGTGTGTCTTTATTGGAGTTGACAGTGCATCTGTACACCTACTATAAGGTGAAATTACTTAGAAATGACGTCACAATGGGTTGTGAGGCCTATCCTGTATGGGCTCATTTGTAGGGACAGGCCACCAGAGGTCTCTTCACAGTCCCCAAGTCCAGAACAGACTACTGGAGGCTTACAGTACTACATATATCCATGACTACATGGAACTCTATTCCACATCAAGTAACTCATGCAAGCAGTAACATCTGATTTAAAAAACAGATACAAATACACCTTATGGAACAGGACTGTGAAGAGACACATACAGGCACAGACACACGCATACACACACACGATAACATACGCACTATACACACACACGTACACATCGATTTTGTGATGCAGATATGTGGTAGTAGAGTAGTGGCCTGAGGGCACACACTTAATGTGTTGTGAAATCTGTTGTGAAATGTAATGCAATGTTTTTAATTGTATATAACTGCCTTAATGTTGCTGGACCCCAGGAAGAGTAGCTGCTGCCTTGGGGATCCATAATAAATATAAATACACTCATTCCTTTCTATTGTGTAGGCCTACAGTAGACCTATGTCCATGTCACAATAACTATTCTATCAAGCTACAAATATCTGATAACTTCTGCTTTTAGATACTAAAATAGCTATATAATGGATGTTTATATGCATGGCAATTTAACTTGCTACAATGTGGCTGGTTATTGGAATGAGGATGAATTTATGCTCCCAGAACACAATTTTGTCAAACATACACAAATATGTTTTAGAATTAAAATTATAAAACTATTATTGGTAATATCATACTCTATGTCCAAATGTGAGGCATATAATCCACTAAAATTGGACTAGCAGGAGCAGAATGAGATGAGAGGTTATTTTGGCGATGGAGATTAAGGCAGGGGCTTTTTGTCATTTGTGCGAGACAAGCCATTCATTCATCCATCCAGTTCACAGCCAAAAAAAGGCTGGTCCCAGAAATTAGCAGTTTCAGCTCAGCAGCAAAGTCGTCGGGCTGTGAAGGCAGAGAGAAATTGACTAATTAGCAATGCGCACTAAAACTTGACGGTTCTCTCTATAACAGCGAGGGAAGACTCGGGTTTTCTCCCCCTTTCTCTTTTCTTTCTTCCATAGATGTTTGAAATCGCAGTCATTTACGCTCGACAGTTTTTACAATAGCCTTGAGCCATAATTTTGCGAGTCTCTCCAGCATCCATACCCCTGCATGGTCTCTCTCCACTGGCCATGCACGACCGTTTCTCTCCCCAACCGTGGATTTCCTATTACTCTCGTTACGACTCACTGAGCCCCAGGCCCAAGGATAATGATGTGTTGTTTCTTGGTAGCATAATTTGTCACACGTATATTTCTTCTTCTTCTTCTCTTGCAGAAAGCACAGCTCCCTCTCACACACTCACACACTTCTTGTTAATTCAGAAGAACAAATGATCAACGCCAACAAATAACCTGAAATAGTGACTTTATGAGTGAGAATCAATAATTATTCTGTGGCTCCGACCATAGACTTTTAAAGGAAAGGAACACATCTAAAGAAAAAGGAGAACAAAGAAAAATCAAGTGAGATTATTGGGAACCTGAAGCTTTTTACAAGCTCGTAATCAGGTAAGTTTGGCTTGATCTGAAGCAAACTGCTCACATCATTTAGTTGTGACAGGCGCTTTACAGAATGTGGCGACTACGAAACAAGGTAGTACAGGACGCTTATATCAAGTTTACAAACATTTTTCATGTAGTAAATGCATTTTTAGCGTTGTTTAACTACATACACATGTGCATGTTTCATTTATATTGTTGAATTGCTGCACTGAATGAATCATTTCCGATACTCATGTCTGAATAGTCGTAACTCAGGTAAAAGGGGAAAAAGCTTCCGCACCGAGCACAGTGATGTCGGCTGTGTGAGGGGACAAACTAATTGCTTTTGTATCACTCCGTGCGTGCATTTGTGGATGTGTAAATTTGATCATTGTGAGAGTGCAGCAAGATAAGAGGAGAACGATAAGTGTTAGCTGAATGCTGCATATTATCTTTGCATAGGGGTTGCCTTTCCCTTATTCAACAACTTAAATTGCGTTATCAAAGAGAAGGCGCTGCAGCATCTCCTCTCATAGTTTGTTTTGGCAATGCGCGTCAAACCGCAGCGTCAATTGAAATGATCTTGTCTTGAAATAATGCAAATAGCAATTGAATGGCACATTCTTGGGACAATAGGTTTTTATTTTCTCTTGTCTTCCGACATGAGCCAAAGCAACGTTGAAATGATAGCCAACCGGACCGAACTATATTGTTCATTGTAGAATAGTATCGGTGGGAGCAGCATGGTGGTTTACCGGTTCGATCGGATGCATATTCATTTAACTAACCATTATGATCGGTATAACGTGAAGGTATTAGAGACAATTCCCTCCTGACTGTGATGATGATATCATGTTATTTTATTCATAGATAAATGGTCTAGATGTAGGCTAAATGGCTTGCATGGTGTATTTGTTGCCTAGGTGAAGTCATGTCCAGATCGGGTGATAGAACATCCACCTTTGACCCTACACACAGTGACACCCTGCTGCACGGGCTCAACCTGCTATGGAGGAAACAGCTTTTCTGTGATGTGACTCTCACTGCCCAAGGACAGCAGTTCCACTGCCACAAAGCAGTGCTGGCGTCCTGCTCTCAGTATTTCAGGTGTCTCTTTTCCAGCAGTCATATGCTCAACAACGAGGGGACCAACAACAACAAGGACCAGGGGAGCAGTGGTACCCCGTCTTCCTCCCCCGATGACAAGCTGATGGCAAGCACCCGGTCCATCAACAACCTGGTCCTCCAAGGCTGCTCCTCCATCGGACTACGGCTAGTGCTGGAGTACCTGTACACTGCCAACGTCACTCTCTCTCTGGACACTGTGGAAGAGGTGCTCTCGGTCAGCAAGATCCTTAATGTCCCCCAGATCACCAAGCTCAGCGTGCAGTTCCTCAATGACCAGATCTCTGTACAAAACTACAAGCAGATCTGCAAGATCGCAGCACTGCACGGCTTGGACGAGACCAAGAAGCTGGCCAACAAGTACCTGGTGGAGGATGTGCTGCTTCTGAACTTTGAGGAGATGTGCGCCATGCTGGACGCTCTGCCGCCCCCGGTGGAGTCAGAGCTGGCCCTCTTCCAGATGTCTGTGCTGTGGCTGGAGCATGACCGGGAGACTCGCATGCACTACGCCCCGGACCTGATGAAGAGGCTGCGCTTCGCCCTCATTCCGGCCCCGGAGCTGGTGGAGAGGGTGCAGTCGGTTGACTTCATGAGGAGTGACCCAGTGTGCCAGAAACTGCTGATGGATGCCATGAACTACCACCTGATGCCCTTCAGACAGCACTGCAGGCAGACCACAGCCAGCAAGTGAGGATGTACACACACACACACACACACACACACACACACACACACACACACACACACACACACACACACACACACACACACACATAATGTTGGTAAAGATACTACCTTGTACACTTGGATATGGTTAGGGTTAGTGAGGATGCTTTAGAATGGTCTAATCTACCTTATTTTCCGTACCATCTCACACTATAAATGTGTTAACTCTCAGTACATTTTTTTAAAGTGCTGAAAAGATGGAGAAACATAACTTCAGTCAATAGGAAGATAGTTGAACAGTACATTCAGGCATTTCTTCCAAAATACGAGTTATCACATTATTCCCAAAAATATATAGGTCACTTATAATTAAACATAGACACACTTGTCAAACATATTACAGAAGAGCACATGAAAACTGCTATTGACATAACCTGGGTAGATATAACCTATAAATACATAACCGATACATTTTTGAATAGCTTGACAAGAGCAAGGAAACAATTAATGGATTATAGAGTTGTAGATCTGGGTGATCCATACCGAGAATGGCTGCTTTGTCTGCCTTACCTACAGTACAACCATGGCTTGTCATGGTGTGTTCGTCATGATCAGCATTTTCGAGACAGTTAATGGACAGGAGTTGCCAGGAAGATGATTGATTGTTGGTGCTTGAAGCTGCTGTTGTTGACAGCAAACACCTTAGTTAAAAACCTCTTGAAACACCGGAGTTTGTATTATAACTCTGAAATATTATGGAGCAATTTTGACTGTTACATTTGTTGAACATTATCTTCTTAATTCAGAAACAGTAGGCTTTATGATTGGAAAACTAATCTCACAGTATTGGAGAAAATAGAAATAAACAATTATCTTGCACTTGTGGTGTATAATGTATTTACCAGAGTAATTTATAATTTATAGCATGGTTCATTTCCTTATTTATTTCTCTCTATCTTTATGGAGCACACTACTGTTTCCCTATCTAATGGAAATCAAAGAAAAAGTTATGAGCAATGGAGAGGACCTGCATGTCCTGTAGCATGTTGCCATGCCTAGTAGTCTCCTTAGTGAGATGTCCATACATGGGTCCAAATGCAGCACGGATCTAGGATCTAAACTTCTCATATTAATATCACATGTCACTGTTTCTCTCCCCTCAATTCATCAGCATTATCTATGTCCAGTGGTCATTTGCATATGAGAATAACCCCAAAAAACACACGAGTGGGCCATTATCCAAATGGATGCACTGAGACGGTGGTCATTTAGTCATCAAAAATAGCAATGCAAATGTCTGGAATTAATGGCCAATGTTGTTAAAACGACTGTTACTTTGTGGTTAGTTGTTTAATTGCATTGAACTTCAATCAAAACAAGATGACTGAACTCAATGCACAGTAAAGTTTGTGGCTCGGCTATTTCACGAACAAATCCCCAGAACTCCGGAATATGTTGAACAATTGGTTCAGAACTGCCACATGGAGAGTCTTCACCAATGGAATAGCCATATTGATCTACTCTACTGTATATTGCCCAGTCATATCTGCGTCCCTGTATGACACCCTTTAGAAAAGTCTGATGACTTCACACCTAATTGAACAGATATCTTTAGGGGTTAAACCCCCTTTGGACAGAAAGCATATGAAAAGCAGGCAGGTTCATTTTTTCACATCAATTCAGAGACAAACAGTTGTGATGTTACAAAGTCTAGTTACTCTGTTATTACCATGTTATTAAATAGATACAGTGTTCTGGTTAATACACAATGCTGTTAAGATGTTACTACTGTGATCTACATAGCTCATATAGTGTTGGCCAATAAGGAAGTGTCTACATGATGGGGAACATTATTTTGTTATCTAAATCTTTCATATAGGATATGCTACAGTTCAATGACTTCCAACACAATGAAGTTGTAGTGATCAGTTGCAGTTGGCTTGGTGCTATAATGGAAAATCTTGTATTTTTGTTTGATGTTGGTGGTTGTTTTATTTAATCTATATCAGTTATGTAATCTTTGTGTTTCCTACCTCTTATCCCCACACTTCAAACCCCCTCCACCCCAACCCCAACCCCATCCAAACCCCAACCCCTCCACACCCACTTTACTCCAGGATTCGTTCCAATAAGAGGATGCTGTTGCTGGTGGGTGGCTTGCCTCCTGGACCTGATCGACTCCCCAGTAATCTGGTCCAGTACTATGATGACGAGAAGAAGACATGGAAGATCCTCACTAGTGAGTAGTAGCGCCGTCTTTTACCTGAAGCTTCTTCTGTTATAAGCGTCAAATTAATCAACATTCTATCAACGTCATATTTTACATTTTGTTGAACATCAATCGTTTTTTTTGGGATGATTTCACAAAAGGTCATACACAGTTTATGTCTCATTTTAACCAGATTTCAACCCACGAATCAACAATTTCAAGGGTTGGTTTATTTCAAGTTTAATGTTACGAGGCTTTACCTTTAGCACAAGTACATTTTCTGGTCAAATGAGGGAAGAAGGAAGAAGTTCCTCAAATTCCTAGAGGTAATGGTGTATTACTAGCACTTTTAGTACGTTTTTAATCAGAGCGTGACTTTACAGGCACACCACCATGGCATGGAGTTTTCCTTGTTTTTGCTGAAAGACGCATGGCCAGATTTATAGTCATCTAACGACATAGTGGCGTGTAGATTAACATTATAGAATGACATGTTACTGTCCAATATATTAAGATACAATATATTATTATTGAATATTGAGTATGCCAGACAGATAGTAGAGAGATAAAGAGAAAAGAAACATCCCTCCAAGCTAATAAAACCATTTTGGTTTTTGGACATGCATCGACAACTTGAAAAACCTTGCAAAGCTAAAAGCACATTTTGTGGATATTCTTTGCCCAATAACTTACAGATGTAGGATCTTAATTTGAGCCAGTTTGCTACAGCTTGAAAATAATCCTGCAGAAACAGGAAATATGAATTATTATGTGGATTATAATTAATGGACATTTTTGTAGGGGTTGACACGTTTCGTTAGGGAAGTGGAAATGAGGAACTTTAGAAGTCTTTTTAAACCTTGAATACACTGCAAGTTTGCATTTCCTGATGTGCAACAAAATAGTCAACAAAGTAGCCCTTTACACTCATACCCGTATACAGATTGAAAATGGAAGATTTGGGCACTGATAAAACGGCTCAATTGGAACGCAGTGGCTGTACAGTAACATACTATACATGATGTCAGAGCTCTGTCCTTGTGCTTCACAGCACTGTTTTGACTGACAGCTATTCTGAACTTGAGCACCTAGAGCGACAAGAAGTTGCCCCCATTGGGCAACTTTTCCTCATTATTTGATATCTGAGTGAGGGAAATGCTGTAAATTAAGAGGATTCAATGTATTTTGGAAGATGACTCATTGAGGATTATAATAAATACTGCTTTGATGTCACACATGCAAGCCAAACACCTGTGAGTCCAAATGTGCACTTGTCATACACAGTGTCAACGTTTATGATCATTATGTTCGATGTACAGTTATAAGATGACATGATGTTATACCCTGGGTTGTTCTGAACAGAATTAGCCTATTTTTGTTTATTGTGAAGAACATGTGTCGGGCCACACACACCTGAATGCACACGACTCCTTTCTATGCGCACCAAAATTACAATATGTTTCTCTGAAATGCCTTGTGGAGGCCTAACACTGTAATATCGTATTTTATAACTTAACTAGTCATATTGGCATTAGAAGAGGCTTTCAAATGATGTCCACCTGAACCAGCTAGAGATTTATAATGGACCGTTTTTGGATTGCGTGAACAAGAACAGTAGTTGTGTGATGGTGGAGATGCAGGGTTGTGTTCCAAACAAAACAACTACAAGTGTGCTTGCTCTAGTTCCTCAATGGCACAGCTAGGAGAGCTCAAAAAGCACCTCATAGTTGAAGACTGTTCTTTGAGTCATAAAAATGCATTGAAATGTCTTAGGAACTGTGAAAACTTTGGAGGGGTGTGTGTCCACTTTGGAGGGGTGTGGTGTAATAATTTCCCCATAATCTGCAAACTGTTCCCTTTCAATTGCTACCATAGTTATACATTTTCATATTTCTTCTATAAGAAACATTTCAATGTAGCCCTGTCCATATAGGCCAATTCCCACGAGTGTAAAGGGTTACGATCCTACATCTGTAATGCTTCTGCAAATACAAAGAACAAGCTTTCTATTACACTACTTGCCTCAAGATATAGTGTCCTATGCTCTCTCTCCCACCTGTCTATGTTGACCTTTTGAGAAACACCACTATATTCTTGCCAATTTCCAAAGGTCAAACAAGTGCTAATGGAAAACCTTATCTGTCCTTTGCATCATCATCATCTGTGTCCATATTGAGTTGTTGTCCTCTGGCCTGGCAGGGAGCATCTCTCACTAATGTGGCTCCATTCATACATATTACCCACTGGTCTACCTCCCTACTGTCATCTCCTAGACCCTGTACACTCTATTCTCCCAATACAATACAACTTTATTGTCCATTTGTCAGAACTGCTTTCAATCACTCCCATTCAACACACGAACAACACTTGTCTCACACATGCCCATAGTTATTTCTGGTCCTGGTCTGATATTGCCAGTGTCATGTACCATGATACCATTTCAACACATACCATCTGTAGCTAGACAGAATTGTAGCAGTGGTTCCAAATACTATGCACCTGTCTGCTGTCTGTCAACACTCAACAAGCTACATTTCTGCTCTGTTATCATCAGTGTTACATTAATGGTATTTTAACATTTCCTCTTGATTTTGTCAGCCATGTTACCAGAACAGGCATGCATACACAACGACTTTCAGCCTCATTGATATTTCAGTATTGACATTTTTCTCATTAAAGCTCATTGGTATAAAGTGTAACAACCAAAAGGTCAATGGGGATTTCCATTATTCAAAACTAAAAGTTAACACTCAAATGGTCCGTGTCCGTGTGGAAGGACAAAACTGCAAAATCATCCCCTTAACGTAACACATCGATAACCACCTGATGTAGCTGCTACACAATGGATGTGGAATAGAGGATGATTAACATTCAATCATAACTTTTCAATGAGGCGAAGCCTGAGAGGGATAGCGTTTGATTAAGACATTTATCAACACAATTTAGGGAGAGTCTGATCCCTCTTGTCGCGTCAGATCACTGCAGCTCGTCTGTTCTAGAAACTAGAGGAACTCTTGCTTGCCATCTAGTGTAACTATCGCACCGTGAAGAAGCAGGGAAGGGAAGGAAGACAAAGACATTGGCTCAGTTAAAGTAGTGACTCTGTCCACCGCTGCCTGATCCTACAGTACCTGAGCCAACCTGGCATTAACACCTCATGGCTTCAAAAATCCATCTTGATCTAAGCACAGTACTGAACAAAAGGATGCAATGTGGTGGGATGCAACACTAGCGATGTTAGATGGCTGTAGTAACGCAACGGTTGATTGGTGCAGATGCCGTGGAGTCGTTCAGTCGACCCCAACCAAGTGTGTTTCTATGCTGAGGTGTCTGACTCCCTCTAGTGAACCTGAGAGCTTACTGTAAAGCCAAGGCAAGGCCAATTCTAAGGGATTGGGTTTCTGCCACGTAGGGGTTTTACAGTTTCGGCTCCAGTGGTAAATATGGAACAGTTTAAATTTATTTTGATATCAACATCTATGAACATCATGATCCCTGATTCAGATACATCTTATCTCTTTTCAGGCTGTAATGTACAAGACTATCAGAATAGGAGTAAAACAAATAAATGAGCAAACTTGAACATAAGTTATGGACAGTAAATCCATCGTTCTGAGTCTATTTATCCTCAATACCATCTCATTTACCCTCAGTGGAGTGCAATGTTTTTTTTTACAGTATCAGATGTTGTTTACTAAGAGCAGAAATCACAACACAACAAAAATAACCACTCGTTCAAATCTCTTAACATCGACTAAATGATAACATTAAGGCATGTGAACGAAATCTACCACCTATACACCCTTTTGCCAGTGTGGTGCACTGAAGTCAGGGAGTAGAATCCACTGTTAGTCCTCCTATCTACCGTATCTGAGGCTCTCCACCTTCAATGGAAGACCTCTGCATGTCACACACCCTTATTGAAGATTAAGCTGTGTAAGTCAGTATCTGTCTGAGATAGACTCCCCTCTATGAGAGGAAGACCCCTGCATGTCAGCCAGCCACAGCTTTTGAAATTGCAGAGCTGAGGAGAGGAGAGGCCAATCGGAAAGAAATGAGATTCAAGGCTGTCTAATTTTACAGCAACTGCAATCCATCAGACTAGCGTGGAGGTGACGGTGGAAATGACGGATGGAGACAGACAGGTGGGCTTTACCATGCCACTGATTTACGCTCATAAGCCCACGCACGGTGCGGGCCTCTAGATTTATTGAGTGAACATGATCATGTTCATTATGACTGTCGCCTAAGACCGTTTCTCTCCGTCTCAACGGGGGTCACTTTAGCAGGGGAAGATGGAGTGGAGAGAGGGAGAGGGATAAGGAGGTTCACCTAGACACACAGTAAACAGGCAGGCAGACTTCACCACCACCGGGTGGTTGGGAGTGTTTGGCCTTCATGCAGTGTGTTGTCGAATGTGAAACAACACCAATTGTCTGAATACTGGATTAAAATAAATAGTTTTGATTCTTTTGGTTGATTTTGTGCTAGAGTTTGGAGTGCAAGTATCTTTGTTTGGAGTGCAAGTATCTTTGTTTGGAGTGCAAGTATCTTTGTTTGGAGTGCAAGTATCTTTGTTTGGAGTGCAAGTATCTTTGTTTGGAGTGCAAGTATCTTTGTTTGGAGTGTCTGGATGTCAAGTTGTGACATGGTGAGATGGTGACATGGTGAGGTAGAACCCAGGAGCAGAGAAGAGAACCAGACAAGGAACCCGTGCTTTAGGAAAAAATGTCAATACTTTACTGGAAAACGTTCAACAGAAGGTACAAAGTAAAACTGGGAAAACAACCAACACTAAGAGTGGAACTCACTCAGGAGACAACACACACAGCAAACAAATCAAGCTTCTGCAAAGGGTGACAGAAAACATACCTCTCTTAAAGTAAATAATAATTAGTAACAAAAACACCTGTGTCATTATAGTCTCTAGGGCGGCCTCTGGTGACAGGTGGAACCATGACTGTGTCCTGCCTCAGCCAGTTTCTGACATCCTCCACTGTTGTGTTGTGTCTTCCAGTAATGCCTTACAACAGTGCCCATCACTGTGTGGTGGAGGTGGAGAACTTCATACTACTGCTGGGTGGAGAGGACCAGTGGAACCCCAATGGTAACATCACTACTGATACTACTACTAATGCCAATACTTATACTAATACAAAAAAAAGTATTCATGTATATATAGTATTTAAATTCATAATTCACATTTTAGAAAGGAAGTGGCCATATGAACTGTTTATGGATCTTGATTCTGACATGTATTTTGCAGGAAAGCACAGCACTAATCATGTCAGCCGGTATGATCCACGATTTAACAGTTGGATACAACTTCCGCCTATGCAGGAAAGGTAAGTCAATGCAAACAAAATTGACAAAATAATGCAATACAAATAGATGTGGGAATTATTGTACTGATTATTAACACTGAATTATTGCAGGTTCTGAATGTTCTAACCATTCCATACAAATAGCTTAGTGGTTAGAGCAGTTATGGTCAGTAACTAAAGGTTGCTGATTCTAATACCTGAGCCGACAAGGTAAAGAAATCTACCAATGTGCCCTTGTGCAAGGCACTTAACCATCATTTGCTCCAGGGGCGCCTTACTACTATGGCTGATACTGTAAAACATCACATTTCACAGCACCTATCCTGTGTATGTGACAATAAAACATCTTTGTTTATTTTTATTTTTTTACATACAGAGGTTATACCTGAGTTGTAACTTTGTCCAACAAGGCATCCACCACCCACCCACACACACACACACACACTCACACACTATCCTGGTTGTTTTAATGATGTTGTCTGGTTGACACATCCTCCTCAGGAGAGCCAGTTTCTTTGCCTGCTGCCTGGATAAGCACCTGTATGTGATTGGTGGAAGGAACGAGTCAGGCTACCTCTCCAGTGTGGAATCCTACAACCTGGAGACTAACGAGTGGAACTACGTGTCCTCCCTGCCCCAGCCCCTAGCCGCACACGCTGGAGCAGTGCACAATGGGAAAATATATATCTCAGGTCAGACCTCACTCATTTTATTTAACCTTCATTTTAATAGGTTGTCCCATTGAGGTCAAAATACCTATTTTACAAGGGAGATCTCACAGATCATCTCAATGGAAATAAGTTCATATTGAAAATGCAAAGCTGAAAAATGACTAACTCAGACACAGTAAAAATGAACTGAAAAAATCTATTGATCTGGAGTATCGTGATTAGTGCAGGACCGCTAAATATCACCTATCAATGCATACATAGACTTGTTGATTTCCCTGCACACTTAGTCAGGATGTGTAAGAACCGACGCTGGAGATGAGAAGCAGGTACAGAGAGAGAACATTTAATATAGCACAGACATGGAACAGGGCAGGAACAGCATCAGAACTGGGGAACACAACGACATACGACAATCTATGCTGAAGCGGGGAACAGAGCTGGGGAACAGACAGATATAGGGGAGGTAAGCAGAGTGATGGGTCAATTGATCCTGATGTGTCCATTCATAGCTAATAATAACATATTTATGTGTGTGTCTGCTATACCACTACAGGTGGAGTCCATAATGGAGAATATGTTTCCTGGCTGTATTGCTACGACTCCATCATGGATGTGTGGGCCAGGAAACAGGATATGAACACAAAGAGAGCCATTCATGCCCTGGCTGGGATGAATGACCGCCTCTACACTATTGGGGGCAACCATCTGAAAGGTAAAGACTGGCATGTCTCAGCTACTCCATTTTTTGCACTTAGCCACATGAATGAATGTGGAGTAGAAGATGGAACCTCTGAATACTAGTATATTCTCTATATTCTCAGGGATGCTGTCCACTAATGCTCAATTGGATTCAATAGCTTGACCCATAAAACCATATGACCCCTCTAGCTTGTCCTCAGTTGAGCATTATTCTAGGAATATTGCAGTGTGGGAAATCACAATGAGGGTTCCTCATTGTGTTTCCTTTCTGCTGTGCTCAGGTTTCTCTCACCTGGACGTAATGCTGGTGGAGTGTTACGACCCCAAAGCGGACCAGTGGAACATCCTCCAGACACCAATCCTGGAGGGACGCAGTGGCCCCGGCTGTTGCATCCTAGACAACAGCATCTTCCTAGTGGGAGGATACAGCTGGAGCATGGTAAAGGCTAATCTCACTATCTTTATCCTACGTTAACGCTTATCCTAGGTTTAGTTGAATTGCTATACAGTATGTATGATTGTGTGTGAGTATAAAGTTGTATTTTCTTGTTTTAAAAGCACAATAGCTTAGGGTATGTAGGCCTACAGTATGGGTTTAGAAATACCAACAACCTGGTGGCTAGATTAGTTTCAGTCCTGATAGAGACGGCCATAGGCTGGACACCGTGAAATACCTTTAAATTACCTTGAAACACCTTTGAAAAACCTCATAGACACATGCCCATGTATGAATTAATATAATAACGATGTCTCAACTGCTGTGTTGCAGGGAGCCTACAAGTCTTCCACCATCTGCTTTAACCCAGAGAAGGGGACCTGGACAGAGCTGGAGGGAGAGGTGGCAGAGCCCTTAGCAGGCCCATCCTGCTCCACTGTCACATTGCCTGCCTGTCTGCCCTTCAACAAATAACACATCACTAGGTACGACAGAGTAGCAGGAGAAGTAGGTGAGGAAGAGAATGGGGAGATGGAGTGATGGTGGAAAGGACCATCGATAAACGAACAGTTGTTAACACATTTTGTCTTGAAGTACTCCAATCAGCCGATGGGATGTGTAGAAATTATTTTTTTACTGGTTTGACAAAAGAGCACTTTCGTTATTATTGCCTACTGAAGGTTCGAAAAAATAAGTTATCATGTATTTCCTGTATTTAAAACCCCATCTGTGTTGAACTTCTTCCAGACAATGGACACATTTCATATCAGATTTTTCTTTAATCGATAGTAAGTGTTTTTGGCTTATCTTGATATAACTAGCACGCATAGTGTTGAACTGAATTGTTATAGCTTTCAAAAATCCATTTGTATCTTGTTATTAGTAGGAGACATCAATCAAAAACAGAATGCAGTGCTGTTAAAAATAATTGCCACTGGAAACTGTCTGTCAACCAAATCACACTGAAACGGAACTCTGGTTAATACCCACTGGGCACAGAGGTCAGTTCAACGTCTACTTTTGATTTACATTTGGTTGAGTTGTCAACTAACTTTAATTCAACGTGAAATCAACACAAAATTTCACAATGTCATTGGATTTAGGGTTAAAAAAGTACGAAATAACCTTACGTTGATGACTTTTTGCTAATCTAATTCGTTTTCCACGTTAATTCAAAGTCATCACATTGATTTTTGGGGTTGAAATTACATGGAAACAACTTTGATTCGACCAGTTTGCCCAGTGGGTATGCTCATCTTTTAACAACCAAAATCATGATTCTGTGTACAGTATATTGTAAAGCAGATATACTAACAGTTGATCTGCTTGTTAGATCGTTGCCATACTGTACACGTGGCAAAGGAATCCTTCTCCCTTCAAGCTGCAAACAAGAACAATTTTTACATTCAAAATCTACTCTGATCTTTGTAAAAACGGCACTAATAACGGATATGATTATTTAAGGGTGGTACAATCAAATGATTATTATTTATTGCTAGCAATTGGTATACATAGGTACCAATGTTAACTGAGTGATAAGGTGGGTTTTCTGTTGTTTTGCGTTCAATGTTACCTGTTAATGTTTAACAGAGCCTATTTCCAGAGATCACAATTCCCCTCAAAAAGAGTATATCCCATTTAAGATAAGGATAAAGAAAACAGTGGTCCTTAATGCACTAATAGTGAACTTTAAAAACACTGTGTACAAGAATGGTTCACAAAACTAAAAGTTTGCTGAATTGTTGTTACCTTCAGTTATACTAAGTTCAGAAACATGATGAAAAGTGAATTCAACTGTCATGTATACATCCTACTCTTTTGTCTAAGTAAGTGTGCAAGGTCCACACTGAATATTGGGAACCTGTTGAAATACATATAGATAGGGTATGTTGATTTTCATTTTTGTAAATAATCGCTTGCAGTGGAAACATTTTTGTGCACTCAACCTGGGATTTATTCTCAAATCCTGTTATGTCCTTTGCATTTTAGAATATGAAAATAAAAAGGAAACTTGATGATTACAACAGTCTCTGAAGCTTGTTGCAGGTACTGCAAATACATCCAGTCAACAAACCCTCACTTTACATAGAACTTCCAGTATACAGTGCCTTGCAAAAGTATTCATCCTTGTCATACGGTGGGTGTAGCTGGTGCATGGAAGTCAGGCGCAGGAGAGCAGAGATGAGTGAACAAAGAAGCACTTTACTGAGGCAATAGTAAGAACAGAACGCAACCGCGTCACAAAAAGAGATGCCCAAAGAACAAGTGAGGCAGCACAAAGTACAACAACCAAGTACAAAGTACCGGCTGCCACAAATCCCCGGCACAACCCAGCCGGAAGCGTGCCAACCTAGACAATAAACAATACTCCACACAGACATGGAGGGAACAGAGGACTAAATACACATAATAATCATGAGGAGATGTAAACCAGGTGTGTGGAAAACAAGACAAAACAAATGGAAAAATGAAAGGTGGAGTGGCGATGGCTAGAAGACAGGTGACGTCGACCGCCGAACGCCGCCTGAACAAGGAGAGCGACCAACTTCGGCGGAAGTCGTGAAATTCCCCTTTGGCATTTTTCCTATTTTGTTGCAGTACAACCTGTAATTTAAATAGATTTTTATTTGGATTTCATGTAATGGACATACACAAAATAGTCCAAATTGGTGGAGTGAAATGGAAAAAATTACTTAAAATTACTACTATACTTAAAAAATAAATTAAAAATTCACCCCCCTTTGCTATGAAGCCCCTAAATAAGATCTGGTGCAACCAATTACCTTCAAAAGTCACATAATTAGTCAAATAAAGTCTAATTGTCACATGATCTGTCACATGATCTCAGTATATATACACCTGTTCTTAAAGGCCCCAGTCTGCAACACCACTAAGCAAGGGGCACCACCAAGCAAGCGGCACCATAAAGACCAAGGAGTTTTCCAAACAGGTCAGGGACAAAGTTGTGGAGATGCACAGATCAGGGTTGGGTTGTAAAAAAATATCAGAAACTTTGAACATCCCACGGAGCACCATTAAATCAATTATAAAAAAATGGATGAATATGGCACCACAACACCATCCCGAAAAATATGATGCTGCCACCACCATGCTGTGGGCATATTTTTCGTCAGGGACTGGGAAACTTGTCAGAATTGAAGGAATGATGGGTGGCACTAAATACAGGGAAATTCTTGAGGGAAACATGTTTCAATCTTCCAGAGATTTGAGACTAGGACAGAGGTTCACCTTCCAGCAGGACAATGACTCTAAGCATTTTACTAAAGCAACACTCGAGTGGTTTACGGGGAAACATTTAAATGTCTTGGAATGGCCTAGTCAAAGCCCAGACCTCAATCCAATTGAGAATCTGTGGTATGACTTAAAGATTGCTGTACACCAGCGGAACCCGTCCAACTTGAAGGAGCTGGAGCAGTTTAGCCTTGAAGAATGGGCAAAAATCCCAGTGGCTAGATGTACTAAGAGACATACCTCAAGAGACTTGCAGTAAATACTGTAAATACAGTGGGATTGTTTCACAATAAGAAATATTTTTTAAAGTCTTCAAAGTGGTAGGCATGTTGTGTAAATCAAATGACACAACCCCCCCAATAATCCTTTTTAATTCCAGGTTGTAAGGCAACAAAATAGGAAAAGTACCAAGGGGGTGAATACTTTCTCAAGCCGCTGTACAAGGGTGTTACCAGATCCATTTAAATCTATAGACAAGAAAGCTATTGAGACATTTCAATGTAACAACTCTCAAGTAGATTCAGTACTTCTCTCTCAGATCTATATATCTACAGGGGTGAAATATGCTATGAAAGTGACGCAGCATTTTTCAGGAAGTAGCCTTGTATTTTTTTTGTTGCCTTTGTAGGCTTTTAGAATGGTCTTCAATGGGCAAAAACGTAGCACAATGGTCTTCAGTGCAAAAATGTAATAAAAGGCATCTGGCCAAAGTAAATTC
Source organism: Oncorhynchus nerka (assembly GCF_034236695.1). NCBI lineage: Eukaryota > Metazoa > Chordata > Actinopteri > Salmoniformes > Salmonidae > Oncorhynchus > Oncorhynchus nerka. The sequence continues at coordinate 28,279,784 of NC_088424.1, read as the reverse complement.
ATCCACAAAAACAAATATAATTATGTATATATATTTCACACAATTTTGATAATATATTCGTCAAGCCCATTCAAAATATTAGGGGACAGGACCTGGAAGTATGAAGTACGAAACAGTTCGGAAGATCCAGATTGAAAGTTTAAATAATAATAATTTGGTGGGTGCTTGTACATATTTGTCCTATTTCACACATGTGAAGTGGAAATGTGTTTTATGCATATCCCAACTCACCCCGAGACACCTCAGAGAGGGGTCACAGTCAGTGTTGGCCATTATTAATGGCGACCATGGAACAATTAGTGTAGATAGTTTTGTGTATGCTTAACTAGCTGGCTAGCAGATTTTTCATCTTGTCAGCTCAGGGATTACAACTAGCAACCTTCAGTTGCTGGCCCAACATTCTAACCGTTAAGCTACCTGCCGCCCCAGTATAATTGTAAACACTATAAAGGTGGAAAACTGCAGAAAGTCATGCTGAAAGACTACTTTGTGATAACCTTCAGACTCAAGGTATACACAAACAAACACAAGCAGCAAAAATATGTGCATCTGCTGGTTGTCATTCCTCTCTTTATCTGGTAAAGGACACCAACAGTTTCCATTTTCAAAGAAGCTGTTGGTCATCTACATTTTGACCGCAAACTCCTGCTGCTAGCTAGTCATTTTTATGTTTTTATGTTTTCAATATAGGTTTTCAACTTTTAATTATTTGGGGAGCTTGGCACACCTGTATCTGAGGAGTTTCTCCCATTCTTCTCTGCAGATCCTCTCAAGCTCTGACAGGTTGGATAGGGAGCGTCGATGTACAACTATGTTCAGGCCTCTCCAGAGATATTTGATCTGGTTCAAGTCCGGGTTCTGGCTGGGCCACTCAAGGACTTTCAGAGACTTGTTATGAAGCCACTCCTGCGTTGTCTTAGCTGTGTGCTTAGGGTCATTATCCTGTTGGAAGGTGAACCTTTTCCCCAGTCTGAGGTCCTAGGCGCTCTGGAGCAGGTTTTTCATCAAGGTTCTCTCTCTACTTTGCTCCGTTCATCTTTCCCTCGATCCTGACTAGTCTCTAAGTCCCTGCCACTGAAAAACATCCCCACCGCATGATGCAGCCACCACCATGCTTCACCGTAGGGTATGGTGCAAAGTTTCCTCCATACGTGACGCTTGGCTTTCAGGCCAAAGAGTTCAATCTTGGTTTCATCAGACCAGAGAATCTTGTTTCATTGTCTGAGAGTCCTTTAGGGGCCTTTTGGCAAACTCCAAGTGGGCTGTCATGTGCCTTTTACTGTCTGGCCACAAAGGGCTGATTGGTGAAGTGCTGCAGAGATGGTTGTCCTTCTGGAAGGTTCTCCCATCTCCACAGAGGAACTCTGGAGGTCTGACAGAGTGACCATCGGGTTCTTGGTCGCCTCCCTCACCAAGGCCCTCCTCCCCCGATTGCTCAATTTGGCTGGGCGGCCAGCTCTAAGAAGAGTCTTGATGGTTCCAAACTTCTTTCATTTAAGATTGATGGAGGCCACTGTGTTCTTGGGGACCTTCAATGCTGCAGAAATGTACCCTTTCCCAGATCTGTGCCTTGACACAATCCTGTCTCGGAGCTCTGCGGACAATTCATTCGACCTCATGGCTTGTGGCTTTCCAAATGATTCATTTTTTACCCCTTTTTCTCCCTAATTTCGTGTATCCAAATGTTAGTAACGGTCTTGTCTCATCAAGTTCGAGAGCCGCGTGTCCTACGAAACACAACCCAACCAAGCCGCACTGCTTCTTGACACAATACCCACTTAACACGGAAGCCAGCCGCACTAACGTGTCGGAGGAAACCGTGTCAGCCCGCCACAGGAGTCTCTAGTGCGCGATGGGACAAGGACATCCCTGCCCGCCAAACCCTCCCCTAACCAGGATGACGCTGGGCTAATTGTGCACCGCCCCATGGGTCTCCCAGTCGCGGCCGGCTGCGACAGAGCCTGGACTCGAGCCTTTCCAAATGATGTCCAATCAATTGAATGTACCACAGGTGGACTCCAATCAAGTTGCAGAAACATGGATGATCAATGGAAACACCTGAGCTCAATTTCGAGTCTCATAGCAAAAGGTCTGAATACTAACGTAAATAAGGTATTTCTGTTTTTTATTCTTAATGAATTAGCAAAAATAAAACATAAACTGTTTTTGCTTTGTCATTATTGGGTATTGTGTGTAGATTAATGAGGAAAAAAACAAATTTAATCAATTTTAGAATAAGGCTGAAACGTAACAAATTGTGGAAAAAGTCAAGTGGTCTGAATACTTTCCGAATGCACTGTATCATACCCCCCAAAAAATGCTAACCTCCCCTGTTATTGTAATGGTGAGAGGTTAGCATGTCTTGGGGGTATGATCTTCATTCATGATTATCCGTAATCATTGTAGCATCCACATTAATGTAGAAGATTAATGTAGAAGAAATATATTCTATTCTTATTTAAAATAAAAGTGTCTCCAAAATGACAATACATTATTTACCATTCATTTCTATTGGGCACAACATAATCTGAAACACAACCAAAACAAACTGCAAATGCTTCCAACATGTTTGTAGAGCCACAAGCTTGATGTAGTCATTGCGTGCTAGGAATATGGTACAAAATACTAAATGTTTGACTACATTAACACACATATAAGTGAATTTGTCAAAATACTTATGAAACCTTGGGGGTACTAGATAGATAAAGTGCTTTCATTTATAAAAAGAGAAACAGATAAGTATGAAAATACCCTCAAATAAAAGGTGACATTCTGATATGTCGCCCCATATGAAACATTTTTATCTCAAATCCAAAATGTTGGAGTATAGAGACAAATATAATTTGTTTTATTATTTCATTTTTTATTTTAAAAGATTTACCCACCTGCTAGTGACAGCCTTGTCTCATCTTGGCAACTCGTCAATGGGCCGGGAGAGGCGAAGTTTGAGACATGCGTCCTCCAAAACATGACCCGTATAGCCGCCTACCTAACACACCGCTCACTTAACCCAGAAGTCAGCCGCACTAGACCACTTCCACACTCCATCTCCCAGGGCAGCAACAGCCAGGTCCAGGGGCTGGCAAGGTCTGATTATGCATCGGTGCTGCCAATTAAGGTTATCATCAGTCAGTCTGCAAGCTTGCAAAGCCTTGAGGCTGCAAGTTTTCTTGGTGTCCATGAGGCCTTTCATTTTTGGTTTGAATCCTTAGTTTGGGCTTGACTGTTTCCAGTTTCCTTTCTGTATATATTTATGTTCATCACCCCGAACTGAACAACAATAATCTGTTTGTGCTGGCCAACCAAGAAGTATTTGGTATTTTATTAGGATCTCCATTAGCTGTGAAAGCAGCAGCTTCTCCTCCTGGGGTCCATAGAGAACATGAAACATAATACAGAACATCAATAGACAAGAACAGTTCAAGGACAGAACTACATACATTTAAAATGTCACACATAGCCTACATATCAGTACATACACACAATATATAGGTCAAATAGGGGAGAGGAATTGTGCCGTGAGGTGATGCTTTATCTGTTTTTTTAAACAAGGTTTGCTGTTCACTTGAGCAATCTGAGATGAAAGGGAGTTTTATGAAATCATGGCTCTATATAATATTGACATTTTCTTTAATTTGTTCTGTATTTGGCGATTGTGAAAAGACTGGTAGCAGTATTGTGACTGTGTCACATCTGTGTGTAAGCTGACTATGCAAACAATTAGGAATATTCAACACATGAATGTTTCTTAGAAAAAGAAGTGCTGTAGTCAGTCTCTCCTCTACCTTTAGCCAAGAGAGACAAGCATGCATAGTATTGATATTAGCCCTCTGATTACAGTGAAGAGCAAGATGTGCTGCTCTGTTCTGGGCCAGCTGCAGTTCTTCTAGTTCCTTATTTGCAGCACCTGACCACATGACTAGGCAATAATTAAGATACAACTGTGGTCTAGAACAGGGAATGATTTGTACCAAAGATAATGCTCTTAGTTTTAAAGATGTTCAGGACTTAATATATCACTAGCCACTTTAAACAATGCTACTTAATATAATGTTTACATACCCTACATTACTCATCTCATATGTATACAGTATGTACAGTGGGGAGAACAAGTATTTGATACACTGCCAATGTTGCATGTTTTCCTACTTACAAAGCATGTAGGAGGTCTGTAATTTTTATCATAGGTACACTTCAACTGTGAGAGACGGAATCTAAAACAAAAATCCAGAAAATCACATTGTATGATTTTCTACTGCATCTTTATGTAATACATGTATCACTAGCCACTTTAAACTATGCCACTTTGTTTACATACCCTACATTACTCATCTCATATGTACAGTGGGGCAAAAAAGTATTTAGTCAGCCACCAATTGTGCAAGTTCTCCCACTTAAAAAGATGAGAGAGGCCTGTAATTTTCATCATAGGTACACTTCAACTATGACAGACAAAATGAAAAAAAAATCCAGAAAATCACATTGTAGTATTTTTTATGAATTTATTTGCAAATTATGGTGGAAAATACTGCATCTTGCCTATGCCGTTCTGTACCATCACTCATTCATATATCTTTATGTACATATTCTTTATCCCTTTACACTTGTGTGTATAAGGTAGTCGTTTTTGGAATCGTTAGATTAGATTACTCGTTGGTTATTGCTGCATTGTCTTAACTAGAAGCACAAGCATTCCGCTACACTCGCATTAACATCTGCTAACCATGGTGTATGTGACAAATACATTTGATTTAATTTGATTTGACTAGTTATTCACCATTGTTGCCCTTTCAGAAACATGGTTGACTGAAGAACCATGCTTTATCACGTCTCCTTATAATGCTATTCACCACTGTAGGACATCAAGAGTGAGGAGGAGTGTCCATTTTTGTTCATAGACATTTTCAATTATTTGTAAAAGTGGACCTCACACTTACATCTGTGCGAGATCCACTGATGTTGAATCTCTTTTCATTTTCATTTTTTGGTAGTAAAAAAGTGGTAATTGGATGCATCTATTGGGCACCTGATTCTGACATTGGTAGAAAAATTGGTAAAAAAATTGATAAAATTTTCTCATAAATCCCGCTCCCCTGAATACTGCAAATTACAAAAAGTAATTCCAAGAATCTTTAAATAATATAAAGTAAACTTGGAAAATCATCAATCAGCTATTGAATAAAAAAAAGCATCTACAACTATCCCATCTCAACGTATTGTTGTATATTAGCCCTGTAGTGATCCTGATGTTATTTCATGTGAATTTAATAACTTTTTTGTGAATGTGGGTTCCTCTCTGTCAAATAAGATTTAGAAAATTGATGGAAATCCCTTGGATTACATTAAGGGACATTTCCTTTCTCTGCTTCAGTTTGATAACAAGCTAAGCGTCAGTACAGAGACAAAGTGGAATCTCAATTCAATGGCTCAGACACAAGAGGCATGTGGCAGGGTCTACAGTCAATCACGGACTACAAGAAGAAACCCAGCCCAGTCACGGACCAGGATGTCTTGCTCCCAGGCAGACTAAATAACTTTTTTGCCCGCTTTGAGGACAATACAGTGCCACTGACACGGCCTGCAACGAAAACATGTGGTCTCTCCTTCACTGCAGCCGAGGTGAGTAAGACATTTAAACGTGTTAACCCTCGCAAGGCTGCAGGCCCAGACGGCATCCCCAGCCGCGCCCTCAGAGCATGCGCAGACCAGCTGGCCGGTGTGTTTACGGACATATTCAATCAATCCCTATACCAGTCTGCTGTTCCCACATGCTTCAAGAGGGCCACCATTGTTCCTGTTCCCAAGAAAGCTAAGGTAACTGAGCTAAACGACTACCGCCCCGTAGCACTCACTTCCGTCATCATGAAGTGCTTTGAGAGACTAGTCAAGGACCATATCACCTCCACCCTACCTGACACCCTAGACCCACTCCAATTTGCTTACCGCCCAAATAGGTCCACAGACGATGCAATCTCAACCACACTGCACACTGCCCTAACCCACCTGGACAAGAGGAATACCTATGTGAGAATGCTGTTCATCGACTACAGCTCGGCATTCAACACCATAGTACCCTCCAAGCTCGTCATCAAGCTCGAGACCCTGGGTCTCGACCCCGCCCTGTGCAACTGGGTACTGGACTTCCTGACGGGCCACCCCAGGTGGTGAGGGTAGGCAACAACATCTCCTCCCCGCTGATCCTCAACACGGGGCCCCACAAGGGAGTGCGTTCTGAGCCCTCTCCTGTACTCCCTGTTCACCCACGACTGCGTGGCCACGCACGCCTCCAACTCAATCATCAAGTTTGCGGACGACACAACAGTGGTAGGCTTGATTACCAACAACGACGAGACGGCCTACAGGGAGGAGGTGAGGGCCCTCGGAGTGTGGTGTCAGGAAAATAACCTCACACTCAACGTCAACAAAACTAAGGAGATGATTGTGGACTTCAGGAAACAGCAGAGGGAACACCCCCCTATCCACATCGATGGAACAGTAGTGGAGAGGGTAGCAAGTTTTAAGTTCCTCGGCATACACATCACAGACAAACTGAATTGGTCCACTCACACTGACAGCGTCGTGAAGAACCTCAGGAGGCTGAAGAAATTCGGCTTGTCACCAAAAGCACTCACAAACTTCTACAGATGCACAATCGAGAGCATCCTGGCGGGCTGTATCACCGCCTGGTACGGCAACTGCTCCGCCCTCAACCGTAAGGCTCTCCAGAGGGTAGTGAGGTCTGCACAACGCATCACCGGGGGCAAACTACCTGCCCTCCAGGACACCTACACCACCCGATGTTACAGGAAGGCCATAAAGATCATCAAGGACATCAACCACCCGAACCACTGCCTGTTCACCCCGCTATCATCCAGAAGGCAAGGTCAGTACAGGTGCATCAAAGCTGGGACTGAGAGACTGAAAAACAGCTTCTATCTCAAGGCTATCAGACTGTTAAACAGCCACCATTGAGTGGCTGCTGCCAACACACTGTCATTGACACTGACCCAACTCCAGCCACTTTAATAATGGGAATTGATGGGAAATGATGTAAATATATCACTAGCCACTTTAAACAATGCTACCTTATATAATGTTACTTACCCTACATTATTCATCTCATATGCATACGTATATACTGTACTCTACATCATCGACTGCATCCTTATGTAATACATGTATCACTAGCCACTTTAACTATGCCACTTTGTTTACTTTGTCTACATACTCATCTCATATGTATATACTGTACTCGATACCATCTACTGTTTGCTGCTCTGTACCATCACTCACTCATATATCCTTATGTACATATTCTTTATCTTCTTACACTGTGTATAAGACAGTAGTTTTAGAATTGTTAGTTAGATTACTTGTTGGTTATCACTGCATTGTCGGAACTAGAAGTACAAGCATTTCGCTACACTCGCATTAACATCTGCTAACCATGTGTATGTGACAAATAAAATTGGATTTGATTATGATTTGATTTGATTTGATACCCCTGATGTAATGGAGGTGATGGAGGTAATTGGTCATTTAAAGAAATCAGCAGCAGGTCATGATGAGATTGGTGCCTCTTTGGTGAAATCAGTATCTTCCTCGATTACTGAGCCTCAGTCTCACACTACCATTCAAAAGTTTGGGGTCACCTAGAAATGTCCTTGTTTTAGAAAGAAAAGCATATTTTCTGTCCATTAAAATAACATAAAATTGATCAGAAATACAGTGTCGACATTGTTAATGTTGTAAATTACTATTGTAGCTGGAAACGGATGGTTTTGTTTTTGGAATATCTATAGTCGTGGCCAAATTTTTAGAGAATGACACAAATATTAATTTTCACAAAGTTTGCTGCTTCAGGCCATTTTGGATTGAGCTGTGAATGCATTGTTTTTAGCTGTCCCATAAGGTATATGTTTCATGGCAGTACTGTTGTTTTTGTTCTGGAATCACTTTGTAAATAAACACCTTTGCACAGAAGAACATTTGCGGCTCTGCCATCTTTTTATTTTGATAGAGGTTAGGGTTTCCAGTATAGCCTTCTGGCCTACTCTACGTGACAGTTCCAATGGCACGTTGTGTTAGCTAATCCAAGTTTAACATTTTAAAAGGCTAATTGATCATTCGAAAACCCTTTTGCAATTAGGTTATGTTAGGGTTCCGTCAATCGAATCTGGTATCAGGATAAATATGACATTGAGTCACCGATTGTATACTATGTTTTTTTAATTAGCTAAACAATAAGTGGTAAATAAAATATTTGTATATACGGGCTCTCTGTCCCACCTCGCAGGGCAAACAGAGAACTGACTTTTTCCTGACAAAGATATTATAATACACTCTGAACAGAGGTAGTTCCTGCTTCCAAGCCGGCCAGTCAGAGTAGAGACTGGGCGGGGTTTAGACTCACTCAGCCTATCGTTGATTGTTGGCACAGAGCTGGTCCCGGCCCCCGGGACCTCCAGCGGTCAGTAATTGTGTAGAATATACAGTTATCAGGCACCTGGCTCCTGCTATCTAACAAAATACCATTTGTTCTCGCAACACTACGTTCTGAATGTGCCACCCCAACTCATTAAACAGTTCCTGCCTTCATGTTCATCTGTATTTATCCATCACGAGAAAGGCCCATGGCCCTGAAACTGTTAACAATGTCTCAAGTCAGCTGTGTTGCATAACACATACATCCACACAAGCCAACAGCAGATAATATTCAATCACATATATGGTAACGGGCTATAGTGCATAACACAGAATCCTCATAGTTATCACAGCTAAAAACTGTTGTTCTGATTAAAGAAGCAATAAGTGGGAGGCCCCAGTGCACAACTGAGCAAGGGGAAAAGTACATTAAAGCGTCTAGTTTGAGAAACTTACACCTCAAAAGTTCACAACTGGCAGCTTCATTAAATAGTACCCGCAAAACACCAGTCTCAATATTAACAGTGAAGAGGCGACTCCGGGATGCTGACCTTCTAGGCAGAGTTGCAAAGAAAAAGCTAAATCTCAGACTCACCAATAAAAATAAAAGATTAAGATGGGCATAAGAACACAGACATTGGACAGAGGGACTCTGCCTAGAAGGCATTTTTGTCCCCACCATTTTTGTCCCCACCAGTTTTATTATTGCAGCTAAGGTGTGCTTTAGGACCGTATGGACGCCTCCGAGTGGTCGGGTAGGCTGTTTGAGGTGTTCAGCCGGCTGGTTTTAGGCCCATGCAGACACCACAGAGCAGGCTGATAGGCTGAGTGAAGGCAAAGCTTCGGGAAGGCTGGCTGGATCAGCACAGAAGAATTGAGCATAGTTCAGTGTCTCCTGACCCCTCCTGTCTCAGCCTCCAGTATTTATGCTGCAGTAGTTTATGTGTCGGGGGGCTAGGGTCAGTTTGTTATATCTGGAGTACTTCTCCTGTCCTATTCGGTGTCCTGTGTGAATCTAAGTGTGCGTTCTCTAATTCTCTCCTTCTCTCTTTCTTTCTCTCTCTCGGAGGACCTGAGCCCTAGGACCATGTCCCAGGACTACCTGACATGATGACTCCTTGCTGTCCCCAGTCCACCTGGCCATGCTGCTGCTCCAGTTTCAACTGTTCTGCCTTACTATTATTCAACCATGCTGGTCATTTATGAACATTTGAACATCTTGGCCACGTTCTGTTATAATCTCCACCCGGCACAGCCAGAAGAGGACTGGCCACCCCACATATGCTCTCTCTAATTCTCTCTTTCTTTCTCTCTCTCGGAGGACCTGAGCCCTAGGACCGTGCCCCAGGACTACCTGACATGATGACTCCTTGCTGTCCCCAGTCCACCTGACTGTGCTGCTGCTCCAGTTTCAACTGTTCTGCCTTATTATTATTCGACCATGCTGGTCATTTATGAACATTTGAACATCTTGGTCATGTTCTGTTATAATCTCTACCCGGCACAGCCAGAAGAGGACTGGCCACCCCACATAGCCTGGTTCCTCTCTAGGTTTCTTCCTAGGTTTTGGCCTTTCTAGGGAGTTTTTCCTAGCCACCGTGCTTTTACACCTGCATTGTTTGCTGTTTGGGGTTTTAGGCTGGGTTTCTGTACAGCACTTTGAGATATCAGCTGATGTACGAAGGGCTATATAAATAAATTTGATTTGATTTGATTTGATTCAGTGTGTATGTGTTGCGCTCTTTCACCAAGTTGTAAAAGCAAGCAGAGCAGAAACTGCAGAAAACCTAACTAGTGAAAGCTGAAAACCTAACTAGTGTTTATTAGTTTCTATTCATTTTTATTCTGTTTTTTTTGCTTCAATCAAACTAGACCTACAGTACCAGTCAAAAGTTTGGACACACCTACTTAATCAATTCTTTTTTTCTTAAAGAAAAAACTATTTTCTACATTGTAGAATAATAGTGAAGACATCAAAACTATGAAATACCACATATGGAAAGTCCTGCACTAATGTTCCAACATCTAGAGGAAAGCCTTCCCAGAAAAATGGAGGCTGTTATATCGGCACAGGAGGGACCAACTCCATATTAATACCCATGATTTTGCAATGAGGTGTTCGAGCAGGTGTCCAAATACTTTTGGTCATGTAGTGTATTTATAAAATGCTTGCTGGCATCAATCAATCAAGAGGCAACAGGTCATACTATTTTGTTCCAGACAACATCAGATACATGGGCTACACAGACTGAGACGAGGGGTGCTTTTTCACTCGCTCTGATGATTTCTCCAGTGAGATTCAGCCACTTGCAAATTGATGGAGAGACAAAACAGAATAGTTCTTTTTTGGCGGGGTTGGTTGGTTGGTTGGTCAAATAGCATGGCTTACCTTGGCATCCATGAATATACACCACTGCTAGTAAGGTTACAGAACAGTAGACAAGCCTAGGACCTCTAGACTTACAGAGTACAGTGAAACAGTAGGTTTGTCTAATCGGTTCTGTAACAATATATATTCATATATTTGAGGCTTTCCTCTCGTGGATCTTGTTGAGGACATCAACAGTGTCCTCCAGCAGGTATTCAAAGAGGCTGTCGACCATCCTCATCTTGATGGCCAACTCCTCGTGCTGCCAATTCTGCATCTGGAGCTGTTCTCCAGGCAGCTCTTGATGCTGAAAGAGACCAACAGGATACATTAGTGTGTGTGCGTGTGTCAATTATGGACAATGACAAGACACTTGTAAAAGGTTTACCAGAATGTGGTCCACCCTGTCCACCTTCTTCCGCTTGAGGCTTGTTGCGAAGGTATGGCCAAACTTCTTGGTCAGGTCCACCTCTACCTTCTTGAGGCCATATGCCTTTAAAACCTCATGTGTTATGAATGCCTGTGACAGACACAAACAGTATTAACACAATAACGCATAACACTCACACACACACAATCAATCACACACACACACAATCTCTCTCACACACACACAGCGCAAGACTTGACTCCACAAATCCTGCTTTTGTCTCACCTGAACCTCTGCCATATTATCGAAGCTGAGTTTACACTTGTAGGTGCAGTGTCTGACCTCAGGCTTCTCCCATGGCAGCCTCTTAACTTTTCCTTCTGGGAAGATGTCCTTCAGGATCTCCCAGCTGAGGTCAAAAACAGCCTTTAGGAAAATTAGAGACATACTGTAGGAGGGTCACTCAAAACTACACAAACAATGAGCCACCACTTCGATAAATCCTGTAAAAAAGGTCAGGACGGTTTTGTTCCCTACTATTCCACCATGTTAACTAATTCACACTAATGGGGTGAATTAGCTGATTGTGTGAATCAATATATGAATAGTGTGAATCTATGATTTTACACCAAGGCTTACCATCCTGTAGCTACGCTTGCTACGGGTCTCCAGATCATCTCCCTCTGCATATATCCCCAGGGGGATGCTTGGCTTGTCTTCGTCAGCCAGGATGTGTGGCCCCTGGGCCAGCTTGCTTTGGGTCCAAATGTGTCCAGTGGCCAGGTGCACCAGCCTGGTCACCGCAGGCACTGTGTGGGGCACCACCATGGGGATCTTAGCCTTTTGTGGCTTAAGCTTGGCTGGTTCTTTGGGAGGCTCTTTGTCACCTGCTTTAGCCTGGGGCTGCTGGTTTCCACCTGCCTTGGCATGGGACTGCTGGTTTCCACCTGCCTTGGCATGGGGCTGCTGGTTTCCACCTGCCTTGGCATGGGGCTGCTGAAGCTTACAGAGTTGCTTCCTCTTTGCCCCACTGTGGCCCAAATCATTGTTGAACCACTCATCCCCGAGCTCGTCCAGCAGCTCATCGAGCTCATCGCTAGATTTTGTATTTTTCCCCTCTTTGGCTGGACCAATGGCTTTGGCGACGGTGGTACGGCTGGCCTTTGTCTGGACCGAGTGTGGAACAGAGAATAGTTATACTAGAGAATGTACTGGAGACAACAAAAAGGAACTTCTCAAGACATGGACAGTACAAAAGCATCCAAAAACATCCACCTGGCTGTTGCTCTGCTCAGGAGGGTAGGGTGAGCACCTGCCGGTGCTGCTGCCTCGGCCACTGCTGGAGCTGTGGCTGGAACTGGAGCTCGAGTTGCTCTCCTCAATCTCACTCTCCCCAGAAGACTCAAAGTCCTCCTCATAGTCAGCCTCAGCCTAAGGGTGAAAGACTCATTCAGTGACCCACAGTAGAACATTACCTATGGCCAATGACTTTGAACTACATGTATATTAAAAATAAATAACAAAAGTTACTCCCTTACCTCTTCCTCTTTCTCCGCATCTGAGGACACCTTCTCCTCCTTCTCCTCAGTGTCAGGGCTGAACTGGAACAAATTGCCATCGGAGGCCTTGGAGGGTTCTTGTTCCCCCTGGGAGGCTTGGACGATCCACACGGCCAGAACCTCCTTCTCCAGGCAGAGCACGGCTGCCTCCACGGCATCCAGCTGGCGTTTCCATTCTAGCAGCTTCTCTGCCTGGCAGCAACGCTGCCAGAGCACATGCTCACGCTTGGTAAGGTACCTAGCAGATGAGACATATCAATTATTTCCCCCACAGATGAACCTGTGAGATTACATAAATCCATATCAGATGACAAAGTGTGTAGTAGGAGTACAGTATTAACTAGATATAAGGCCATTAAAACAGAGTTACTTTGAAACCTTGTTGGCCTCCTTACGACTCCTTCTTCCCAATAACTGAACCTCCTCCTATGGGGACCATACATTACAGTACATGTAGTTAGTTACTTATACACAACCATGGTTATGCTATTAAGTACAGTACATACAAAGTAAAAGTGGTGTTACTAAGTACATACAATAATGGTGTTACTAAGTACATAATACCATAATGGTGTTACAAAGTACACATAAAATCATAGCAGTGTTGCTAAAGTACCCCAAAACTTCAATTAAACGCTTAGTCTCAAATAGCTGCCTGTCCCTTTTAAAACATAGGTAGCATAAACGTAACCACATGTATATGGATTTGCATTAGTATACAGTACCAGTCAAAAGTTTGGACACACCAAATACTCATTAAATTGTCTTTCTTTATTTTTACTATTTTCTACATTGCATAATAATAGTGAAGACATCAAAACTATGAAATAACACGGAATCATGTAGTAAACAAAATAGTGTTAAACAAATCAAAAAATATGTAATATTGTCAAATGGTGGGTGTAGGTGGTGCAGTGAAGTCAGGCGCAGGAGAGCAGAGATGAGTGAACAAAGAAGCACTTTACTGAGGCAATATAATTAGAACAGAACGCAACAAGTGAGGCAGCACAAAGTACAACAACCCAATACAAAGTACCGGCTGCCACAAAGCACGGGTACAAAACAAAAGCCAGCACAAACCAGCCGGAAACATGCTAACCTAGACAATAAACAATACCCCACACAGACATGGAGGGAACAGAGGGCTAAATACACATAGTAATTATGAGGAGATGTAAACCAGGTGTGCAGGAAAACAAGACAAAACAAATGGAAAATGAAAGGTGGAGCGGTGATGGCTAGAAGACCGGTGACATCGACCGCGGAACGCCGCCCGAACAAGGAGAGGGACCAACTTCGGCGGAAGTCGTGACAAATATTTGAGGTTCTTCAAAGTAGCCACCCTTTGCCCTTTGGGAATTTGAGTGGTGCAGCGGTCTAAGGCACTGCATCTCAGTGCAAGAGGCATTACTACAGTCCATGTTTCAAATCCACGCTGAGTTATAGTCAGTGTCAGAATGGGTAATTGACAATAAATGGGTCTTACATACATCCAAAATCATTGTATTTGGTTCAAAGCAGCTGAAGTCCTAGGAGTAACATTGGATGGTCAGTTAACAGGGGGCAAAGCCCAAGTGGATCGGTTGTCTAAAGCACAGCATCTCAGTACAAGATGTGTCACTGCAGTCCCTGGTTCAAATCCAGACTGTATCACATCCGGCCATGATTGGGAGTCCCATAGGGTGGTGCACAATTGGCCCAACGTTGGCCAGGGTAGGCCATCATTGTAAATAAGAATTTGTTCTTAACTGACTTGCCTAGTTAAATAAATAAAAATAATTGATGACAGCTTGGCACACTCTTGGCATTCTCTCAACCAACTTCAAGAGGTAGTCACCTGGAATGCGTTTGAGCCAATCAGTTGTGTAGTGACAAGGGTGGTATACAGAAGATAGCCCAAGTTGGTAAAAGACCAAGTAAATATCATGGCAAGAACAGCTCAAATAAGTCCATGAAGGTCAAGAACTTTGAATGTTTCTTCAAGTGCAGTTGCAAAAACCATCAAGCGAAATGATGAAACTGGCTCTCAGGAGGATCGCAACAGGAAAGGAAGACCCAGAGTTACCTCTGCTGCAGAGGATAAGTTCATTAGAGTTACCAGCCTCAGAAATTGCAGCCCAAATAAATGCTTCACATAGTTAAAGTAACAGACACATCTCAACATCAACTGTTCAGAGGAGTCTGAGTGAATCAGGCCTTCATTGTTGAATTGCTACAAAGAAACCACTACTAAAGGACACCAATAATAAGAAGAGACTTGCTTGTGCTAAGAAACTGGTGAATTCGACTGGTGAAATCTGTCTTTTGGTCTGATTTTTGGTTCCAACTGCGGTGTCTTTATGAGACGCAGAGTAGGTGAGCGGATTATCTCCGCATGTGTGATTCCCAACCTTGAAGCATGTCAGATCATGTCTATTGCATATATAAGCCAGTGGGGACAATAGAGTGTAATGAATTAATCAGCACATTTACCATGCAAGGGGTCTCCATTCTGAAATAGATCCACTTGTTTCACCAGCCAGTCAAAGCGACCACTCTGTTCAGAGATTGAACAGAGACTGACAAACTGCTAGTGATACTCTAAAACAGAATGCTGCCTTCATGATGTAATAATACACTGCATGGTACATGTAATAAGGAACACTGAGGATGAAGTAATCCATATTAACATTCTTCAAGAGCAGTCAATGTGGTCAAATGAGTGATGTGTGTTAATTCACGTGTATTAAACTTTTTTTAAAAACTTTTTCATACAACTATAGCTTAAAATCAAATGTTCAGTGTCACTTTCCTTGCTACTCTTTTATTTCAAAATAAAAGTTGATAAAGCTGAAGATTAAACAAATTGAGCAGTCCATCTCTGTCTCTGACTGACATTGAGTGATATGTTCTATAAATGTAATACTAGGCCACCAACTAGTGTAAAATGTATGATATACTTCACCATAGCATTTGGCCCTTTCAACAATTGCATTGATATTTATAGTGTAATGTTCATATTCAGTTCCTTAGGCCTAGAGCAGTTTTGACTCAAGTTATTATTGATGGGTTAGTAACTTCCACTCCAGAAGGATGTCCAAGCCATTCATTTCATGATGCTTAAAAAAAAAAAAGTATTTACCAAATAAATTAAATCAGGTGTGACATCAGGCATTTTCAATGGTGCATGGTTCACAATAAAAAATGAATTAAGATTATCAATTAATACATATACTAGTTTGTATAGAACATGGGCATACGGTACTTGATCTAACACTGACTGATTCCCTGCACAGAGTAATGATTATTGGGATAATTTCCATGCATAACCAACCCCTTTCCCTCCCTTCCTTCTCCAGGCAGCCTGTGTAGCCTACATTCATCTCAGCTAGACTCCTTGGCTCCCAGCCTCTCTCCTGGATTTAGCTGCACAGCACTAATCATCATCACTCAAGGAATTCACGCGAATTCGTTTTTAATCATAATCTCAGACAATTTGAGGAATACAAGGAGAATAAGACGAATTTCTTGTCATTTTGATGGCAGGTGCCCTGGTAACTGATAGTATGAAGAAGGGGACGTCACTTCAAGGTAAATGTTGTTTTTACAGATGAATATTTTACAGATGAGTTAATTGGTGTTTTCCCCAACGATCCATTACAGTATTCCCTAGAGCCCATAGTAACATGTTTCTAGTCGTTTATTTGGTGCTGTGATTATACTGTAATGCGCTTAATTGTTTGTGTCTGTGTTCATGAAAACATCCTATTATTCCACATATACCTGTTGGAAGCTCGGTTTTTTATAATATTTTATTTCATCGATTCGCCGGCGACCAATGTTTGACACGCACAAATTAGTCGAAAGGTGGTATAACTTGGCAGATCTTGTTGCAAACAATTCCAGTACGCAATAAGTGTTGCGCAAGGTAACAACCATGGACATATTTGCAAATTAAAAAGGACACAGAATCTCAATGGAGTGGTTAACTTTATAATGAAGATTGAAAAGCATGTGAACGTTCTGATATTATATTATATATCACGAATTTGATTATGTGTTAGGCTGTGTTTTATTCATTCGCAGCTACAAATGTAATAACAGTACAAACAAAAAAAGAAACAAGGAAATAACAGTTAGCTAGCTGAAGGAAAACCTCTATTCTATTCTAGCTACCCCATGCCCTTACAGTTTTTGCAAAGGGAGATACTCATGGCCTATGCGGTCCTAATAAGTTGTTTTGTTATTGCTACTATGACATATTTCATATGGCATAATTAAAAGTAATACTAATGACGAGTTCATCTATATCTTCAACATAATAAAAGTCCAGACTGATATGATTTACATCATGTTGGTTCAAGTGTGTTGCTTATATGATGCTATGTACTATGAGGCCAAGGTCCAGTTTCAGTTATGGCAACACACAAAGCACAATAGAATACAATGCATTGGTCTTTCTCAGTGTACTGCCTGTCACTGGCTGTCCCTCTACAGTAACCTAGGTTAGGGCAGAGGCAGCTCTGCAGTCATGTCTCCTGTGGCTGTACAGGTCTGAAGAGCTGCCGATGAGTGACTCACTCTCTCTCCTCTCTCTGTGCCTCAGCTCTCCCACACTCCAGAATGCTCCTTTCAGCTTCTGCTCAGTGGAAACGGCCTTGTCTCTTCTCTGTCTCAGATAGTGTCGCAGCTAACCACTGTTCTGTTCTGCCATTGCTAATATACAGTAGTTGAATAGCCCCATAGAACAACAGCAGCCAGGGTTCTCATGTGGGGTCCATTGGAGCAATGGGTTTGATAATGGTGTGATGAACCCCTGGCATTTACGTTATCATCTAATTCTTTAGTCATATTCAGGGCATTTTAATATAGTGCGTTGGGTAGATTTGTTCATGTAATCAAATTGCAACCTGGGAAGGTGAGGTTAGAGAGGATCAGATCATTATTTACTCAATACAAATAAATGTTGTCCTACTGGTACTTTGTAACTAAGGCAGTCAGTTTTCAGCATCCCCATTTTGGAGATTGTATTGTGTTTCCAAGAAACAAAAGTCTAAAGAGAAAGCTTGGTTTTCCATCTATCATTCTCCTTATTTCCCACTGCAAGTGCTTGGTTCGTTTGGTACATATGAGTTATTAGTGGTTCACGTTCACGCAAACAGCTGTTAAAGCTAAAAGAAAATGGCACTGCTTCAGGGAAGGTCACTTTGCTTTTCTTTTCATCCATTTGTGTGAAATGGCAAGATACACCCAATTACTCAGCAGTAAAATATCAATAGAGCCGTACGCCTTCACAAGGACCAGATGTTTAACCCCTTTTATTTGGCAACATCATCATCACTAAAAGGAACAGACCTACGGTCAGATAGAGATGACTCTGGTATGTGCCTACATCGGACGAAAGGTTAAAGGTTAAAAGAGGGAGGCTTGAGGCAGGTGGACTTACTGCCTGAGAGAAGCAAATATTTTTTCAAAAACTGTAGTCTGCACAAGATAAGACTGAACAGTGGATTAATCAGATTGTTATTAGCTTCAGGTTATCAGATTGACTTACAGAAAACAAATATTTTTTCTAGGACTTGGCACAGAAAAATATTATCAGTATACATATTTGCAACTCATCGGTAGCTGCAGTCCAATTACTAAAATACCCTCATGGGTGGAATGTTATTAATATGTTTCATAATTTCATAATTAATATATATTAAAAAATAAAAAATCACGCAGAAAATCCAGTGTTTCTATGTTAAATGGTTATAAAGTCTAATATTGGGATGCAAACTCAAAAGGTAATACATTAAAACTCCATAACTGACATGGTACAGGTGTCTTCTTTGTTTTAAGACCATAACCATGTGTGTGAGGTGTACACTTGTGTTTCAAAGTATATTTGTTTAAGGCAACCAAGAAACACTCTGTGTGACCCTGACTTAGCCCACTGCAGTAAAAGGTTAGATGGAATCCACAGTAGGGAGAAACAGCGCCACTGGCTGCCCCACCACCATTGTTATTGTTTTTGTTGCTGAGCTGAGCAACAGTACATATTGCGCTCTTCTATGGTGCGTGCAATGATGTCAGAGGGAAAAAAATTGTGTTTGTTGTTTGCAATAACTTCTATGCTGTTGTAATCACATGGAAGTGGCTGTTTCACCATTAGCGATTTGAGATTGAATCTATTCTCTCTCTCTATTTATCTTTCCCTAGCGCTATGTTGATCCCAGCAGCCCTCCTATCCAGAGATGCTCACCAGCTCAGACAAATCTCTATCTCTGATGCCCGACCACTGTGCCCCAGCAGGTTTGGCTTCCGGGCCCAAAGGCAGCACATCCAGTAGGGGGATGCACGGCACTCGCTCCTCCCTCTCTCTCCCTGAGCCAGAGCCATGGCGCCGGACCCCCAGCCCAGGCACCACCCGTCAAGGGGGCCTTGTCCAGGAGTCCCGCTCCTGCTCCTTGCAGGTTCCCCACTCCGGCCTGGAGACCCTGGATCTACCCCCGCGTGCGGCCAGCTTCGATGTCCCTTACAGGGTGGAAGAGGCAGGGTCGGACACAGGCTCAGGGTCTGTGAGCCCCTGTAGTATGCAGAGGAGACGAGGTGGCATCGTGGATCAGAGAGATGTGATCAGGGCCCACGAGTCGCACAAGATGCAGAGCACACCACAGGCCCGCAGGAAAGACTGGGAGTAAGTACACAGGATGGAGGGGTTCTCTCTTCACATCTCTGTCCTGTGTCAAGATTAAAAGAAGCAGGGGGAAAGAAATGTACAGAATGTATCCAGGGATAGAATGTATACAATAACTTACAGGAATTCACAGAATAATCAGCCTACACTACGTTGGTTGAAGTGTGGCAGATTCTCATGTTATGCTGTGATAACAAGACAGAATTGCCAAAGTGGTCAATGTGCTCACCTCATCTGGCTGCAGGTTTATTGGGCGGCACAGTGTCCCTGTCTGACTGGCTGTACAAATCTCTAGGTTGAATCTGATGCTGTGTTACAATATTATTGGTGGTTGGGTTCTATCTACTGTATGTGTTGCTTGCTTGTGGAACTTTGAGCTCTGGAGCTCTGATTACCTCCTTAGCATCACTCAACTGTGGAGT
This sequence comes from Oncorhynchus nerka, assembly GCF_034236695.1. NCBI lineage: Eukaryota > Metazoa > Chordata > Actinopteri > Salmoniformes > Salmonidae > Oncorhynchus > Oncorhynchus nerka. The sequence continues at coordinate 28,259,980 of NC_088424.1, read as the reverse complement.
GCCACTCCATCACGGTAACCCCACCCCCACTCTCCCCCCACATCCCCCAGCACATCTTCTTTATCATACAGTACATACAGCACATTCTGGTATATACTGTGTTCTCTGGTTGTAATTCTCTCTTTGTCTCTGTCTCTCTAATGCTTTCTCTCTCTCTCTCTCATGCTTCCTCTCTCTCAATTTCTCTCATTCTCTCTCATTCTCTCTTTTCCACACTCTCTCTCTCACTCTGTCATACACACTTACGTAATTACTCTTTTGTATCCCTACTACACTCGCACACTCTCTCTCGCTTCGCATCCCCCCCACCGCCCCCTCACTCATTCATCATATACAGCCAAACATAATTGGGAGACTTGTTTATTTCTGGTTGCAACCCAATGTTCCAATGTGCAACATTCAACGGAATGGGTCAACTCAGTCTTGCATTATGGTATCTATCAGGTTTGGAATCATTTTAAAAAATCAGTCTGGGAATCACTGTGAATTCACCTCAACAACAGTTTTTACATGTCAATATTATATTCACTTTTGAACTCATACAGTTATTCCCACGCATTCCACCTCTAGTGTCTGTGCAGTAGAATGTCTGTCAGGAAGGCCAGACATTAGGGTTTATCTTAGTGTAGTGTGCATATCTGACCATTAGAGGATGCCACAGAATCAAACAAAGCATACCGTGGAAAATCAACTAGATAGTGGCGATGATAATGGAAAGAGAAGTTCTTGTTCTTCCCAGATGTACATAAAAGAGTTTGGGTATTTGCTAAATATGAATGGTGGCTGTTGTAAATATTCACAATTAACATCCAAAGAGCAGTAGAGATGATTCATTCAAAGTATAAAATATACAAAAAAGTATCTTATAAAAGGCAACAAATAATTTTTAATGAAATAAGAGCGTGTGTCTGAAGATGACACATTTTTGAAGTGACATCTATTATCTATACTGTACAGGATAAGGATTACTGTAGGAGACATAAACAATATTTAACATGATCAGAATGCAACGTTGATTGAGAGGATGGGGTGTGGTGTACAGTTAGGTTATTAATAATATGTCTGTTTATATAAGCTTCAGTTATTGGAAGGACCAGATCGACATAACTCAGGAATAGAGAGTGTCTGTTGCTAGGTAACGGAGATAAAGAAAAATGCTAAAGCCACTCCAATCAGCGTTGGTCGGGGTGAAATCCTCTGTCGACAATTACATAAACGCTCTTCTGAGTTCTGCCGATAAGTACACCCATTAATGTTTTAACTCGTGGTGCATGTCAGCTGCATACATTTCTCCCCCTTCCAAAGGAATATGTTTCAAAAGGACTGTGCTTATTTATGAGAATAAATACATCATGAGTTTTTCCTCCATGTCTAGAGACACAAGAGATGGCACCGGAAATGCTCTTCTCCTCTTTGTATCTCCAACACAGAAAGTCCTTCTGAAACACATAATAGTGGAGATGTAGTGCAGATTTGGACCACACATACTATATCCCGTTACCCCACCAGTACATCCTGATGATGTCAACCATGCTAACCCTTCTGATGCTTTGTATTATGAAGTGACATCTGAAGGCATGAGGATGATGATGATGAGCTGAACTAATGATGAATGCATGATTAAGCTATCAATACTGGGTAGTAATCACTTCCAAGTGGACTCAATCTGGAAACAAACTGTGTGAATCAATGTGTTTCTTTGTGCAACTTTGATGGTTAGATATTGGAATAGTTGTTGAATTCAACCGTATGTATCCTATTAAATTACTAGATGGGCTATTTCATAAATCTTCAAAGTTCCAGAATGGGCTGAAAATGGCAGCTACGTATATTGGTCAGGGAGAAATCGAAACCAATCTAATTGGAATGAATGGCAGTAGAGGTATAATCCTTATTTTACTTATGCAGGAAAATAAAAGTAAGATGTGATATATATCAGACATTGTCTAATATAATTATTGCCAACCTAAAATATTGTTATATAATTATAAATACAGTTTATATGGCTTTTTTCAAATTTTCTGTAAAATTGCCTCTAAAATATATGTAAACAGACCATAATTGTCTTAATGTTTGTTTTCTTGAAAAAATGTGAGTGCTATTATATGATACAATATCAGTACTTGTTGCGTTTACAACTTGTCTAAGTTCTATCATCAGCTGATTTCAGCCAGTGTATGGCTGTGTATTGACTGCATTGTTTGAATGGGATGTTGGCATATTGGCAGTTACTTAAAACAATCATTCCTCTAAGACTGTCTGGCTAGCTAGCTAACAAACATACAGTGCAGATACATTCTTCAAATTCATTACTTTGCACAATAATCTTATCACAGCACTGGCAAACCATGGTTTACCAGCTCCCTGACCAAAATGGCTGACCTTTAGCCCATCATAAGAAGGTTAATAGCCATTCTAGTATTCTAATTCTATGCTATCAACATATGAGCAGCGCTCATAGTCATTCATTTAACCTATTTTACCAGAGTGAATTATTATTTGAAGGCGGTATTGACCCCTCGGTTTATCCAGAGGGACTGAAACCTTGACATGGTTGAGTTGAGCTGAGTTGCCCTGAGCTGAGTTGCCCTGGGGGAGAAACCGATTTCTGTAGGAAGTGGTTGCTCTATTGTGCAATATGGCTTTTGTTGGCTAAATGAAAAGAACATAGCAGAAATTCAAGAGAGCTGTGTCGCTATGGAAACAACTGCTAAGAGAGAGAAAAACGAATTTCATGTTCATAGAAATGGACAAATATTTTAGGCCCACCTCTTAGGGTCTTTTCTGGTGCTTTATGTAATGGATGTTTAAGCAAAAATGTCTACATATGACTTTATGTACTGTAGTACTATTGTCACTCTCTTTCTATTTTCTATTTCTCTGTTTCTCTCTCACTCCCCCACCTCCCCCTCCTTCTAGAGTATCTACACATATACCCATAGAGATAGAGGGAGGGATGGGGATTTGGGATGAAGTGGTGGTCATTTTTAAGACCCATTACCACATCTCCCTCCATCCCCATTGGGAAGGGAAGAACAGCGGCAGATGGAATGAGAGAGCCCCGTGTTGCCAAATTAGGTCTCCATCACACTCTGAATTAGTGTGAAAGCCCCTGCTTTCTTCTCCTCTCTCTCCCACATAAAGGGGGGCAGCTCCTCAAGATCTATTTCACGATCTATTTTTATTTCAGACATTATATTCCAATATTAGCACAATGACCTGGATTGGTTAAATGTTTTTAATATTAGCCTACAAGTCTGTCTTCATTAATAAACATACTGTATCTCAATGCTCTCACTGTGTAGCTTAAAGCTAATATATAACATTTAAGGTGGACACATGGAAATCTGTTCATAACACCAGAGGAAACTTAAATTGGCCAATAATGTATTATCAGACTTCTTTGTGTGATAAGGTTTACCTTTCAATTGGGTAGGTTTTCAGTAGTTTTCTTGGTTCCAATAAGTTCTCTTTGTCTCAAGTCTTTGTTTTAGTGTTATGATGGTGGCTCTACATAAACACAGTGCTGATAGTGTGTTCACTAATGCAAGGACTGTGACCTAGTGGTACCAAGGACACAGGTCATGCTTTGCAAGACATGTTTGTTTAAATGCATTGCAGAGAAATGGGCCTATTTGTGTGGGCAGATTGTTTGTCACCTTATTTTCTAGCTGTATTTTACTATAACATAATGCTAACATGTAGGATCACTAATGTGTTCCTTTACTTTCAAAGGTGATTTTACCCCCTCTAACCCCACCCCCTTAGGAATTCTGGTTCTTGTTTTAAATGTAGAACTTACAAGGGAATGTGAATGGTGTGGATAATGGAGATAGAATGCATAGATAGTGTCCATATGTATTTTTGGAAACGGGCAATTTTGACAAAATGTCAGTGTTCAACACTGAAATATATATTGCCATGGAAACGGAAATATGATTTTTCTATCTCATGACAATTCTCATTCAGATGTACAGTATGTTGAAAATTGCTATAGGCTACTGAAAGACGTGGGAGGGGTTGCGCAAGTGTGCGGGAGCTCGCGCTCACTCTGCTTCGTGGTCATTTGGAGGCAGGTAAACACATTGAAAGATAATCGTTCGTGGATCAAACCAGTATTCTAGCGCCAAATGTTTCTCTCTGCAGAAACAATTACATGTGTCATTGTTAAACGGATAAAAGATTTCGAAAATGTTTTAGACGATACAAATTGGTCGCTTCGGAAAGTTACCAAGATCTATTTTGACTGGATGAGAGGAGATGCTTAAAGTTTTTGGAGACGAGGATACATGTCCCGTGGACTCCATTGTCTAACGAAGATCAACTGGGTTTAGGCTAAATATGCATTCTATAGTGTACGTTACTGAATGTATATGTTTTTAGAAAGTTTTAAGTGAAAAGTCGGTGAATGTTGTTCATGTTCCAAGTTTATCCAGTGATGCGTTTTATGTTGAAACTTACCTGGAGCGTGACTGACCATCACCGTTCACTCGCACGGACAGATGGGTTGATCTAGATGGAAATATTTTACAATCCGTGTAATCGAATCGTTATACATTATTAGTATGAAAACTCAACAGGAAATGTACATTTTGTAGTTCACTTCAGCATGGAATGACATTGCATGTAACTTTTTTTTTTGGGGGGGGGGCTCTTTGCGCCTCATCAGGTCGGCTGTCAGTGGATATTTTATTACTCTACCAACAAATTTTATTTTTAATTTGTTTTGATATCCAAGGCAACAGCATATAGCAAGTTTTATCCTCGTTTTTCCCTCCATAGAATGGCTCGGTTTGGAGATGAGGTTCAGATGACGATGGATTCCCGAGACTCCGGGGACCCGGAGCGCGGGGAGGACGGCGGGGACACGGCTTCAGGTACAGGGTCAGGGACGCTAAAACAAACCAAAGCGGCGAGGGCGCGCACCATGGCTCTCTACAACCCTATACCCCACCGGCAGAACTGCCTCACTGTCAACAGGTCGCTCTTCATATTCGCCGAGGACAATTTAATTCGGAAAACCGCCAAGAGGATCATAGAATGGCCATATCCTTCCTTATACTATACATACTCACTCACACGTTATCACAGCACTCAAGATTTGTTTAGTGTTGTCCGTCCATTGTTAAAAAGTATTGCTAACTGCTACTTTGACTGTAGTGCATATCAGCACAATGGACAGCGCCCGTATCTATATTATAATGGCTGTCCTCAGTCGTCACTTTTAATTGAGTTCTTTAGATTTGATTGGACTGTTATAGTAGGCCTTCAGTTTGTTCTTCTTTTTTATTTTCTTCATTTTTTTGAGGTACATTTGTCTATTAGTCAGTCTATTAGTCAGAAATACACGTTTTTGTTGTTGCCCTTTTCTATGCTAAGTCTATCAATATCCACCAAAGACCACAGAGAGCTGAGTTTTGTCATGCTTATACTTACGGTATAATGCTTATACTAATACTTTATTGTGCTCTACAGATAATGCATTGATTCCATAATGCAATAGACTGCTCGTTAGAGATGTATCATCATACTCAAACATTGTGCCACTCTGCTGCTTCCTGTTATTTAACCACCATCCCAGTTGTTGTGTGGGTGTACAACCAGAGTGGTCAAGACAAGCTGAACACAGTTGGTTGGAGGTATTTTTTGTATATTTTATAAATATATATATATTTTTACCTTTATTTTTACAGGTTTACAGGGAGTCATGCCGAGTGTGAGTGTGAGACTGTCTTTAGTTTTCTGCACTTGTTTGAGCTTGTGTGTAACTAATAGAAAAGTCCCAAAAGTGCAAGTCCCGACCTGGCACTTCCAGGCAGGTTCAATCAAACTTATTTGAAAGAAAACAATACTTTTTGAACCCAGGTCTAGTTGTTGGTGGTGAATATTAATTCAAGTGGCTGTGAATGACTAATGGGAGTCAAGGCTCTGGAGGGTATTCTTTATTGAGGAGTATCATTTTGTTGAGGAGTATTATTTTGTTGTGGAGTATTATTTTGTTGAAGAATATTATTTTGTTGTGGAGTATTATTTTCTTATTTAGATGGGCTATTTTTAACTAGTTTGAGTCGTGCCGACATGATGTAGACTCATCAATGTGATTCACAGTAGCTCCCAGAGGCCCCCGTCACAGCCCTCCTCAGTGAGTTAATGACACCATTTTCACTCAAGGCTAGAAATTAATAATGAAGGAGAAAGTGTCTCATGTGGAGCCTCTTACGATAGCCAAGACAAACACAGTCTCTCACGCACACACACACACACACACACACACACACACACACACACACACACACACACACACACACACACACACACACACACACACTAACAGAGTGATGCAGCAGCAAAGCTGTGGGTATCACAGTTTACATAAAACAGGTCCCTCGAAGTGTTGCCCTGTGGGAAAGAGGCTCTCAGGCCAAAGTGACTTTTGAACACACTCAGATAAATGTTACTGTAAAAGGTTGTTGCCATGGATACTACATTAGCTCTGACTGCTTTGATGCCAGTCTCTATTTGAACCATTCCATTGTCCATCCATCCGTCATCTGATAATCCATCCATACAATTCTAATTTAACTGTAACTACCAACATCCACAGCCATTCTGTATAACATGAGTATAGCAAACATTAGGAACACCTTCCCAATATTGAGTTGCAATGTTTTGTATACTCAGTGTATATATAATAGTTTCCATTCCAATATAATCAGCATTGTCATTATCATTGGTTTGTCACGATTGTCTTGAACTGTATATAATAATGTAAAAAAGCTCTGTCCTTAACCTTGTGGCCCTTACACCGTTTGAGTGGGTGATCCTGGCGACCATCACGGCCAACTGCATCGTCCTGGCCCTGGAGCAACATCTTCCTGGGGAGGACAAGACCCCCATGGCCAAAAGACTGGTGAGACCACAGGCCTTGATCGTTTAATATTAGGCATTTAGGCTCCATCTCAAATAGTACCCTACTCACTATATAGTGTTGTAACTTAAATGGGTTACAGCATTTACAGTTTATTCATAGCCAGACAGAATAATTTATTATTACAGTTTACAAGTGAGGTCTATGTATTTTATTGCAATACATATGACAGAACTATTTACACCTTTCTGTTGTATTGGTTGAAAACTGCAAGTACCATAATGTCTTGAGGCAGAAAGTGAGAACAAGATGTTTTGTACAGTCTGAAGTGGTCAAATGTAACATGGACGATTCAATTCACTCAAAGAACCTTTCATCGCATAACTAAAAAGGTACAGTTGAAGTTGCAAGTTTACATACACTTTTGTTGGAGTCATTATTGTTTTTCAACCACTCCACAAATTTCTTATTAACTAACTATAGTTTTGACAAGTCGGTTAGGAAAATTACTTTGTGTATGTCACGCGTAATTTTTCCAACAATTGTTTACAGACGGATTATTTCACTTATAATTCACTGTATCACAATTCCAGTGGGTCAGTTTACATACACTAAGTTGTCTGTGCCTTTAAACAGCTTGGAACATTCCAGAAAATTATGTCATGGCTTTAGAAGCTTCTGATAGGCTAATTGACATAATTTGAGTCAATTGGAGGTGTACCTGTGGATGTATTTCAAGGCCTACCTTCAAACTCAGTGCCTCTGCTTAACATCATGGGAAAATCAAAAGAAATCAGCCAAGACCTGAAAAAAGACACATTTTTTGTAGACCTCCACAAGTCTGGTTCATCCTTGGGAGCAATTTCCAAATGCCTGAAGGTACCACGTTCATCTGTACAAACAATAGTACACAAGTATAAACACCAGGGGACCACGCAGCCGTCATACCGCTCAGGAAGTCTCCTAGAGCTGAATGTACTTTGGTGCGAAAAGTGCAAATCAATCCCAGAACAACAGCAAAGGACCTTGTGAAGATGCTGGAGGAAACGGGTATAAAAGTATCCATATCCACAGTAAAAACAAGTCCTATATCGACATAACCTGAAAGGCCGCTCAGCAAGGAAGAAGCCACTGCTCCAAAAACCCCATAAAAAATGCCAGACTACGGTTTGCATCTGCACATGGGGTCAAAGATCGTACTTTTTGGAGAAATATCCTCTGGTTTATGAAACAAAAATAGAACTGTTTGGCCAGAATGACCATCATTATGTTTGGAGGAAAAAGGGGAAGGCTTGCAAGCCGAAGAACACCATCCCAACCGTGAATCATGGGGGTGGCAGCATCATGTTGTGGGGGTGCTTTGCGGCATGAGGGACTGGTTCACTTCACAAAATAGATGGCATCAGGAAAATTATGTGGATATATTGAAGCCACATCTCAAGACATCAGTCAGGAAGTTAAAGCTTGGTCGCAAATGGGTCTTCCAAATGGACAATGACCCCAAGCATACAGTCGTGGCCAAAGATTTTGAGAATGACACAAATATTAATTTTCACAAAGTCTGCTGCCTCAGTTTGTATGGTGGCAGTTTGCATATATTCCAGAATGTTATGAAGAGTGATCAGATGAATTGCAATTAATTGCAAAGTCCCTCTTTGCCATGCAAATGAACTGAATCCCCAAAAAACAATCCCCCAAAAATTATCTCCAGCCCTGCCACAAAAGGACCAGCTGACATCATGTCAGTGATTCTCTCGTTAACACAAGTGTGAGTGTTGACGAGGACAAGGCTGGAGATCACTCTGTCATGCTGATTGAGTTCAAATAACAGACTGGAAGCTTCAAAAGGAGGGTGGTGCTTGGAATCATTGTTCTTCCTCTGTCAATCATGGTTACTTGCAAGGAAACACGTGCCGTCATCATTGCTTTGCACAAAATGGGCTTCATAGGCAAGGATATTGCTGCCAGTAAGATTGCACCTAAATCAACCATTTATCGGATCATCAAGAACATCAAGGAGAACGGTTCAATTGTTGTGAAGAAGGCTTCAGGGCGCCCAAGAAAGTCCAGCAAGCGCCAGGACCGTCTCCTGAAGTTGATTCAGCTGTAGGATCGGGGGGACACCACTACAGAGCTTGCTCGGAAATGGCAGCAAGCAGGTGTGAGTGCATCTGCACGCACAGTTAGGCGAAGACTTTTGGAGGATAGCCTGGTATCGAGAAGGGCAGCAAATAAACCACTTCTCTCCAGGAAAAACATTGGGGACAGACTGATATTCTGCAAAAGGTACAGGGATTGGACTGCTGAGGACTGGGGTTTCTCTAATTGTTTGGGGCATACGGAAAAATACTTGTCCGGAGAAGACAAGGTGAGCGCTACCATCAGTCCTTTGCAGAGTCCACAGTAAAGCATCCTGAGACCATTCATGTGTGGGGTTGCTTCTCAGCCAAGGGAGTGGGCTCACTCACAATTTTGCCTAAGAACACAGCCATGAATAAAGAATGGTACCAACACATCCTCCGAGAGCAACTTCTCCCAACCATCCAGGAACAGTTTGGTGATGAACAATGCCTTTTCCAGTATGATGGAGCACCTCGCCGTAAGGCAGAAGTGATAACTAAGTGGCTCGGGGAACTAAACATTGATATTTTGGGTCCATGGACAGGAAACTCCCCAGACCTTAATCCCATTGAGAACTTGTGGTCAATCCTCAAGAGGTGGGTGGACAAACAAAACCCCACAAATTCTGACAAAATCCAAGCATTGATTATGCAAGAATGGGCTGCCATCAGTCAGGATGTGGCCCAGAAGTTAATTGACAGCATGCCAGGGCGGATTGCAGAGGTCTTGAAAAAGAAGGGTCAACACTGCAAATATTGACTCTTTGCATCAACTTCATGTAATTGTCAATAAAAGCCTTTGACACTTCTGAAATGCTTGTAATTATACATCAGTATTCCATAGTAACTTCCATAGTAATCTGACAAAAATATCTAAAGACACTGAAGCAGCAAACTTTGTGAAAATTCATATTCGTGTCATTCTCAAAACTTTTGGCCACGACTGTACTTCCAAAGTTGTGGCAAATTGGCTTAAGGATATCAAAGTCAAGATATTAGAGTGGCCATCACAAAGCCCTGACCTCAATCCTATAGAAAATGTGTGGGAAGAACTGAAAAAGCGTGTGCGAGCAAGGAGGCTGTCACGCTCGCTAACCTCAAACTCCCTGTCATAAATCAACCAAGTTGCAGCGTGCATGTAGTTCCATATCTTTTAATGAAAGTGAAACCGAAACAATCAAAAAAACAAACAGGTAAACAGCAAAGACCGTGACCCAACCTGGGTGCCCACAAACACACACAGAGAAATAATTACCCACAAAACACAGGTGGGAAAAGGCTACCTAAGTATGGTTCTCAATCAGAGACAACGATTGACAGCTGCCTCTGATTGAGAACCACACCCGGCCAAACACATAGAAATAGAAAATCATAGAACATGGAACATAGACTGCCCACCCAAATCACACCCTGACCAAACCAAAATAGAGACATAAAACACTCTCTACGGTCAGGGCGTGACTGAGACCTAACAACCTGACTCAGTTACACCAGCTCTGTAAGGAGGAATGGGCCAAAATTTACCCAACTTATTGTGGGAAGCTTGTAGAAGGCTACCCGAAATGTTTGACCCAAGTTAAACAATTTAAAGGCAATGCTTCCAAATACTAATTGAGTGTAATGTAAACTTCTGACCCACTGGGAATGTGATGAAGGAAATTAAAGCTGAAATGAATAATTCTCTCTACTATTATTCTGACATTTCACCTTCTTAAAATAAAGTGGTGATCCTAACTGACCTAAGACAGGGAATTTTTACTAGGATTAAATGTCAGGAATTGTGAAAAACTGAGTTTAAATGTACTTGGCTAAGGTGTACATATATATATATATATATATATATATATATATATATATATATATATATTGGGAATAGGGTGCCATTTGGGATGCACATTACTTGCACATAGTAAACAATATCCATCCATTGCACTATTGGTTAGAGCCTGTAAGTAAGCATTTCACTGTTGCATTCGGCACACGTGACAAATACACTTTGATTTGATTTGAACAATATACCTAGCGGCCCATTTCCAGGTTAACAAGTCTAATTGCCATTCGGACCTATGGTTTCTGTTGGCTGTGATATGCCGCGTTCACTTGCTATCAGAAACTCGGAACCTAACTTACAGTTTTTTTTGATGGCTTTGGTATTTTCACAAGTATGTGGTACATTTTCACAACTCTTAGTACAAAAACTCCAAACTAGTCACACAGCCAGTCTTTCACTCAAAACCTGCCATTTTTGGTTAACCAGGCAAGTCAGTTAAAAACAAATTCTTATTTACAATGACAGCCTACACCGGCCAAACCCGGACGACACTGGGCCAATTGTGCACCGCCCTATGGGACTCCCAATCACGGCCAGATGTGATACAGTCTGGATTCAAAACCAGGGACTGTAGTGACGCCTCTTGCACTAAGATGCAGTGCCTTAGACCGCTGTGCCACTCTGGATCCTTTTAGATTGTAAAAATCTCTCACCACACAACCATTGATTGAAAATATCTTTAATGTGAAATGTAATGAGAACATTCGTTTAATCACCAAAACACAACATAATGATCTTTTACAGTTTTTAGTACTTTTAACTACAAGTTAATCCAATAGCAAACAATGCAAGATATATGTTTCAAATCACCCTTAGAAGTATAAATGACAGTAGATTACACAGATTTCACATTAGGCAATACACTTACATTAGCCAACAAAATTGACAGAAAATTGTCAGAAGAGGTTCCACCCACGGCACCGAGTTCTGGCCAGGTTGAAGCCCGCTTCATCAACAAAGATTTACCTGTGATGGTTCACAGCAGGATCAAGCACTAACACCCTCGAAAAATATATTTTGGCAAGTTATTTTTACAGAATAGTTCCAATATGATATTGTGAAGTAGCATGTGCATCAAATAGTAACAGTAATACAGTATATAGTGCTGTACCAGAACATACTCGGCCTGCAGTTTTTTCACCAGGTCGTTGTTTCTCTCGAAAGGCACCCGGTAAATATGTTTTATAGATACCTGGTGCCTCTTCTAAAGGAGGGAGATTGTTGGTAGGCTGATGAATGCCACATTGGCAAAGGTGTCATCGTTTCTCCTCAATGTTCTGCTTTTTTTCGGACAGCAGTGTGTCATTGTCATTCCTGGCCCTCACCATTTCCACCACTGTCCACTCCTGCTGGTCGGTCAGTACACTGCCACGGCCACCACCACGGGCTCTTCTGTCAATTCTGAGGGTAGAACAGAGTATACTGTCAATAGATCATACCTTAAGAATACCAATATGTTTTGGTAATTTACATGCATTACTATATTTAATTTACTGTACATGTAAAGGTAAAGCATAGTGAATATCCTGCAGACTTGCCAGTTTTCTTGGCGAAATGTTCTCTTGATCAAATTGACAGTTGATCTTTTCAGATTGAGGTGAACTAATCTGTCAGCCTCTGCCATGGTAAAGCCTCTGTTTACCACATCGTCGACGACGATGGCCATGACTTCATTAGACACAGCAGTTCCCTGCCGCCTGCCTCCCTCTCTCTGATGCCCACCTCTCTGACGGGCCCCTTGTCCACCTCTCTGACGGGCCCCTTGTCCACCTCTCTGATGTCCACCTCTTTGATGTGGCCCATGCCCACCTCTCTGACGGGCCCCTTGTCCACCTCTCTGACGGGCCCCTTGTCCACCTCTCTGACGGGCCCCATGTCCACCTCTCTGACGGGCCCCATGCCCACCTCTCTGACGGGCCCCATGCCCACCTCTCTGACGGGCCCCTTGTCCACCTCTCTGACGGGCCCCATGTCCACCTCTCTGACGGGCCCCTTGTCCACCTCTCTGATGTCCACCTCTTTGATGTGGCCCATGCCCACCTCTCTGACGGGCCCCTTGTCCACCTCTCTGACGGGCCCCTTGTCCACCTCTCTGACGGGCCCCTTGTCCACCTCTCTGACGGGCCCCTTGTCCACCTCTCTGACGGGCTCCTTGTCCACCTCTCTGACGGGCCCCTTGTCCACCTCTCTGACGGGCCCCTTGTCCACGAGCTCTTTGATTTCTTCCTCCCCCTTTCTGTCTATCCTGCTCCATGTTTACACACACCCTTTTGCATGGTGACCAAGGTGGTGACCACTATGTAAAGTCAATAAAAAATAACGAGTAGTCATTGTGTGTGGTTATCATGTATCATACATGTCATTTAGATGTTTCTACTTTACAAACAAACACATATTATTTCTGTAGTTCTCAAAATCCATATATAGTAGACAAACCAGTTTAAAATCTATAGGTTTACCAAACGGTTAAATGATTAACCACAGTTGGATTAAGTGATGGTCAAATGTATTTTAACAAATGAGAGGAGAATCATATGAAAAGTATTGTGACCATTGCATTGTGAAAGGCAATTACTTTATATGAAAGGTATTTCTAGATGAAACACTAATTTGTTTAGGTGAAAAAGTTACTGTGGGATGTTGTGTGTTGTACTTCGTTAATTGAAAATGTGCTTAAAGTTTTGAAAAAAACCCGCCTTTTTGATGATCTGTTTTGAGTTTTGTACTAAGAGTTGTGAAATTGTACCACATACTTGTGCAAATAGTACCAAAGCGATAAATAAACCTGTATTTGCGTAGAGCTTCCGATTGGTTTATTCGGATACTTCCCAAGTGGGTAACTCAGGATCATCTTTTTACAACGAGTTAGCCAGTCGGAAATGTCAGAGTTCCCTAGTTCAGACTAGCACTTGAACACTGCATTAAGCTACACATTCTCATGGGTGCAAACCCTCACAAACATACCTGTGTAAATGTACAATATGGTTTGTGTCCCTCTGATGTTCTAATGCATCCATACTGTATCTTCACCCTACAGGAGTGTACTGAGCCTTACTTCATTGGGATCTTCTGTTTTGAGTTTGGCATCAAGCTTGTGGCCCTGGGCTTTGTGTTCCATAAAGGCTCCTACCTGAGGAATGGATGGAATATCATGGACTTCATCGTGGTGGTCAGCGGGTGAGTTACAACTAGTGAAAGGTAGATTGCTATGCATTTATGTGGGACTTTTGGACTAGAAGCTCTGGCACACTTACGATGGACAAATATCACTTGTTTATTTTGTGCCAATGTGTTGGCCTCAAGGCCTTAGTCGGAACATTTTCTTGGAGCTCAGCTGGTGAGGGACAGCACGGGCCTCTTACGTCTCCTCTGCGTGACCTTCAAACCTGTGGCCATTTGTCCACAGTGGTTTTTCCTTGTGGACCCTTTTGCAAACACATCCATATGGATCTTATCTTCTGCAGTCAGGCAGTTACTATTAATGATTGGTTAGATAGCTGTTCATCATTACAAAAAGGTGCTTATACATAACAAGGTGAAGTGTGTGCTTCCCCTGCACAGTGTGGCTATGCAGCCAGCAGATAGGTGGGTGGATAAGTGGATTGGCTGTCGTGTCGAAAACCTGTTTAGTTTTGCCCCCCAGGGCCTCTGTGAATTACATGTAAATGTAGTGAGAAAGAGAGAGAGAGAGCATAGAGAGAGAGAGAGATTGGGTTCATTTCTGCTTTATGTTTATCTAACACTTTACTTCTTCCTAATGCTCTAAGTAAAAAATTTTGGCATCCATATTTGGTATTTTCTGTTGTATGTCGGGAAGCAGCATACAGCATACAGTATACAGGGAAGATGGCTGTTGGCATGTTGACGTCACAGCTCACCCTAACGCCCACGTCTCTCTCTCTTTCTCTCCACTTTCTCTCGCTGAATGCACTTACATAAAAGGACCTGCATCACGTTGACACACCGTTTAGGACCCAAACTCAACAGCTGTTCTATCACCATTTAGTAGATACCCATCGCAAACTGTCTACAAAACATGGAAGAATCTGAAACAGCCTCGGTGCAAAATATTACAGTTACTCAATCACGATAATCAGTGGGGGGTCTCGGCAGGTCAGAGAGGCCACTCTATGTCTGTACTGTCCCTGGATTCAAGTGTTACGAGGACAGACAAACTGTCTGGCATGGTCACATACTGTAGTTTATAGAGGGGTTCGTATAGTGCATCCTTTTGTCTGAGCCAGTAATGAGTCAAAGAGAAAACATCCACGCTGTACTCTTATTGTGTCATGAGTAGTCATCTGTGTGTGTCTGTGTGTGTATGAGAGAGAGAGAGTTTTTAATACGCTGTGCCTGTGGGGACCTCTAGCTCAGGTCAGGACCTGGGTGAATCAGAGCTGTTTCAGTTCCATGCGTCATCCCCTGACAAGTGTCACTATTTCAAATGAGAGATGTGTCATGCTTTTTCCTGCTACTCAGTGCTACTCATGTTCAGTATATTGCATGCTGCGCACTGCATATTATTGTGAGCGTGGTGGATAAAATACTGAATTGTTATACTTGAGAAAAAGTAAAGATACCTTAATAGAAAAGGACTCAGCTACACAAGCAGTTAAGAGCAATGAGCCAGTAACTGAAAGGTTGGTGGTTTCAGCTACTGAGCTGTGAATAATCTGACGATGTGCCCTTGAGCAAGGCACTTAACCCTAATTGCTCCTGTAAATCGCTCTGGATTTGATCATCTGCTACAGTGCATTCAGAAAGTATTCAGATCCCTTCTCCTTTTCCACATTTTGTTACATTACAGTCTTATTCTAAAATGCATTCAATAAAAAACATCCTCATCAATCTACACACAATACCCCCTAATAACAAAGCGAAAACAGTTTTTGGGACATTTTTGCACATTGATCTCAGCCTGTTTCCACTGATCATCCTTGAAATGTTTCTACAACTTGATTGGAGTCCACCTGTGTTAAATTCTGTTGATTGGACATGATTTGGAAAGGCACACACCTGTCTATATAAGGTCCCACAGTTGACAGTGCATGTCAGAGCAAAAACCAAGCCATGAGGTTGAAGGAATTATCCGTAGAGCTCCGAGACAGGATTGTGTCGAGGCACAGATCTGGGGAAGGGTAACAAAACATTTCTGCAGCATTGAAGGTCCTCAAGAACAGTGACCTCCATCATTCTTAAATGGAAGAAGTTTGGAACCACCAAGTCTGTTGCTAGAGCTAGCTGCCCAGAGAAACTCTGACAGAGCTCCAGAGTTCTTCTGTGGAGATGGGAGAACCTGCCAGAAGGACAACCATCTCTGTAGCACTCCACCAATCATGCCTTTATTCTAGAGTGTCCAGACGGAAGCCACTCCTCAGTAAAAGGCACATGACTGCCCACTTGGAGTTTGCCAAATAGCACCTAAAGGTCTCAGACCATGACAAACAAGATTCTCTGGTCTGATGAAACCAAGATTGAACTCTTTGGCCTGAATGCCAAGCATCACGTCTGGAGGAAACCTGGCACCATCCCTATGGTGAAGCAAGGTGGTGGCAGCATCATGCTGTGGGGATGTTTTTCAGCAGCAGGGACTGGAGACTAAGTCAGGATTAAGGGAAAGATGAACGGAGAAAAGTACAGAGAGATCCTTGATGAAAACCTGCTCCAGAGTGCTCAGGACCTCAGACTGGGGCTAAGGTTCACCTTCCAACAGGACAATGACCCTAAACACACAGCTAAGACAACGCAGGAGTGGCTTCGGGACACGTCTCTGAATGCCAGACCCCGGACTTGAACCTAATCGAACATCTCTGTAGAGACCTGAAAATAGGTGTGCAGCGACGCTCCCCATCCAACCTGACAGAACTTGAGAGGATCTGCAGAGAAGAATGAGAGAAACTTCCCAAATACAGCTGTGCCAAGCTTGTAGAGTCATACCCAAGAAGACTCGAGGCTGTAATCACTGCCAAAGGTGCTTCAACAAATTACTGAGTAAAGGGTCCGAATACTTATGTAAATGTGGTATTTCAGTTTGAGATTTTTTATAAATTTGCTTAAATTTCTAAAAAACAGTTTTTGCTCTGTCATTATGGGGTATTGTGTTTAGATTGATGAGAAACAATTAACAATTAATTTAATCAATGTTGGAATAAGGCTGTAACGTAACAAAATGTGGAAAAGGTCAAGCGGTCTGAATACTTTCCAAGTGCACGCTAAATGACTAAAATATGAAAGTCACCCAGTAAAATACTACTTGACTAAAATGATATGGTTTTAAATGTACTTAAGTACAGTGGTAGAAAAGTCACTCAATTGTCATACTTGACTAAAATTAAATACTATTCATAAAATTCCTTATAGGAAACCAGACAGTCAGTTGTTAGTTTGTTTACTGTGAAATATGTATATGGTCAAACACATATTTTTCCCAATAATCTTTCTCCAAAAGTTCCAAAAGAACTTATGTGACATACTTTCTGGTGGAAGGCATGTCCCCCCCCCCCTTTCTCCCCTCCCCTCCGCCATCTAGGAAGTAAGTCAGACATAAGAGGAACAGCACACATGTCACGGCGGTGGCCGATGGGAAATGAAACAAGGCCAGTGGGCCAGTAGCTGGCGGCTTTTCATTCCGTCTGAAATTAATGAAATTGTTGGAGCCTCATCTACAGGGACTCAAGAGCTCAATTAAGAATTCTTCATTTTTATGAGGAGAGTGTGTAGAAAAACCCAGATTTACTAGGATTCTGAACATGTTCAATTACAGTAACTCCCCCGGCAACAAGTTTGGTACCGGTGGATTGGATGTGGTTTATTAGGGTAGACTTGTATGCCAGGTCAATTGTATTGCATATGTCGGTACTCCAATTATGTATTAGTAGAACTGGATAGCTACAGTATATTATGCACTTATACAGTACTATGTATGTTTAGGCGTTTTCTGTTTCATGGATTTGAACATGCAACCCTTTAGTCACAAGTCCATTTCTCTCCATGTCTCTACCCTCTTTGCCACACTGCATCCTATTGTACTACTCACCAATCAATGTAGTACTCATCAATCAATCAATCAATCAATGGTGCATCATTGAGTTATGTTCTCACGCTCTTTTGCTTCTGACCCCTCTCTCTCTACAGTATGTGTCAGACCAGCTCATCGTCCCTGCTCCCCTCACCCCTCTCTCTCTCTCTCTCTACTGTATCTGTCAGACCAGCTCATCGTCCCTGCTCCCCTCACCCCTCTCTCTCTCTCTCTCTACTGTATGTGTCAGACCAGCTCATCATCCCTGCTCCCCTCACCCCTCTCTCTCTCCCTCTCTATGTGTCAGACCAGCTCATCGTCCCTGCTCCCCTCACCCCTCTCTCTCTCTCTACTCTACTGTATGTGTCAGACCAGCTCATCATCCCTGCTCCCCTCACCCCTCATCACCCTCTCTCTCTCTCTACTGTATGTGTCAGACCAGCTCATCATCCCTGCTCCCCTCAGCAGCTCCCTCTCTCTCTCTCTCTCTACTGTATGTGTCAGACCAGCTCATCGTTCCTGCTCCCCTCACCCCTCTCTCTCTACTGTATGTGTCAGAGCAGCTCATCGTCCCTGCTCCTCTCACCCCTCTCTCTCTCTCCTGTATGTGTCAGACCAGCTCATCATCCCTGCTCCCCTCAACCCTCTCTCTCTCTCTCTACTGTATGTGTCAGAGCAGCTCATCATCCCTGCTCCCCTCACCCCTCTCTCTCTACTCTGTGTCAGAGCAGCTCATCATCCCTGCTCCCCTCACCCCTCTCTCTCTACTCTATGTGTCAGAGCAGCTCATCATCCCTGCTCCCCTCACCCCTCTCTCTCTACTGTATGTGTCAGAGCAGCTCATCATACCTGCTCCCCTCACCCCTCTCTCTCTACTCTATGTGTCAGACCAGCTCATCATCCCTGCTCCCCTCAACCCTCTCTCTCTCTCTACTGTATGTCAGACCAGCTCATCATCCCTGCTCCCCTCACCCCTCTCTCTCTCTACTGTATGTGTCAGAGCAGCTCATTATCCCTGCTCCCCTCACCCCTCTCTCTCTACTGTATGTGTCAGAGCAGCTCATCATCCCTGCTCCCCTCACCCCTCTCTCTCTACTCTATGTGTCAGAGCAGCTCATCATCCCTGCTCCACTCACCCCTCTCTCTCTCTACTGTATGTGTCAGAGCAGCTCATCATCCCTGCTCCACTCACCCCTCTCTCTCTCTCTCTACTGTATGTGTCAGAGCAGCTCATCGTCCCTGCTCCTCTCACCCCTCTCTCTCTCTCTACTGTATGTGTCAGACCAGCTCATCATCCCTGCTCCCCTCAACCCTCTCTCTCTCTCTACTGTATGTGTCAGAGCAGCTCATCATCCTTGCTCCACTCACCCCTCTCTCTCTACTCTATGTGTCAGAGCAGCTCATCGTCCCTGCTCCCCTCACCCCTCTCTCTCTACTCTGTGTCAGAGCAGCTCATCATCCCTGCTCCCCTCACCTCTCTCTCTCTACTCTATGTGTCAGAGCAGCTCATCATCCCTGCTCCACTCACCCCTCTCTCTCTCTACTGTATGTGTCAGAGCAGCTCATCATCCCTGCTCCACTCACCCCTCTCTCTCTCTCTCTACTGTATGTGTCAGAGCAGCTCATCGTCCCTGCTCCTCTCACCCCTCTCTCTCTCTCTACTGTATGTGTCAGACCAGCTCATCATCCCTGCTCCCCTCACCCCTCTCTCTCTCTACTGTATGTGTCAGAGCAGCTCATCATCCTTGCTCCACTCACCCCTCTCTCTCTACTCTATGTGTCAGAGCAGCTCATCGTCCCTGCTCCCCTCACCCCTCTCTCTCTACTCTGTGTCAGAGCAGCTCATCATCCCTGCTCCCCTCACCTCTCTCTCTCTACTCTATGTGTCAGAGCAGCTCATCACCCCTGCTCCCCTCACCCCCTCTCTCTACTGTCTGTGTCAGAGCAGCTCATCATCCCTGCTCCCCTCACCCCTCTCTCTCTACTCTATGTGTCAGAGCAGCTCATCATCCCTGCTCCCCTCACCCCTCTCTCTCTACTCTATGTGTCAGAGCAGCTCATCGTCCCTGCTCCCCTCAACCCTCTCTCTCTCTCTACTCTGTGTCAGAGCAGCTCATCATCCCTGCTCCCCTCACCTCTCTCTCTCTACGCTATGTGTCAGAGCAGCTCATCGTCCCTGCTCCCCTCACCCCTCTCTCTCTACTCTGTGTCAGAGCAGCTCATCATCCCTGCTCCCCTCACCCCTCTCTCTCTCTCTACTCTATGTGTCAGAGCAGCTCATCGTCCCTGCTCCCCTCACCCCTCTCTCTCTACTCTATGTGTCAGAGCAGCTCATCATCCCTGCTCCCCTCACCCCTCTCTCTCTCTCTACTCTATGTGTCAGAGCAGCTCATCATCCCTGCTCCCCTCACCCCTCTCTCTCTACTGTATGTGTCAGAGCAGCTCATCATCCCTGCTCCCCTCACCCCCTCTCTCTCTCTACTGTATGTGTCAGAGCAGCTCATCATCCCTGCTCCCCTCACCCCTCTCTCTCTCTCTACTGTATGTGTCAGAGCAGCTCATCATCCCTGCTCCCCTCACCCCTCTCTCTCCTACTGTATGTGTCAGAGCAGCTCATCATCCCTGCTCCCCTCACCCCTCTCTCTCTCTCTACTGTATGTGTCAGAGCAGCTCATCATCCCTGCTCCCCTCACCCCTCTCTCTCTACTGTATGTGTCAGAGCAGCTCATCATCCCTGCTCCCCTCACCCCTCTCTCTCTACTGTATGTGTCAGAGCAGCTTATCATCCCTGCTCCCCTCACCCCTCTCTCTCTCTCTACTGTATGTGTCAGAGCAGCTAATCATCCCTGCTCCCCTCACCCCTCTCTCTCTACTGTATGTGTCAGAGCAGCTCATCATCCCTGCTCCCCTCACCCCTCTCTCTCTACTGTATGTGTCAGAGCAGCTCATCATCCCTGCTCCCCTCACCCCTCTCTCTCTACTCTATGTGTCAGAGCAGCTCATCATCCCTGCTCCCCTCACCCCTCTCTCTCTACTCTATGTGTCAGACCAGCTCATCATCCCTGCTCCCCTCAACCCTCTCTCTCTCTCTCTACTGTGTGTCAGAGCAGCTCATCGTCCCTGATCCCCTCACCCCTCTCTCTCTACTGTATGTGTCAGACCAGCTCATCATCCCTGCTCCCCTCAACCCTCTCTCTCTCTCTACTGTATGTGTCAGACCTGCTCATCATCCCTGCTCCCCTCACCCCTCTCTCTCTCTCTCTACTGTATGTGTCAGACCAGCTCATCATCCCTGCTCCCCTCACCCCTCTCTACTGTATGTGTCAGACCAGCTCATCACCCCTGCTCCCCTCACCCCTCTCTCTCTCTACTGTATGTGTCAGAGCAGCTCATCATCCCTGCTCCCCTCACCCCTCTCTCTCTCTCTCTACTGTATGTGTCAGAGCAGCTCATCATCCCTGCTCCCCTCACCCCTCTCTCTCTACTGTATGTGTCAGAGCAGCTCATCACCCCTGCTCCCCTCACCCCTCTCTCTCTCTACTCTATGTGTCAGACCAGCTCATCATCCCTGCTCCCCTCACCCCTCTCTCTCTCTACTGTATGTGTCAGAGCAGCTCATCGTCCCTGCTCCCCTCACCCGCCAGCCTGTCCTCCACCCTTCGCCCCCTGCCCCTTGTGCCCCTCTCTGCTGTCCCTGTTGGAGAGTGTGTGTGACACTTAGCTGTAATACATAATATATTTGGGTGGGTGTTCTGAATGATTCATTAGCCATCTGGCACAGAGACAGCTACTCCATACTTTGCGTGTGTTTGTGTGTGCGTGTGTGCGTGTGTGCGTGTGTGTGTGTGTGTGTGTGTGTGTGTGTGTGTGTGTGTGTGTGTGTGTGTGTGTGTGTGCTCCTCAGCATATATTCAGTCCAGCTCTTAGTTCCCCTTCATTTTCCTTCTCAGTCTGTATACAGAAATGCCTTTTTTTCTACAGCAGTTATCACCTAAATCAATCAATTAACAAGTTAATCACTCAACCAATTAATAAATTAACCAAATAATCACTCAACCAATCAATCGTGCATCATTCAGTCACATAATCCTATTGTGCCCTTGATAGTGAACTCAAGAAATGAATTGACATGTTATATTGCATTAGAAGTACTTGTACTCACCATGGGTGTTAACCTTGAGTTTTAAAAGAGAGAGTGTGTAGGGGTCTCATTTCCAATCATGCAATCATACAGCTAATTGAACTGTATAAACAATGGTTTATAGTCCCATGTGGGTAGTCGTTGTGAAAACACAGGCCCAGCTATTTATTCGGTAACTAATAATGGATAAATTCTATTCTAATCCCAATGGAAGCATTCGGAATGTTTTATAAAACGTTATGTTTATGACATTAAATGGAAGATAATGCACTTAAAACTAGTACTGGCATCTATAGGCGTACACACAGGACTCCTCTGTATGTTTTGTCATTCGCTGTAAGCAGTCTTCTTAAAATGGCAGCAACATGATGTTCAAATAGTTTCTCTTTTTTTTCTTCTTATATTTCCCTCCCTTTGTTCAGTGGTTGTTCTCTGTGTAGGTGGAGGTGTGTGGGAGAGGCCGGCAGGCCACATTCTGTTCATGTAATGAATTCAACCACTTAAAAGTCAGTTTCAGTACAATACAGTGTAACACTATGAGGAGACCGGGAAGGTAGAGCAGCCACTCAGTGTAACACTATGAGGAGACCGGGAAGGTAGAGCAGCCACTCAGTGTAACACTATGAGGAGACCGGGAAGGTAGAGCAGCCACTCAGTGTTACACTATGAGGAGACCGGGAAGGTAGAGCAGCCACTCAGTGTTACACTATGAGGAGACCGGGAAGGTAGAGTAGCCACTCAGTGTTACACTATGAGGAGACCGGGAAGGTAGAGTAGCCACTCAGTGTTACACTATGAGGAGACCGGGAAGGTAGAGTAGCCACTCAGTGTTACACTATGAGGAGACCGGGAAGGTAGAGTAGCCACTCAGTGTTACACTATGAGGAGACCGGGAAGTTAGAGCAGCCACTCAGTGTTACACTATGAGGAGACCGGGAAGGTAGAGCAGCCACCAGTGTAACACTATGAGGAGACCGGGAAGGTAGAGCAGCCACTCAGTGTTACACTATGAGGAGACCGGGAAGGTAGAGAGCAGCCACTATGAGGAGACCGGGAAGGTAGCTTGTTACACTATGAGGAGACCGGGAAGGTAGAGTAGCCACTCAGTGTTACACTATGAGGAGACCGGGAAGGTAGAGTAGCCACTCAGTGTTACACTATGAGGAGACCGGGAAGTTAGAGCAGCCACTCAGTGTTACACTATGAGGAGACCGGGAAGGTAGAGCAGCCACTCAGTGTAACACTATGAGGAGACCGGGAAGGTAGAGCAGCCACTCAGTGTAACACTATGAGGAGACCGGGAAGGTAGAGCAGCCACTCAGTGTAACACTATGAGGCGACCGGGAAGGTAGAGCAGCCACTCAGTGTAACACTATGAGGAGACCGGGAAGGTAGAGCAGCCACTCAGTGTAACACTATGAGGAGACCGGGAAGGTAGAGCAGCCACCAGTGAAGGAGACCGGGAAGGTAGAGCAGCCACTCAGTGTAACACTATGAGGAGACCGGGAAGGTAGAGCAGCCACTCAGTGTAACACTATGAGGCGACCGGGAAGGTAGAGCAGCCAATCAGTATTACACTATGAGGAGACCGGGAAGGTAGAGCAGCCACTCAGTGTAACACTATGAGGCGACCGGGAAGGTAGAGCAGCCACTCAGTATTACACTATGAGGCGACCGGGAAGGTAGAGCAGCCACTCAGTATTACACTATGAGGCGACCGGGAAGGTAGAGCAGCCACTCAGTGTTACACTATGAGGCGACCGGGAAGGTAGAGCAGCCACTCAGTATTACACTGTGAGGCGACCGGGAAGGTAGAGCAGCCACTCAGTGTTACACTATGAGGCGACCGGGAAGGTAGAGCAGCCACTCAGTATAACACTATGAGGCGACCGGGAAGGTAGAGCAGCCACTCAGTGTTACACTATGAGGCGCCCGGGAAGGTAGAGCAGCCACTCAGTGTTACACTATGAGGTGACCGGGAAGGTAGAGCAGCCACTCAGTATTACACGATGAGGCGACCGGGAAGGTAGAGCAGCCACTCAGTATTACACTATGAGGCGACCGGGAAGGTAGAGCAGCCACTCAGTGTTACACTATGAGGCGACCGGGAAGGTAGAGCAGCCACTCAGTGTAACACTATGAGGCGACCGGGAAGGTAGAGCAGCCACTCAGTGTTAACACAGGGAAGGTGAGGCCACTCAGTGTTACCGGGAAGGTAGAGCAGCCACTCAGTGTAACACTATGAGGTGACCGGGAAGGTAGAGCAGCCACTCAGTGTTACACTATGAGGCGCCCGGGAAGGTAGAGCAGCCACTCAGTGTTACACTATGAGGTGACCGGGAAGGTAGAGCAGCCACTCAGTATTACACGATGAGGCGACCGGGAAGGTAGAGCAGCCACTCAGTGAGGCGACCGGGAAGGTAGAGCAGCCACTCAGTGTTACACTATGAGGCGACCGGGAAGGTAGAGCAGCCACTCAGTGTAACACTATGAGCGACCAGTGGAAGGTAGAGCAGCCACTCAGTGTTACACTGAGGCGACAGGGAATGAGGCGACCGGGAAGGTAGAGCAGCCACTCAGTGTTACACTATGAGGCGACCGGGAAGGTAGAGCAGCCACTCAGTGTTACACTATGAGGCGACCGGGAAGGTAGAGCAGCCACTCAGTGTAACACTATGAGGCGACCGGGAAGGTAGAGCAGCCAATCAGTATTACACTATGAGGAGACCAGCCACTCAGTGTTACACTATGAGGAGAGAGACCGGGAAGGTAGAGCAGCCACTCAGTGTAACACTATGAGGAGACCGGGAAGGTAGAGCAGCCACATCAGCAGCCACTCAGTGTAACACTATGAGGAGACCGGGAAGGTAGAGCAGCCACTCAGTGTAACACTATGAGGCGACCGGGAAGGTAGAGCAGCCACTCAGTGTAACACTATGAGGCGACCGGGAAGGTAGAGCAGCCACTCAGTGTAACACTATGAGGAGACCGGGAAGGTAGAGCAGCCACTCAGTGTAACACTATGAGGAGACCGGGAAGGTAGAGCAGCCACTCAGTGTAACACTATGAGGAGACCGGGAAGGTAGAGCAGCCACTCAGTGTAACACTATGAGGAGACCGGGAAGGTAGAGCAGCCACTCAGTGTAACACTATGAGGAGACCGGGAAGGTAGAGCAGCCACTCAGTGTAACACTATGAGGCGACCGGGAAGGTAGAGCAGCCACTCAGTATTACACTATGAGGCGACCGGGAAGGTAGAGCAGCCACTCAGTATTACACTATGAGGCGACCGGGAAGGTAGAGCAGCCACTCAGTATTACACTATGAGGCGACCGGGAAGGTAGAGCAGCCACTCAGTATTACACTATGAGGCGACCGGGAAGGTAGAGCAGCCACTCAGTGTTACACTATGAGGCGACCGGGGGAAGGTAGAGGCAGCCACTCAGTATTACACTATGAGGCGACCGGGAAGGTAGAGCAGCCACTCAGTGTTACACTATGAGGCGACCGGGAAGGTAGAGCAGCCACTCAGTATTACACTATGAGGCGCCCGGGAAGGTAGAGCAGCCACTCAGTGTTACACTATGAGGTGACCGGGAAGGTAGAGCAGCCACTCAGTATTACACGATGAGGCGACCGGGAAGGTAGAGCAGCCACTCAGTATTACACTATGAGGCGACCGGGAAGGTAGAGCAGCCACTCAGTGTTACACTATGAGGCGACCGGGAAGGTAGAGCAGCCACTCAGTGTAACACTATGAGGCGACCGGGAAGGTAGAGCAGCCACTCAGTGTTACACTATGAGGCGACAGGGAAGGTAGAGCAGCCACTCAGTGTTACACTATGAGGCGACCGGGAAGGTAGAGCAGCCACTCAGTGTAACACTATGAGGTGACCGGGAAGGTAGAGCAGCCACTCAGTGTAACAAGAACAAACAACGACAAACCATCACAGAAACAGCATAAAAAAAATCCTGAAATCTGGCCCTGCTATTCATATCTATCCATTACATTAACAACTACACTCTTAGAAAAAAAGATGCTATCTAGAACCTTAAAGGGTTCTTCGGCTGTCCCCATAGAAGAACACTTTGAAGAACCTTTTTGGTTCCAAGTAGAACCCTTTTGGGTTTCTTGTAGAACCCTCTATGGAAAGGGTTCTACATAGTATCCAAAAGGGTTCTACCTGGAACCAAAAAAGGGTCCTTCCTGTAACCAAAAACGTTTCTCCAATGGGGCTAGCCGAATAACTTTTTTGGAACCCTTTGTTCTAAGAGTGTTCTGAACATTCTCTCTAATAGCTAGTGTATTTCTCCAGTTCAGGTCATGGTGGATTTGGACTGTGTAGATGCGACAGACGGGTCTGCCAGTCTGTTTGTGCTATCATGTCAACTGGCACTCATTATCGTGTTTTGCTTGACAATGACAGCAATGGATCTGGGACCAGGCTTTTGGTCTTGTGGCTCTAAACGAAACTTGGACAAAACATTTTATGTAGGTTTTCCCTTGCATTGATTGTATTTTTAATGTTGTTCTGGTGATTTGTTTGGACAGAAGGGATTCAGCTGCATAAAACTAGTGATCTGTGGTCAGAAGAAATTCTCTGCCCAATCAGCCATGAAGGAGCAGCAGTGCTACAGCTTTTGTTCAATGTGTTTGATGGCTGTAGACTCCCACACCTCTCCACACTCACTCTCTGCTCTCCCTCTTTCTCTTTCTCTCTCTCTTTCGGTCTCCCTCTCTCTAGCACCTTCTCTCTCTCTCCCTCTCTCTCCCCATCCCTCTCTCTATTGCGTGGGCCCACACTTGAGTTTCTGCCATGTGCTTTCTGCCCCCCCTCCACACAACCCCTCCCCCACAATCCGCAGCACTTACTATCAGAAGTTAATCGATTCATCTATACATAGAATAGAATGAATGCCTGTTCAAAGTCATACATGTATGGCGTTAGCAATGTAGTGTACAGTACAATGTACAGGAAGTACAGTTAATACAGAGACTGATTTGCCTTTCTTTACTTCCTGTTGGTTGCTGTAAATGTTTTCAATGTTTGTGTGCGTGGGTGGAGGGATGTCAATATGTACGTGGGTGGAGGGATGTGAATAGGGTTATTCCATGTCATTTCAGCAAGCCATGACACCCACCATCTCAGATTGTTCTGAACTCATTTCTGTAGTTAGAAACAGATAAGATTAGCATTCTTGAAACGTTATTTTGGTGAAATTGTATTTGATCAAATTGATTGCACCCAAATTGGCTATTTTTATTTATAGGGTTCATATAATCTTCAATAGATATAGTACCTAACATCCGATTTGGATCATATTTATTTTTATCAATGACTAAGACATGAGGAATCCAATAACATTTCAAAAGCCACCACGGCACCCCCCCACACAACCCACGCCAATCCCACCCCAACAGCCAGTGTACAGTATCAGTTCTCTATGTTTGAGAAGTAGTATAAAGATGTGGTTTGGAGTTTTTTCATCCTTTGTAATGTATTTCCTGTGACTCTGGTGATGGTCCCTCCCCCCCAATGAATTTGCTTACATTATTTACCATAAATGAGTATGAAAGTAGCAGGTTTTCCCAACTAGGTGCTGCTGTTCCTGCTACTGACACCACGCCCTTTTATCCATTTCGCTGGTCTCTTGTGTTTATTAAATAGATCACAGCATTTCTTTACATCTTCGAGCAGAAAACCAATCGTTTTTGCTGATGATGAAAATACATTGTGTGGTCAAGCCAGTCCTCCATGAAAGCAATTCAGTTTGGCCTTCTCTTAGCAACCTAATGCTTCAACACAACTATCCTTGAGTAGTCCAACAAATGGAGGCTCTCTGAGAGGGCTATCCATATGGTGCAATTCTCATAAGAAGACTTTTCCTACAAGCCCAGCATTTTGATAGACATATGGACTTGTGACTAAATGTGACAACCCTAATAAAATAATACAAATATTAACCATTGCATGGCAGTCGTATGTTTATAAAACATTTATTATTAGAAAACATCTTATTGTTAAACCCAGCCCAATACCTTCACCCTTGCAAAAAACACTATACAGTGTGTGTTTGAGACTAGTACCATTGAAAACCATTAGAGGACATAACGTTGAAACCATTAGAGGACATAACGTTGAAACCATTAGAGGACATAACGTTGAAACCATTAGAGGACATAACATTGAAAACCATTAGAGGACATAATGTTGAAACCATTAGAGGACATAACGTTGAAACCATTAGAGGACATAACGTTGAAACCATTAGAGGACATAACGTTGAAACCATTAGAGGACATAACGTTGAAACCATTAGAGGACATAACATTGAAACCATTAGAGGACATAATGAAACCATTAGTTGAACGTTGAAACCATTAACGTTGAAACATTAGGACATAACGTTGAAACCATTAGAGGACATAACGTTGAAACCATTAGAGGACATAACGTTGAAACCATTAGAGGACATAACGTTGAAACCATTAGAGGACATGAAACCATTAGAGGACATAACGTTGAAACCATTAGAGTTGAAACATTAACGTTGAAACCATTAGAGGACATAACGTTGAAACCATTAGAGGACATAACGTTGAAACCATTAGAGGACATAACGTTGAAACCATTAGAGGACATAACGTTGAAACCATTAGAGGACATAACGTTGAAACCATTAGAGGACATAACGTTGAAACCATTAGAGGACATAACGTTGAAACCATTAGAGGACATAACGTTGAAACCATTAGAGGACATAACGTTGAAACCATTAGAGGACATATGAAACCATTAGAGGACATAAATTGAAACCATTAGAGGACATAACGTTGAAACCATTAGAGGACATAACGTTGAAACCATTAGAGGACATAACGTTGAAACCATTAGAGGACATAACGTTGAAACCATTAGAGGACATAACGTTGAAACCATTAGAGGACATAACGTTGAAACCATTAGAGGACATAACGTTGAAACCATTAGAGGACATAACGTTGAAACCATTAGAGGACATAACATTGAAAACCATTAGAGGACATAACGTTGAAACCATTAGAGGACATAACGTTGAAACCATTAGAGGACATAACGTTGAAACCATTAGAGGACATAACGTTGAAACCATTAGAGGACATAACGTTGAAACCATTAGAGGACATAACGTTGAAACCGACATAACGTTGAAACCATTAGAGGACATAACGTTGAAACCATTAGAAACCATTAGAGACATAACGTTGAAACCATTAGAGGACATAACGTTGAAACCATTAGAGGACATAACGTTGAAACCATTTAACGTTGAAACCATTAGAGGACATAACGTTGAAACCATTAGAGGACATAACGTTGAAACCATTAGAGGACATAACGTTGAAACCATTAGAGGACATAACGTTGAAACCATTAGAGGACATAACGTTGAAACCATTAGGACATAACGTTGAAACCATTAGAGGACAGTAACCATTAGAGGACATTTGAAACCATTAGAGGACATAACGTTGAAACCATTAGAGGACATAACGTTGAAACCATTAGAGGACATAATAAAAACCATTAGAGGACATAACGTTGAAACCATTAGAGGACATAACGTTGAAACCATTAGAGGACATAACGTTGAAACCATTAGAGGACATAACGTTGAAACCATTAGAGGACATAACGTTGAAACCATTAGAGGACACGTTGAAACCATTAGAGGACATAACGTTGAAACCATTAGAGGACATAACGTTGAAACCATTAGAGGACATAACGTTGAAACCATTAGAGGACATAACGTTGAAACCATTAGAGGACATAACGTTGAAACCATTAGAGGACATTACGTTGAAACCATTAGAGGACATAACGTTGAAACCATTAGAGGACATAACGTTGAAACCATTAGAGGACATAACGTTGAAAACCATTAGAGGACATAACGTTGAAACCATTAGAGGACATAACGTTGAAACCATTAGGAGAAACCATTAGAGGACATAACGTTGAAACCATTAGAGGACATTACATTGAAACCATTAGAGGACATAACGTTGAAAACCATTAGAGGACATAACGTTGAAACCATTAGAGGACATGAAACCATTAGAGGACATAACCATTAGAGGACATAACGTTGAAACCATTAGAGGACATAACGTTGAAACCATTAGAGGACATAACGTTGAAACCATTAGAGGACATAACGTTGAAACCATTAGACATAACGTTGAAACCATTAGAAGTTGAAACCATTAGAGGACATAACGTTGAAACCATTAGAAGACATAACGTTGAAACCATTAGAGGACATAACGTTGAAACCATTAGAAGACATAATGTTGAAACCATTAGAGACATAATGTTGAAACCATTAGAGCCTCTGACATAACGTTGAAACCATTAGAAGACATAACGTTGAAACCATTAGAGGACATAATTAGAAGACATTGTTGAAACCATTAGAGGACATAACGTTGAAACCATTAGAGGACATAACGTTGAAACCATTAGAGGACATAACGTTGAAACCATTTAACGTTGAAACCATTAGAGGACATAACGTTGAAACCATTAGAGGACATAACGTTGAAACCATTAGAGGACATAACATTGAAAACCATTAGAGGACATAATGTTGAAACCATTAGAGGACATAACGTTGAAACCATTAGAGGACATAACGTTGAAACCATTAGAGGACATAACGTTGAAACCATTAGAAGACATAACGTTGAAACCATTAGAAGAGATAATGTTGAAACCATTAGAAGACATAACGTTGAAACCATTAGAAGACATAACGTTGAAACCATTAGAGGACATAACGTTGAAACCATTAGAAGACATAATGTTGAAACCATTAGAGGACATAACGTTGAAACCATTAGAAGACATAACGTTGAAACCATTAGAGGACATAACGTTGAAACCATTAGAAGACATAACGTTGAAACCATTAGAACTGCAGTAACCAAAAGGTTTGCTGTTCGTCAGGAAAGGTCTAACTAATCCATTTTTTAAATGGAATAAACCACACACAGAGGGACCGTTTCCTAGACACAAATTAAGAATAAGAATAAGACATACTGAATTGCTTTCATGGAAGATTGGCTTGAATTGTGAGCATGACAGCACAATTTATTTCAATCATCAACAAAAGCTATTGGCTTTCTACCCAAATCCATACTGAATGATGGAAATATTCTGTTAAGCTGATAGTGTCGCTCTGAATGTGATAAGTTATCAGATGATGATAATTGTGGGTTAATTTGATTTCCTCAACGTAGACCGCTTCTGTCACTCAAAGTTCCTTATCCATAAGCCACACTACCTATTAACCATTTATTACATTGAAAACATGTGTCGGCAGAATCCTGGCTACAGCAGGGGCCCACATGAACATCCCCGTGGACCTGCGGACTCTGAGGGCGGTGCGAGTCCTGAGGCCTCTCAAACTGGTCTCTGGGATCCCTAGTAAGTACTCTGCATATCAATCACCAGCTGAAATATTAATCAGTTACAGTATCATAATACCTCTGTCTGTACTCTACTACAATGTCTTATTCCCAGAGGCAATCGGGCATTAACTATTCATACACGTGTGTGGTGTCACCAGGCTTGCAGATCGTGCTGAAGTCCATCATGAAGGCCATGGTGCCTCTGCTCCAGATCGGCCTGCTCTTGTTCTTCGCCATTCTCATGTTCGCCATCATCGGCCTGGAGTTCTACAGCGGGAAGCTCCACCACACCTGTCTACCTACAGCTGACATCCTGGGTAGGAACATACTCCACTCTCCCTCACACTCCCTGCATTTCATACACTACCCCAGTGGTTCCCAACCTGCGGTATTAGGAACCATAGGGTTACTTGGCTTATCCATTGGGGTACTTGAAAAGACTCACTAGACCATAGGCCTACTGGTAAAATGCAATTTTATTTTTTTATTTTTTTATTTCACCTTTATTTAACCAGGTAGGCTAGTTGAGAACAAGTTCTCATTTGCAACTGCAACCTAGCCAAAATAAAGCATAGCAATTCAACACATACAACAACACAGAGTTACACATGGAATAAACAAAACATACAGTTAATAATACAGTAGAACAAAAGAAAACAAAAAGTATATATACAGTGAGTGCAAATGAGGTAAGTTAAGGAAATAAATAGGCCATGATGGCGAAGTAATTACAATATAGCAATTAAACACTGGAATGGTAGATCGGGCAGAAGATGAATGTGCAGGTAGACATACTGGGGTGAAAAGGAGCAAAATAAATAAATAAATACCAGTACGGGGATGAGGTAGGTGGATAGATGGGCTGTTTACAGATAGGCTAAGTACAGGTGCAATGATCTGTAAACTGCTCTTAAAGCTAGTGAGGGAGATGTGAGTCTCCAGCTTCAGAGATTTTTGCAATTCGTTCCAGTCATGGGCAGCAGAGAACTGGAAGGAAAGACGACCAAAGGAGGAATTGGCTTTGGGGGTGACCAGTGAGATATACCTGCTGGAGCGCGTGCTACGAGTGGGTGCTGCTATGGTGACCAGAGACTTGTAGATAACCTGTAGCCAGTGGGTTTGGCGACGAGTATGAAGCGAGGGCCAACCAACGAGAGCGTACAGGTCGTAATGGTGGGTAGTGTATGGGGCTTTGGTGACAAAACGGATCGCACTGTGATAGACTGCATCCAGTTTGTTGAGTAGAGTGTTGGAGGCTATTTTATAGATGACATCACCGAAGTCGAGGATCAGTAGGATGGTCAGTTTTACGAGGATATGTTTGGCAGCATGAGTGAAGGATGCTTTGTTGCGATATAGGAAACCGATTCTAGATAACATTTTGGATTGGAGATGCTTAATGTGAGTCTGGAAGGAGAGTTTACAGTCTAACCAGACACCCAGGTATTTGTAGTTGTCCACGTATTCTAAGTCAGAGCCAATGGGGTACTGTCGTGAAATATTCTAATCAAGTGAGAGAAACTTTGTCATTTCTTCAAACAATCATCTTTATTTAATATCGATTAATTATTGCAATAATGAAACCAGTCAACCCAACACTCTTGACTGTTCGGCCGAGTAATCTAACCTATACGCAAATGCAGTGTTCTTTATATAGCTGACACTAACAATGCTTAGTCATGGCTGGTTCCACCCGTCCCATGCAGACCAAGGGCACCATAAGCCACTCTGGGTTCATCCGGTCGTTATCTGCGCGGAGTTGTTGTCTTAACCCCTACCCTAGTTTAGTTTCTCAAATGCAGGGATGATTTTGAGACATTGAGGGATTGTTCTTCTCCTAAGCTATCTCTAGTAAAACACATTCTTGTCCTTGTAATGCAGTCTTTAACTCATTTGTCAGCTCAAGCCATCTCATGTGACCATACGCCCAGATTGACTGCAGGGAACTAGAGTGGAAACCATAAAAACACAGTATTAGTAGGACAGAAATGTCTTACTATTAGTGAAATATGAATTGTTAACCATTAATAAGAAATTAAAAGGTAAATACGTAATTTTTCTCTCACAGTACTTCAGGGGTACCTCGGACAGAGCAAATTCAACATACTCTATTATACTGTATTTAACTTTAGCATACTCTATTATACTGTATTTAACTTTAACATACTCTATTATACTGTATTTAACTTTAACATACTCTATTATACTGTATTTAACTTTAACATACTCTATTATACTGTATTTAACTTTAACATCCTCTATTATACTGTATTTAACTTTATACATTATATATGTATTTAAATGTATTTAACTTTAACATATTCTATTATACTGTATTTAACTTTAACATACTCTATTATACTGTATTTAAATGTAACATACTCTATTATACTGTATTTAACTTTAACATACTCTATTATACTGTATTTAAATGTAACATACTCTATTATACTGTATTTAACTTTAACATACTCTATTATACTGTATTTAACTTTAACATACTCTATTATACTGTATTTAAATTAACATACTCTATTATACTATTATTTATTTAACTTTAACATATTCTATTATACTGTATTTAACTTTAACATACTCTATTATACTGTATTTAACTTTAACATACTCTATTATACTGTATTTAATGTAACATACTCTATTATACTGTATTTAAATTTAACATACTCTATTATACTGTATTTAACTTTAACATCCTCTATTATACTGTATTTAACTTTAACATATTCTATTATACTGTATTTAACTTTAACATACTGTATTTAACTCTCTCTCCCCCTGCACTGTTTATAAGAACATCTTTATAATGCAACTCTTTGACCTGGCAGCTTCACGAGGACCATTCTGTCCCATCTAACACTTAGAATAAAGGGTTCCTTTTTTTCTTAGAGTGTATTATTGTTTTATTTTTATTTACACAGTCAAGTTTCAAATGGCTTTGTCTGACTGGTTTACTGTACTTACAGGCTTCTAATTTGCCCAAAGGATGGAACATTCCTTTGTTAGATGATGACATGGGGCAAACATATTATTAATGTTAGTGTGCCCAACTGAGCTGCCTAGCTACATTTCAATTAGCCAACAATGATTACTCTGTAATTACACAAGCCACAAATAGTATTTTATTTACTCTAACATGGAAAAAATATGGTTTGACCCAGTGATATACTGTATGATCAATCTCCAGAAATGTGTATTTCTCAACTGTCAATTCATGCAGCAACACTGACCCCTGGGATGTTGTTGAGTGGTCCCTGAGATGGTTAGCTGACACAGATTCAGTCAGTTCTCAAGTGACAGTTTTTAATATAAGTGGTCCTCCAAGGACAAGGGATCATAGCTCCCCTGTTGTAATTACGGTTGAGAGGGACGCCGCTCTAGACATCCCCTACTCCTAAATCCTATTTCAGTCTATGGTGACATTGGAAAAGGTCAGAAGCAGAGCTAATGTAATCAAACTGAAAAGATTTGGCATGGATCCTCAGATTCTCAAAAGGTTCTACAGCTGCACCATTGAGAGCATCTTAACTGGCTGCATCACCGCTCGGTATGGCAACTGCTCGGCATCCGACTGCAAGGCACTACAGAGGGTAGTGAGTACGACTCAGTACATCAGTGGGGCCAAACTCCCTGCCAACCAGGACCTCTATACCAGGGCGTTGTCAGAAGAAGGCCCTTAAAAGTGCCAAAGACTCCAACAACCCAAGTCATAGTTTTCTCTGTCTCAGTACTGAATGGCAAGCAGTACTGGAGCGCCAAGTCTGACCCCAAAAGGGTCCTGAATATCTTCTACCCCCAAACCATAAGACTGTTGAACAGTTCATCAAATGGCCACCCTCCTTTATTATTATATATATTTTTTTGCACTGACATTATGTACACTCACTAGACTCTACCCACACACCCACACATACTACACTGACACTCCAACACGCACGCACACACACACACACACACACACACACACACACACACACATTCACACACACACACACACGCATGCACACACACACATATATTATCTATCCTGATTTCCTAGTTACTTTTTACCCCTAGCCACAGTACCAGTCAAAAGTTTGGGCACACCTACTCATTCAAAGGTTTTACTTTATTTTTGCTATTTTATATATTGTAGAATAATAGTGAAGACATCAAAACTATGAAATTACACATGGAATCATGTAGTATCCAAAAAACTGTTAAACAAATCAAAATAGATTTTAGATTTTAGATTCTTCAAAGTAGCCACTCTTTGCCTTGATGACAGCTTTGCACACAGCATTCTGTAATGCTTTTGAAGGAGTTCAAAAGGAGTTCCCACATATGCTGAGCACTTGAAGGAATTCCCACATATGCTGAGCACTTGTTGGCTGCTTTTCCTTCACTCTGTGGTTCAACTCATCCCAAACTATCTCAATTCGGTTGAGTTGGGGTGATTGTGGAGGCCAGGTCATCTGATGCAGCACTCCATCACTCTCCTTCTTGTTCAAATAGTCCTTATACAACCTGGAGGTGTGTTTGGGGTCATTGTCCTGTTAAAAAACAAATGATATCCAACCTAAGCGCAAACCAGATGGAATGGCGTATCGCTGCAGAATGCTGTTGTAGTCATGCTGGTTAAGTGTGCCTTGAATTCTAAATGTATCACTGACAGTGTCACCAGCAAATCACCATCGCACCTCCTCCTCCATGCTTCACGGTGGGAACCACTCATGTGGAGATCATCCGCTCACCTAATCTGCGTTTCACGAAGACACCAAAAATCTCAAATTTGGACTCATCAGACCAAATGACAGATTTCCACCGGTTCTCATGTCCATTGCTCTTGTTTCTTGGCACAAGCAAGTCTCTTCTTATTATTGGTGTCCTTTAGTAGTGGTTTCTTTGCAGAAATCTGACCATGAACGCCAGATTCACACAGTCTCCTCTAACAGTTGATGTTGATATGTGTCTGTTACTTGAACTCTGTGAAGCATGTATTTTGGCTGCAATTTCTGAGGTAACTCTAATGAACTTGTCCTCTGCAGCAGAGGTAACTCTGGGTCTTCCTTTCCTGTTGCGATCCTCCTGAGAGCCAGTTTCATCACAGCGCTTGATAGTTTTTGCGACTGCACTTGAAGAAACGTTCATATTTCTTGAAATGTTCCACATTGAGTGACCTTCATCTCTTAAAGTAATGATGGACTGTCTTTTCTCTTTGCTTATTTGAGCTGTTCTTACCATAATATGGACTTGGTCTTTAACCAAAAAGGGCTATCTTCTGTATACCACCCCCTACCTTGTCACAACACAACTGATTGGCTCAAACATATTAAGAAGGAAATAAATTCCACAACTTTTAAAAAGGCATACCTGTTAATTGAAATGCATTCCAGGTGACTACCTAATGAAGCTGGCTGAGAAAATGCCAAGAGTTTGCAAAGCTGTCATCAAGGCAAAGGGTGGCTACTTTGAAGAATTTCACAATTAAAATATATTCTGATTTGTTTAACACTTTTTTGGTTACTACATGATTCCATATGTGTTATTTCATAGTTTTGATGTCTTCATAATTTTTCTACAGTGTAGAAAATAGTAAAAATAGAAAAACCCTTGAATGAGTAGGTGTGTCCAAACTTTTGACTGGTACTGTATATCTAGATTCTATATTACCTCAATTACCTCAACTACCTCGTATCCATGCATACTGGTATTCCTTATATATAGCCTCGCTATTGTTATTTTATTGTGTTATTATTTCCTTATTTTGTTCAAATATTTGTCTTACTTTTTAACTCTGCGTTGTTGGGAAAGGGCTCGTAGGTAAGCATTTCACTGTAAAGTCTACACCTGTTGTATTCAGCATTTCACTGTAAAGTCTTCATCTGTTGTATTCAGCATTTCACTGTAAAGTCTACACCTGTTGTATTCAGCATTTCACTGTAAAGTCTACACCTGTTGTATTCAGCATTTCACTGTAAAGTCTACACCTGTTGTATTCAGCTGTAAAGTCTGCATTTCACTATTCAGCATTTCACTAAAGTTGTATTCAGCATTTCACTGTAAAGTCTACACCTGTTGTATTCAGCATTTCACTGTAAAGTCTACACCTGTTGTATTCAGCATTTCACTGTAAAGTCTACACCTGTTGTATTCAGCATTTCACTGTAAAGTCTACACCTGTTGTATTCAGCATTTCACTGTAAAGTCTACACCTGTTGTATTCAGCATTTCACTGTAAAGTCTACACCTGTTGTATTCGGCCCATGTGAACAATACAATTGGATTTGAAACAACACACCGTGGACAGTGGTTGTCAGGCTCCCCATCCTGTTAGGTGGAATACTGCAACACTGTGTTAGTTTGGTGAAGAAAGGAGCGTGCTACTTACATTTTAACCACCTCTGCCTTGTCCTGTGTTAGAAAATGAGACGATGGATACGACTGAGGTGGAGTTTGCGTGCGGAGTGAGGAAGTGTCCAGAGAAGTACGACTGTGTCGGGTCGTGGATCGGCCCCAATGACGGCATCACCCAGTTTGACAACATCCTGTTCGCTGTGCTCACTGTCTTCCAGTGCATCACCATGGAGGGATGGACAGCTGTGCTCTACAATGTGAGTACCGTACACTCCAACTACTTTAAGGCTACTCAACAACAACAAGAATATGTTTCTTTTGGGCAGACACATTGAGGGTCAAACCCTAACTTCATGTGTAATTCAATGTTTCACGTACAGTGAATGATTTATCAATGTCAATGGGAGCTTTGTCTGAATGTTGGCGTGTTGCATGGGTATCTCTAAGGTTTGTGGATTCGTGGAGGATTCCTGAATGCACATGTTTGATAGGTTCCTCTATCTTGTATCTGTTCTTGTACTTCTTGTATTTACATACACGTCTCGTGTGTGCTAGACCAACGATGCCTTGGGCTTTATGTGGAATTGGATCTACTTTATTCCTCTCATCATCATCGGCTCTTTCTTCGTACTCAACCTGGTGTTGGGAGTCCTCTCCGGGTGAGTAAATAAAAGTGTGTGTGTGTGTGTGTGTGTGTGTGTGTGTGTGTGTGTGTGTGTGTGTGTGTGTGTGTGTGTGTGTGTGTGTGTGTGCACGTCCATGTGTGTGTTTAAAATGTATGCGTTAGTCATAGAAATCAAGTTTGTGTGTGCAAGTTTGTGTGATTGTATGTGGGTTTTGG
This sequence comes from Oncorhynchus nerka, assembly GCF_034236695.1. Lineage (NCBI taxonomy): Eukaryota > Metazoa > Chordata > Actinopteri > Salmoniformes > Salmonidae > Oncorhynchus > Oncorhynchus nerka. Next base: position 28,221,350 of record NC_088424.1, on the reverse strand, counting down.
AAGGGGTTTCAATGGATTGCCCCATGTCCTGCATGTGTAGGGAGTTTGCCAAAGAGAGGGAGCGGGTGGAGAACCGTAGAGCCTTCATGAAGCTGAGACGCCAACAGCAGGTAGAGAGAGAACTCAACGGATACAGAGCCTGGATAGACCGAGCAGGTACGGTACTGTCACCTTAGAACCGCCACCAGAACTACGTAAGATGGAACAATGTATATATTATAAGATCCAAGTGGTGATTTGGGTGTTGTGGTTTGGTCGAAGTAGATCATATTCATTTTGCAAGCTGCTGTGTTGCTTTTGAAATGGCTCTGCCCTGATGGAGATACCTGGTGAATATGTGGCTGGAGGGTGACTTTGTGAAGCTGCAGTGCTATAATGGCAATCTACAGTATCTTTCTCCCACGCAAGTTGAGGTTGAGAGGAAGGTGAGACTGACTCACTGACTCAAGTGTGTATGTGTGAATGCGAGTCTGTGCACATCCATGTGTGTGTGTGCGCGTCCATTTTTGTGTACATGTGCTCGTCCGTGTGTGTGTGTGTGTGGGTGTGTGTGTGTGCACGTCTGTGTTTGTGTGTGCCCGTCCGTGTGTGTGTTTAAAATGTATGTGTTAGTCATAGAAATCAATGTGTTCCATCTCTGGAGGGGTTTATCAGGGCCCTGAAAGAGAAACGTTGGCTGCCAGGCGAGCACTAGATGAGCTCTTACCTGATGATGAGTTTCTCCTCCTCTTAGAGCATCGACACTATGCAACACTATACATTCAGCCCCAATACCCCAATAATTCCACCTTTGCAATACTAAAACATCATTTCAATATTACATTTCAACAGGTTAGCCCCATGATTTGCTCACAATCTTCAGAGAGTGCTGAGAGAGGGAGAGAGACATATTTATGTTTCAGTAACACTTTATGATCACTTAGTGTGGATGACCTTGAAATGTGTTCATCCCAATGTCACAGAGGAGGTTATGCTGGCTGAGGAGAACAAGAAGTCGGGGAGATCTGCTTTAGATGGTAAGAACCAGAAGACATTGAGAGGAGTCACCAAAATGTCCTATTAATGTCCTTCCCTTCCCTTCCACATTCACTACCCTTACAGTCCAGACGCATTGTCCAGACACTGTAATCCTTACAGTCCAGACACATTGTCCAGACACTGTAATCCTTACAGTCCAGACACATTGTCCAGACACTGTAATCCTTACAGTCCAGACACATTGTCCAGACACTGTAATCCTTACAGTCCAATACAGTACAGTACACTGTTTTTGATGATATATTGAACACTTCACCTTTTCACAACCTGCCTTTCTCCATCCACTACACAACAACTCCAGCTTTTGACAAAGGCAACATTTTGTTCCTCTTTGACCTTCGTCGATGCTGCAGACAATTGCAAATGTCAGTGAAAAGTGAAAATATACTGTAAAACACCTCAAGAAGTTCATTTGCTTTGTTTACTGTGTGGACATTGTGGTTGTCTTGGTAACAGTAAAGTGAAAAAGGCTTGGCGTGCGCCTGTAGTGATATACCATCTGTCAACAAGGTCTTGTTTTTAGAATGTTTTTGTTTGTCTCACTCCTTTTCAGAAGACGTGAATGATTCATATGACACTTTCATTTACACCGTATCTAATATCTACCCTTCCTCTCATGTTCAGAGGACTTCAGTCAGTTTGACCTGAGAGTTAGTATGTCAGCGTGAATATGTGCCATTCCCCACTGTTAACATATCATTATTTCTATTTGGAGCTAGTTTGCCATTCACTATGCTGGCTCGTGAAATGTGTTGTGTCATAAAGCATCTGTGGTTTCATGTCAGACTATCTGGGCTATTAGAGACGTTCTCTGTTTGTTCTCATTTTCTGTCGTGTGTGTATTCAGTGCTGAAGCGGGCCACCAGTAAAAATGCAAAGCGTAGAGGAGGTCCTGGGGATGCGGAGATCTCCACTATAGGTGAGTGAGGAACACACAACCTAGACCCTCATATTAAGACTTCTTGTTGTCTTTCTCTCTACCTCCATTTCTGATCTCTTTCCCCCGTACCTATTTGACCTCTAATATTTTCTACACCTTTTCTCTCTTCTCTCCAACCCTGACCTTTTTCTCTCTCCATATCCTTTCTCTCCCTCTCTTTCTTTCTATTTTCTTAAACTATCCTCCTCTCCTCTCATTCCTCCTCCCCCAGGAGCGCCTCGTATGCGGATCCGTACAGTGCGGCGTGGCCCGGTGGCGTACATGCGTCGTAAGGAGCGTATGCTGCGTATCTCCCTGCGGCGCATGGTGAAGACAGACACCTTCTACTGGACTGTCCTCAGCCTGGTGTTTCTCAACACCATTTGTGTGGCCATTGTCCACCATAACCAGCCAGACTGGCTCTCCACCTTCCTGTGTACGGTTGAGCGATCAATTGATTGAATCAATAACATTTGATTTATATAGACAATTCCACCACAACAATTCCACATTCCGAAAAAAAAAACTCCTGGCCCTAAGCATAGGCTATGTATTGTATTTACAGTAGCAAACTTTAAATGCATTCTGAATAACTTTCAATATCTCTCCAGACTATGAAGATGGTGCTCTTCCATCGTACAGTGTTTATAACATAGCCTGAAAAAAAGCTGGGTTTGAACAGAGAAAAACTCAACATCTGCCCAGCCTTTCATTTTTAATCGTTTATTCTTTTTTTCAGACTATGCAGAGTTTGTTTTCCTGGGGCTCTTCTTGGCAGAGATGTTCTTAAAGATGTACGGCCTGGGATTCCGCCTCTATTTCCACTCCTCATTCAACTGCTTCGACTGCGGAGTGAGTTCATTGGTCCTTTACGTTTACTCCCTGGTAGCTTATGGTGAACCTTGATTACCACAGCTAAGTGGAATCAAGATTTACAAATGTGGCAACAAAATATTTGCTTATTATTATACAGGTGGATCAAGAGGCATTACATTTCTAACAATATGGACAATTAAGTGCTATTGTTATGTGATACTGTCCTATATTGCAGACTAATGTGTGTTCTTAATGATAGAGGTTTGTCTAAACTGAACTTCTCTTACAGTGTTTGAGTGTTGCTTGGTGTCTCTTGTGCAGGTGATAGTTGGCAGCATCTTTGAGGTGGTGTGGGGCTTCTTCCGGCCTGGCATGTCCTTTGGCATCAGCGTCCTGAGGGCACTGAGACTCCTGAGGATCTTTAAGATCACCAAGTGAGTGGGACATCAACCAGAATGAGGGTTAGGGTCAACATTAGTGTTACTGCTGTAAGTACAATGTATTATCACACTAGGGTTAAGGTTACTGCTGTAAGTACAATGTATTATCACACTAGGGTTAAGGTTACTGCTGTAAGTACAATGTATTATCACACTAGGGTTAAGGTTACTGCTGTAAGTACAATGAATTATCACACTAGGGTTAAGGTTACTGCTGTAAGTACAATGTATTATCACACTAGGGTTAAGGTTACTGCTGTAAGTACAATGTATTATCACACTAGGGTTAAGGTTACTGCTGTAAGTACAATGTATTATCACACTAGGGTTAAGGTTACTGCTGTAAGTACAATGTATTATCACACTAGGGTTAAGGTTACTGCTGTAAGTACAATGTATTATCACACTAGGGTTAAGGTTACTGCTGTAAGTACAATGTATTATCACACTAGGGTTAAGGTTACTGCTGTAAGTACAATGTATTATCACACTAGGGTTAAGGTTACTGCTGTAAGTACAATGTATTATCACACTAGGGTTAAGGTTACTGCTGTAAGTACAATGTATTATCACACTAGGGTTAAGGTTACTGCTGTAAGTACAATGTATTATCACACTAGGGTTAAGGTTACTGCTGTAAGTACAATGTATTTTCACACTAGGGTTAAGGTTACTGCTGTAAGTACAATGAATTATCACACTAGGGTTAAGGTTGGGATTAATGTTAGGTTTAGGGTCAGCATTGGTGTTACTGCTGTAAGTACAATGATTTACCACTCTAAAAGGCAGTCAAAATGGCAGAAGGAAGATATTGAGGTCCATCTATTTAGTGTGCCAACCTACTCTCCTTTTTCTTGACCAGGTACTGGGCATCACTGAGGAACCTGGTTGTTTCTCTCATGAGTTCCATGAAGTCCATCATTAGTCTGCTCTTTCTCCTCTTCCTCTTCATTGTTGTCTTCGCCCTGCTGGGCATGCAGCTCTTTGGGGGCAGGTGAGCAGAACCATAGGGTTTGGGTTAATTTATTAGATACAGTGTCACTGATATCAGGATAATTATTCAGTAGTTCTCCAATATCAGGATATTAACAATGTCTTCTATAGACAGGTCTCAGGTCCCATAAATGTATTTTCAGTTGTTCTGTTCATTGACTATTGATGTGGATTCGCCATGATCATATCACCAGATATTATTCCAAATATAAATTCAGGAGCAGCCTGAAGCTGTTCCATGTTTTGTTGTGCTGCATCGGAAATGGAATGATAAATCTGAAATGAAACGTCTGGCTGAAAATATCAACTTCCACCTCCTCCTCTTCCTACCTCTTCCTCCTCCTCTTCCTACCTCTTCCTCCTCCTCTTCTTCCCCGGTCCATCTGCCTATCCTTTCTCTTTCTCCCTCTAGGTTCATCTTTGAAGATTACACTCCTACCAACTTTGACACGTTTCCAGCTGCCATCATGACAGTGTTCCAGGTTTGGCTTCTTCACTCCAGACTCTCCCTCTCACTCTGGCTTCCCCATGATGACACACAGAACCCAGGGATATCTCCCACATCCCCCCAGGGCCAAGATTAAACAACTCTGTTCACCGCTTGCCTCCCCTTCATTTACTGGCATCCCACACATACACACACGTATACGCATGAATGTCAGAGCAGTGAAGTATGGAAGAATGTTTGATCAAAACCATAAACTAGGTTTTTACGAGATAAATCAATGAATAGTTGGCCTGACATTTTTAACTCTGCAGAGAGAAAGAACCCTGTTACCAATATGATTCAATTATGTCCCAACAATGACTAAACAATTCCGACAAGGTTCCTGCCATTTTGAGTCTTCTTATGTATTGGTGTGTGGTATTTGTGTGTCTGCATTTTCAATGATATACTTTGCGTTTTTGTATTATTTTCATTCAAATTTAATTGGGCTGCTCATTATTGATCCTGTAAATGTGACTCTAGATCCTGACTGGTGAGGACTGGAATGAGGTGATGTACAATGGGATCCGCTCACAAGGAGGAGTGCAGTACGGAATGTGGTCCTCCATATACTTCATAGTGCTCACCCTGTTTGGGAACTGTATCCTTCTTCAACTTCCTACGAACCACCGTCTACTGATTCTGCTCACATTGTAGATAGGTTTCTATATACACTACCATTCAAAAGTTTGGGGTCACTTAAGAAACGTCCTTGTTTTTGAAAGAAACACACAATTTCTGTCCATTAAAATAACAAATATCAATATCAAATTGATCAGAAATACGATGCAGACATTGTTAATGTTGTAAATGACTATTGTAGCTGGAAACGGAAGATTTTCTAATGGAATATCTACATAGGCGTACAGAGGCCCATTATCAGCAACCATCACTCCTGTGTTCCAATGGCATGTTGTGTTAGCTAATCAAAGTTTATCATTTTAAAAGGCTAATTGATCATTAGAAAACCCTTTTGCAATTATGTTAGCACAGCTGAAAACTGTTGTTCTAATTAAAGAAGCAATAAAACTGGCCTTCTTTAGACTGGTTGAGTATCTGGAGCATCAGCATTTGTGGGTTCGATTACAGGCTCAAAATGGCCAGAAACAAAGACCTTTCTTCTGAAACTCGTCAGTCTGTTCTTGTTCTGAGAAATGAAGGCTTTTCCATGCGAGAAATTGCCAAGAAACTGAAGATCTCGTACAACGCTGTGTACTACTCCCTTCACAGAACAGAGCAAACTGTTCAAAAAATGTGCTTTTCTTTAAAAAACAAGGACACTTCTAAGTGGCCCCAAACTTTTGAACGGTAGTGTATTTCTTTCTCCTTATGTGAAAGTTGTAGCAGGCCTAAAGTAGGGGTCATGGGTTTTGATGTTGTGTGGAACTGTTGGACAGAAGTTCATGTATTTCAGTTTCTTCCACCCCTGTAAGCATTCTTGACCATACTGTGACCAGATACACTGCTCAACGTCTTCTTGGCCATCGCTGTGGATAACCTTGCCAACGCACAGGAACTCACCAAGGTGTGTAGTACTATTTTAAGAGTTTCTACAGAATTGGTTATCTTGAAATTAAAATAAGTGCTTTCAAATAAATGTTTAAGGGTCATGATCTATGGTCATAGCCAATGTTCCCTCTAAACTGCGTACGTGTGCAGGACACGCAGCTCCCCCGGGACTGCAGAGCAGAAGAAATATCAGCCCGCGCAGAGAAGCATGAGATTTTCCTATTCGTTTTCCCTGTTAATTAACACTATCAACATTTCCCTTTACTGTGGGAATTGTGATCAAATCAACGCAATATTAGCCACGTTCAATGCAACATACCGAGAACAAAAATGAACTATGCAAGAGATTTTGTTCTAGGCAGAATGCATTAGAGTAGGATTCTGTTGCATTGACACGCATGACTCAGCCCATACTCTACACAGACCAGTGTGCCAAAACCAATCAGAGCTGCAGTAGGCTATATGCAAATAGACAATTGCCATATATGGATCTGTGCCATTCACTTTGAACTGGACTGTGTTTACAGCATGAGCTGTCATGAGTAGATGCGCTCAGTGGTGTAATGTACTGAAGTAAAAATACTTGAAAGTACTACTTAAGTAATTTTATTGGGGTATCTGTACTTTACTTTACTATTTATATTTTTGACAACTTTTACTTCACTGCATTCCTTAAGAAAATGATGTACTTTTTACTCCATACATTTTCCCAGTTCTTGTTACATTTTGAATGCTTAGCAGGACAGGAAAATTATCCAATTCACACACTCAAGAGAACATCCCTGGTCATCCCTACTGCCTATTATCTGGCGGACTCACTAAACACAAATGTTTCATTTGTAAATTATGTCTGAGTGTTGGAGTGTGCCCCCAAAAATGTGCTGCCTGGTTCGCTAAATGTAACTAATTTTAAATGATTCATGCTTGTACTTTTACTTTTGATAGTTAATTATATTTTAGCAGTTATAAACTGAGAAAGAACTCAGAAAGAAACGTCCTCTCAATATCAACTGTGTTTATTTTCAGCAAACTTAACATGTGTAAATATTTGTATAAACATAACAAGTTTCAACAACTGAGACATAAACTGAACAAGTTCCACGACATATGACTAACAGAAATGGAATAATGTGTCCCTGAACAAAGGGGGGTCAAAATCAAAAGTAAGAGTCAGTATCTGGTGTGGCCACCAGATGCATTAAGTACTGCAGTTCTTGCTGTGAGATGTTACCCCACTCTCCCACCAAGGCACCTGCAAGTTCCCGGACATTTCTGGGGGGAATGGCCCTAGCCCTCACCCTCTGATCCAACAGGTCCCAGACATGCTCAATGGGATTGAGAACCGGCTCTTCGCTGGCCATGGCAGAACACTGACATTCCTGTTTTGCAGGAAATCATGCACAGAACGAGTAGTATGGCTGTTGGCATTGTCATGCTGGAGGGTCATGTCAGGATGAGCCTGCAGGAAGGGTACCACATGAGGGAGGAGGATGTCTTCCCTGTAACGCACAGCGATGAGATTGCCTTCAATGACAACAAGCTCAGTCCAATGATGCTGTGACACACCTCCCCAGACCATAACGGACCCTCCACCTCCAAATCGATCCCGCTCCAGAGTATAGGCCTCGGTGTACCTCTCATTCCTTTGACGATAAACACAAATCCGACCATCACCCCTGGTGAGACAAAACCGTGACTCGTCAGTGAAGAGCACTTTTTGCCAGTCCTGTCTAGTCCAGCGACGGTGGGTTTGTGCCCACAGGCAACGTTGCCTTACAACAGGCCTACAAGCCCTCAGTCCAGCCTCAGTCTGAGCACTGATGGAGGGATTGTGCGTTCCTGGTGTAACTCGGGCAGTTGTTGTTGCCATCCTGTCTCACAGGTGTGATGTTCGGATATACCGATCCTGTGCAGGTCTTGTTACACAGTACTTTCATTGCAATTTATTGCCCTGGTTACATCTGCAGTCCTCATGCCTCCTTTCAGCATGCCTAAGGAATGTTCACGCAGATGAGCAGGGACCCTGGGCATCTTTTCTTCTGTGTTTTTCAGAGTCAGTAGAAAGGCCTCTTTAGTGTCTTAAGTTTTCATAACTGTGACCTAAATTGCCTAAATTGTCTGTAAGCTGTTAGTGTCTTAACGACCATTTCACAGGTGCATGTTCATTAATTGTTTATGGTTCATTGAACAAGCATGGGAAACCCTTTACAATGAAGATCTGTGAAGTTATTAGGATTTTTACAAATTATCTTTGAAAGACAGGGTCCTGAAAAAGGGACGTTTCTTTTTTTGCTGAGTTCATTTACTTTTGATACTTAAGTATATTTAAAACCAAATACTTTTAGACTTTCACTCAAGTAGTATTTTATTGGGTGACTTTTACTTGAATGATTTTCTATTAAGGTACTTTTACTCAAGTATGACAATTGGGTACTTTTCCGACCACTGGATGCGCTTGTTTTGAGATCAAAGTTAGAACTGCATGTAGCCACATGTGCACATTTAGTTCATATCCTTCGGTAGTTTGTGAGTTATTAGCCCAGTTATAGATCATTTGTAGTCAGCAAGGGAGAAGTGATTGCTTCCTACAAGAGCACAGAAAGTGAGCATTTCTAGACATCTTTGAAAAGCGAGTCAGATAAAATCTTTTTTTTGTCTTAAAGGGGCAATGTTGTATTTTGAGACAGGCTTGAATAAGCTAAGTAGCCAATAGGCAGAGGGTAGCATCATTTGTCTGATTCTCTGTGATAATGGTATGGGAATAATAATGCATTTTATTTTAGAAAGTGGTTTCTTGCAACAAACAGCACAACAACATATTCAGTCACCTCCTTGTCTTAATGACAAGTGGATAAATTCCAAAAGTCTCATGGAATTTAAGCCTACATTGAACACCACACATCGGCTGCTACTGTAGGCTGAATGATAGAACAACAATTTCCATGCTAAAATGTTATGAGATCCATTTTATACATTGTTTTTGATGGTAGGCTACTGGTAGGCCTACATTATGATCAAATAGCCACAGTAGCCTACTTGACCACTGTCTGAAATTAACTTAAAGCTGTTAGAGCCTCAGTGTTCACAGTCAACGCACGCTGGAAGTTGCACAGAATTTACACAACGTTCAAGTTTGAGCTCAGCAGACCTGAAATTTACTCAGTGCCCCAAAAAATGTTAGCTGCCCTATATCCTAAACTATTTGTGGGACTTAAATTACTTTTTGTGTTTATTTTACCTTTGTTAGGACGAAGAGGAGGAAGAGGAGTTTTTCAATGCAAGATACGCCAGAGGCACAGATGGCCCGATGTCTGAGTAAGTGCTCTGTTTATGCTTTTATTACAATGGCAGTTGGTCAGGCACCTACTTTGGCCTAGTCTTGGTGAAGATTAGGAGGAGATTTGAAACTGAGGGGTGATCATCATGCGAACTCAATATCTATCGAGTACACAGCCATAACACTCACAGGAAAACGCTGGTCTACTATTCTCTTTGAGAATCTGGTGTAGGCGTAGGCAGAATGTTGATTTTCTTTGCATACAGCTGCATGATCAATCTTCAGGGTTAGAGAGGCATGTTCTGTGGGCTGTGTGTGGAAAATGAATGTGTACTTGCTTGTTACATAGCATGTGTAATGGAAATTGCATTAGGGAAATTAGGGATGAGGCACACGTCCAGGTTAAGACAAGCATCTTCGCTTTGAGTCGGATGTTGCTCCGGGGACTTGCTAATGAAAATGCTAAAATGCTATTGTAAGATAATGCATGATTATAATTAGGATATACTTTTTTGTTTATTTGAGCATGTCAGTCAAATGGTAAATGAAGAAAGATAACAGGCCAGTCATACAAGCATGTTTTTATTTATTTAGGATTTGTTTATTTGGGAATATCAGTAAACAGATAAATTAAACCAAATGACAGGGCAATTATAGAGTATAAGCATAGTATAATGCTTAGTGTATAAGCACCACCAACCATTCTGCTCCCTCTGTAACAGGTACAGGTAGGGGGGAAAAGGATGCATGGATTGTACTGTCCTCTGATCTTCTCCAGGCACGTTACACTGACTGTGTCATTTGTCTGTTACAACATCTTTGAGTGTCAGTCCTCTGTGTTACAGAGCTATCAAGATGCCACTGCTTTTGATACGTATACTGTACTATGGTGTAATGTTCTGTCATGCTGCTTCCATCATGTTGTCTTGTTATTCTATGCCTGTAATGTGGCACTAACCAAAATAAGTAGAACAAAATATAAGTAACAATTCTAGTACTGCCCTTGTAGGGTCAAGTTGAAACAATTTGTAATAACACTTGAATATCCACTGTTATTTGATAGGATTTATCAACGTCCACTGTCACTACTGGATCCATTTATAGATCCATTTATTAAGCTGTCAAAGCCAAATCCCCATGCCAAATATACTAAATATTATAATAATACAAATAAAATAAGATAGAACCAAATATACTAGACCGGCATTACTGGCATGACCCTTGACCTGGTTTTGGACTGTGTCACAAGGATTGTTCTATTCTGTCTCTGTTCCAAAAACACTAATGTCTTGTTTTCAACCAATCACTCATTGAATACATGGATTACAAAAGAGTCTGAATACCGTAAGTAAAGTTGTATGTCTGTCTGTACCCCTGTCACACCTAATTCAATTTCCTTTATCTTAGTAGAAGAAGTTGATTTCTATATATCACAGTATTTCCCTATTTTAATCCTGCACTATTCCTTTTTGTTTTTGTGGCTTTTTGATTTTGTGTGCTTTCTTCCCAGGTATTTTCATCATTTGAATTTCAATCGAATTTCTGGATGTTTGCTTTATTTAGATGATAATTCAAAAATTGTATTGAATTCATCTTAAGCCATAAAACATACAATATCTTTGATTCAAAATGTTCATAGCAAATTGCTCTGTCGTGCAATTTTCATACTTCATTATTGACATATTTACATACATAGATACTATGTTATATAATATGTAATATGTCTATACTCTATTTAGTGTGAGGTGTAACTTATCATTGATAAGTGTACATGTGACGTGGGCAAGATGCTGCCCTCTAGTGACGAGCTTTGTATTGTGTTCTGTAGGAGGAGGAGGCGGCCCTACCTCCGCAGGAAGAAGGCCATCCACAGGGGCCGTATGGCCGTCCCTGAGGAGGAGGAGGAGAGCACTGCTGGGGGCGGAGCCGACCAACCCCCCAATGGCACCAATGCCTTCTCCAACCGCCGTGACCGACGGAGGAGGGGGGGAGGAGGAGGAAGAGGAGGAAGGTCCGTGTGGGAGCAGAGGGCCAACCAGCTACGCAAGCGGCGCCAGATGGAGAGCCAGGAGGTCCTATTCGGAGGCAGCCCCACCGAGGACACCACTGACACCCCTACCACCGCCTACCGCGCTCCCACCCTCTCCCCAGACGCCAGCCCCGGTCACCTGCCCGAGTCGCCCATGTCCGGGATCATACCCATGCCTGAACCCCCGATGTCCATCGCCATCCCGCTACCGGAACCCCCAGACTCGGAACCTGTGCCTCTGTTTACGTTAGCTGAGGAGAGAGCGGTGAACCATCGCCCCACCGGTGGGGAAAGGAGGCACAGGGTGGCCCGGAAATCCAGACCTGGCCCTGGGGGGGCGGAGGAGGGAGGGACGGCGCGGCATAGGAGGCACCGTCACCGTGAAGCCCGGGCTGAGGCCAAGAGCAGAGAGTCCCCACATGAGGAGGTCAGTGAATCAGGCAGCCGCGAGAGGAAGATATTGGAAGAGAGGGAGGAGAAGGAGGAGAAAGACGAGAAGGAGGTCAAAGGAGAGTTCGCTGAGGTGGAGGGAGGAGTGTCAGGCAAGGATGAAGGAGGAGCCCTTATTATCAACTTAGAGAGTGAAGAAGAGCATCTGAGGTAAGACAGTGGTTCTAGGTTGCATTATTTTATGATAAGGGTGATTCTTGAGATTAGACTTAAGTGTCTAAACACATGTACACATTTTCTTCCATACACCTCCTCTGCAGGGTGTGTATTGCAGACATCCCTGAGCCTCCCCTATGTGATAACTTCCCTGAGTACCTACCCCCACCCCTGCTGGAACCTCCACCCCAGATGGAGGAGGGTGAGGTGGGGGAGACTGGGCAGTGTGAGCCCTTGTCCCAGGACCCTCCAGTGGAGCCAGCCCCAGAGCAGTTCGCAGACCCCTCAGAGCTCCAGGCAGCAGCAGGGGTCAGTGACTCAGAGAACAACCAAGCCTCCCTGAACCTTGAGGAGGGTAAGGAGTCTGAGCAAGGCCCAGACAGCCAGACCAGTGTGATCATAGAGATGTCTGGAGCACAGCCACTGCTGGAGGTCACCCCCATAACAGGTATGGTGCTCAACATTTTACAGTAGTTATTTGAAAGCAATGCAAGGGCCGTTGACTGTTCTGTATGGTTTCCTGCTGGAACAAGGATGGTTACGATAACGATGGAACTTATTTTGTCATCCTCGGGAGGAGCCAGCTCAAATAACATGTTTTATCTTCAATTTACTTTTAGCTTTACACAGCAGCAAGGAGGTGGAGATGTACCATCATGAGAGGAAGGAGAAGGAGGAGGAGGAGTCGCAGGTGGAGAAGGAGGAGGAGGAGGAGGCTAGCCCGCCCAAACCTGTACCTCCTGGCAGTATGTTCCTCTTCAAGGCCTCCAACCCGTAAGATTCTCCTTCCTGCCCATGTCTTGGCATGCATTCACGTGCAGTTCAGAGTCAGAACCCAGTTAGAAAAGGCTACTATATTTATGCATCAGTCAGTGTGCTTTTACTGCACAAATACACATTCATATACTCTCTCACACATTGTAGCTTTACAGCTCTCAATCAGTAATCTTTTTTTTGTGACCACATTTGCAGATACAATATAGTAGTCATTATATTTATCATCATTGTCATCATGAGCGATCACTTGTGTTTCTTATACTGTTGACCATCTCTCCGCTTTATTGATCTGTAGGATCAGGAGGATCTGTCACTATGTGGTGACCATGCGCTACTTTGAGATGACCATCTTGCTGGTGATCGTGGCTAGCAGCATCGCTCTGGCTGCTGAAGACCCTGTGTGCACCAACTCTGACAGAAACAGGGTGAGTTCAATTTGAATCTGGAATGTTGCTATCAGTGATGTGGATGTGTGTATCTTCTCACATAATTGTTGGATGTGTTGACTTTTCTAGGTTCTCCGTTACTTTGATTACGTCTTCACTGGAGTCTTCACGTTTGAAATGATTATAAAGGTGGGATACTCAAAGAGAAGTGATCAGTTCTGATCAACTAAAATTATCAAATTAAACTATGCACAGAAATAAAAATGTAACAATGTTTTCAGTGTAGTAACTTATGGTGTTATATGTACGTGTGTGTGTGTATCTATATTGTTGTGTGTGTGTGTGTGTGTGTGTGTCTATGTTGTTGTTGTGTGTGGGCTTGTGTGTGTGTGTCTATGTTGTTGTTGTGTGTGGGCTTGTGTGTGTGTGTGTGTGTGTGTGTGTGTGTGTGTGTGTATGTTGTTGTTGTGTGTGGGCTTGTGTGTATGTGTGGGGTGTCCTCCAGATGACTGACCTGGGACTGCTTCTTCATGATGGCTCCTACTTCCGTGACCTGTGGAACATTCTGGACTTCATCGTGGTGGTGGGAGCTCTAATCGCCTTCGCTCTGACGTGAGTAGGGTTGCAAAGTTACCGGTAATTTACCAAAGTTAGCGGAGTCTTCTGTAATTTTGGTAATTAACAGGTAATCTATGGTAATTTTGGTCTTTTATACTTTAACTTTTGAAGTTTTTTAAAATTATATCTGTGTCCATATTGTCCTAGTGGATAGACCATACGGTTCAAGATAGCCTAATTAATGAAAAAAGCATCTCTGCAACTCTTCCAATTTACTTTTTTCTGCCACTAGTTTTCCGCCAAAACATTTACAACAAATACATATAGACATAGTAAAATAAATAATGAAAGTGTGTAATATGTGAAGTATATTTATTTCTGAAAACCTCATATTAAACACCAATGGAATTCACTAAGTTTATGGTTTATATTTAGGATAATGTTTTACAGTTTTGTAATTCATTTGTTTTGCTATCTTAACTGTATTTAATTATTTTATATACAGTACCAGTCAAAGTTTGGACACCTACTCTTTCAAGGGTTTTTCTTTATTGTTACTATTTTCTACATTATAGAATAATAGTGAAGACATCAAAACTATGAAATAACACATATAAATGCATGATGAATTAACCAAAAAAGTGTTAAAAATATTTTAGATTTTAGAATCTTCAAAGTAGCCACCCTTTGCCTTGATGACAGCTTTGCACACTCTTGGCATTCTCTCAACCAGCTTCATGAGGAATTATTTTCCAAAAGTCTTGAAGGATTTCCCACATATGCTGAGCACTTGTTGGCTGCTTTTCCTTCACTCTGCGGTCCAACTCATCCCAAAGTATCTCAATTGGGTTGGGGTGGGGTGATTGTGGAGGCCAGATCGACTGATGCAGCACTCCATCACTCTCCTTCTTGTTCAAATAGCCCTTGCCCAACCTGGAGGTCTGTTGGGTCATTGTCCTGGTGAAAAACAAATGATAGTCCCACTAAGCGCAAACCAGATGGTGTGGCCTATCGCTGCAGAATGCTGTTGTAGCCATGCTGGTTAAGAGTGCCTTGAATTCTAAATAAATCACTGACAGTGTCACCAGCAAAGCACCCCCACACCATCACACCTCCTCCTCAATGCTTCACGGTGGGAACCACACATGCGGTGATCATCCGTTCACGTACTCTGTGTCTCACACAGATACAGTGGATGGAACCAAAAATCTCAAATTTGGACTCATCAGACCAAAGGATATATTTCCACCGGTCTAATGTCCATTTCTCGTGTTTCTTGGCCCAAGCAAGTCTCTTCTTCTGATTGGTATACTTTAGTAGTGGTTTCTTGCCAGCAATTCGACCATGAAGGCCCGATTCACAAAGTCTCCTCTGAACAGTTGATGTTAAGATGTGTCTGTTACTTGAATCATCAAATTAAATCACATTTATTTATATAGCCCTTCTTACATCAGCTGATATATCAAAGTGCTGTACAGAAACCCAGCCTAAAACCCCAAACAGCAAGCAATGCAGGTGTAGAAGCACGGTGGCTAGGAAAAACTCCCTAGAAAGGCCAAAACCTAGGAAGAAACCTAGAGAGGAACCGGGCTATGAGGGGTGGCCAGTCCTCTTCTGGCTGTGCAGGGCGGAGATTATAACAGAACATGGCCAAGATGTTCAAATGTTCATAAATGACTAGCATGGTCAAATAATAATAATCACAGTAGTTGTCGAGGGTGCAACAAGTCAGCACCTCAGGAGTAAATGTCAGTTGGCTTTTCGTAGCCGATCATTGAGAGTATCTCTACCGCTCCTGCTATCTCTAGAGCGTTGAAAACAGCAGGTCTGGGACAGGTAGCAGGTCTGGTGAACAGGTCAGGGTTCCATAGCCGCAGGCAGAACAGTTGAAACTGGAGCAGCAGCATGGCCAGGGGGACTGGGGACAGCAAGCAGTCATCATGCCAGGTAGTCCTGAGGCATGGTCCTAGGGCTCAGGTCCTCCTCCGAGAGAAAGAAAGAAAGAGAGAAAGAGAGTAGTTGGAGAGAAGATACTTAAATTCACACAGTACACCGGATAAGACAGGAGAAATACTCCAGATATAACAGACTGACCCTAGCCCCCCGACACATAAACTACTGCAGCATAAATACTGGAGGCTGAGACAGGATGGATCAGGAGACACTGTGGCCCCATCCGATGATACCCCCGGACAGGGCCAAACAGGCAGGATATAACCCCACCCACTTTGCCAAAGCACAGCCCCCACACCACTAGAGGGATATCTTCAACCACCAACTTACCATTCTGAGACAAGGCCGAGTATAGCCCACAAAGATCTCCGCCACGGCACAACCCATGGGGTGAGCTAACCCAGACAGGAAGACCACGTCAGTGACTCAACCCACTCATAGGGACAGCATGGAAGAGCACCAGTAAGCCAGTGACTCAGCCCCTGTAATAGGGTTAGAGGCAGAGAATCCCAGTGGAGAGAGGAGAACCGGCCAGGCAGAGACAGCAAGGGCGGTTCGTTGCTCCAGAGCCTTTCCGTTCACATTCACACTCCTGGGCCAGACTACACTCAATCATATGACCTACTGAAGAGATGAGTCTTCAGTAAAGACTTAAAGATTGAGACCGAGTCTGCGTCTCTCACATGGGTAGGCAGACCATTCCATAAAAATGGAGCTCAATTGGAGAAAGCCCTGCCTCCAGCTGTTTGCTTACAAATTCTAGGGACAATTAGGAGGCCTGAGTCTTGTGACCGTAGCATACGTGTAGGTATGTACGGCAGGACTAAATCGGAAAGATAGGTAGGAGCAAGCCCATGTAATGCTTTGTAGGTTAGCAGTAAAACCTTGAAATCAGCCCTTGCCTTAACAGGAAGCCAGTGTAGGGAGGCTAGCACTGGAGTAATATGATCAATTGTTTTGGTTCTAGTCAGGATTCTAGCAGCTGTATTTAGCACTAACTAAAGTTTATATAGTGCTTTATCTGGGTAGCCGGAAAGTAGAGCATTGCAGTAGTCTAACCTAGAAGTAACAAAAGCATGGATAAATTTTTCTGCATCATTTTTTGGAAAGAAAGTTTCTGATTTTTGGATAAAAGCTGTCCTTAAAACAGTCTTGAAATGTTCTTCAAAAGAGAAATCAGGGTCCAGAGTAACGCCGAGGTCCTTCACAGTTTTATTTGAGACGACTGTACAATTGAGATTTATTGTCAGATTCAACAAAAGATCTCTTTGTTTCTTGGGACCTAGAACTAGCATCTGTGTTTTGTCCGAGTTTAAAAGTAGAAAGTTTGCAGCCATCCACTTCCTGATGTCTGAAACACAGGCTTCTAGCAAGGGAAATTTTGGGGCTTCACCATGTTTCATTGTAATGTACAGCTGTGTGTCATCCGCATAGCAGTGAAAGTTAACATTATGTTTTCGAATGACATCCCCAAGAGGTAAAATATATAGAGAAAATAATAGTGGTCCTAAAACGGAACCTTGAGGAACACCGAAATTTACAGTTGATTTGTCAGAGGACAGACCATTCACAGAGACAAACTAGTATCTTTCCGACAGATAAGATCTAAACCAGGCCAGAACTTTTCCGTGTAGACCAATTTGGGTTTCCAATCTCTCCAAAAGAATGTGGTGATCGATGGTATTAAAGCAGCACTAAGGTCTAGGAGCACGAGGACAGATGCAGAGCCTCGGTCTGACGCCATTAAAAGGTCATTTACCACCTTCACAAATGCAGTCTCAGTGCTATGATGGGGTCTAAAACCAGACTGAATAATTTCGTATACATTGTTTGTCTTCAGGAAGGCAGTGAGTGGAACTCTGTGAAGCATTTATTTGGACTGCAATCTGAGGTGCAGTTAACTCTAATGAATTTATAATCTGCAGCAGAGGTAACTCTGGGTCTTCCTTTCCTGTGGCGGTCCTCAGGAGAGCCAGCTCTTGAAGTTTTCCGGATTGACTGACCTTCATGTCTTAAAGTAATGATGGACTGTCTTTTCTCTTTGCTTATTTTAGCTGTTATTTTACCAAATGGGACTATCTTCTGTATACCACCACTACCTTGTCACAACACAACTGATTGGCAGTTAATTGAAATATATTCCAAGTGACTACCTCATGAAGGTGGTTGAAAGAATGCCAAGAACCAAGCTTTCATCAAGGCAAATATAACACATTTTGATTTGTTTAACACTTTTTTTGGTTACTACATGATTCCATATGTGTTATTTCATAGTTTTGATGTCTTCACTATTATTATACAATGTAGAAAATAGTAAAAATAAAGAAAAACCCTTGAATGAGTACGTGTGTCCAAATTTCTGACTGGTACTGTATATTACTGTAGGCCACACAGAGATAAATACAGATACCTGTGATAATTTGAAGTACCCAAAAGGCCACTGGATCTCATCTGATAAAATTCCACCCAAAATGAAAGTTAGCAAAATGTTGGTACTTTACTGGTAAACTTTTCCAGTATTATACCCTTCCTCTGCAACCCTAAACATGAGTCACACTCACAACGCTTCTGCTGCTGGATGAGTAATCACACTGACTCACTGTAGCAGAGTAGCAGAAATTATATTATATACTGACTGCACTGTAGCATATCTCAACATATATTATGCGTCTTCTAGTTGATGCCTCATGCAGTGATCGAAATATTGCATTTCCTATGTCTTTGTAATAACTATTTCCCTCTGACAAGGGGCGACAGGTAGCCTAGCGGTTAAATAGTGTTTAGCCTGTAACCGAAAGGTCACTGGTTTGAATCCCTGAGCCGACAATGTTAAAAATCTGTGGATGTACCCTTGAGCAAGGCACTTAACCCTAATTGCTCTGCATAAGAGCGTCTGCTAAATGACTCAAATGTAAGTGGACATGTTAATGAACTTTCAGTCTTTTGTAGGCTAACAGACTAATAACATCATCAAGTACAGTAGCTAGCGCACACAGGATTTAGTTCTGGGTTGCGAGGTTAATGAATGTGTTTTTCTCCCCTGCCTTGTATGTAGATATGACTGCGTGTTGATTTCTCTGTTGTGGATATAGCTGTGATCCTCTGAGCGGTGCTCGTTGTGGATCTCTCTTTATGTTTCTATTTCTCTGTTGTTCCTGTGGAATTTATCACTGTTGGGGCTTCCAGGAATGTGATTGGGTAAAGCACACACTTCTCATTCTCAGAAAATTCTCATTGAATTCTCATGCACTTCTCATCGAATTCTCATGCGCTTCCCATAGAATTCTCATGTACTTCTCATACAATTCCCTGTTGAACTTCTTATAGAATTCTCATACATATACTTCTTGTACACGATTCACCATGTCTTTTTTCGGATACTTCTCACTCAGCTACAAATATTTTAAACATTTTACTGAATTCAAATGAATTCAAAATTACAAAAAATAAATGAAGACCTTTGTTAATTTGTGTGAACACTTGTGTGTTTGTGAGATGTGTGTGTGTGTGTGTGTGCTCTCGCTCGTGCATGTGTGTGTGTGCTCTCGCTCGTGCATGTGTGTGTGTGTGTGTGTGTGTGTGTGTGCGTGCATCTATGTGTGTTTGTGTTTCTTCCCTGTGAGTCCACAGTACAGTAAAACACATGTCTGCATCAACAGGAACAACAAAGGCAGAGACATCAAAACCATCAAGTCCCTCAGGGTTCTGAGAGTCCTACGACCTCTGAAGACCATCAAGAGACTCCCCAAACTCAAGGTACCATACTGTACTGTGTTTATGTTCATATACCAACATGGTTGGGGAATTTCAGTTTACTTCCTGAATTGACTGAATTGAAATGGAATTGACCCCAACCTTGTCTACCAATGCCAATGCTTTGTTGACCTTGACTCCCCTTACAGGAAAAACACATGATTTCACATGTGGAAAATCACATGATTTCACATGTGTAGTTTCATGTTATCACATGTTGCTTTACATGTTGTCACATGTTATCACATTAACTTTGTGTTAAGATCACGTGATATCCAAGGGGTTTTTCCATAAAGGTCCTTCATTAAAATGAATGAAATCTTTCAAATCTTTCAGGGAATTTCCAGTGAATGTGGGTTTTTACCTTCTATCCGTGGAACCATGTATCCTCTCCTCCTCTCCTCCTATACAGGCGGTGTTTGACTGTGTGGTGACATCTTTGAAGAACGTCTTCAACATCCTCATCGTCTACCAGCTCTTCATGTTTATCTTCGCTGTCATCGCCGTTCAGCTCTTCAAGGGAAAGTTCTTTTACTGCACTGACAGCTCCATGGACACAGAGAAGGAGTGCCAGTGAGTCCAACACACAGATGTACAGTACGCCAGTGGAGGCTGCTGAGGGGAGTACGGCTCATTATAATGGATGGAATGGACTGAATGGAATGGTATCAAACACATAAATAACATGTTTTTGATACCATTCCATTTACTCCATTCCAGCCATTATTATGAGCCGTTCTCCTCTCAGCAGTCTCCACTTACAGTACAAACACTGGAACAAACAAAGACAACAAATCCTTTACTTATTCACAATCGTCCACACAACACCCATTTCAAATTGGTGAGTGATCAGAGGAATCCTTACCTCCTCTGTCTCTGTCCTTTAACCTCTGTTCTGTTCTTCACAGAGGTTACTACATTGACTACGCTCGAGACAAGAAGGAAGTGAAGAAGAGGGAGTGGAAGAGGCATGAGTTCCACTATGACAACGTGTGCTGGGCTCTGCTCACTCTCTTCACTGTTTCAACTGGAGAGGGCTGGCCGCAGTAAGTCCCTGATGTTCCCAGCACTATGCTCTAACACAACATGAATGCAACTGATATGGGATTCAGAGAGAATGTTGACATTTGCCTGTTACTATTCTCTCTCTCTCTCTCTTCTCTCTCTCTCTCTCTCTGTCTCCTCTCTCTCTCTCTGTCTCCTCTCTCTCTGTCTCTCCTTCTCTCTCTCTCCCTCCCTATCTCTCTCTACTTTTTTTTCTCTCCCTCCTTACCTCCAGGGTTCTGCAGCATTCTGTGGACGTGACAGAGGAGGACATGGGTCCTAGTCGGGGCAACAGGATGGAGATGTCCATCTTTTACGTTGTCTACTTTGTGGTCTTCCCTTTCTTCTTTGTCAACATCTTCGTCGCTCTCATCATCATTACCTTCCAGGAACAGGGTGATAAGATGATGGAGGAGTGTAGCTTGGAGAAGAACGAGGTACAGGACAGAAAAGCAGCACACAAATGCACTCCCATTCTACTATAGCTTAAACATACTGCTGGACCCCATCACCCCAGAATTTGACTTAGTGAATAGGTGCTGCCAGAAATAGACCACAGGAGGTTGGTGGCACCTTACTGCTGGACCCCAGGAAGAGTAGCTACTGCCTTGGCAACAGCTAATGGGGATCCATAATAAATACAAATACTCAACTTGTACATACATTCTTACAAACACAAAAATAAACACAGGATTTCATGAAATTGATTCACTAAACAGTGGTTCCCAAACATTTTATAGTCCTGTTCCCTTTCAAACATTAGCTAGCACCAGGGTAAGCGCACTCTCAAATGTTATTTTTTTGCCATCATTGTAAGCCTCCCCCCCACACACACTATACGATACATTTATTAAACATAAGAATGAGTGTGAGTTGTCACAATCCGGCTCATGGGAAGTGACAAAGAGCTTTTATAGGACCAGGGCACTTATAATAATATAATAATCAATCATTTTGCTCTTTATTTAGCCATCTTACATGTAAAACCTTATTTGTTCATCAAAAATTGTGAATAACTCACCACAGGTTAATGAGAAGGGTGTGCTTGAAAGGATACACATAACTCTGCAATGTTGTATTGTATTGGAGAGAGTCTCAGTCTTCAATCATTTTCCAAACACAGTCTGTGCCTGTATTTAGTTTTCATGCTGGTCAGGGCCGAGAATCCACTCTCACATAGGTACGTGGTTGCAATGGTCATCAGTGTCTTAACAGCGTGATTGTCAAGGCAAGAAAATCTGAGCGCATCCCTATCCAGAACTCTGGCGGTGGCTTCTGATTAAATTCCATTTTCACAGAACCGCTTGTTGCAATTTCGACGAGGCTCTGTTGTTCAGATATCGGTAAGTGGACTGGAGGCAGGTCATGAAAGGGATAACGAATCCAGTTGTTTGTGTCGTCCGTTTCAGGAAAGTACCTGCGTAATTGCGCACCCAGCTCACTCAGGTGCTTCGCTATATCACATTTGACATTGTCCGTAAGTGTAACGATGTACGCTGAGAGTCGGGAAGCAAGTTCAGGGAGTGAATACATTTAATGAATAAATGAAACAAACATGTAACACAAACAGCACACCAACTTGGAACAGGAACAGAAACAGTGATGACTGGGGAAGAAACCAAAGGGAGTGATATATAAAAGGGCATGTAATCAAGGAGGTGATGGAGTCCAGGTGAGTGTCATTATGCGCGTAGCGCTGGTCACAGGTGTGCTCCATAACGAGCAGCCTGATGACCTAGAGGCCGGAGAGGGAGCACACGTGACAGTAAGCTTGAGTTCATTTTTACACAACACATTATACAATGATGGAAAGACCTGTGTGTTGCCCTTGTTAATGCAGACAGAAAAGAGCTCCAACTTCTTAATCATAGCCTCAATTTTGTCCCGAACATTGAATATAGTTGCTGAGCGTCCCTGCAGATTCAGATCATTCAGGCAAGAAAAAACATCACCCAGTTGTGTGAGAAACTCGTCATCATGCAAGCAGTCAGACAAGTGAAAATTATGGTCAGTAAAGAAAACTTTAAGCTCGTCTCTCAATTTTAAAAAACGCGTCAATATTTTGCCATTTGATAACCAGCTCACTTTTGTAAAAGCATTACATGGTCGCTGCCCATATCATTGCATAATGCAGAAAATACACGACAGTTCAAGGGTCTTGCTTTAACAAAGTTCACCATTTTCACTGTAGTCTCCAAAATGTCTTTCAAGCTGTCAGTCATTCCCTTGGCAGCAAGAGCCTCTCAGTGGACCCAAGTGGCGTCGGGAGCAACTGCTTGCACACGTGTTACCACTCCACTATGTCTCCCTGTCATGGCTTTTGCGCCATCAGTACAGATACCAACACAAAGTCCATTTGATATCACAAAGATGTCCTGTACTTTAAAAATATCCTCTCATGTTGTCCTGGTTTCCAGTGGTTTCCAGAAGAGGTTGCTTCCTTAATAGACCCCCTCCATAAACGTAACAGAGATATACCAGGAGCTGTGCCAGGCCCGCCACGTCTGTTGACTCATCCAGCTGTAACGCATAGAATTCACTGGCTTGTATGGGAAGCAGTAATTGTTTCAAAACATCTCCTGCCATGTCACTGATGTGTCGTGAAACAGTGTTGTTGTCTTACTACTCGAAAGTTGTCTTTATTCTCGCTCAAAAAACTCCTGTGGCTTATTTTTCAAATTGCCATGTTTCGTTTCTAATTGTCTGCTTAAGAGTGAAGGTTTCCCACAAGAGAGTAACGGTTAATGTGATTGGATGTTAATTATTTGACAAGGCTACCTGTATTTGACATTGTGTTGTTATTTCGCTGAACACTAGATGGTTTAATTTTATTCTTGGCAGTGAAACGAGGCTACTCATGCGAGAGATAAAAACTCATCCAAATGTATAGCCCTGTTGGAAAATATAAATATACTGTTTGAAAATGTGAAGAAAAAAATGTAAGTTATTATTATTATAAAAAAAAAAATGTGAATCACATTTTTATTTGGCTTACCCCTGACGGCATTGCGTACCCCTGGGGGTAGGCATACCCCAGTTTGGGAATACCTGACCTACAATAACCATCTTGTTACCTTGATCAGATATACACATTTGATTGATCACAATAATCTCACAGTTTCATTCCTGATTTCTTCCTCTTCTTTTTATTCTCTCTCCGTCAGAGGGCATGCATTGACTTTACCATCAGTGCCAAGCCCCTGACGCGCTACATGCCCCAGAACAGACAGACCTTCCAGTACCGACTGTGGCACTTTGTGGCGTCACCATCGTTTGAGTACACAGTGATGGTCATGATCGCTCTCAACACTGTGGTGCTCATGATGAAGGTATGGAGCCTATGTCTTTGTAACACAGTTTATAACCATGACATATGTGCAGGCCTTTGTTAGAATTTAGTTACACTCTCAAAGTCTCAAATCCATAGGAGCAAGCCCAGTGGAACCCTCTTTGTCTGATAACAGTTGAATATGACACATCTCTGTCTCTTTGTATTAAACATGTAACCCACTTCTTTGCCATCACTGTTGGATACATTCCGGTCTCACTCTGAATGTGTCCTGTCTGTCCGCAGTACTACTCAGCTCCAGCAGCGTATGACACGGTACTGAAGCACCTGAACACAGCCTTCACCGTTCTCTTCTCCCTGGAGTGTATCCTCAAGATCATGGCCTTTGGTTTTGTGGTGAGCAAGACAACAGGACTAAACTGTCCAACTGGGAAAATGAATGTTATGGTGGACATGGTAGCATGTTATGGTAGAATCATTTCCATTCAAGAAAGGAGGCTTGCTTTTGTATAATGTTGCTCATTTGCCCCCTGGCAGAACTATTTTCGAGACACTTGGAACATTTTTGACTTCATCACTGTGCTCGGCAGCATCACTGAGATCATTGTGGATTTACAGGTAATGTTTCACTTTAGCTCTTAAACCTTTACTTCATAACCACTGTGATTCATGAGCTGGTAATGCTGTAAAACTTTTTCTCTCAGTAAAAATAGGCTATGAATGTTGTAAACTTACTTGTTCAATTACTCGCCATCAATCAAATCGATCTCTATATATCCCTATCTGCCTATGGGTATGTTCTGTCTTCTCTGTCCCCGAACACTTCTCTGTTCCGTATATGCCTTGCCGTCATACATCAGTTTTATGTTTACTGTATTTATATAGAATATTCTGTATGTTGACTTTGTGTAAATTTCTCTGTCTGTATAGTATCTGTACGTTTGTCTATAGCAGTGGAGGCTGCTGAGGGGAGGACGGCTCATAATAATGGTTGGAACGGCGCAAATGGAAACCATATGTTTTATGTATTTGATACCATTTCACCTATTCCGTTCCAGCCATTACCAAGAGCCCGTCCTCCCCAGTTAAGGTGCCTCCAACCTCCCGTGGTCTATTGCTGACAGTACCTATTCACTAAGACAAATTTTGGGTATGTATAAATATACTTGGTGAATAAAAGTGATTCTGACTTCTATATTTCCTGTGGTCTGTCTACCTCAGTCAATAAACACATTCAATATGAGTTTCCTGAAGCTGTTCCGGGCTGCCAGACTGATCAAACTGTTGAGGCAGGGCTACACCATACGAATCCTGCTCTGGACCTTTGTACAATCCTTCAAGGTCAGCCATGTTCTCCCCTGCTTTTACCATCTGTCATGTCCACTTAAGAAATATCTGACTTTGTTAATAGAACCAGTAGTCTGTCTTTATTTTGTATGTCCTTAGTTCCAGCTGGCCATTGCACACACAGATGGGACTCGGCTGCTGGTGTGTGTTCTTGGGAAAACCAAATCATTCTTCTCTATTTGTATCTCTTTTTTGCTCTAGGCTCTTCCTTATGTTTGTCTGCTCATCGCCATGCTGTTCTTCATCTATGCCATCATTGGGATGCAGGTAAGACCTCCGAAGCTTATATGCTTTACAATGGTAACTTCAGCCACAAAAAGGATGCTGTACTGCGGCTTCATGTGTTTCTCACTTGATCCACACAAGGTGTTTGGAAACATCAAACTGAACGATGAAAACCATATCAACCAGCACAACAACTTCAAGACCTTCTCTGGTGCACTGATGCTTCTCTTCAGGTGGGTGCATTGAGAAGGAATCAGAAGCAGAGATATATTCAAAACTATAAGTAGATTATTTTGCTGACTGATGAATTCATATATTGGTTAGTGTTTAATAGACTAATTGGTTGATAAATTGCTTGCTTGATTAATTGACTCATTAATTGACACAGGAGTGCGACGGGGGAGTCATGGCAGGAGATCATGCTATCGTGTCTGGGGGGGCAGGAGTGTGAGCCAGACTCCTCCATGGCACCCATGACCATGTCCCCTGACCACGAGGGAGGCTGTGGTACTGACTTTGCCTACTGCTACTTTGTCTCCTTCATCTTCTTCAGCTCTTTCCTGGTGAGGACGCTGCAGGAATAAACTGTTTCTCCTTTCCTCCACTCTTTCTCAGCACTCTTTCTCTCCCTCACTGCCCATTTTTATGATAGACAAGAGCAATTTTTGATAGTGCTACACAGATACAATCCAAATAATTGCTTTTGTGTATGCACGGACATGTGGACATCAGTATTGTTCATGATGCTATCTCTCACACGTCTTCTCCTCTTGTGTGACTCTGTAGATGCTGAATCTGTTTGTGGCTGTGATCATGGATAACTTTGAGTATCTGACCAGAGACTCTTCCATCCTGGGTCCTCATCACCTGGATGAGTTTGTCCGTGTCTGGGGAGAGTACGACCGTGCAGCATGGTGAGAGAGAAGACACCACCATGTCTCAACTCTTCCCAGCAGAGGACAGTGTATTGACTCTCTAAAAGCTAAATAGGCCTGAACTGCCTTAATTCCTGTGTTAGACTGGCCAACGTCTTCTGTTTCAAACTCCAAATGAATGCCTTAACCCTTACATTTTCTCCTCAACTCTCTCTTTCTCCTTTCTAATTTTCCCTGTTTCTTCTGTAGTGGGCGTATACATTACACCGCCATGTATGAGATGTTGACCCACATGTCTCCACCCCTGGGCCTGGGGAAGAAATGCCCCAGAGGTATGGCCTACAAGGTATGGAATAAACACTTTATTTGATTCATTTAAATTTAGGATAGACATGTTTTTTTTTACAGTTGTTTCACTGTAAAGCATGTGGAATTCTCTCTATCTCTCTTCCTCCCTTTCTACTGCCCTCCATCTCTCTCTCTCTATCTCTCCCTCCCTCCCTCACTCTCTCTCCGCACATCCCTCCATTCCCCTCTCCCTCCACAGAGGCTGGTGTTGATGAACATGCCAGTGGATGAGGACATGTCAGTCCACTTCACCTCCACCTTGATGTCTCTCATCCGCACTGCTCTGGAGATCAAGATCGCACGAGGTCAGGGAATGAGTTGAGTTTAAAACCACCACGCCTCACTGCATTTGCATAATTTTTTCAATTTAGACTTGGTCTTCCATCTTGAGCCTGGAGATCCACACTGCCTAGGGCATGCAGGCTTTTGGTCCAGCCAAGTACCGGTAACACACTTGATTCAACATATAAATGGCTTGGTGATTGGTTGAGTAGTTGAAACAGGAAATTTAGCAACATTATCCATTTCCCCTGTCTGTGTATAATGGCTGAATAAAGATCTATTGTAATGTGGTCCAGGTGGGGAGGACCGAGTAGCTCTGGACACTGAGCTACAGAAGGAGATCAGTGTGATATGGCCGTACCTCCCCCAGAAGACCCTGGATGTACTGGTGCCCATCAACAAAGGTCAGACCCACACTGGAGAGAGACATGGAGAGGTAGACCTGGGAGTCAGTCAGTCAGTCAGTGACTAGCAATCTAATCTAATCTGTGTTTTACAGATTCTGACATGACAGTAGGTAAGATATATGCCTCCATGATGATCATGGACTACTTCAAACAGAACAAAGCCAAGAAGCTGAGAGCACAGCTGGAAGCACAGGTCAGCTATACACACCATATACACATTATATACACTGAGTGTACAAAACATTATGAACACCTGCTCTTTCCAAGACATAGACTGACCAGGTGAATCCAGGTGAAAGCTATGATCCCAAGACCTCCCGGGTGGCGCAGTGGTTAGGGCCCTGTACTGCAGCGCCAGCTGTACTGCAGCGCCAGCTGTGCCATCAGAGACTCTGGGTTCGCGCCCAGGCTCTGTCGTAACCGGCCGCGACCGGGAGGTCCATGGAGCGACGCACAATTGGCCTAGCGTCGTCCGGGTTAGGGAGGGCTTGGTCGGTAGGGATGTCCTTGTCTCATCGCGCACCAGCAACTCCTGTGGCGGGCCGGGCGCAGTGCGCGCTAACCAAGGTTGCCAGGTGCACGGTTGTTTCCTCCGACACATTGGTGCTGCTGGCTTCCGGGTTGGATGCGCGCTGTGTTAAGAAGCAGTGCTGCTTGGTTGGGTTGTGTATCGGAGGACGCATGACTTTCAACCTTCGTCTCTCCCGAGCCCGAACGGGAGTTGTAGCGATGAGACAAGATAGTAGCTACTACAACAACCTTCGTCTCTCCCGAGCCGTACGGGAGTTGTAGCGATGAGACAAGATAGTAGCTACTACAACAATTGGACACCACGAAATTGGGGAGAAAAAGGGGTAAAAAAAAATAAAGAAAAAATAAAGCTATGATCCCTTATTGATGTCACTTGTTAAATCCAATTCAATCAGTGTAAATAAAGGGGAGGAGACAGGTTAAAGAAGGATTTTTTTAAGCCTTGAGACATTTGTGATATGGATTGTGTATGTGTGCCATTCATAGGGTGAATGGGCAAGAGTTTATGATCGTAAACTCAGCAAAAAAAGAAACGTCCTCTCACTGTCAACTGCGTTTATTTTCAGCAAACTTAACATGTGTAAATATTTGTATGAACAAACAATATTCAACAACTTAGACATAAATTGAACAAGTTCCACAGACATGTGACTAACATAAATGGAATAATGTGTCCCTGAACAAAGGGGGGGTCAAAATCAAATGTAACAGTCAGTATCTTGTGTGGCCACCAGCTGCATTAAGTACTGCAGTGCATCTCCTGCTCATGGACTGTACCAGATTTGCCAGTTCTGTGGGATGTTACCCCACTCTTCCACCAAGGCACCTGCAAGTTCCTGGACATTTCTGGGGGGGAATGGTCCTAGCCCTCACCCTCCGATCCAACAGGTCCCAGACATGCTCAATGGGATTGAGATCTGGGCTCTTTGCTGGCCATGGCAGATCACTGACATTCCTGTCTTGCTGGAAATCATGCACAGAACGAGCAGTATGGCTGGAGGCATTATCATGCTGGAGGGTCATGTCGGGATGAGCCTGCAGGAAGGGTACCACATGAGAGAGGAGGATGTCTTCCCTGTAATGTACAGCATTGAGATTGCCTTCAATGACAACAAGCTCAGTCCGATGATGCTGTGACACACCGCCCCAGACCACACCCTCAGGTGTGATGTTCGGATGTACCGATCCTGTGCACGTCTTGTTACACGTGCTCTGCCACTGCGAGGACGATCAGCTGTCCGTCCTGTCTCCCTGTAGCACTGTCTTAGGCGTTGCAAGCTAAAGCATACATTGCAATTTATTGCCCTGGCCACATCTGCAGTCATCATGCCTCCTTGCAGCATGCCTACGGCACATTCACGCAGATGAGCAGGGACCCCGGGCATCTTTCTTTTGGTGTTTTTCAGAGTCAGTAGAAAGGCCTCTTTAGTGTCCTAAGTTTTCATAACTGTGACCTTAATTGCCTACCGTCTGTAAGCTGTTAGTGTCTTAACGACCGTTTCACAGGTGTATGTTCATTAATTGTTTATTGTTCATTGAACAAGCATGGGAAACCGTGTTTAAATCCTTTACAATGAAGATCTGTGAAGTTATTTGGATGTTTACGAATTATCTTTGAAAGACAGGGTCTTGAAAAAGGGACATTTCTTTTTTTGCTGAGTTTAGGTGCCAGTTGCACCGGTTTGTTTGACTGCAACACTGCTGGGGTTTTCACGCTCAACAGTTTCCTGTGTGTATCAAGAATGGTTCACCACCCAAAGGACATCCAGCCAGCTTGACACAACTGTGGGAAGCATTGGAGTCAACATGGGCCAGCATTCATGTGGAAGGCTTTCAACACCTTGTAGAGTTCCTTCCCTGACAAATTGAGGCTATTCTGAGGGCAAATGGGGGTACAACGCAATATTATGAAGGTGTTCTTAATGTTTTGTACACTCAGTGTTTATACCTCCAGTCCTCTTCTGTATAACATTACCATGGCATCTGGCATCTGTTGCCACAACATAGTGCCTTTAGTGATGTATTGCTTGGTGTGGTCTCCTCTACAGAAGGCCAGTCTGATGCCGTTCCAGCGGCTGGATGCCTCGACCCTCTCTGAAGACATTCTGTCCAATGCTCAGCCCCTGCCCTGCATGCCCCACAGTGCTGGCTCCGCCCTGTGAGTCAGTCCGTGCGTGCAGGCTTGCTTGCATTCGTGTGTGTGTGTGTGTGTGTGTGTGTGTGTGCCTTGAGCCTTGAGCCTTGTGCCTTTAGTAAGTATTTGTGACCGACCCCCTTGATTCGGCCTTATGTAGCAACATTTTAAATGTTTTTTTAGGTTGGATTAAAGTAGAGGCGCAGAGCTAAAAAAAAAATTATATCATACACTGCAGTTGAGAAACAATGGGAAAGTAATTCTGCTTTGAAAGTTGATACTTGAAACTTGTAACCCCACTTTTGTGAAAATGGCCCTTGAATGTTTTGGTACACCTACGAGAGAGCTTTTCTTTGTCTACACCCATTCAGCATCGTTCACACCCTCTTAAGCCTTAGCCCCACCCATCTCTTTAAAGATTCACATGTGAGGCCATGTGGTAAACACACGCTATATCAAATTAGATCTATGTTTATTTGTCACAAGCACAGGATACAGAAGTGGTTACTTGCATAGTAGTAATATCTAAAACAGAAAGTGTCCAGATAAAAATATTGTATAAATATTTTATCAATATTAGATGACACTTACCTGACACACTTGTCTAAATTGATGGGTCATGTGAAGGAAATGCTATAACCACCTCCCAGACACATCTAGCTAAGTGGATGGGTCACTATTGTCTAGACATGTACACATGTTCATGAAATACAATAGATGGCCGTAATCACCCCCAGACACACCTGGCTAATTTGATGGATCATGTAATAATCCGGCCGAAGTGGAGTCTTTTGTTTAGACATGTAGCTAGCTAGGTAGCTAGCTAGCTAAACAATTAACCGGCATAATCCCAACTCATACTACTGCGAAAACAAACATTGTAATAGCTGTAGTGTGAATCTGCAGGTAGCTAAAGCTATCAAACTAGGTTCAATATTAGCAAGCTAACATTAGGCTATAACTAGCAATGCAAATTGATTTCTGATTTGAATAGTATTACTACACTGGTCATACACATAATGTTAGCTAGCGAGCCAGCAAGCTAGCATTTGCTTACCTAACTAACAGTATGCTTTAGCTTGCAATAAAAACAACTTTCTCACAAAATTAGAAACTTATATCTGAAAATGTAGCTAGACTCTTAACATATACATGGACAAACACTTCACAGTAGACTGGAACCATTTAACTCCGTTTTGTTTGTAGCTACATCTTGTTTGGCCAGCGTTGTGTCAAGTCACTCCGATTCACACGGACTGTGGCGTGTGCAATGTTGTTGAGAAAAGTTGCAACACTTTTGTTGTTCTCGTTGGCTAACGTTATATCTTTCAAAAATGGTGTGGTAGAAAGGGCTGTCAAAACATACTGAACAGCTCACGTTATAGACTGAAGCATGCTACATGGCAGACCAATCCAAACTCATCTCCCGGCATGTCCAGCCCATCCATTATCACAGCCAATCATGGCTAGCGGGAAGGTTTCTGTCTTTTTCCGTGGCTAAACCATCTAGGCTCGTACTTTGACAATTTGATTCGTATTTATGGATGGAATACAAATTTGTTATTAAGGCACATGAAAGTAAACATGTTCCAGAAGGCATTTCTGCCAAAAAAAACACATTTTGATAAAAAAAGAGTAATAATAATATTTTTTTAAAGTAGTGACGTGCGACATATGCCTAGTTTCCTGAAATGAGTCACATTTGTGTTTGACAGAATTTCCTCTGTGACTTGCCTCCCTCTGTAGGACCAGAGGAGGCCTGGTGGCGTTGAGTCCTCTCTCCCCCCAGGACCTGCTCAACATGCAGCCCCAGACCTCTGACACGGACACCAGAAGCCAACACTCCAGGGTAACGAGAAGGACCAAGTCCTATGTACTGTAGAAACACATCACGGGAGTACTGTACACCACACTAAACTAGCACCATCACCAACTACACAAAGTACACACACAAAGAAGCCTTTATATAATTTAGTAAGTGTACAATGATAGCTCTATAAAGCCCTTTGCTAGGAGCCAAAAAAGAAAGTCAGCTGTGGGCAAAATATAAAATACTGCCCTTTGAAAACCTAACCTCTTGCGGTAAAGCGCAAAATATCAACCCACTCATAGACAACAATGAATCAATTACACTTATCTAATAGTAATGGTTGAATGAAGATACTAATAGTGCATCGCAGAGCACAGCATTCATGTTTCTATGTGTTTCTGTCCTTGCCTAAGTTGTAGTCTGATTAGTGGAGGTTTAAAGGAGATGCAGGCATTCTCGCTGTTCATTGTGCTGTTTATAGGCTGTTTGGTTGAACTAGTCTTCAGTGTACTGTTTTCCCTATAAGAATGTTACGACTTTGACCCTGGATATCTGTTACTGTTTGCCTTATTCTATGTGTATTTTCACTAGGGAGTTACATAAGTCATAACGGGCTTTAAGGAAAGGTGAACTTGTCTGGCTCAGGATGTTTAGTGTATCCAGATCTGAACTTGCATGAGTATGTATAACAGTAGGCCCAATTGTTGTTCTGGTCTCTCTCTTCTCATTTATTGTTGTAGTGATGTGCTTGTGCTGCCATCTCCTCTTGCTCTCTGACTTTCTCCTACAGCTTTGCCCAATCTTTCTGGGGTCAGTCTCCTTGTTGTCATTGGTTGTTAATCTGTGGCTCTTTGGCTGGAATGGCTTCTGATTGGTTGGTGACAATGGAATGGCCTAGGTTTGATTCACTCAATTGCAGAAAGGCCTTGCTAATTTTTACCATGTAACATTGTCTGAAGTCCTCCTTGGCTGGAACCCCAAAAGGCAGTTAGTCTCAGTACTGAATTGACCAGCCTGATCTCTACTCTACTGTACTCTATCTCTCCCCTCTCTCTGTCTCTAGTCCGATATAGGTGAGTGCAGGGGAGTGCAGTGGGTTGATTCCTGACCCACTGGAGCTCCCGTTTGGCAGGGGGCTGTGTGTACGGGCCTCCTCCATGCCTCGTCTGGCTGTAGAGCCACAGGTACTGCCCTCTGACCACACTGACTCCTCCAGGGGCCGGAAGGGCCCGGGCAGCAAGGGGGCACCAGAGTGTGACATGCATGTCTGTGTGACAGAAGACAATGACCAGGCTACACTGGTTGTGCCGTTTAGAGAGAGAACTTGATTTGATCTGTCTACCGTATGCTGCTGGTGTGTCTGGAGAGATATAATCAACATGGATGTTTTCTACGGAATGCTAGCGGTTCAGAATTGTGTTTTATTGATCCTGGGTTACTGGTATGTTTGGCCTGACCCCTCTCTCTGTCTTTCTCTCCACAATGAGTTGAGGGGGGAATTAGGCAGTTCAAGCGTTCTAGTTGACCTGTTAATTGCCTGGAATAGTGAGCATGGATAGAAATTATGGATGGATTTCTTCCAAAGTAATAAAACGTATTTTATGGTATTTGTGGGTATTTGGTTGTCTTCTCCTCTGTGTGTATGTCCGTGTGCGTGTGCGTGTGTGCGTGTGCAGACCGAGATGGCCAGTGGCTCTATGAAGCGGTCCGCTGTGGCTGACCAGAGGGTGAATGGCCTGAGGCAGGAGGAGAAGAAGAGTCCTGATAGACTGTACAGACCACGCCACAAGAGCTACAAGGCTGCTGGTCAGTCTCCACTCTCTACTCACGTGACCTCTCCTCTTATCAGTCCCACTGGCATGATGAGGGGTGGTATTCGTGTGTGGTTATTGTATGTTTAAAGAGTTATTCTTTTTCCATGTCTTTTTTATGTCTTTATCCTAAGTGCATCCACTTGTCATCAACATTCTCTTTACTGATCTACAGTGTAGTGGTAATGTTACTATTTACTGATCTACAGTGTAGTGGTAACATTACTATTTACTGATCTACAGTGTAGTGGTAACATTACTATTTACTGATCTACAGTGTAGTGGTAACATTACTATTTACTGATCTACAGTGTAGTGGTAACATTACTATTTACTGATCTACAGTGTAGTGGTAACATTACTATTTACTGATCTACAGTGTAGTGGTAACATTACTATTTACTGATCTACAGTGTAGTGGTAACATTACTATTTACTGATCTACAGTGTAGTGGTAACGTTACTATTTACTGATCTACAGTGTAGTGGTAACATTACTATTTACCGATCTACAGTGTAGTGATACTGTTACTATTTACTGATCTACAGTGTAGTGATAATGTTACTATTTACTGATCTACAGTGTAGTGATAATGTTACTATTTACTGATCTACAGTGTAGTGGTAACATTACTATTTACTGATCTACAGTGTAGTGGTAATGTTACTATTTACTGATCTACAGTGTAGTGGTAACATGACTATTTACTGATCTACAGTGTAGTGGTAACATTACTATTTACTGATCTACAGTGTAGTGGTAACATTACTATTTACTGATCTACAGTGTAGTGGTAATGTTACTATTTACTGATCTACAGTGTACTGATAACGTTGCTATCTATTGATCTAGAGTGTACTGATAACGTTGCTGTCTCTCTCTGTCCCCTCTCTCTTTATCTGTTGTTGTCTCTCCCTGTCCCCCTCTCTGTTTATCTGTTGTTGTCTCTCTCTGTCCCCCTCTCTGTTTATCTGTTGCTGTCTCTCTCTGTTCCCTCTCTCTTTATCTGTTGCTGTCTCTCTCTGTCCCCCTCTCGGTTAATCTGTTGTTGTCACTCTCTGTCCCCTCTCTGTTTATCTGTTGCTGTCTCTCTCTGTCCCCCTCTCGGTTAATCTGTTGTTGTCTCTCTCTGTTCCCTCTCTGTTTATCTGTTGCTGTCTCTCTCTGTCCCCCTCTCTGTTTATCTGTTGTTGTCTCTCTCTGTCCCCCTCTCTCTTTATCTGTTGCTGTCTCTCTCTGTCCCCCTCTCGGTTAATCTGTTGTTGTCTCTCTCTGTTCCCTCTCTGTTTATCTGTTGCTGTCTCTCTCTGTCCCCCTCTCGGTTAATCTGTTGCTGTCTCTCTCTGTCCCCCTCTCGGTTAATCTGTTGTTGTCTCTCTCTGTTCCCTCTCTGTTTATCTGTTGCTGTCCCTCTCTGTCCCCCTCTCTGTTTATCTGTTGTTGTCTCTCTCTGTTCCCTCTCTGTTTATCTGTTGCTGTCCCTCTCTGTCCCCCTCTCTGTTTATCTGTTGCTGTCCCTCTCTGTCCCCCTCTCTGTTTATCTGTTGCTGTCCCTCTCTGTTCCCTCTCTGTTTATCTGTTGCTGTCCCTCTCTGTCCCCCTCTCTGTTTATCTGTTGCTGTCCCTCTCTGTCCCCCTCTCTGTTTATCTGTTGCTGCTCCCCTCTCTCTGTGCTCCTTGCCATGGTCTTCCTCTTTCTCATCCAGTGTCGCGGTCAGAAAGGAAGAGGCAGTTGGATACGGAGAAGGAGCGCGGGAGGTCTAAAGAGCGCCGCCACCTCCTCTCCCCAGACACGTCCCGCTGTACCTCCGAGGAGAGGAGCCTGCAACCCTCACGCTCCCCTAGCCGTGAGCGCACACACCCCCTGGACAAACAGGTAGGCCACACACATGCAGGATGCTTTACCAAGGACACATATTAAAGACCCATACACCAGTAGTACCACCTGAAGCCACAAACACTAGTTTAGACCAACTAGACACAAACACCCACATTTGAAGAACTGGTAGGCCACATACACACTTATAAAAAAACAGTCAGACATTTGTATTAAATGTGTTTCCACTCTTGTGTCCAGGGCAACAGCTCCGACAGCCCCCTCCCCACCTCTGAATCTAGTACCCCTAGCCGCCGCCCTCTGTCTCAGACCTCAACACGCTCCCATCCCCACATCTCCTACTCTCCTCTGGTGTGTCGCACGCACCCTCCCTCAGGGGACGATGATGACGACAGGGGCAGCCCAGAGACTCAGAGGAGAGGGGAAGCCTCCAGAGACCGGGCAGGAGGAGAGGGACAGAGTGGGGCGAGGGGCCGTCGCCACCAGCAGGGCTCTCCCCTGCGTCGCTACCCGTCGGAGCCCTACCTGGCCCTGCAGGAGGACGAGCACAGTCTGGACCCCACCGGGTTCATGGAGACGCTGACTTTCGAGGCGGCGGTAGCCACCAGCCTGGGACGTGCTAACACGGTCAGCTCCACATCCAGCTCCAGCTTCAGCTCCGCTCGACGGGGTTCCAGGAGCAGCTGGCAGGTCCCCAATGGACACTTCCGGAAACGCCTGGCTCAGACGGTCTCTGTTGCGGGCTGTGAGCCACTCAGCGACACAGAAGAGGACGATCGCTGCTAGGAAGAGGAAGAAGTGGAGGCGGAGGAGCGGTGAAGAAGGAGCGTAGGGAGTAAAGAGTTAAAGTTGTATTACATTATATTGGAAAAGGGACATTTGTCACTCTCTTGCTTTACTACTGCACACCTGTGTGATTGTAGTATGTTTGCTCAATTGTGAGAGAACAAAAAATAAGAACATTGTTTTTGACTTTTGCAAGTGGAATCCCTTTCAAATCCACACAAAAAATGTACAATAAATATCTACCCACAAATATTTGACTGTGGTTCATTTATATTCTGACTATCAAAATAAAGAGCGTAATAATAAACCTCAAATAGCCTTGGATGGACAGAAAAGAGATTAAATGAATAGAATTGTAATTTGTGTCAATAGGTATTGTCATATCTGAAGGTGTTTCTCTGGCATTGATTCAGTGTTGCTCTTAACGGTGTGTGTGGGGTGTGAATATGTAACTATGTGCAAAATAAGGAGTAACAATGTCTTTGAAAGCCATGGTTTTTGTAAATACATGTGGGGTTTTTTCCTATAAATTTACCACCAGTACCACTTGATTGTCTTGAGTAGGATACATGGCCATAAAGAAGGGTAACTGTAAAAGTACTTTATAAATGAATGAAATGTAGTCATGTCTATGTAAAAAAATACACCCAAACAATAATTAATCAAGCAATGTTTTTTCAAATTTGAGTAGAACTGAGTTAGTTTTTGACATTTTGCACCCTCCACCATTAGATTTCCTATCCCTTTACTGTCTACAAAGGGAACACACTTCTTTAATAAGAATCTATTCATACGTAAACCATGTAACTCCTGTTGTAATTTTTTAAAGGAATAAAACAATCATTAATACAAGCAGAAAAGTGAATGGCACATTGTCTTCTGTTGGAAATCTGTATGATTTCTTCTTTTTTTTAACCAACTTGCAGGACAATGGACAGCAACCAACAAGGTCAATGAATGTAATTGCTTTCAATAAAATGATACATTATTTCTCAGAAAAGGAATGCCTAAATATCTCGTGTGATTTGAAAGATAGGGCTTTGTTATGAACAGGACTCTAGAGAACCATTTGACTAGGACTATTACCCAGAACATGGCTTCTATCCAAACCTTTATTAAGCCAATAGGAAAACCAGCAGAACCTGTGGCTGTCTTGAACCTACCTTCATCTTGTCGATGTACTGTACTGTACCTGTTTTTCTTCAGATGTTACAATATTTTTTAAAACATTTGACTGATTCATTCCTTCTCATCTTCCGGAGTCAATAACTGGCCAGAAACAATAATGAACTTGAGTATTTTCTTCATCAATGTAGCCATCCATGTTCTCCTCTTCTTCATTAGCCTAACATGTAATCAGTATGTGTCAGATACCTCACTGCAACTGTATATTTTCTACCTAGATTGGTTTATTAAAATACTGTATGAGCCATTACAGACGACACATGTAGGAAGATGTTTTCAACACACCTGATTTGACCTGTTATTTAGAATGGTTTACTAATAATGTACAGTACATTTATACCATGCTTTCTGCAATATTGTAAGAGAACATATCCCTTTCAGCTCACAACACACTTGAAGGACAGAATAGGATATTTCTGGAATGTTCATTTAAGGTACATGTATATGTATTTGTTTTATTTGCCTGAAAAGGGGTCATGATTCTGTGAAACTCACTTAACCAAAAAAACAGAAATGTATAATAAGTTCCTTGAATGCAAATAGTTGTTTGGTTTATATGTGTAAAATAGCTGTATATACAGTATGAATAAAAGTTTCCTAAATTCCAAGAAAAGTATCCTTAATTGCAGTTATGTGGCTGCTTGTCTAGGTATCTGATGTAGACCAATGGTCAACTCCAGTCCTTATTATAACTCTCTATAAGGCTCTAACGACTGGGTAAGGTCAGGAATAAACATTTTGCTGAATGTTAATTTACACTTTACAGTAGACCACTTCAGGGAATAACTATACATGAATTATGAGATTAAACCAACAATTGCGATCTTTGTTTAAGAACAAAATTGTATATCATTCCAAAAAAACTCAAATAACAGACTATTTGGGGTCTTGTGCCAGCCACCACTTTTCTTTTCCTCGTGTGACGTTGCATTGCAACCATCCAATGAAAGTGCAAAATGCAAACTCTTCTCATTCACTTTATGACAAAGACAACAACACTAAAGCCGTTACGTCATATCCAATGGACGCAGAGTTCAGGTTGAAAAAATGTAATAATATTGCAAGCTAGCCAGACACTTACTTTATTCTCGAAGTCAGTGGTCTATATTTGTGAAAAATATAGATGTTCTATCGCTAATGTCGTTATGATAGTTTCTATTTGAGCGAACATTTTTAATTTCAAATCTTAGGCCGAGGAATGAATTATATTAATCAAGGAAGTCACTAGCTGGTTAGCCAAAAGCGTTAGCTAGCAGCAGTATCTAGCTAGCTCTTTGTTTTGACTGTGATGGTCTGATGATGTTGAATAGCTTGGACAGCTGATGGGTCTCGAGCTAATGTTTATATGAACATGTATATTATGTTTTAATGGGTTGTTAAATAGTATTTAATGTGTAATAACATTACTTCTTCAACGAGGGGAATATACATTTGGTTGTAAACGAACAATAGCAAGTTTACAAGCTAGCTAAACAACGAGGGACTGAGAAGTGGACATGGGCAATTGTCTCAAATCGCCGACGTCCGACGATATATCTTTGCTTCACGAATCCCAGTCTGACAGAGCAAGTTATGGGGAGGCAGACCCAGATTTGGAGCCACCTCCGCCTTACCAGGTCAGACTTTATAGCTACTAATGTTAAAGCTAGAATCCTTAGTTGCTACATTAATTGTTGAACTTATACATTCATCATATAGTTATAACCCTTGATCTTTGAAGAGTATAACTGATAAATGCCTCATGAGCTTAGTTCAACAGTCGTACCCTATCAGAACCCAAAATATAAGCTTGTTTTGTTTGTAAACATTTTAGTAAATTGTAAACAAACACTGTATAGCCTTCTAATCATGGTTATAATTATCATTTTGATATCGTGGATGGTCAGTCCTTATTGCATCCATAGCTCTGAATTAATTTAAGAGGGGTTCCATTTCTCCAGGCCCATCCCTCAGCATTTTACCAAAACAGAGGAGGGGTAACCACTTTGTTATTGCATCAATTAAGGACCTTAGCTTTAAGTATTGCTATGCGAATTGACAGAATCATGCAAGACCCAGGGGTCAAGAGCATCTTTAGAGAATCTGGTCAAATATTTCCTAATTATTTAGCTAGATTAATTATTTTATTTGATATGATTCCATACCATTACTGACCCTTTAATCTAGG
Organism: Oncorhynchus nerka; assembly: GCF_034236695.1. Lineage (NCBI taxonomy): Eukaryota > Metazoa > Chordata > Actinopteri > Salmoniformes > Salmonidae > Oncorhynchus > Oncorhynchus nerka. The sequence goes on along the minus strand of NC_088424.1, from coordinate 28,181,730 downwards.
TATAGTTTAAAGTTAAATGTTGCTGTCAAATGTATGGTTTTAAAAGCTAGGCTACATCAGATGAGCCACAATAAAATATTTAAAGGGCTGAGCAATAGTGTTGCATTGAAATGATTGTTTTCATAGGTAGGCCTATTTGCAACTGATTGTTGTTGGTCTCAGTTTTCACATATCAATAGTTGAACATGCTCAGTCACACAAAGAGAAAAACACACACAACACTTTTAATGCCCAAATGCTTTTCAATCTCACAAAAGTGTTCTAAACAGGCTTGCCAAGAATGTCCAGACTGGGCAGTTTTTTCCGGCTGCTTTATCCATGGCAGGGTGTGTGTTTTGGCTCGCCACAGCGCAGAACACACAGCGTGATAAACCATTATGATAGACTCCTTCTTTCTCCTTGTTGTATCACACTTTCATGTAGGCCTCACACATGATTCCACCTCAAATCACCCAATACTAGATGGCTGCCTAGTCATACGCTGGCTGCCCAAAAGTAGTGTAATTGTTTATGAATTGGATTTGCCGTGGCAGTGTTTCTGCTTGTTTAATTTCCAGGTTCCCTCTGGCAACAACATTGTCAATTGAAACAAATGCAAGACAAACTCTTATAGGCGGGGTGGAACCGATGATGTATGTGTATAAACCCTGGATGACTGACAGGGGGCGCTGTATTGAAGCCACCGCACATCCATCTTGGTATTCCTCAATTATACAAATTATTTTGGAAGATTTAGAAATGCATTTCTTAATGTCTGTATTTGTTTTTGACACGTTTATTCTATTACAGACACTTTAGTGCATACTTTTAAATTATATTATGTGAGCTAAACATTAAAAAGAAAATCAACAAAAATCAACAACAAAAAATCTTTAAAGTATTTATTTTAGATTACTAATGTTACTGTCCCCACTACAACAACAGAATGAATACATGTAATTTTGTCCTTGAACCATTTAATTGAAACACTATCGCCAATATGGCCGATCAGTGGCTTCAAAGCCTTTCAATGGCCAATATTATAGCATCAGCAATCCAGGGTTTACAGTTGAAGTGGGAAGTTTATATACACTTAGGTTGGAGTCATTAAAACCTGTTTTTCAACCACTCCACACATTTCTTGTTAACAAACCATAGTTTTGGCAAATCAGTTAGGACATCTACTTTGTGCATGACACAAGTAATTTTTCCAACAATTGTTCACAGACAGATTATTTCACTGATAATTCACTGTCACAATTCCAGTGGGTCAGAAGTTTACATACACTAAGTTGACAGCTTGGAAAATTCCAGAAAATGAGGTCACGGCTTTAGAAGCTTCTGATAGGCTAATTTACATAATTTGAGTCAATTGGAGGTGTTCATGTGGATGTATTTCAAGGCCTACCTTCAAACTCAGTGCCTCTTTGCTTGACATAATGGGAAAATCAAAAGAAATCAATCCAAGCCCTAAAAAAAATTGTAGACCTCCACAAGTCTGATTCATCCTTGGGAGCAATTTCCAAACTCCTAAAGGTACCACGTTTATCTGTACAAACAATAGTACACAAGTACAAACACCATGGGACCATGCAGCCGTCATACCGCTCAGGAAGGAGACGCGTTCTGCCTCCTAGAGATGAACATACTTTGGTGCGAAAAGTCCAATCAATCCCAGAACAACAGCAAATGACCTTGTGAAGATGCTGGAGGAAACAGGTACAAAAGTATCCACAGTAAAATGTGTCCTATATCGACATAACCTGAAAGGCCGCTCAGCAAGGAACGTTCACTGCTCCAAAACGGCCATAAAAAAGCCAGACTACGGTTTGCAACTGCACATGGGGACAAAGATTGTACTTTTTGGAGAAATGAACTGTTTAGCCATAATGACCATCGTTATGTTTGGAGGAAAAAGGGGGAGGCTTGCAAGCCGAAGGACACCATCCCAACCATGAAGCACGCAGGTGGCAGCATCATGTTGCAGGGGTGCTTTGCTGCAGGACGGACTGGTGCACTACACAAAATAGATGGCATCATGAGGGATGAAAATAATGTGTATATATTGAAGCAACATCTCAAGACATCAGTCAAGAAGTTAAAGTTTGGTCGCAAATGGGTCTTCCAAATGGACAATGACCCCAAGCATACTTCCAAAGTTGTGGCAAAATGGCTTAAGGACAACAAAGTCAAGCTATTGGCGTGGCCATCACAAAGCCCTGACGTCAATCCTATGGAAAATGTGTGGGCATAACTGAAAAAGCGCGTGCGAGCAGGGAGGCCTACAAACCTGACTCTTTTAGGAGGAATGGGCATAAATTCACCCAACTTATTGTGGGAAGCTTGTGGAAGGCTACCCGAAACGTTTGACCCAAGTTAAACAATTGAAAGGCAATGCTACCAAATACTAATTGAGTGCATGTAACCTTCTGACCCACTGGGAATGTGATTAAAGAAATTAAAGCTGAAATAAATAATTCTTTCTTCTATTATTCTGACATTTCACATTCTTCAAATAAAGTGGTGATCCTAACTGACCTAAAACAGGGAATTTCTACTCAGATTAAATGTCAGGAATTGTGAAAAACTGAGTTTAATTATATTTGGCTAAGGTGTATGTAAACTTCCGACTTCAACTGTATATACGCCATTAGGTAGAACAGCCTTAGGTGGAACAGACCACCCAACCCCGCGTATACAATGGTTGTTGAAACACGGGGTCATGGGAACAGTTCAGTTGAGTTGGCCCATGGATTGACTTTCTGTATGGGTATGTCTTTTTCCCAGGAGGAGGCCCACATGCCGGTGTACCACCCCACCCCCAGCCAGGCCCGCCTGGCCAGCCAGCTGACTGAGGAGGAGCAGGTCCGTATCGCCCAGCGTATCGGCCTCATCCAGCACCTCCCCCGGGGTGTCTACGACGGAGGACGGGACGGCTCCGAGAAGAAAATCAGAGAGTAAGCATCTGTTTACCACTGTTTTTATTAATATCTTAATATTATTAGTTTACCACTGTTTTTATTCTCTGATGTAATATATAAAGGTCACTGTTCATGTGACCTGAGCAGGTAAAACTCTGGCCCTAGTTGTAGCATGTAACTGTGTATAACATAACTAGTGCCCAGAGTTTTTCCTGGTCAGTTAAAGTGCTGAGGAAAAAATTATCAAAACCACTATTCATACATGTTTTGACCCATTTTCTAGGTGTGTGATATGTATGATGGACTTTGTGTACGGGGACCCCATTCGGTTTCTGCCCTGTATGCACATCTACCACATGGACTGTATAGACGACTGGCTGATGAGGTCCTTCACCTGTCCCTCCTGCATGGAGCCTGTGGACGCCGCCCTGCTCTCCACTTACGAGACCAACTGACCACTGACCCTAAATACAACACTACCCCCTTCTGCCGAGCTCTGCCTTGCCACCCCCCCTACAAACACACGCACACATACACACACACTTCCACCAGCCCCAACAAACACACAATGCTGCCCCCTTCCCCTCTGCTTTTTACCTTGGGATAAGGAGTGTCTTGGTCGGTGATGACATACGAGAGAGAGACTATGGAAACACTAGTGATTAACAATGAAAAGACTTGGACACATCCACCCATCACCTGGAACTGGCTCTGAACTGGGACTGGCTCTGAACTGGGACTGGCTCTGAACTGGAACTGGCTCTGAACTGGGACTGGCTCTGAACTGGAACGGGCTCTGAACTGGAACTGGCTCTGAACTTGAACTGGAACTGGCTCAGAATTGGAACTGGTTCAGAACTGGAACTGGTTCAGAACTGGAACTGGCTTTGAACTGGAACTGGTTCAGAAATGGAACTGGCTCTGAACTGGAACTGGCTCTGAACTGGAACTCGTTCAGAACTGGAACTGGCTCTGAACTGGAACTGGCTCTGAACTTGAACTGGAACTGGTTCAGAACTGGAACTGGCTTTGAACTGGAACTGGAACTGCCTCTGAACTGAACTGGCTCTGAACTGAACTGGAACTGCCTCTGAACTGGAACTGCCTCTGAACTGGAGCTGGCACTGGAACTGGCTCTGAACTGGCTGAGTCATGGTTTGACTGAAAGAAGGCAACATTAGGCAACTGTCTACATAGGAGGACAAGCAGGCATAATATGTGCGTCTGTGGTGGACTGGATTCCTGAGTCAGCTGTTGAATACAGTGCTAGGATTGGGTTGATGATGTTATGGTCAGAAGGGGGAGGGGCTGTTACTGTAGTGATGGCTCACTGCATTTCCACTTGAGCAGGTCTCGGTGGCATCCCATCCCAGCCAATCATTATTCACCATGATTAGTAGCTGGGAATGGGATTAGATCATTTTCTGTCATCTGAATTTGGTCACCAGGAGGTATCCTATAAGATTCCTTTGGAACCCACAGCTGGCAACAACAAGACAATAACATGACTCATCAGTCTTCTAAAGTCTCAAAATCCTGCACTCTGAATATGACTTAGTAATGGCAAAACAGCCCCAGGAAAGCCGGCAATAATGGTTATCTCTCTACGGACTGAAGCGTACCCTGTTTTAGTGTTTCAAAATAAAATAAGTTACAGAGCATAGTCTCCTTTTAGGATTACAACAAAAACAATTATAGTATGCACATACACAGTGCAGAAATCACCCAAAGCCCATCCTCTATTAGACTATGAAATGTTTAATGGAGAAACACATACACTACCGTTCAAAGGTTTGGGGTCACTTAGAAATGTCCTTGTTTTTGAAAGAAAAGCACATTTTTTGTCCATTAAAAGAACATCAAATTGATCAGAAATACAGTGTAGACATGGTTAATGTTGTAAATTACTATTGTAGCTGGAAAAGGCCGATTTTTAGGCGTACAGAGGCCCATTATCAGCAACCATCACTCCTGTGTTCCAATGGCACGTTGTGTTAGCTAATTCAAGTTTATCATTTTAAAAGGCTAATTGATCATTAGAAAACCTTTTTGCAATTATGTTAGCACAGCTGAAAACTGTTGTTCTGATTAAAGAAGCAATAAAACTGGCCTTCTTTAGACTAGTTCAGTATCTGGAGCATCAGCATTTGTGGGTTCGATTACAGGCTCAAAATGGCCAGAAACAAAGACCTTTCTTCTAAAACTTGTCAGTCTATTCTTGTTCTGAGAAATGAAGGCTTTTCCATGCGAGAAATTGCCAAGAAACTGAAGATCTCGTACAATGCTGTGTACTACTCCCTTCACAGAACAGCGCAAACTGGCTCTAACCAGAATAGAAAGAGGAGTGGGAGGCCCCGGGGTACAACTGAGCAAGAGGACAAGTACATTAGGGTGTCTAGTTTGAGAAACAGACGCCTCACCAGTCCTCAACTAGCAAATGTCTCATCATCAACAGTGAAGAGGCTACTCTGGGATTCTGATCAATTTGATGTTATTTTAATGGACACATTTCTAAGTGACCCCAAACGTTTTAACATTAGTGTACATCCGTTACCTTTTGTTTTGTCTTTCAGATTGACCATTCTAAATGGCTCCACTGCCATTCCAAATGGCCTGAAGAAGTGGATGAGCTGTATGTCAATCACTCTGTGTAAGGTTTATAGGTTTTACAATAAGAGGAGTAGCATAGCTGTCAGACAATGTAAAGGGCTCATTTGTGCGTGTGCAGGAGGATCCGTCTAAAAGTTAGGAATGCTTGCACACACGTTAATCTGATCCTAAGATTTGCACTTTACTTATAGGACAATAACGGAAGCATTATATTAATATATATATACCTATAACCTTGCACTTTTCAATATTGTTTCATCTTTTCGCAGCACAGAAGTTAAGATTGATATTGATAATGCTGTCAATGCTACCATTGGTCACGTATCAAGTTGAAGTAAAGCTCAATAGCTGAATATGTATTCATGAGTTGTGTGATTCAGTAGTGTGCACCTGCTTTGTTTTGCTTGTCTTGATTCTAGTGTGTGTTTTTGTGTGGAAGTGACTGCGTGAAGGGGACAGAGGTTTGCTTTGTCTCGAATGAGACAATATGGAATAGAAGAATATTTCTTCCCTTAAGTACTTAGCTTACTTACCTATATTTTCAATCCCACAGTCATCATTGCGCAATTTTCTTTCTTGCTGTAAATAAAAAAAAATTAAAAAAAACTAGGCTAGCATTTTCTTTGCTTTTTTAGTTTTGTTTGTAGCGAAGTAGCATTGCAGTGAATTATTTCCATTACATTTTTTGTTTTATATAATAGTGATACCCTTTTCTGTATTGATGTTTGTGTATCTCCTACCTTTTAGATGTATTGTTTGTCATTGTGTTTGTGGGAGATAAGTATTTCCCATTAGAGTTTACACTGGCTTTGAGTATGCATTTGCAAACCTCTGTCCCAAAGATATTTGTAAGAGGGGGAAGATTTCTCTCATGGTTTCACGGTGACATTAAAAGACAACACACGTGTTTCAATTATTAGCTTTGTTTTGCAGTGTTTTTCAGGATTCTGAAAATAAATGTCATCTCCTGTAATCTTGGTGTTTGAAAGGCCATCCCTCATATTGAAGCTGTAAAAAAAATTAAATAAACAAGAAAGCACACATTTGTGTCATGCCTGACTTATTATTGTGCTGAGACTCTTGTTACACCAGGTGTTAGTCAAATGTTACATTTCCCCTTTTATCCTATCAGCACAGTACATACTGTAATTATTTCTGCTTAGATTTGTTGCTGCTATAATCATGGCAATGGTGTTTCAAAGACTTTTGCCACATACAGTATTGCACAAGCCAGGCTTTTATGGTCATCATGATCTGTGCTTTTACAGAAGTCACTAGTTGCGACATTCCTGTTTGTTTCTCAGATTAGACGTTTGACCCAATTAATCAGTATGATCAGCTTAGTTTATCAATGCTGCAAAGCAATCGCCTGACCAGCTTAGACTAGTGGGGCTAATGCCATGGTACGGAGGCAAGATTACGTTAGGCAACATTGTACAAAACATGGGCTCGGTCAAATAAATTACTAGTTGCAACATCCTAACTTGTTTGTTCTTTTTCTTGAAGCTAAATACACCTAATCTGATTTTCTTTGGCAACATAACTAATCTTTGTGGCCCTTTCACTAGTAGTGACACTCAGTATGCTCAGCGCTTTTGGTGCAAAGCCTCATAAAGATCCTTTTTTCACGATGAAGCAATGGTCAGTGAAGGTTACTCAGAGGAGGAAGGGGAGGACCATCCTCAGTGAATTTGATGAATATAAAAATAGTGAAACATTTAAAATGTTATCATTTTTAGATACAAATATACTAAATATATTCATGTCACCAAATAATTGATTAAAACACTGTTTTGCAATAAAGGTCTACAGTAGCCTCAACAGCACTCTGTAGGGTAGCATAGCACCATGATGTAGTCAGAGGTCAGCTAGTTTCCCTCCTCCTCTGGGTACATTGACTTCAATACAAAACCTAGGAGGCTCATGGTTCTCACCTCCTTCCATAGACTTACACAGTAATTATGACAACTTCCGGAGGACGTCCACCAACCCATCAGAGCTCTTGCAGCATGAACATGTTGTCCACCCAAAGGATCAGAGAATGAATCTAGTACTGAAACCATAAGCTACAGCTAGCTAGCACTGCAGTGCATAAAATGTGCTGAGTAGATGACTCAAAGAAAGACAAAGACAACAGTTGAACAGTTATGAAACAAATTAATTTCTTCAAAAATGAAGGAGAAGCAAGAAAGAGCCGGCTGTTTCTTGTTGTATTTCTTTTTTTCACTTTAACTTTCACTTACTTAGCTACCGAATGCATCTAGCTAGTTTAGCCTATTCAAACACCCAGCTCAAACAGAAAGGGATGCTAATGTTAGCAAGCTGGCGATGGCTATCCAACACTGGAACTCTTCAAAGTCAAGGTAAGATTTTGGTTTTATTAATTTATTGCCACCTGGGCCCGCTTGCTGGCTGACTACAATGTACTGCATGATTGTAGCGGGTTTACTAACCCGTTAGTTCTAGTAGCTATGTTGACTATGTTGTCAGCTAATATGGTGACAATTATGTAGGCCTTGTATAGCAGTTGGTGGTTATATATGAAGGTTTGGCTTGAAAAGTTATTTTGCCTGGTCACAAGACAGCTGATGTGCTGTGCACTAAAGTCCACAAGTGAAGGTGAAAGGAGGAGAGTGTAGATGCGAGAATGAATTATACTGTACATCAAGAAAAGTGATAATACTGTTTGTATGTGGCCACTATGAACATGAACTGTGTGAGTGTGATCAGGGGTGTATTCATTCAGCCATTTCTTAAACGGAAGCAAACGGAACGGGGATAAACATACCTGAAAATGTCCAATAGATACTCTTGTTTGCAACTGTTAGACTAATGATTACACCCTAGATCAGATAGAGATGCAGGCAAGAGCGTGCAAGGCGGTATTAAATGTGTCATCTTGATTTCTTACATTTTTCTCTCGACCTGTGCACCTACATTGTAAACTAGGTTGTAGCAACCTCATGATGGATATAGGGAAAATGTGAGTATCATGTAGTAACCTAACCCTATGTTACATTGAGCTGGGTGAATGGAATAAGAATGATAGTCATTCAATATGCTGTAATAGAAATAAGGCCATGCTCATAAAAATCCTCCCTCATCTTAAATGGCACCGACCGCCACTGATTAACATGGAGCGGAGGGACTTTCTCCTGGATTCAATCAGATCAAGAGTTAACCAGCATTAGCGGACACCGACATAGCGGGTATTTTGGCTGTGTCAGAGGTGGAGCTGTTGGACCCTTCAAATCGGTGAGCAGCTGCTCTTGAGAACATTGCCACAAAGCCACACTGTCCCACTCCTGTTAGAAGTTCAGAAGGAGAAAGTGTAGGCTGTATAGAAATAAATGTAAAAATCATTACACTAATTAGAGTTTCTATCATCCTAATGGAGGTGTAGATCACATCTCACATTCCAGTGTTCAAACTTGCAAACAATGCTGCATGGGATTTATGTTAATGTGCCTCTGTGCAGCCAATGGCAATGTCCGCTTTGTGAGCCATTTGTGGATTTGACAGCTCTAATGCAGTTCCACCTTCGACTCCGCCAAAACAACCGCTATACAGATGACATGGAGCAGATGGACTTTATTGTTGTCCTTTGGGACTAGTTATTTCATGTATATACCTGTACTACGTGTACATCTAGGATTTATTTTTTATTTTTTATACACTATAGAATAGTCAAATTATTAGTTACACACAACATTCAACTTTCTTTCCCAAAATAACAAACATACAATAAAAAGGCCAGTATTTTGATTATATTTTAATGATTCCAACCCTGAAGTACTCAAGAGACATGGTACTGTGAACAAACTCATTGATTTCCAGCACTGACACGACAATTGTAATAACCAATCAGGGTGTCGTGACTGAGAGGCCGCTGATGATGTTATGCTGTGGGCTCACTGAGAAATAATTGTAGGAAACCTACTTATGCCCTGATACCAGCAGGTTCCATTCATACCACGAAATGGTACATTTTCATCAAAATGGACGCCCAACCCTACTGAATCGTAGGTGGCAGAAAATTAAATGACTTAAATCATGATGGAAGATGATCAGATACTTGCCTCGTTTTTGCTGACACAACAAGCCAAGTTATTTGTAGCCTATACTTTGTCATTGTTTATTTATTTGTTCTATTGCTGAGGGAAATGTGATGCTTAGTATGAATACCCTGGAATGGTGACTACTAGTCTTTGTGCCTGCAGGATTATTGAAATGTTATTTCTTGTACATTCCGTGGAAGGTGACGGGTATAGGGCAGTCCACCTCTGCCCTGGCGATCTCCGACATGTCCTTGGCGTTGAGGATCAGCATGTAGCCTGACTTCTGGGCCCCGGGGGATACTACAACGGTCAACAGAACTCCTGTGGGTCATTGGAAAAACACACGATTTGTTAGAAAAACACAGTGCCCAACACATTGTAACTGTAACCCATCTTTTTATGAATTATGCTGAGTACAATTTTCTACTAAATGTAATTACCTTGTCCCTGGATAAATAGCTAAAGGGCTCTAATTAATCCGCATTGCGGAAGTTCAGTTTTACAGCGTGATTGAAATTTAAAGGCAATGTTCCTGCTTTAGAGGAGACTGCATTCACGATAAACACTGCATATGTCAGCTCAATTGCAAATGACCTCAATTTATATTGCATATATTGAATAGAGCCCAATGTCTCTTAAACTCTCTTCTAAACACTAACACAAACACAATACCATCAGTGTTTGCCCTGCACCATGCCTGTAACAGTGACAGTATAGTACACTAAGAGGACAGTACAATACTGTACATACCATCATCCTCATCCACGCCATCGGGGGTCTGAACAAAGAGAGGCTCTGAGGGGTAGGAGTCCGGCTCCTGCCACACCCAGGTCTCCTTGGTCTTCACGTTCAGCTTGATGATCTACAGCCGCATAGAGATTCCTCAAGGTCTAACATACACATCTTGGTCTTCACATTCAACTTGATGATATACAACCACATATAGAAAGAAACTCATGGCCACTCACGTAACATGCTATGACCTCTGCCATTCACTTCTCAGAGTTTGAAGATAGATTTGTGTCAAACAACAAGACTACTCACCCTGTCAGGAATGAAGTGGTTGAGGCCCAGGGCATAGGCATATGAGTAGTTCTTCCCACCGTGCTTCTCATAGTTGATCTGAGGAAACTCAAAGGCTTGGCGGGGACCAGAGAACAGCACCTCAGGCTCCAGCCAGATGGTCCCGTCAGTACGCATCACTGCTGTGGCCGTGGTGTACGGCAGGCATATCAGGTTCTTTCCCTGCTCCTCCTGAAACACACAATCAGTATGAAAGAAAGTTTGAATAAGTTAGGGCAGATATACAGTGCATTCGAAAAGTATTCAGACCTGTTGACTTTTTCCACATTTCGTTACATTACAACCTTATTCTAAAATGAATTAAATGTATTTTTTTCCTCATCAATCTTCACACAAAACCCCATAATGACAAAGTGAAAACAGGTATTTAGAAATGTTTGCAAATGAAGATTTTTTTTTAAGAGAAATACCATATTTACATAAGAATTCAGACCCTTTGTTATGAGACTCAAAATTGAGCTTAGGTACCAAAAAGGGTACCTAAAAATATTTGCAGCATTGAAGGTCTCCAAGAACACAGTGTCCACCATCATTCTTAAATGGAAGAAGTTTGAAACCACTAAGACTCTTCCTAGAGCTGGCTGCCCGGCCAAACTGAGCAATCGGAGGCTGTGGGCAGGGAGGTGACCAAGAACCCGATGGTCACTCTGACAGAGCTCCAGAGTTCCCCTGTGGAGATGGGATAAACTTCCAGAAGGACAACCATCGCTGCAGCACTCCACCAATCAGGCCTTTATGGGAGTGGCCGGACGGAAGCCACATGACAGCCCGTTTGGAGTTTGCCAAAAGGCACCTAAAGACTCGTAGACAAGATTCTCTGGTCTGATGAAACCAAGGTTGAACTCTTTGGCCTGAATGCCAAGCGTCACGTCTGAAGGAAACCTGGGACCATCCCTATGAAGAAGCATGGTGGTGGCAGCATCATGCTGTGGGGATGTTTTTCAACGGCAGGGACTGGGAGACTAGTCAGTATCGAGGGAAAGATGAACAGAGCAATGTACAGAGAGATCATTCATGAAAAGCACTCTGGAGCAGGTTAGGAACTCAGACTGGGGTGAAGGTTCACCTTCCACCAGGACAATGACCCTAAGCACACAGCCAAGACAACGCAGGAGTGGCTTCGGGACAAGTCTCTGAATGTCCTTGAGTGGCCCAGCCAGAGCCCGGACTTGAACCTGATCAAACATTTCTGGAGAGACCTGAAAATAGCTGTGCAGAGACACTCCCCATCCAACCTGACAGATCTTGAGAGGATCTGCAGAGAAGAATGGAAGAAACTCCCCAAATACAGGTGTGCCAAGCTTGTAGCGCCATACCCCAAAAGACTCGAGGCTGTAATCACTGTCAAAGGTGCTTTATCAAAGGGTCTGAATAGTTATTTAATGTGATATTTCAGTTTTGTATTTTTAATACATTTCTAAAAACCAGTTTTAGCTTTGTCATTATGGGTTATTGTGTGTAGATTGATGAGGGGGAAAAAATGATATTATCAATTTTAGAATAAGTATGTAACGTAACAGAATGTGGAAAAAGTCAACGGGTCTGAATACTTTCTGAGTGCACTGAACACGTATCGATCCAAAATAAAATAAATACAAGGTAACACATAATGCACTTTATTGTCCAAAAATTAAGAAATAATTTGTAGATGAAATGTAAACAACAACAAAAAAGATTTTTAAAGAGAAGGAAATGACTTACCCTGTGGATGTCCAGTGGAATGACGTATCTCCTGACCTCTGGCTGAGGTGCCATCATGGCTGCCTTCTTCACCTCCTCCCAGTTGGAGCGCAGGTTGGCCAGCCAAAGGTAGTTATACACAAACTCAAACCTACCAGGAAACGAATGAGAATGAGTTTCCTAATCCTTTAAACAGACCGTGTTTAAAGACCAAGGGCTAGGATTCATTAATCAATTATTCTGAAAAAGGACATTGCTAAGGCAATTCACTTCAAATGAATGCCACCCCTGAGATCCCTCAGTCCACAATTGATCCAGTCACTTACATCTGCCACTGTATTGACATTGCCATCTTATGAGAGAGACCATTTTTAGCTGTTCCATTACCCTTTCCATGTACACACATCAGCCACGATGAAACCATTGTCCTCATAAGTGTTGATGTGATGGAACAGGTTGATGGGAGCGGCCCTGAACTTATGGTCAATGTATTCTCCTTGTCCTCCTCCAATGTCCTTTCTGGCGATGTGGAACAATGTCTGTGAAATGTATGTTAAAAAGTTTATTAGGTTTGACAATAATGTCTGTTATGCTTATGTCTGTTGTGACTGCACACGTATGATTTGGTTCTGGGTGTCGAGACTAGGTATGATGTTACTGTACATAATTGTCCTGTATAGAAATGTGTCACTTTAAACTAAAATCTACTGAGTGTTTGCCTCCTTACCCCGAGAACCTCGTTGGACTCGAAGCAGTCCATGTAGTTGGAGCCTCGGATGCTCCAGGCACTGAGGAACTTCAACAGGTTGATTTTCACAGGGGTCTCCACAAAGACAAAGTAGTTCTCCGACATGCCAAAGCTAAGGGTGATATGTAGACCATTTAAGTTGGCATGCATTGTAAGTTGTTATATGGTCTAGTCAAATAACACAGAAGGAGGCATGTCCATGATTGACTCCTTGCTGTTTTGGGGACCTCAAGTTCAACTATGAACATGATGGATTTGTTATTATGACCCACCTGTGCACATAGGAAGGCTTGAACCTCTCGGCACTGGGGAACTGCACCACAACCTTGGACTTTTCAATGGGGTCTGACTTGTCTGAGGAGAGAACACAAGATGCAAACAGGGCAGAAGCCTTCAGATTGCCTTACTATTACATGTTATCCTATCCAGAACAAGTTAATACATGTTACCTACATTTTCTAGTTTAATAGTTGGAACACGTGCATTAATTCTGAATGAATATCTTTCATTTTATTTTCCTTGAATCAATTTGGACACAAGCCCAACCTTTCTGAGTGGGTGGGATTCTGACAACGTTGTAGGCCAGCGATGCTCCTTTCCCCATGCAGTTTCCGATGTTGAACACGGTTCCGTCTCTCTCAATGTGTGGGTGGGCAGTCACTCCATTGATGTTGACGTAGTTGCACAAGTCCACCTGAGGAGAAGTGAAGTCATGGTGTTATTCATGTGTTATTCATTATTATGTTATACATTATGCATGTGTTCTAACTATTAATGAGAAGTGAGACTTCCATTTTGTTCTGTTTTGAGTCTGTTGAATCAGGCCAAAGGATATAGGCATACACTGTGGTTTCTGGTACAGTATATTGTGAATACTGTAATGAAGGGGGGTGGAATTTCAGCCTGGGGGAAAAGAGGAGAGTAATACCTTCTTCAGTGTATCCAGCGTGTCAGTGTTGACTTTAGTGATGTAATTGGTTTCTGTGACGGCATAGTAATCTTCACCAATGGGGTAAACGTTCACCAGACAATTGTCTGTCACCTCAACACCCTTGAAGTAAGTGAAAAACCTGCACAGAGAAACACACACCCACACATCAGTTTTGAAATTGATCCAACAGTCATCATTAAAACGACGATCAAGGCAACGGCAGTCAAAATATACACAATGATTGATATGAAGGATCAGATATACATTGCCTTCAAAAAGTATTCACCCCCTTGACTTATCCACATTTTGTTGTGTTACAGCCTGAATTCAAAATGTCTGACATTTAGATTTTGTGTCACTGACACACAATACCCCATAATGTCAAGGTGGAATTATGTTTTTAGAAATTAATCAAAAATGTAAAGCTGAAATGTCTTGAGTCAATAAGTATTTAACCCATTTGTATGTCAAGCCTAAATAAGTTCAGGAGTAAAAATGTGCTGAACAAGTCATATAATGTATTGCGTGGACTCACTCTGTGTGTAATAATACTGTTTAACATTCTTTTTTAATGACTACATCATATCTGTACCCCTCAAATACAATTATCTGTAAGGTCCTTCAGTCAAGAATTGAATTTCATACACTGATTCAACCACAAAGACCAGGGAGGTTTTCCAATGCCTCGCAAAGAAGGGCACCTATTGGTAGAATAAAAATATAAATAAAAAGCAGACATTGCTTATATGTTGGATGGTGCATCAATAAATCAGTTACAGAGTTTAATGGCTGAAATATTTTTGGCAAGACTTGAAAATGTCTGTCTAGCAACTATAAACAACAAACTTGACAGAGCTTGAAGAATTAAAAAATAATCATGTGCAAATATTGTACAATCCAGGTGTGCAAAGCTCTTCGAAACTTACCCAGATAGACTCACAGTTGTAATTGCTGCTACAGGTGATTCTAACATGTATTGACTCAGGGGTGTGAATACTTATGTAAATTAGATATTTCTGTATTTCATTTTCAATAAACTTGGCAAAATTTCTAAAAACATGTTTTCACTTTGTCATTATGGGGGTATTGTGTGTATATGAGTGGAAAAAATATACATGTAATATTAATACATTTTGAATTCGGGCTGTAACAACAAAATGTGGAATAAGTCAAGGGGTATGAATACTTCTGAAGGCATTATATGGCAAGCAAATATAACCATTTACAGGATATGGGGCGGCAGGTAGCCTAGCGGTTAGAGCGTTGAGCCAGTAACCGAAAAGTTGCTAGATTGAATCCCCAAGTTGACAAGGTAAAAATCTGTATTTCTGCCCCTGAACAAGGCAGTTAACCCACTATTCTTAGGCCGTCATTGTGAATAAGAATTTGTTCTTAACTGACTTGTCAAGTTAAATAAACTAAAAAAACATGTTGCAGTTTGATGTTTATTGGGATGAATATTGTCCTGGAGGAAGGGCTGAGAAAATTCCACTAGATAGGACAGCTGCATTGTCAAATTGCCTATATATTGTTAAAAAAACGTTGGTCTTAATTTAAGGTTAGGGTTAGGCATACAATTAGCAGTGTGGTTAGGCTTAGGTTTAAAATCACATTGTATGACTTTGTGGCTGTGCCAGCGATTGACTACCCTACAGATCTGCCTCCGGTACATGTGTCATCCCAATAAATGCCAACCTGCGGCTATGTTATTATAGCTACCAACCTGGAGAAGATGTTTTTGCAGGGATCTGGGTAGGCGAAGGTGCCAAATTCAGTGATCACCACACGCTTTTCTGTAATGGCACGCACATAGGCATCTGTTTTAACATACCTAAAGGATAAAGATAGAGATGGGTATCAAATCCATTAGGTTAATTAGACTCAAATGCAATGTAACCACTGATCTCTAACATATATTTTTCATCCATTCATACTTGTTTAAGTAGGTGACTTGGCCATTTTTGAAGTCAAATTTGTGCATGAGGGCCTGGCCATCGAAGAGGTGGTAGAAAGGCTCATCTCCAACCTCAAACAGGCCAGGGCCCAGACGAAGAAGACTTCCCTTCAGAAATGAAGGAATCCTACCTGTAGATGTGAGAGAAAAGAGCGTTTGTCAAACAATTGATCAAGGAACTGTTCAATGTGATTGTATCTAGAGCAGGTAACAGGTATATTAGGGGATGTTTCTCATAGATACAGTACTGTTTTCACGTGAATTTCCAAGATGGCAGTGATTTATTTGTGTTCTCATTTTAGGATGGTGGATTTTTAGGATTGAATGTACCAGAAATCTACACTATATATACAAAAGTATGTGGACATCCCTTTAAGTAAGTGGATTTGGCTATTTTAGCTGCACCTGTTGCTGACAGGTGTATAAAATCAGGCACACAGCCATGCAATCTCCATAGACAAACATTGGCAGTAGAATGGCCTTACTGAAGAGCTCAGTGACTTTCAACGTGGCACTGTCATAGGATGCCACTTTTCCAACATGTCAGTTAGCAACATTTTTGCCCTGCTAGAGCTGCCCTGGTCAACTGTAAGTGCTGTTATTGTGAAGTGGAAACGTCTAGGAGCAACAACAGCTCAGCTGCGAAGTGGTAGAACACACAAGCTCAACAAACGGGACCGCCGAGTGAAGCGTGTCTGTCCTCGGTTACAACATTCACTACCGAGTTCCAAACTGACTCTGAAAGCAACGTCAGCAGAATAACTGTTCGTCGGGAGATTCTCGAAATGGGTTTCCAGGGCCAATCAGCCACACACAAGCCTAAGAACAACATACGCAATGCCAAACGTCGGCTGGAGTGGTGTAAACCTTGCCGCCATTGGACAATGGAGCAGTGGAAATGCATTCTTTGGAGTGATGAATTACACTTCAACATCTGGCAGTCCGGCGGACTAATCTGGGTTTGGCAGATGCCAGAAGAACACTACCTGCCCAAATGCATAGTGGCAACTGTAAAGTTTGGTGGATGATTAATGGTCTGGGGCTGTTTTTCATGGATTGGGCTAGGCCCTTTAGTTCCAGTGATGGGAAATCTTAATGCTACAGCCAGTGGTGGAAAAAGTATCAAGCTGTCATACTTGAGTAAAAGTAAAGATACCTTAATAGAAAATTGAATAGAAAATGACTCAAGTAAAAGTGAAATTCACCCAGTAAAATACTACTTGAGTAAAAGTCTAAAGGTATTTGGCTTTAAATATTCTTAATAATCAAAAGTAAAAGTAATTGCTAAAATGTCCTTAAGTATCAAGTAAATTACTGGGAGTTTATACTTAAGTACTTTACACCACTGGCTACAGCATACAATGACATTCTAGACAATTCTGTGCTCCCAACTTTGTGGCAACAGTTTGCGGAAGGCCCTTTCCTGTTTCAGCATGACAATGCCCCTGTGCACAAAGCGAGGTCCATACAGAAATGGTTTGTCGAGATTGGTGTGGAAGAACTTGACTGGCCTGCACAGAGCACTGACCTCAACCCAATAGAACACCTTTGGGATGAATTAGAACGCAGACTGTGAGCCAAGCCTAATCGCCCCCAAAATCAGTGCCCAACCACACTAATGCTCTTGTGGCTGAATGGAAGCAAGACCCCAGAGCAATGTTCCAACATCTTGTGGAAAGCCTTCCCAGAAGATTGGAGGCTGTTATAGCAGCAAAGGGCTGACCAAATCCATATGAATGCCCATGATTTTGGAATGAGATGTTCGATGAGCAGGTGTCCACATACTTTGGTCATGTAGTGTAGTAAAATTAATTAACATAACCTGCTTCATATGACCAAATAAATATGTAGTTAACAAACCTGTAACTGTTGCAGGGACAGGCTCTGATAACTCCTCAACTGTCTCAAAGATCTTCTTGTAGCCACCAGCAGGGTGCTCAAATCTGGTTTTGTGAAGAAGAAAAATGTAAGCAACTGAAGCCCAGATGCTCTCCAACCCTGTTCCTGAAGAGCTACCCTTCTGTAGGTTTTCAATCCAACCCCAGTTGTAACTAACCTGTTCAGGTAATCAACCAGCTAGTTATTAGAATCAGGTACACTAGATTAGGGTTCAAGTGAAAACCTACAGGAGTGTAGCTCTTCGGGAATTGGTAAGGAGGAATTTCTCAAACATAATTGAAAATGCATACATTCATACATATTTTCTCTTTATTGAGTAAAGCAACACACATTATTCCAAATAAAATTGGTCTACTTGCATGAAATATGTTAGATTTTTCAAAGTTTACATTTCCCACTTTATCCCTATGGTTGACCCTTGACAGCGTGAGAGTTCAGACATGAATTCAGACTTAAATAAATAAACCATCACTCACCGGCTGACCATGGTTCCTCCTTGTTGTGTGAGCACAGAGACACACACTCACTCACATACAGGTGTCTTCAGATCACTTCTGAACTGGAAGTCTTGGCGCTCCCAGTGGGTTTAGCGTCTTTATACATCGAGCCCCTCTCTCTTTCTCGACCCTGAGTGGCTTTAACCTTTCTCTTGACCAATCAGGTTGCATCGTGAGAAAGAATGCCATTGTGCCAATATCTTTAGCTTGGTTGCACAATGGTGGCCCTCTAAAACCGGATTTATTTTGCCAGAATATTTCACAAAATCAATAGGCCTGTGTTTGCCTGGCAAATGTGTTGCAATAACATAAGATCTGATTGTTCAATCATTTATATATTTACCAAACCACAGTAGCAAGGAGAGCCTATAGATAGATACATTTCATGGCATTTCACTAAATTAATGTAATTATTTTCTACTTTCCTGTAGACTACATTTTGTAACTGGGATAGATTTACCTTACCCTACTGCTCAATTGACTATTTGGCAGAACATTAACAATAGTCAAAAGGCACCAATTTCAAATGGGCCTTATGCTCTTGACTTGTATATATGCATAAGTGATTCAGAGTTACTGTGTAAATGCTTATCTCGGCTGAGTATTGAATCAAATGTATTTATATAGCCCTTCGTACATCAGCTGATATCTCAAAGTGCTGTACAGAAACCCAGCCTAAAACCCCAAACAGCAAGCAATGCAGGTGTAGAAGCACGGTGGCTAGGAAAAACTCCCTAGAAAGGCCAAAACCTAGGAAGAAACCTAGAGAGGAACCAGGCTATGTGGGGTGGCCAGTCCTCTTCTGGCTGTGCCGGGTGGAGATTATAACAGAACATGGCCAAGATGTTCAAATGTTCATAAATGACCAGCATGGTCGTATAATAATAAGGCAGAACAGTTGAAACTGGAGCAGCAGCACGGCCAGGTGGACTGGGGACAGGAAGGAGTCATCATGTCAGGTAGTCCTGAGGCATGGTCCTAGGGCTCAGGTCCTCCGAGAGAGAGAAAAAAAGAGAGAAAGAGAGAATTAGAGAGAGCATACTTAAATTCACACAGGACACCGGATAGGACAGGAGAAGTACTTCAGATATAACAAACTGACCCTAGCCCCCGACACATAACTACTGCAGCATAAATACTGGAGGCTGAGACAGGAGGGGTCAAGAGACACTGTGGCCCCATCCGATGACACCCCCGGACAGGGCCAAACAGGAAGGATATAACCCCACCCACTTTGCCAAAGCACAGCCCCCACACCACTAGAGGGATATCTTCAACCACCAACTTACCATCCTGAGACAAGGCCCAGTATAGCCCACAAAGATCTCCGCCACGGCACAACCCAAGGGGTTGCGCCAACCCAGACAGGAAGATCACATCAGTGACTCAACCCACTCAAGTGACGCACCCCTCCTAGGGACGGTATGAAAGAGCCCTAGTAAGCTAGTGACTCAGCCCCTGTAATAGGGTTAGAGGCAGAGAATCCCAGTGGAAAGAGGGGAACCGGCCAGGCAGAGACAGCAAGGGCGGTTCGTTGCTCCAGAGCCTTTCCGTTCACCTTCACACTCCTGGGCTAGACTACACTCAATCATATGACCCACTGAAGAGATGAGTCTTCAGTATAGACTTAAAGGTTGAGACCGAGTTTGCGTCTCTCACATGGGTAGGCAGACCATTCCATAAAAATGGAGCTCTATAGGAGAAAGCCCTGCCTCCAGCTGTTTGCTTAGAAATTCTATGGACAATTAGGAGGCCTGCGTCTTGTGACCATAGCGTACGTGTAGGTATGTACGGCAGGACCAAATCAGAGAGATAGGTAGGAGTAAGCCCATGTAATGCTTTGTTGGTTAGCAGTAAAATCTTGAAATCAGCCCTTGCCTTGACAGGAAGCCAGTGTAGGGAGGCTAGCACTGGAGTAATATGATACAAATTTTGGGTTCTAGTCAGGATTCTAGCAGCCGTATTTAGAACTAACTGAAGTATTTAGTGCTTTATCCGGGTAGCCGGAAAGTAGAGCATTGCAGTAGTCTAACCTAGAAGTGACAAAAGCATGGATACATTTTTCTGCATCATTTTTGGACAGAAAGTTTCTGATTTTTGCAATGTTACGTAGATGGATAAAAGCTGTCCTTGAAACAGTCTTGATATGTCTTCAAAAGAGAGATCAGGGTCCAGAGTAACGCCGAGGTCCTTCACAGTTTTATTTGAGACGACTGTACAACCATTAAGATTAATTGTCAGATTCAACAGGACCTAGAACAAGCATCTGTGTTTTGTCCGAGTTTAAAAGTAGAAAGTTTGCAGCCATCCACTTCCTTATGTCTGAAACACATGCTTCTAGCGGGGGAAATTTTGGGGCTTCACCATGTTTCATTGAAATGTACAGCTGTGTGTCATCCGCATAGCAGTGAAAGTTAACATTATGTTTTCGAATGACACCCCCAAGAGGTAAAATATATAGTGAAAACAATAGTGGTCCTAAAACGGAACCTTGAGGAACACCGAAATTAACAGTTGATTTGTCAGAGGACAAACCATTCACAGAGACAAACTGATATCTTTCCGACATAAGCATTACTTGGTATAAACATTACTTGGTACTGTTTATGGCCCTCTCATGATAAATAAATACTTTAGGGTATGTCTACAAGTAACATTAGTCATGATTTTAAAGTAGGGAAATGTGTCTAAAAAATACAACACAAGGTTGTGTATTGTTTTGCACCACATCAGTAACTAAACACTGTAGAGGTCAAATTGTTTTTACCAACATTAATCATGTTCATATTAAAATACTGGGTACTATTTTGTGTAGTGTGAAAAATGTAATTGATAGCATCATGGCAAACAAACTTGTTTTGACAGTTCTTTTGTAAGGAACAGAGGTAGCCATCAGAACTTTGCCAGGGGCACACAATTTGCTGTCCTCATATGAGCGGGTTGCTTTTTCCCAGGAGACTAAAGAACAATGTGGTGATTGTCCTCTGCACATGTCCAGAGTACTAAACCCTTAGCTACCTGGATTATAGCTGGTTGCTTTTTTAGACAGACACAGGCAACTTCAAACTCGGACCAAAGCACAATAAGCAAGTAGCCTCAATGATAAATAAACAATCATTAGTATCCAATTACATCACTAACAAATTATAAATCACGAATAGTATACTTCACAGATCAAAGGGGCAGGTTTCAAGGGATAAATATACCTAACATATTTTCACGTGGACTAGAAGTAAGCATGCATCTATGTATCTATGTATAAAGATCCAGGACAACAACCTCTCCCTCAATGTGATCAAGACAAAGGAGATGATTGTGGACTACAGGAAAAGGAGGACCGAGCATGCCCCCATTCTCATCGACGGGGCTGTAGTGGAGCAGGTTGAGAGCTTCAAGTTCCTTGGTGTCCACATCAACAACAAACTATCATGGCCAAGCACACTGAGACAGTCGTGTAGAGGGCACAACAAAGCCTTTTCCCCCTTAGGATACTGAAAATACCGACCACTAAAACAGGTCCTCAGATCATCAAAAAGTTTTACAGCTGCACCATCGAGAGCATGGTTGCATCACTGCCTGGTATGGCAACTGCTTGGCCTCTGACCGCAAGGCACTACAAAGGGTAGTGTGTATGGCCCAGTACACTTTGGCCAAGCCTCCTGCCATCCAGGACCTCTATACCAGGCTGTGTCAGAGGAAGGCCCTAAAAATGGTCAAAGACTCCAGCCACCCTAGTCATAGACTGGTCTCTCTGCTACTCTCTGCATGGCAAGCGGTACCGGAGTCTAGGTCCAAAAGACTTCTAAACAGCTTCTACCCCCAAGCCATAAGACTCCTGAACAGCTAATCAAATGGCTACCCAGACTATAAGCATTGCACCCCCTCTCTCTTTTACGCTGCTGCTACTCTCTGTTTACTATCTAAGCATAGTCACTTGAACTCTAACTACATGTACATATTACCTCAATTACCTCCACTAACCGGTGCCCCCGCACATTGACTCTGTACCGGTAGCCCCTGTATATAGCTTTGCTATTGTTATTTTACTGATGCTCTTTAATGATTTTTTACTTTAAATGTTATTTATATATTTTTTACTTAACACTTATTTTTCATAAAACTGCATTGTTGGTTAAGGGCTTGTAAGTAAGCATTTCACTGTAACACCTGTTGTATTCGGCACAAAAGTATACATTTTTCATCAAACTAAATGGCTGCCACAGCTGATCATGAAAAACTCTGTGAACAGAGGGACACTCACTCTCTGAAAACGTTTAGATGAATACCAAATCCATTGTTACATTGCTGTGGCAGATTTGTACCAAACACAAACACTGAGCGTCAGAGTAAAGCTTTGGGTGGGAATATAAGGCCTATTGTTGTTGACGCGGATAAAAGGAGAGCTTTGATTTTCTACACTGCATTCCTGCAAAGATTTGCATAAACCATCTAAGTCTCAGTTGACACATGTTACTGTACCCATTCTGGTTGAAAACATAGTCAATATCCACATAACACTTGTCAGCCTAATAACTTTCAAATCAATGACCTCAACAAAGCCATTGGTTACCAACAAATCTAACATGAACAGTGATTAGCCCTACTGAGATATTGTAATAAAATCACGAATACATCCATGTCCTATTATTTCCTACTGATGTAAAGTGATATAAACAGACCACTAAAACAGTTGAAAATATTTGTATACAATTATTGCTCTTGCTTGTTTGTTTGACTTTTGTGATATAACATATTCAAATATTAAATGTCTGTTATCAATCATGACTTCCATCTGAACAGGGGGATCAAGATATCTCTTGGCCTTGCACTATCTATTTCAGTTTGCCTAGAAATATAGTTCACTGTTTATTACATGCCACAGAAATGTGATACATTTCACAATTTGATTCCTGGGGGAGACAGACCTTTACTAACACACATTAACACTACTAGTGATGTAAGTTGTTGAATGCTGATCATCTGTATAACAAATATTTGAGCCTGATATTTGTACTTGTAATAAAAAATGTATAAATAAACAAAACACTACATGCTAGCTCAGGGTGGGGGCCCCAAAAAATTCATCATGAGGGGCTACACCCCCCCCACCACCACATTTCGAGCAAAACATTTTAGCAGCCTCCCTCTTAACACCGGAGAGAACATGTTTTATTTTGTACAATTGTACACATTCTGCCATGGGGTGGAGAGAAGACTTTGCATTTTATAGCTAATTTCATTCAATTCTACTCATTTTGCCATAAGGCAGAGATGCAAAAGTGCTGTTTTACATCTAATTTCCTGCAATTCTACACATTTTTCCATAGGGTGGAGAGAAATGTTTGCAGGTTTAAATATGATACCCGAGTGAGACTGACTATCAAAATCAGCTGGCTGCTAAACTAATTTAAAAATCTAAAAATGTTAGCTGACATTGACTAATTGAGTGGCTATCAGTGGCTGAAATAAGAGAAAAACTGCTGATTCACAACCAAATTACGATAGTGTACCTTGTGTATTATATTATTCTACAGAACTTGCAACAACAGTAAATTGAGACCCTGACTGAATTGGTCCGAGGGCGTTCAAAAGGGGGGCGGCCCTCCCGCCGCCAGTTGTCCATCCCACGCCCGTGTAAACTATCTACATCACTGCAGGATTTTCACAGTGCGCATGCCGTTCTTTTCTATGTGTATTCACGCTTACAACATGGCGACGAAACACATTGGGATGAACGTTTGAGTTTATAAAACATCTTCGGCTAGGATAGCAACGAAGTACATTTCTAAAAAAGCCTTCTCAAATCGAGTGGTAATTGTTTATATATTTGTTTTTAAAATTGTATTGTGAAAAAATGAATTGTACCACGAACGTAGTGCAAGTGACGAACGTGTCGCCAAGCACAACATCTGAGCAGATGCGAATGCTGTTCGGGTTTCTTGGAACCATTGAAGAACTCAAATTGTTTCCACCAGAGTAAGTAACTCATTTGTTTAACTTTTGTCGCAAACTAGACATCGTTATTGTTTCTTTGACTATTAATTCCCTACCAATTTGTGATTTGGTTGATTTCCATATAGGTAACGTTTATTATTAACTTTAGCTAACGCTAGCTAACGTTAGCATCGGAGGCCCAAACTGTCCGTACCCAAAATATTAGACGAAACATGAGCTAGCTAAGATAAAATGTTGGTTAGCTACTTCAGGGGTGTTTTGTTGGACACATTCTACTACTATGTTGTTTCTATCTAACTAACTTACAAACTAACGTATTGCAGTGAATCGCCTCTGCCAGTGACGTCGCGTGTGTGTTTTGTGAAGTTCCAAGAGTCGGAGTCGGTGGGAGTTTCTCAGCATCTGACCAACACAGTCTTCGTGGACAGAGCGCTGATCGTCGTCCCTTTTGCCGAAGGTTGGTGCTTTGTTCTCCCCTCTTCAGTATGAATGATCCTTGACTGTATGACGTAGTTATGGGAGAGTGACGCGCCCATTAATTTCATGATGGAGTTCTATGATCCTGTGGTTTGAGATACTATTTAAGCATGTGTCCTAGCTATTTCGGATCCTAGTATCCATTCTCGATCTGACAAGCTTATCTGATTCTGTGATAAATGATTCCATGCCACTCTCCCAGTGTCTTGTACAATCCCCTTGCTAATTACAATGAGAGAGATTTCTATATCAGATCTCTCAACCCATATCCATGGTATACTGTGGAACTAAATACCAAACATATAACCACCATACACATAATTTATTATATAAAGCTACTGCCACACTGTAAGGTCATAATGTCACCTAGGATAGGATAAAGTAATCCTTCTCACCCCCCCCCCTTAAAAGACCTAGATGCACTATTGTAAAGTGGCTGTTCCACTGGATGTCATAAGGTGAAAGCACCAATTTGTAAGTCGCTCTGGATAAGAGCGTCTGCTAAATGACTTAAATGTAAATGTAATTATGTATTGGACTTGATAGACACTAAACAACACAGATTACTTTTAAGTCTTTAGTGGTCTCCAGAGCCCATTCTTTGCCCCCTCCCTGCCACCCCTTTACCAGTAACCACAGTATACCAAGATCTGCTTTAGGGACAGGCACTTGCTTCGACAGAGAGAGCTGAACAAGCCCAGACTGTGCACGGGCAGACAAAAAGAAAGCAGAGAGGAACTTACATGTATATGAAAACTTAACCATGCTTTTTATTTTCTCCCCCATATTGGACTATCCTCTATTAAACTTATCTCTGTTATTTGTGTGTGTGATTTGTTGTAGTGGAGAAGGCAAAAGCAGAGCCCCCTCCTTGATGGCTGAAAGTGGTCCTCTGCCTGCCAACAGGGGATTGTAGACAATTACAAAAGGCCAGCAAGCATTCAAGCAGCCCCCCAACCCCTTCTTTCTCTTTTTTCTGTGTCCTTTCTTCTTTCTCTCATTTTCTATTCTCTATGTATTTTAGTTTAAGTGGAATGCAGTAGTTAGATATTACCATAAGGCAGATCACATGTATAACGCAACATGTTATTTGACTACTCACAAGTCTATTTATCCAAATAGGTATTTTAATAATCTGACCTGTATAACATCCAATCTAATTCTCATTGGATCCAAATGGTCACTGAACAGTGAACAATACACATACATCTCAATGGCACGGCTATTGCTACACCTGCATTTCATACTTTTTTCACCTTTAGCGTTAAGGCACTTCCTGGTTTGGGGAGTTGGGTGAACCCTAGTTGCAATCTAGTATCCAATTTTAATTTAGCTAAAAATTAGATGCACTCACTCAACACTCGCTGTCCCTCAAATTGGCAGATTCAAATAACAAGGCTGTGTGTTTTCTATGTTGACCAGTGATACTGTACTTTAAGGTTGCTGACTATCTAGTTGTCGTTAATTGTCTTAGATATCCACCCACATGACAATGGCAACTGGTTCAGTGCTCTCTCTTTAACAGTGGTCTTTCTTTTTTGTTGTTGTGTTTTACAGTTCTTTTTCCTGGCTCAGCCAGTCCTGTAAACCAGGCCCTGCTGAAAATACCACCCAACCGTTTTGTCTCCTGCAGCTAAATTCTCTCTCCCATGTGCCATTTTTTAAATGTTTTTTTTTTGTGGGTGTGTGCGTATGTGTGTCTCTCTTGGTGTGTGTATGTTTGTGCGTCTTCTGTATAAAAAAAAAAAATGTTATTTTTCCCGTTGCATCTTGATGAAGATATTGTATGTTTCCTTTTTTAGGTAGCATTGGTAACATTGAAATGTGAAACCATTGTTTTTTTTTTGCCCTATATTAGTCAGACATAAAAAAACAAGCTAATCTAATATTGCTAAGTTGATTATTAAACTTAATCAAAAAGCATTAATTTTAAGCATATTTGATGCAGTGACAAGTAAGGTTCTTGGGAGAGTAGATATCGCCTACCTAGAATTTGATTGCTAGCTAGGTTATTTTCTACGTATTGGTGGTAAGTAGTAGAAACTGACTGTACAGTATTTACTGTTGACCTCCAACTCTCTGAAATTCTTTTTGTTTTGTGTATCTCGATTTTTTTTCCTTTTTTTTTCTCTGTGCTCCTTAGTAGTGAAGCCACCAACGTGAGTCGCTTGTTCAATCTATATGAAAATTGAGAGCACACCCCACTGGAGAAGCCGCTGTGCTAGCTAACGTTTGGTTCATGACTTAAAATACACTTTCAGGTGATACAATCTTGGCAGTGTTCACTGGAGTAGTGTGTATTGTGATATACTTTTTTCCCAACCTTAGAAGAATAACTATCTACAATGATTAAAAGAATAAAGGGAACAAACCTTCTCAAATGTAGCAGCTATCTAAGGTAACAGTATTGAAACCTGTACACATGTTTGTTTGAAGAATACCTGAGCAAGTAATCTTTGTGTTTTTCAAAATGTCTCTCCTCTTTAGTAGATTCTAGACGTAGACGTTCTCTTCTTCCCATAATGCCTGTTTTGTTTTTCTGTAGGTGTTATCCCAGAGGAGGCTAAGGCTTTGTCACTGCTGGCGCCAGCAAATGCTGTTGCAGGGATTATGTCCGGAGGAGGTCTCCTTCCAACACCTAACCCCATGTCCAATCCACAGGTAGGACTTCTCCCAACACCAAACCCCATGTCCTATCCACAGGTAGGTCCTCAGCATAGACATACAATATTTTGTTGTTCAATTTAATTATGTGGTCCTTCGTTGTCTTACGTCAGATAGCGCAACGATTCTGCCTGCGCTAATCTGTCTCGTATCTTGCAAAAGGTATGGGATAGATCAAAAGTAGTTTAGCTACAATGTGCTGTCTAACATTTGAAAATATTAACGTAAACTCACTCACTTTTGTACATCGCCCTGGTCCGTACAATTGATCTTATTTTTGCGCCCAAAAAACTTAATACTTCCATATCAACTGTAATATCAATACCAATGTAAAGCACAACTTCTCTTTGAAGAGGGATTTAGGGCTGCGCTAACATTAGCCTCACAAGTGAACTGCAGCTGTTCCGACTTCAGTGTCATGATGGCTCGCAGTAATGACGTGCAAAAAAAATGCAATTGGCACCCTAGTCATGAAATATTAGTTTAATATTAGCAATAATTATATTAACCTCTCTGGGATATGTGGGACGATAGCGTCCCACCTCGCCAACAGCCAGTGAATGTCCAGGGCGCCAAGTTCAAAACAACAAAAATCTCATAATTAAAATTCCTCAAGCATACAAGTATTTTACACAATTTTAAAGATACAATTCTCGTTAATCCAGCCACAGTGTCTGATTTCAAACAGGCTTTACAGCGAAAGCACCACAAACGATTATGTTAGGTCACCACCAACTCACAGAAAAACAGCCATTTTCCAGCCAAAGAGAGGAGTCACAAAAAGCACAAATAGAGATAAAATTAAGCACTAACCTTTGATCTTCATCAGATGACACTCATAGGACTTCATGTTACACAATACATGTATGTTTTGTTCGATAAAGTGCATATTTATATCAAAAAATCTAATTTACATTGGCGCGTTACGTTCAGTAATTCTGTTATACTCACAGACATCATTCAAACAGTTTTAGAAACTTCAGTGTTTTCTATCCAATACTACTAATACTATGCATATATTAGCATCTGGGACAGAGTAGCAGGCAGTTTACTCTGGGCACCCTACTCATCCAGGCTACTCAATACTGCCCCCCTGTCACCAAGAAGTTCATTTAGACAAAAATCATGAATAATTAAGTTTTCTTACAAGTGTATATGGTTAAGCATGATTTTAATCTGCGAGAGAACGGCTACCCCTGGTGGAAAGAGGCTGTACGGCACAAAATTAGTTGCAAATGCGCACTGTACGTTACGTAGTGACACGTCATGATGTAACGTACAGCGTCAGAGGGGTCAGTTCATCTTTTCTCCAATACTGTTAGTCCATTACCATGTCAATCAATGCTGAATCGAAACGTAGTTCACAACCCAGATTCTGATGCCAACACAGTCACTACAGTCCCATTCGTTTTCATTGCAGCCTCGTTTGAATGTCGCGGTTACGCACATTTGTACGGAATAGGTTGAGTTTACGCTACCTAGGTAACATCGTCTGCTGAACCGAATTTCTGCCTCTAAACTGTCTCTATTAATATCAGCTAAAACAATAAATTGGTCAATAATGAAGTTTCTTTGGTGAGGAAGTTCTAGTCATTTTACATTTAGCATGGATTTTTGTGCTTCAATGAGCGGTATTTCTGAAGTTTGACTGGGCACAAAAGCTAGCATAAATTTGACCAATATTAGCTTGCTAGAGGAGAAACGTTGCTACAATTTGTTAAACGCTTCAAACAAAAGCTAGCTCGCAAACTACTTTAGTAATGCTAATTTTAACA
Organism: Oncorhynchus nerka; assembly: GCF_034236695.1. NCBI lineage: Eukaryota > Metazoa > Chordata > Actinopteri > Salmoniformes > Salmonidae > Oncorhynchus > Oncorhynchus nerka. The sequence goes on along the minus strand of NC_088424.1, from coordinate 28,152,499 downwards.
TTATAATTTAAAAAATGTTGTGACCAAATTTGTTTATTTTTTATTTATTTAGTTGTGGGGGGGTTTACAGATACTAACTTTTATGAGTTTTCAAGCAGTTGTTCTGTCGTGAGTCATTGCAGTAGCCTCCCGAGTCAGCTGCTGTAGGCAGCTGAGACAATTTTACAAAGTTACTTACAAGTTAAATGTTAGCGATCGCAGAGAAACATGCTGACTTACGGACTGATTTCTGATAACGGTCACTCATTTTGAGGCTGCATGTCTACAACTTCAGGGTAATTTAACTTCTTGCGTCGAGCCATCCCGGATCCGGGATCGTGAATACAGCCTCAAGCTCATTACCATAACGCAACGTTAACTATTCATGAAAATCGCAAATGAAATGAAATTTATCTATTTGCTCTCAAGCTTAGCCTTTTGTTAACAACACTGTCATCTCAGATTTTCAAAATATGCTTTTTTTTTTTATTTGGCTCCCCAAGCTTTCTTAGCAAAGAACAAAAAAACATATTTTTTGTTGTTGATCATAAGACTGTAAAAACACCAGGAAATCAGCTCCAATTGATTTAAATAGCTAAACAAGCATTTGTGTAACAGTATTGATAGCCTAGCATTGTATTATGCCTCTTTCACCATGCAACATTTTCCACAAAAAACAGAAAATAATTCAAATAAAATAATTTACCTTTGAAGAACTTCAGATGTTTTCAATGAGGAGACTCTCTTAGATAGCAAATGTTCCGTTTTTACAAAAAATATTATTTGTGTCGACTAATCGCTCCGTTTTGTTCATCACATTTGGGGAGGGGAAAAAAAATATATATATTAAGTCATTAAAACGCGAACTTTTTTCCAAATTAACTCCATAATATCGACAGAAACATGGCAAACCGATGTTTAGAATCAATCCTCAAGGTGTTTTTCACATATCTATCGACGATAAAATCCATCGTGGCAGTTTACTTTCAATTCTGAAGAAATGGAACACGCATGGACCTACAGATTACGCACACAGGACACCGGGCGGGACACCGGGCGGGACACCAGGTAAATGTAGTCTCTTATGGTCAATCTTCCAATGATATGCCTACAAACACGTCACAATGCCGCAGACACCTCGGGGAATAGACAGAAACCGCAGGCTCATTCCTGGCGCATTCAACAGCCATATAAGGAGACATTGGAACACAGCGCCTTCAGAATCTGGGGCATTTCCTGTATGAAACTTCATCTTGGTTTCGCCTGTTGCATTAGTTCTGGGGCACTCACAGATAATATCTTTGCAGTTTTGGAGACGTCAGAGTTTTGTCTTTCCAAGGCTGTCAATTCCATGCATAGTCGAGCATCTTTTCGTGACAAAATATTGCACTTAAAACGGGCACGTCTTTTTATCCAATAATGACATAGCGCCCCCATAGGTTGAACAGGTTAACCAGGCTAAGCAAGCTTTTCATGTCAGTAAGGTAGAGCTAGCCAGCTATTGTCAGTAAGCTAGCTACAACAGTTAGCAAAGCTGCTGATCAAGTCACTGCACTGGCGACCGAGGTCCTTGCACATTATTTGTATTTTTTAAATTATTTTTCTATCTATTTAATTTTCATTTAGGTAATTATTCTGCCTATTTCATGGATACAAAAGCGTAGTGATAAAAAAAGAGTTCCTATGTTTTCATTGTTGAATGGTGGATGCTCGGGAATATTCATATTTACATACGAGTTCCACTTCCTACAAGACAGATTGTTAAAGCGAGCGTTGCGTAGGAGTGACGCCATCTGACATAAGACAATGTCGGTTCTTAAGTTAATGAAATGGAACATGCCCTGATAAGTCCACTCTCACGTGAACACAGGCATATACATGACCACGGGTATATATATAGGTATATCATATAAATGTGTACATCGGGGTTCCCCAACGGCAGCCTGTCGGACGAATTTAGCTTGCAGGTGGTTTTATTTGGCTCCCCAAGCTTTCTTAGCAAAGAACAAACAAACATATTTTTTGTTGATGATCATAAGACTGTAAAAACACCAAGAAATCAGCTCCAATTGATTTAAATTTAGGAAATCTGTTCCAAAGTATTTTCATGCATAATAAAGAGATGATCGTATACAAATGTAAGCAAGGTTTGAAATGAGTACGTTTTAGTCAAATATGATATTTGTTTGGGATTCTTGCGGTCAATTTGCAGTCTACAAAGGATTTGTAATTATGTTCCGACCATCCACTCAAGAAAAAAATTGGACCTCAGCTGAATCTAGTTGATGAACCCTGGTGTACATGATACTGCAACAAATTTCCCCCATGGGGACAATGGTCTATAAAATAGAGTAATAGACAATGAAAGGGTTAATGATGTGTTGCATTTTAGATGGGAGGCAATCCTTTTGGTGGTCCCTCCATGGATGCGATGGCAGCGTTTGGGTTTTCAAACCCCAATATGAATATGAATATGAATCCCCAGGTGAGTGTTTGCTTGCAACCTGGAGATGCACTACATGACCAAAAGTATGTGGACACCTGCTCATCGAACATCTCATTCCAAAATCATGGTTAATAATATGGAGTTGGTCCCCCTTTGCTGCTATAACAGCCTCCACTCTTCTGGAAAGGCTTTTCACTAGATGTTGAAACATTGCTGTGGGGACTTGCTTCTATTCAGCCACGCGCATTAGTGAGGTCGGGCACTGATGTTTGGCAATTAGGCCTGGCTTGCAGTCGGCGTTCCAATTCATCCCAAAGGTTGGGGTTGTCGTCGGGGCTCTGCAGGGGAGTCAAGTTCGTCCGCACCAGTCTCGACAAACCATTGCCATGCTGAAACAGGAAAGTGCCTTCCCCAAACTGTTGCCACAAAGTTGGAAGCACAGACTTGTCTAGAATGTCACTGTATACTGTAGCATTAAGCTTTCCTTTCACTGGAACTAAGGGGCCTAGCCTGACTCATAAAAAAACAACCCCAGACCATTAATACTCCACCAAACTTTAAAGTTGGCATTATGCATTCGGGCAGGTAGCGTTATCCTGGCATCCGCCAAACCTAGATTCGTCTGTCGGACTGTCAGATGGTGAAGCGTGATTCATACTCCGGCGAACGCATTTCCACTGCTCTATAGTCCCAATGATGGCGAGATTTACACCACTCCAGCCGACACTTGACATTGCTCATGGTGATCTTAGGCTTGTGTGTGGCTGCTTGGCCATGGAAACCCATTTCATGAAACTCCCGACGAACAGTTCTTATGCTGATGTTGCTTCCAGAGGCCAAATCCATTTATTTGAAGGGGTGTCCACATACTTTTGTATAGTGTTCTGTATGCACACGCAAATGCTGGTGTTAAAGGGGAAATGTTGAAATTATATTTTTTACTTGTATATTATATATTTTACACTCTTCTTCCCCAGTCTTTTCCCACTGAGCAGCTTCTGAAGTTTATGACGCAGGTGGATCCAAAGTAAGTCATCGTGTCTCTAGAAAATTCCCATTATAAGACATCAGACTAGCTTACCTCAAGTAACACATATGAACCATTAATTTGTTGGATTGCACTCCAGTCTGTTCTAATTAAGCAATAAGGCACGGAAGGGGTGTGGTATATGGCCAATATACCACGGCTAAGGGCTGTTCTTATGCACAACACATTGGCCATATGCCATGGACCCCAGAGGGGCTTTATTGCTATTATAAACAGCTTACTAAAGTAATCAGTGCAGTAAAAAAAAAAATGTCATACCTGTGGTATACGGTCTGACATACCACGGCTTTCAGCCAATCAGCATTCAGAGCTGGAACCACCCAGTTTATAATTAAGCGGTAAGGCCTGAGGGGGTGTGGTATATGGCCAATATACCAAGGCTAAGGGCTGTTAGGCACGACCTGGATACAGCCCTTAGCCGTTGTATATTGGCCATATAACAGAAACCCCTGAGGTGTCTATTATAAACTAGTTAACAACATAAATGGACCAATAAATAGTACTTTTTTTTTGTCATACCCATGGTATACGGTATGATATACCACGGCTTTCAGCTAGTCAGCATTCAGGGCTCGAACCACCCGGTTTATAATGGCCAGAACAGCCCTTAACCATGGTATATTAGCCATATGCCACACCCCCTGGGTCCTTATTACTTAAATATACCACGCTTAAGGGCTGTTCTTAGGCACAACGCAAAGACGACCCTTAGCTGTGGTATATTGGCCATATACCACAAACCCCTGAGGTACCTTATTTCTATTATAAACCGGTTATTTATATAAATGTAACAGTAAACAAGTAGTTTTGCATCATACCCAAGGTATATTGTAATGTAAATGTAAATGTATATTGTCTGATATACACATGACTGGAATGCTGTGGCTGTTTCAGCCAAACACCATCCAGGACCCAAACTACCCAGTTTATAATCACCAAAAAATAATGTCCTCTTCTTCAGAATGAACCACATGGGTGTAGGGATGAACATGAACATGAATCCAGGCCTGAAGGCAGACTCCTCCAACAAAGAGATAGAAGTGGCCATGAAGAGGGTCAGAGAGGCCCAGTCCCTAATCTCTGCTGCCATCGAGCCTGGCAGTGAGTAGCTAAAGCATTGCATCTCCAAAACATACTTCACATCTCAGATAAATTACCGTTAGCCCTAGCTAAAAGCTATTATTTGCTGTACCAAAGTAATTTTAACGTTTTGTTTATGCAGACAAGGAGAGCAAGAGGAAGCACTCGCGGTCCAGGTCCAGGTCCAGACGCAGAAGGTCCCGTTCTCGCTCTAGACACAGGTGAACACGAAATCTGTTTTCCTGACAGAAATTATTTGAATTGAGTTAAAAAATAAAGTTTTTTTCAAATTTATATTGAGGGTAGAGATTGATGTTGTCTGTGTGATCTTCGTGGTCTGCAGGCGTTCAAAGAGCAGGTCTAAGCGACGTTCACACTCCAGGAGCAGGAGACGCTCCAAGAGCCCTCGAAGGAGAAGTGGGAGGTCCCACTCCAAAGACAGGAGCAAACCATCTCCAAGTAAATCCAGGTGAGCCACAGAGCACAGACTTGACCCATTCTTCATCCTCAAATTGCACACTCATATCTTCATATCTAACCACAACTCTAATTCCATATATACAGTTGAAGTCTGTAGTGTAGATACACAGGTTGGAGTCATTAAAACTCATTTTTCAACCACTCCACAAATTTCTTGTTTAACCCTCTCTAGGACTGGCGGAACCCCTCGCCAACAGCCAGTGAAAGTGCAGTGCGCCAAATTCAAAACAACAACAAATCTCATAATTAAAATTCCTTAAGCGTACATGTTTTTTACACCATTTTAAAGATAAAATTCTCGTTAATCCAGCCACAGTGTCTGATTTCAAAAAGGCTTTACCACAAACGATTATGCGTCTTTTTGACCCAAGAAACAAAAGTTAGGCAAATGACAAGACTGTTGACATCGTGTGGAAGCTGTAGGTATTGCAACCTCAGTCCCATTAAATTTGGTTCACCTTTATCAATGGGTTCAAGTCGCGCATGGATATATTTTTCCATTTTCAGTGATCAGATTTTCGATGAAACGCACGTTCTGTTATAGTTTTATAAACGTCTGAGTGTTTTCTATCCACACATACTAATCATATGCATATACTATATTCCTGGCATGAGTAGCAGGGCGCTGAAATGTTGCGCGATTTTTAACAGAATGTTCGAAAAAGTAAGCCCTAAGCTTAAGTGGTTTTTAACAAGGCACACCTGTTAATTGAAATGCATTCCAGGTGACTACCTCAAACTGGTTGAGAGAATGCCAAGAGTGTGCAAAGGGTGGCTACTGAAGAATATGAAATATATTTTGATTTAACACTTTTTTTTGGTTACTACATGATTCCGTATGTGTTATTTCATAGTTTGATGTCTTCACTATTATTCTGCATTGCAGAAAATAGTAAAAATAAAGAAAAACCCTTGAATGAGAAGGTGTTTCCAAACTTTTGATTTATTTAACCTTTATTTAACTAGGCAAGTCAGTTAAGAACAAATTCTTATTTACAATGACGGCCAAATCTATACTCAATACCCCATAATGACAAAGCAAAAACCTTTTTTTTCATATTAGCAATCACATTTTACATAAGTATTCAGACCCTTTACTCAGTACTTTGTTGAAGCACGTTTGGCGACTATTATAGCCTCGAGTCATCTTGGGTAAGACGCTACAAGCTTTGCACACCTGTATTTAGGGAGTTTCTCTGCAGATCCTTTCAAGCTCTGTCAGGTTGGATGGGGAATGTTGCTGCACAGCTATTTTTAGATGTTCAATTGGGTTCAAGTGCGGGCTCTGGTTGGGCCACTCAATGGCTGTGTGCTTAGGGTCGTTGTCCTGTTGGAAGGTGAAACCTTCAACCAGTCTGAGGTCCTGAGCGCTCCGGAGCAGGTTTTTCATCAATGATCTCTCTGTACTTTGCTCTGTTCATCTTTTGCTCTGTTCATCTTTTCCGTCGATCCTGTCTAGACTCCCAGTCCCTGCAGATGAAAAACATCCCCACAGCATGATGCTGCAACCCCCATCCTTCACCGTAGGGATGGTGCCAGGTTTCCTCCAGACGTGACGCTTGGCATTCAGGCCAAAGAGTTCAATCTTGGTTTCATCAGACCAGAGAATCTTGTTTGTCATGGTCTGAGACCTTTAGGTGCTATTTGGCAAACTCCAAGTGGGCAGTCATGTGCCTTTTACTGAGGAGTGGCTTCCGTCTGGACACTCTAGAATAAAGGCATGATTGGTGCAGTGCTGCAGAGATGGTTGTCCTTCTGGAAGGTTCTCCCATCGCCACAGAGGAACTCTGGAGCTCTGTCAGAGTGACAATCGGGTTCTTGGTCACCTGCCTGATCAAGGCCCTTCTCCCCCTATTGCTCAGTTTGGCCAGGCGGACAGCTCTAGGAAGAGTCTTGGTGATTCCAAACTTCTTCCATTTAATAATGTTGGAGGCCACTGTGTTCTTGGACCTTCAATGTTGCAGAAATGTTTTGGTACCCTTCCCCAGTTCCGTGCCTCGACACAATCCTGTCTCTGAGATCTACGGACAATTCCTTCGGCCTCATGGCTTTGTTTTTGCCCTGACATGCATTGTCAACTGTGGGACCTTATATTGACAGGTGTGGGCCTTTCCAAATAATGTCCAATCAATTGAATTTACCACAGGTGGACTCCAATCAAGTTGTAGAAACATCTCAAGGATGATCAATGGAAACAGGATGCAACTGAGCTCATTTGGTAGCATTTGGTCTGAATACTTAAGAATAAGGTATTTTTGTTATTTTTAATAAATTAGCAAAAATGTCAAACCTGTTTTCGCTTGTCATTATGGGGTATTGTTGAGCAAATTGCTTTCTTTAATCCATTTTAGAATAAGGCTGTAACGTAACAAAATGTGGAAAAAGTCAAGGTCTGAATACTTTCCGAAGGCACTGTATATACAATACCAAATATTGATCAGATGTAACTAACTTGTCTCTGAACCACAGGGATAGGAAGAAAGAGGAGCGGGATAAAAAGTGCACCAAAACACCACCGAAAAGCTACAGCACTACCAGGAGGTCTCGCAGTATAGATCGGTGAGTGCAGCTTTGTTTTGTCAGAGCCACACGTCTGACTTGTCTGTTTCTCCATGCTGCCAACCATGTTGATTAGTCAGATATTTACTACTTGTGACATTTAATTTTTTCATTTTGTTGCTGTTGAGTACAGAAGGCGGAGGAAGAGTCGCAGCGCCAGCCGATCTCCTAAGAAATCCCCCAAGAGGAAAGTTTCCAGGACTCCCTCTCCTAGAAGGTGGATATTTTGGCCTATCTATGGTCTCGTTATTGCCATTTTTATTATTGATTGCTTCTCATAGAAAATCTTTTCCGAAGGGGACACGTTTTCGAAATCATGCCAGTGGTTTTGGTGGCTACTTTGAGAGTGTGAATATGAGACTATCTTCTGGACATTTTCTTTACAGTGTGAATGCACTCAAATAATTTATTTTGATTTCAAATATCAAGGTTTCTTTTAAGGGACCTGAATATAAACAATGTTGGACTGTCTACACACATTTTTAGATTGAGACTTTTATTTTTTATTTAAAGATTTTAAATTAACCTCTCCTCTCTACAGACATAAGAAGGAGAAGAAGAGGGACAAGGAAAGACAGAATGACCGGGATCGAGAACGCAGGTGCGATAAAGACCGCAGCCGGGAGGAACGGAAGGAAAAGAAAGAAAGGAGTAAAGATAAGGAACGGGAAAAGAAAACTGATGGAGAGAAAGGCGACATGAAGGTAAGCAGCAATGACTGGAACTGATTTGTCTTAAGTTGTGTATTTTTCCTTCTGGCTTTTGACCTCAGAGATCTAGCGTGACTCGCTGTATTTAAATGAAAAACAAGTAATATGAAATATGAAACTTAATCATTTCAAATGTCCTAGATGTCTTTGCAGGTCACCAGAGACTATGATGAGGAAGAGCAGGGCTACGACAGTGAGAAGGAGAGGGAGAGGCTGGACAAGAAGGATTCCGACCAGGACTCTGGAGCCCAGTCTCCTCACTCAGTGGAAGGCAATGGCACTGGGACTCCCAAAGTCAATGGTGACGACCACCGCGAAGAGGACGTCGACCACCACGAAGAGGACGACATGGATGTCAGTGATTGAGTCACCTAATCATAGAGACGGGTGCATAGATCTGTGTACCCAACCTTCCATTGTTCCAACCCTCCATGCTGCACCGACCTTACTGTATACAGGCTTCAATCAACTCCATCCCTCTTTATCTCACTTGAATTGTTAGCTTTCTTTTGGAGTGACTAGACAAAATAGATCAATTAGAAGATGAACCTTAAGACTTCTCACAGTTTTGTCAATTTTCTGTTTGTATGGTGATACATGATTCTTTATTTTGTCCTATTTCGGTGGTGAAAAGGTGTGGTTGGTTGAAAGGTTTATTGTTGTAATTTTAAGTGTATACTCTAGCAAGTGTGCAACCTTTTTTATTTTTTCCTTAAAGGATAACGGCATTTGTGTATTTGACTTAGTTTTTTGTTTAGTTTCTACTCATTGCTGGGAGCAGAAGCAGCCAGTTGCACTGCTTAACAAATTCACTGTATGTCCATTTCATCAGACATGGCTGCTAGATGGAGCAGTTTGCTGTGGACTTAGCTTTTCATTCTTGTATTGTTGCCTCAATAATTCACCATTTACTATTTTTTTGTCACTCCTGTACGTGGTAGAGTGTTCATATCCCATCCGTTATTTTACGGAAGACATATAGTGAGTCTTGTGGTGCTATAACAACCACTCCTTATAGCTCACCTATTCACAATACCCATTAGATCTTATTCTTGTCATTCTTATAAGTTTGTATTGTGCTTTATCAGTGATTCTTTTATATACAATAAAAACCCATATGTGTAAAGATAATCGAGCAATATATTTTTTTTAAATAAGAATCTTTGAGAACTAAGTCACAATTTAAAAAATGGCATGGGGCCCATGTTGTTTTTATGTTTGAGTTACTCAGATAGCGTAAGAACACAACATTTTGCCTTGGCTTCTGTGTAGAATTGCAGGAAACTAGCTTTAAAACTGTCAAATGTTCTCTCTGCCCCATGGCAAACATTGGAACACTGCAGTGCAGACATGATGCTGGTGATTTATTTAAAGGAATGGGAAAAGCTGCAATACATTTCTAAATAACAGTAGGCTCAAGCCAGATACACATTCTTATGACCCAAACTGTTACCTACTGCTGGTCATCTCATTTCAAAAACCATATGGATTTTACAGGTTGATAGTCCAACTGTATAAGCTCTCATTGAAATGTAATGTAGTACTACGGACAGGAAATAATCTTGTGGTAAAAGCACCTAAAAGCACCAGGTCAGCATTTGACCAAAGGGTTTTAGTGTGGTTACAATATTTATATGGTAGAAGTTGGTCTTCCTGAATAACTTGAAAAGATAGCGAGATGGCAGCAGGTATAACAAGTAATCCAATTGGGTCAACACGGCATGCAATAAAATGTACTTAATGTCAGTGCAGTATCAAACTAGAACAGCTTTCCTGAAACCCCATTTGGGTTCCCTCACACACACACCTTTAAAGTATAGTACAACAGTCCTCTCTCACACACAAAACACATTAAGGGCTGGGTTCAATCCATATCACGGAAGATCTGCATTAAAATGTAAAGGTAATTTCCGATTGAGCCGACACAGCATTTACCGTGAATGCAGTCTCTGCGACCACAGGAAAATTGGCTATAATTGTCAATCGCACTAAAAAGCGGATCTTCAGCGCTACGGATTGAACAGAGTCACACGATCACTTGAAACAGACGGTGATAGCCAGGAGGTAAGATAGATATGAGCTAACCTGAAAATACACGTGTTTGCATCCTGAGAGCGAGCAAGCGAAAGGCTTGGGTATTGATCTGTGTAAGAATGCTGTTTAAACCAGTAGGTTTAAAAATAACATTCTGATGTACTGAAAATGTATTGCTACACAGTGTTGCCCCTTTTTACTAGGCCTATATAATCTACATCATTTAAATATGAAAAACTTATGCTCAGTTCAGTTATGACATCTCTATTTTTCAGAACACTTAGTTTATAAGAAAAGGGTAGTCTCCAAAGGGCAGACGCTAGATGCAGTGAGTGCTAAGCCTGGAGAAGTGCACGTTGAAGATGTCAGTCAACTCCATAACTTTTCAGAGCAGTGATCATGTAGTAGGTTAATGATGTTAAGCAGATGATATCAAATATTTTTGGGGGACCTTGTGCTGTTATTGCTACACATATGAACATGGTTGTGGTGCAATGCGAGTCCTGTTTGCATTGGTTTGCTATGAGGAAATATCTACAAATTGAACACTCAGGGCCAAGAGATAATTCCCTTTTTTTCCATCAGAACACACAGATGGCACATTCTAATTTTGTCTCAACTTAAGTTGGTTATTTTCCTTTTAATAATGTAGGTAGGTAGAGGCTGTTTGTCAGTTTCCGAGCGGGTGGGACAGGGGCACCTCTGCTTGCTATGACAACCAGGTCAGAGGTCAGGGAAGCGACTGGGGTCCTCCTTGTAGTCCGCTGGGATGGAGAAGATGGACTCCTCAAAGTCATCGTAGCGAAACTCTTGGAAGGTGACCGTCGCTGTGATAGTGGGGAACACAGGGATGTCTGGAACACAAAAATAAGAGGGATTGTTGTCAGTTTCTTCATAATTTTACAATATTTCATTTTATTTTAACTTATAAATAAAATCAGCCATGTGGCCACATAACGTACAGTGCATTCGGAAAGTATTCAGACCCATTGACTTTTTCCACATTTTGTTACGTTACAGCCTTTTCTACAATGGATTAAAATAAAATAAAATCCTCATCAATCGACACACAATACCCTATAAAGATAAAGCAAAAACAGATTCACAGAAATGTTTGCAAATTGGTTCAAAATTAAAAACTCAGTAAACTTTGTTGAAGCACCTTTGGCTGCAACTACAGCCGTGAGTATTCTTGGGTGTGACGCTACACGCTTGGCACACCTGTATTTGGGAAGTTCCTCCAATTCTTCTCTGCAGATCTTCTCAGATCAGGTTGGATGGGGAGCGTCCCTGACCAAGGCCCTTATCTCCCGATTGCTCAGTTTGGCCAGGAAGTGTCTTGTAAGAATCAAGTTGTAGAAACATCTCAAGGATGATCAACGTGACAGGACGCACCTGAGCTCAATTTCGAGTCTCATAACAAAGGGTCTGAATACTAATGTAAATAAAGGTTAAAAAAATATACATTTTAGAATTAAGGCTGTAATGTAACAAAATGTGGAAAAAGTCAAGGGGTCTGAATACTTTCCAAGTGCAATGTATACTGAACAAAAATATAAACGCAACATGTTTCTATGATTTTTCTGAGTTACAGATCATATAATGAAATCAGTCAATTGAAATAGTCATTAGGCCCTAATCTATGGATTTCCCATGACTGGGAAGACAGATATGAATCTGTTGGTCACAGATACCTTTAAAAAATAGGTAGGGGGCTTGGATCAGAAAACCAGTCTGTATCTGGTGTGACCACCATTTGCTTCATGCAGCTCGACACATCTCCTTCACATAGAGTTGATCAGGCTGTTGATTGTGGCCTGTGGAATGTTGTCCCACTCCTCTTCAATGGCTGTGTGAAGTTGCTGGATATTGTCGGGAACTGGAACACGCTGTCGTACACGTCGATCCAGAACATCCGAAACATGCTCAATGGTTGACATGTCTGGTGAGTATGCAGGCCATGGTAGAACTGGGACATGTTCAGCTTCCAGGAACTATGTACAGATCCTTGCGACACGAGCCTGTGCATTATCATGCTGAAACATGAGGTGATGGTGGCGGATGAATGGCACAACAATGGGCCTCAGGATCTTGTCACGGTATCTCTGTGTATTCAAATTGCCATCCATAAAATGCAATTGTGTTCATTGTCCGTAGCTTTTGCCTGTCCATACCATAACCCCACCGCCACCATGGGGCACTCTGTTCACAACGTTGACATCAGCAATCGCTCTCCCACACAACACCGTACACTTGGTCTGCGGTTGTGAGGACGGTTGGACGTACTGCCAAATTCTCCAAAATGATGTTGGGAAATACCTAGTCAGTTGTATAACGGAATGCCTTCAACTGAAATGTGTTTTCCGCATTTAACCCAACTCCTCTGAATCAGAGAGGTGCGGCAGACTGCCTTAATCGACATCCACGTCTTCGGCACCCGGGGAACAGTGGGCTCAGGGGCAGAACGGCAGATTTTTACCTTGTCAGCTTGGGGATTCGATCCAGCAACCTTTCGGTTACTGGCCCAACGCTCTAACCGCTAGGCTACCTGCCGCCCTGGAGGTGGCTTATGGTAGAGAAATTAACATTCAATTATCTGGCAGCAGCTCTGGTGGAAATTCTTGCAGTCAACATGCCAGTTGCACGCTCCCTCAACTTGAGACATCTGTTGCATTGTGTTGTGTGACAAAATTGCACATTTTAGACTGGCCTTTTACTGTTACCAGTACAAGGTGTACCTGTGTAAAGATCATGTTGTTTAATCAGCTTCTTGATATGCCACACCTGTCAGGTGGATGGGATTATCTTGGCAAATGAGAAATGCTCAAATTTGTGCCCAAAATCTGAGAGAAATAAACTTTTTGTGCTTATGAAAAATTTCAGGGATACTTTATTTCAGCTCATGAAACATGGGACCAACACTTTATATGTTGCATTTATATTTTAGTTCAGTGTACAATATATTCATACCAAGCTTGACTGGAAACCCAGGAGGAAGCTTCATTTGAACAAATTCTCTTAGTTTGTTGAAATGTTTGAATGGGGCTATGACCTCCAACACATTCAGTAACCTGGAAGAGGACAGAAAAAGGGTCAGTGCCAAACACTTATTTTGAATTGATGTTTGCATTATTCAAACAGTACATTACTAGCCTAGATCCTATTCAATCAAACTTAAAATGTACCTAAAATCAAGAGGCCTTCCAAAAGCATTTGCTAGACAATAACTTTTCTGAATAGGCGATCTGCATCCGCCTAATATACATTTAATCAGAATCTGTGTGCACAATAACGATAAATACATGGAGGTTTCCAAATGCACTACAGTCAGTGGTGAGACTGATGAGAGACCACTAGCCAATAAGAGGAGGGATTCTACTCACGACTCAATGCCCAGAGGGAAGTCCTGGCTCATGGCTACGGTCGCTTTGAAGTTCTTCTTGCTCTCCTTACACACAAGCTCTCTCCCAAGATGAGGTGCCCTGGGGATGAACACACACACAAACACGCTAAGTCAGCACCATTGGCGTATACGTTTGGAGATTTAACAGTAAGCCACTGCTAGTAACGATCTTCAATGAAATAACTCAATAATAAACAGTGGCTTGATATTCATCCGGACAGTAGTGTCATCTGTGACCTTTCTTAAAAGGAATAAAGCAGGGCTTACTTTCCGTGCCCTGCAGAAATGTACTCCTCCCAGGAGATAGTGTTGGGGTCTGGAGCCGTGAGGGACAGCCTTCTCTGAGGCTGAGGGAAAGACAGAGAGGAAGATCACCACATGTATGCATCATAACCACATATCCATATTATGTGCACCAAAACCATACCCACTACTGAAGAAGAGACTAAAGACCCAACGCCTCCCTCCCTCCATCCAAGTCCCTCCCTCACCTCATAGTTCTGCTCCACCAGGTTCCCTCCTTTGCTCAGGCTCTCCATGATGGCCTTGTTCCTCAGGACGTCCTCCTCACTCAGATGCTCCCGCCGTTTCCTGGACTCCAGCACCAGGCCGTTCACAGAGTAGAAGTCAGCCAGGAAGTTACCAACTCTCTCCTGCCGGGACAGACACAAGCCAGATGCATAATAAACACTGGTGGCTGCATTATTAATGACACCCTATTCCCTATACAGTACATACAGTGATCACTGTTTTACAGCCTGTGTTCATAATGGCTGCTCAGTGAAACGACCTCTCCTGATTTGTCATAGACGCTTGCTAAAAAACTTTAATGAGCAAGCCTTCCTTCACGAACTGGCCTATGTTAAATGGTATGGAATCAGCTTGATCCCCTCTGTCGAAGACGCTTGGACTTTTAAACAAATGTTTTCAGTGGTATTGGTAACAAACACGCCCCCATAAAGAAAATGAGAATTAAAAACAGGTTCAGCCCCTGGTTCGACCGTGATCTTGCAGAGTTACTCCACCTCAAGAATGGAGAAGGCTAAAGTTAGTTACTTTAAGGAGCAGTTCTCTCTCTGTGGGTCTAACCCCAAGAAGTTCTGGAAAACGGTTAAAGACCCGGAGAAAAAACCCTTCTCCTCACAGCTGCCCATGTCCCTTAATGTTGATGTGGTTGTTACTGACAAGAAACACATAGCTGAGCTCTTAAATCACCACTTCATTAAGTCAGGATTCCTATTTGACTCAGCCATGCCTCCTCTCCCACCCATTCTAATGCAACTAGCCCGATGCTCCTCCCTCCTTTTCCCCTGCCCCGCTACACAGTTTCTCCCTGCAAGCGGTCACTGAGTCAGAGGTGCTAAAGGAGCTCCTTAACCTTGACCCCAAATAACCATCTGGGTGAGATGGTTTAGACCCTTTCTTCTTTAAGGTGGCTGCCCCTATCATCGTCAAGCCTATCTGACCTTTTTAACCTGTCTCTCATCTCTGGGGGGGTTCCCATTGCTTAGAAGGCAGCCACGGTTCATCCTGTATTTAAAGGGGTAGACCAAGCTGATCCTAACTGTTATGGGCCTATTTCTATTTTGCCCTCAAAAGTGTTGGAAAAATCAACTGACTGGCTTTCTTGATGTCTATAGTATTCACCCTGATATGCAATATGGTCTCCACTCAGGTTATGGATATGTCACTGCAACCTTAAAGGTCCTCAATGATGTCACCATTGCCCTTGATTCTAAGCAATATTGTGCTGCTATTTTTATTGACTTGGCCAAAGCTTTTGATACGGTAGACACTTCCATTCTTGTGGGACGGCTAAGGAGTATTGGTGTCTCTGAGGGGTCTTTGGCCTGGTTTGCGAACTACCTCTCTCAAAGAGTGCAGTGCATAAAGTCAGAACACCTGCTGTTTCAGCCACTGTCTGTCACCAAGGGAGTAACCCAAGGCTCAATCCTAGGCCCCAGGCTCTTCTCAATTGACATCAACAACATAGGTCAGGCAATAGAAAGAGCTCTCATCCATTTATATGCAGATGATACAGTCTTATACTCAGCTGGCCCCTTCCCAGATTTTGTTTTAAATGCTCTACAACAAAGCTTTCTTAGTGTCCAACAAGCTTTCTCTGCCCTTAACCTTGTTTTGAACAAAGGTAATGTGGTTTGGTAAGAAGAATGCCCCTCTCCCCACAGGTGTGATTACTACCTCTGAGGGTTTAGAGCTTGAGGTAGTCACCTCATACAATTACTTGGGAGTATGGCTAGACAGTACACTGTCCTTCTCTCAGCACATTTCATAGCTGCAGGCTAAAGTTAAATCTATACTTGGTTTCCTCTATTGTAATCGCTCCTCTTTCACGCCAGCTGCCAAACTAACCATGATTCAGATGACCTTCCTACCCATGCTAGATTACGGAGACATAATTTATAGATCGACAGGTAAGGGTGCTCTCGAGCGGCTAAATGTTCTTTACCATTCGGCCATCAGATTTGCCACCAATGCTCCTTATAGGACACATCACTGCACTCTATACTCCTCTGTAAACTGGTGATCTCTGTACACCTGTTGCAAGACCCACTGGTTGATGCTTATTTATTAAACCCTCTTAGGCCTCACTCCCCCCTATCTGAGATATCTACAGCAGCCCTCATCCTCCACATACAACACCCAGTCACATTCTGTTAAAGGTCCCCAAAGCACACACATCCCTGGGTCGCTCGTCTTTTCAGTTCGCTGCAGTTAGCGACTGGAACGAGCTGCAACAAACACTCAAACTGGACAGTTTTATCTCAATCTCTTCATTCAAAGACTCAATCATGGACACTCTTACTGACAGTTGTGGCTGCTTTGAGTGATGTATTGTTGTCTCTACCTTCTTGCCCTTTGTGCTGTTGTCCGTGCCCAATAATTTTTGTACCATGTTATGTGCTACTACCATGTGCTGCTGCCATGTGGTGTTGCTACCATGTTGTTGTCATGTGCTGCTACCATGCTGTGTTGTCATGTGTTGCTGCCTTGCTATGTTGTTGTCTTAGGTCTGTCTTTAGGTAGTGTTGTGTTGTCTCTCTTGTCGTGATGTGTGTTTTGTCCTATATTTATATTTTATTTTACATTTATAATCCCAGCTCCCGTCCCCGCAGGAGGCCTTTTGCCTTTTGGTAGGCTGTCATTGTAAATAAGAATTTGTTCTTAACTGACTTGCCTAGTTAAATAAAGGTTAAATAAATATAAATAAACACAGCTTATGATCAAAGACCAATTGTATTATTCCCTCTATATTCCAGTGACCCCTGCACCCCTCCCCACATTCTGCTGTGTTTCAACAAAATAAATTGCCTACTGAACAGGACCGGGAGGGGTGCTTACCGTCTTGTCCTCCCTGAAGAGCCAGCCGATCTGACTGCGGGAGAAGGTGATAGACTTGGTGGACAGGGTGGCAGAATAGACATCACTGCTCATCAGGATGTCCACCTCCTCCTCAGTCTCCATCTCAGACTCCTGCAGGGACACAATCAGGCAGCCGTCATAATCATCATCATAATGACATCACAGAATTCAATAGGTCCCATTATCTTTATGGGTGACATGGTGAAAAGAGAACTTCCACACACATTAGATTCCAGAAGAAAGAAAATATTTCAATCAATCAACCTTTGCCAGGGCAATACAAACATTTGTGTAAGGTTGGGTAGCTTGGAGAACATGGTACCAGACCATATAGATCACATTCATGTGAGGTTGGGTGGTTTGGAGGACATGGGACCAAACCATATAGATCACCTCGTGATGTATCCGCTGGTACACCTTCTGCTCATTGTCCAGGACATAGAAGGACTTGGAGGGCGGAGCATCTCCGTTAAAGATGAAGCTGAGGTCTCCTCTCTGACACTTCATATCTGAGAAGTCTATCAGAGTTGTGTCCAGTCTGTCAAAGGAGAAAGAGTGTAATGGGTTAACTCTGGGAGATGAGTGGTTGCACACGCCAGCTATAATCCTCACAACTTGTAGCTGGCGTCTGTGTCAAACGTGTATGTGATGCCTTACCTGATGTTGATCCCCTGCTTGTAGATCTTGCAGTTATCAGATGGCAAAATACGGGAGAGCAAGGGCACTATGAGACACGAGAAATAAAATGTAATGATCAACAGTAGTTAACGGATAAGATTCATTAAGATAAACTGCAGAGATAATATTTGGTATCATTATGTGGTATATAAATGAACATGGCCAGTGGCTAGGCAATGCATGGTCTTTAAAGGGATAGTTATCTAATTCCCCAGAGTCAGATGAACTCGTGTATACAATTGTTGTGTCTTTGTATCCAGTATGTTGAAGTTAGAAGTAGTTTCGCCAGCCAATGCTAACTAGCTTAGGGCAAAGATGAAGTCTTCAGGTACAGCTAGACTTCCAGTCGTTGCACTAGGCCAGTGGTTCCCAAACTGTGGGGCCCTCCCCGAAGGGTCAGCAGTGGGGGTCAGCCCCCCCTCAATTTTTACTTTAATTTTTGAAAGGAACTCAGTCTGGCTTTAAACTTAATCCTGAAAGTTGTAATAGTAGAAAGTACGTGGTGCAATATCGAAACTGGTTAGTGCATCGTCAGTTCCTCTTGTCACTTTAGTCATTGCATACCTTGTCAGAAATGTCCAGATCAACTAGACCATGTCAGCTACTAATTTTATATTAGGCCATATACAGTTGCAGTCGGAAGTTTACATACCCATAGCCAAATACATTTAAACTCAATTCCTGACATTTAATCCTAGTAAAAATTCCCTGTCTTAGGTCAGTTAGGATCACCACTTTATTTTAAGAATGTGAAATGTCAGAATAATAGTAGCGAGAATGATTTATTTCAGCTTTTATTTCTTCCATCACATTCCCAGTGGGTCAGAAGTTTACATACACTCAATTAGTATTTGAATATATTTAAATTGTTTAACTTGGTTCAAACGTTTTGGGTAGCCTTCCACAAGCTTCCCACAATAAGTTGGGTGAATTTTGTCCCATTCCTCTTGACACAGCTGGTGTAACTGACTCAGGTTTGTAGGCCTCCTTGCTCGCACACACTTTTTCAGTTCTGCCCACAAATGTTCTATACGATTGAGGTCAGGGCTTTGTGATGGCCACTCTAATACCTTGACTTTGTTGTCCTTAAGCCATTTTGCCACAACTTTGGAAGTATGCTTGGGGTCATTGTCCATTTGGAAGACCATTTGCGACCAAGCTTTAACTTCCTGACTGATGTCTTGAGATGTTGCTTCAATATATCCACATAATTTTCCTCCCTCATGATGCCATCTATTTTGTGAAGTGCACCAGCCTCTCCTGCAGCAAAGCACCCCCACAACATGATGCTGCCACCCCCGTGCTTCACGGTTGGGATGGTGTTCTTCGGCTTGGAAGCCTCCCCATTTTTCCTCCAAACATAATGATGGTCATTATGGCCAAACAGTTCTATTTTTGTTTCATCAGACATCTCTCCAAAAAGTACGATCTTTGTCCCCATGTGCAGTTGCAAACCGTAGTCTGGCTTTTTTATGCCGGTTTTGGAGCAGTGGCTTCTTCCATGCTGAGTGGTCTTTCAGGTTATGTCGATATAGGACTCGTTTTACTGTGGAGATAGATACTTTTGTACCTGTTTCCTCCAGCATCTTCACAAGGTCATTTGCTGTTGTTCTGGGATTGATTTGCACTTTTCACACCAAAGTACGTTAATCTCTAGGAGACAGAATGCGTCTCCTTCATGAGCGGTATGACGGCTGCGTGGTCCCATGGTGTTTATACTTGCATACTATTGTTTGTACAGACGAAGGTGGTACCTTCAGGCATTTGGAAATTGCTCCCAAGGATGAACCAGACTTGTTGAGGTCTACACATTTTTTTCTGAGGTATTGGCTGATTTCTTTTGATTTTCCCATGTCAAGCAAAGAGGCACTGAGTTTGACGGTAGGCCTTGAAATACATCCACATGTACACCTCCAATTGACTCAAAATTTCTGACCCACTGGAATTGTGATACAATGAATTATAAGTGAAATAATATGTCTGTAAACAATTGTTGGACTAATTACTTGTGTCATGCACAAAGTAGATGTCCAAACCGACTTGCCAAAACTATAGTTTGTTCAGAAGACATTTGTGGAGTGGTTGAAAAACAAGTTAATGACTCCAACCAACCTAAGTGTATGTAAACTTCTAGCGCTAACGCCAGTTAGCATTGGCTCGCAAAACTACCTCTAACTTATTTTTGTAGCAACACACAGAAGCATCCAGGGTCAATACCATTCGAGACCCCTCCCACAGTCCCCCCCCAGAAGAAGAAAAATAAAAAATACAATTAATTCCATTCCCCACTCCCAAGAACCCCCCCAATGCACCAACAATAAAGAGAATGAACTAAAGAGAAAAAAAGACAGAAGAAAACAGCAAACACTACAAAAAGAAAATAAGAAAAAAAAGAAAGTTAAACAAAGGACATCAAGGACAACTAAAATAACAGCAATGCCAACTGTATATATTTGTATGTATGTCTGGCACTATTACATGTATGTGTCAACTATCCTGTGATGGATAACATACCATTTCAATCTATCTAATCTACAGATTGCGATTTGAAAATAAATACTTTTACTAAGAGTACTAGTATATTAGTAATTACATTTACATTTACATTTAAGTCATTTAGCAGACGCTCTTATCCAGAGCGACTTACAAATTGGTGCTTTCACCTTATGACATCCAGTGGAACAGCCACTTTACAATAGTGCATCTAGGTCTTTTAAGGGGGGGGGGTGAGAAGGATTACTTTATCCTATCCTAGGTGACATTATGACCTTACAGTGTGGCAGTAGCTTTATATAATAAATTATGTGTATGGTGGTTATATGTTTGGTATTTAGTTCCACAGTATACCATGGATATGGGTTGAGAGATCTGATATAGAAATCTCTCTCATTGTAATTAGCAAGGGGATTGTACAAGACACTGGGAGAGTGGCATGGAATCATTTATCACAGAATCAGATAAGCTTGTCAGATCGAGAATGGATACTAGGATCCGAAATAGCTAGGACACATGCTTAAATAGTATCTCAAACCACAGGATCATAGAACTCCATCATGAAATTAATGGGCGCGTCACTCTCCCATAACTACGTCATACAGTCAAGGATCATTCATCTACCCGGTCTCTCCAGATCAAATCAAATCAAATTTATTTATATAGCCCTTCGTACATCAGCTGATATCTCAAAGTGCTGTACAGAAACCCAGCCTAAAACCCCAAACAGCAAGCAATGCAGGTGTAAAAGCACGGTGGCTAGGAAAAACTCCCTAGAAAGGCCAAAACCTAGGAAGAAACCAGATCACATAACAGTACTATTTAGAGGGTCAATTTTAGATCAATGCTATTCATTTTCAGCCATTCCTGAACCTAAGACCAGAAGCAGGCTATACCAAGCAGGCAATACCAAAATAAATGGTCTATTGATTCTGTATCTTCACAATCAAATCTGCAGAACTTCGATGATTTTATGCCCCAAATATTCAACATTTTGTTGGTGGCAAGAATTCTATATAGGCCTCCCGGGTGGCGTAGTGGTTAAGGGCGCTGTACTGCAGAGCCAGCTGTGCCATCAGAGACTCTGGGTTCGCGCCCAGACTCTGTCGTAACCGGCCGCGACCGGGAGGTCCGTGGGGCGACGCACAATTGGCCTAGCGTCGTCCGGGTTAGGGAGGGCTTGGCCGGTAGGGATGTCTCTGTTTCTTTGCGCACCAGCGACTCCTGTGGCGGGCCGGGCGCAGAGCGCGCTAACCAAGGTTGCCAGGTGCACGGTGTTTCCTCCGACACATTGGTGCGGCTGGCTTCCGGGTTGGATGTGCGCTGTGTTAAGAAGCAGTGCGGCTTGGTTGGGTTGTGTATCAGAGGACGCATGACTTTCAACCTTCGTCTCTCCCGAGCCCGTACGGGCGTTATAGCGATGAGACAAGATAGTAGCTACTAAAACAATTGGATACCACGAAATTGGGGAGAAAAAGGGGTAAAAATTCACAAAAAAAGAAAATAATTCTATATAATAATTGTAGCTGAAAAGCTCGGTCTTGAATCTTGGGTTGTTTTATATATCAACTCATACACCCTGTACCATGGAATCTGTAAGGCACAGTTGTCAACATTCTGGTCCTCAAATGAAACTGGTATACTTTTCTATTTATTTATTTCTCTGTCAGTTTTGATCCTTTACAGACCAGTTCCCTACCTTCTCCCGCTGCCACCTGCCTCCTCCCTTTTTGGGGTAATGCTGTGTTAAGAAGCAGTGCGGCTTGGTTGGGTTGTGTATCAGAGGACGCATGACTTTCAACCTTCGTCTCTCCCGAGCCCGTACGGGCGTTATAGCGATGAGACAAGATAGTAGCTACTAAAACAATTGGATACCACGAAATTGGGGAGAAAAAGGGGTAAAAATTCACAAAAAAAGAAAATAATTCTATATAATAATTACTCCCCCTATAATAACTCCCCCTCAGCCTTGCTACCTCCTCACACAACTTTTCCAGTGTTGCATGGATTCCAGCCAGAGCACTAGCCTCTACTTCAACGGCAAGTAAATTGTCCGTGTCTGTAGATAAATCTGTTTTTCTTTTTTTTGTCAGGTTAAAGTTATTTTGTGAGGGAGTATGTTGTTCCTCCATAGCGTAAAGCTGTTGGTACTCATCGATTTCCCTCAGGATCTCCTTAGTATCCAGGTTGGCTCTTTACTGCAACCAGTTGTTTTACAAAAAGATAACAATGAGTCTTTCCCACGACGACAACAGGTGTCTGTAGTACAGCCAGCTAGCACTCGTGGAATCCATGCAAAAAAATGTAACACAAACTTGCAGTCCCAGTCGTAAAGGCTAACCGCGTCATGGAATCCTTAGCAACAAAACTTTAGCTCTGATTAAAATCTATTTAATGAAACAATTTTAATATAAACAACAAACCGAGTGTAGACAGTACAATGTTCTGTTGTGCCTTTTGTCACTGAAATATTACATGACTACACATTAGGCATGGCAAAATGTATAGAATTGCATGAAAATTAGCTTTAAAACTGCAAAATTGTTCTTTGCACCCCATGACAAATGTTTAGAATGGCAGGAAATAAACTTTAAACCTGCAAAATTCTCTCCACTAACAAGAGGGGTGTGAACAGTTTGTGTCATTAACAGTGCTTGTGCCCATAGAAATATACGTGGAATGTGCCGGATATTCCCCAATGCTGGAAGGGGGGCCCCCCCGAATATAAACCCCTGTGCTAAGCTAGTGCCAGTTAGCATTGGCTCGCAAAACTACCTCTAACTTATTTTAAAAAAAAATGTATTGACTATCCAAAACATACAATATACTTGCAGTGAAGCCGCTCAACAACTACATCATACCAGTCATCCAACAACTACACCATACCAGTCATCCAACAACTACACCATACCAGTCATCCAACAACTACACCATACCAGTCATCCAACAACTACACCATACCAGTCATCCAACAACTACACCATACCAGTCATCCAACAACTACACCATACCAGTCATCCAACAACTACACCATACCAGTCATCCAACAACTACACCATACCAGTCATCCAACAACTACACCATACCAGTCATCCAACAACTACACCATACCGGTCATCCAACAACTACATCATACCGGTCATCCAACAACTACATCATACCGGTCATCCAACAACTACACCATACCGGTCATCCAACAACTACACCATACCGGTCATCCAACAACTACACCATACCGGTCATCCAACAACTACACCATACCGGTCATCCAACAACTACACCATACCGGTCATCCAACAACTACATCATACCAGTC
This sequence comes from Oncorhynchus nerka, assembly GCF_034236695.1. Classification (NCBI taxonomy): domain Eukaryota; kingdom Metazoa; phylum Chordata; class Actinopteri; order Salmoniformes; family Salmonidae; genus Oncorhynchus; species Oncorhynchus nerka. The sequence goes on along the minus strand of NC_088424.1, from coordinate 28,128,889 downwards.
ATCCAACAACTACATCATACCAGTCATCCAACAACTACATCATACCAGTCATCCAACAACTACATCATACCGGTCATCCAACAACTACATCATACCAGTCATCCAACAACTACATCATACCAGTCATCCAACAACTACATCATACCAGTCATCCAACAACTACATCATACCAGTCATCCAACAGACTCCCATTCAGAGTGACACACAGAAGCATCCACCGTCAATGCCCTGCTCAAGGGTACGTTGACAGATCTCCCACTAGGCCAAAAAACGCGAACCCGAACCCTCCAAGATCCCCCCACAGTTCTCCAATAGCTGTCTCTCAACAATTCGAGACCCCTCCCACAGTCCCCCCCACGAAGCATTGGCTCGCAAAACTACCACTAACTTCTTTCATATTGCACGCAGAGACATAAAATAATATGTCTTTAATAAATCCCTGAGCCGAAAGAGCACCACAAACCCTCTAAGCAATTAACACACCACACTCACAGCCCAGATAGAACGGTAACAGACCATTTATTTGTATTTTTAAATACAGGCTAATTAGATTGGAGAATGAAACTACCTGGCGAAGGTGTCCTGCAATAAGAATAACAATGAATAGAGTGTGTGAAAGAAAATGTTGGCTCGATGCAGCTTATTTTAATGTATTGCATATCATGTAGCAGCGACTCACCCCAACTTTGAAAGTCCCAGTGAAGCTCAAAGTAGAAGTCACCAAGCTATGAAGATTTAAAAAAAACGTTGTACATTATTATATTGTCATGCAAGCCACACACTATAAAACAAAATGCACAAATAAGTTCCTTTATAGCTGTAAATTGTTAAAAACATTTTAAAAAGGGTAAAATGTATTTTGCTGCTGTTATTATGCTAAGGTTGGAGAGAAAGATTAAAGAAAGGTATGGACGGATAGTGGTAGTGAACTGATACTACTACTAGCTATGGAACAAACAAACTGAAATTACTGGCACCCTAGATAAAGATGACCAATTATTAATTTATGAAATAAATCATACAGATAGAGATATTTTGTATGCAAAAAAAAATATATATATTATTTTATCCTAATAAAATTGCTGAGAGAAAGAGATTTTGTTTAACAAGTAATATTATTTTTTACCTCAAAAAGGTAGGGGTCAAAATGATTGACACCCCTAAAGATTATTATAAATAAAATGCATCCATTGTAGAGTCACAAGCTTGATGTAGTCACTGTGTGCTAGGAATATGGGACCAAATACTTATACTAACACTAAACTTTATTTGTAAGAATCTTTGGGGTGTCAATAATTTTGACCCCTACCTTTTTGAGAAGAAAAGTATTACTTGTTAAACAAAATCTCTTTCTCTGAGCAATTGTATTAGTATAAAATAATACAATTTCTCAATTGTTTGGAGCATACAATATAGTTAGGTATTTGTATTATTTATTTTATACAGTCGTTATTGCTCATTTTTATCAAGGGGGTCAATAATTTCGGACCAAAAATAGTTTGAGATATTCAATTTATTCCACTCTACTGGCAAAAATAAATTAAGCGCAGCTCAAGTACTTTGACAAAGGATCTGTGCACGCCATACATTATGTATAACCGGATGCTGTAGTAGGCTAGCCCAGTTGGCTGTCAAAGCCTCACCTCCTTCAGCGCTCTCAGCAGCTTGGGCCTCTTGTCCGCCACACTCTCTCTGGACTGCTGCTTCAGCTTTCGCAGTATGGCTGTGACTGACGATGGGAGAAGAAGGAGATCACAACAAAGCCATAGCAAGGCACTGCTATACAACACCATACAAGACAAAGCCAATATTTTCCATAGCCTAGATATTCTATATGTGCAAGTTTCTACCCTGAGACCACACACACAGAAGAAGGGAATACAAGGGCAGATGATCTTGCAAAAACCAACTTTCAAAAGCGTTACACAACACTAAACCTAAAAGTGAAAGATGAACTTTGTAAACCCACGCTTCAATGACAGTGAGAGGTCTGAGCCAGAGAAGAAAAAGGAGATACCCAGCCAGTCAATGACAGAGTGATAAATCATTCAACCAAGTGATATACTGTAACAGTAATCCAATGGGGTTTTGCCTGATACTACTCTGACTTTAAAACCAAAGTTATCCTACTTACACTTTGTAGTCAATTTTGACAATAGAATACAGTGGGGCAAAAAAGTATTTAGTCAGCCACCAATTGTGCAAGTTGTCCCACTTAAAAAGATGAGAGAGGCCTGTAATTTCCATCATAGGTACACTTCAACTATGACAGACAAAATGAGAGAAAAAAATCCAGAAAATCACATTGTAGGATTTTTAATGAATTTATTTGCAAATTATGGTGGAAAATAAGTATTTGGTCACCTACAAACAAGCAAGATTTCTGGCTCTCACAGACCTGTAACTTCTTCTTTAAGAGGCTCCTCTGTCCTCCACTGTTTGAACTTGTTATCAGTATAAAAGACACCTGTCCACAACCTCAAACAGTCACACTCCAAACTCCACTATGGCCAAGACCAAAGAGCTGTCAAAGGACACCAGAAACAAAATTGTAGACCTGCACCAGGCTGGGAAGACTGAATCTGCAATAGGTAAGCAGCTTGGTTTGAAGAAATCAACTGTGGGAGCAATTATTAGGAAATGGAAGACATACAAGACCACTGATAATCTCCCTCAATCTGGGGCTCCACGCAAGATCTCACCCTGTGGGGTCAAAATGATCACAAGAACAGTGACAAAAATCCCAGAACCACATGGGGGGGACCTAGTGAATGACCTGCAGAGAGCTGGGACCAAAGTAACAAAGCCTACCATCAGTAACACACTACACCGCCAGGGACTCAAATCCTGCAGTGCCAAACATGTCCCCCTGCTTAAGACAGTACATGTCCAGGCCCGTCTGAAGTTTGCTAGAGAGCATTTGGATGATCCAGAAGAAGATTGGGAGAATGTCATATGGTCAGATGAAACCAAAATATAACTTTTTGGTAAAAACTCAACTCGTCGTGTTTGGAGGACAAAGAATGCTGAGTTGTATCCAAAGAACACCATACCTACTGTGAAGCATGGGGGTGGAAACATCATGCTTTGGGGCTGTTTTTCTGTAAAGGGACCAGGACGACTGATCCGTGTAAAGGAAAGAATGAATGGGGCCATGTATCGTGAGATTTTGAGTGAAAACCTCCTTCCATCAGCAAGGGCATTGAAGATGAAACGTGGCTGGGTCTTTCAGCATGACAATGATCCCAAACACACCGCCCGGGCAACGAAGGAGTGGCTTCGTAAGAAGCATTTCAAGGTCCTGGAGAGGCCTAGCCAGTCTCCAGATCTCAACCCCATAGAAAATCTTTGGAGGGAGTTGAAAGTCCGTGTTGCCCAGCAACAGCCCCAAAACATCACTGCTCTAGAGGAGATCTGCATGGAGGAATGGGCCAAAATACCAGCAACAGTGTGTGAAAACCTTGTGAAGACGTACAGAAAACGTTTGACCTCTGTCATTGGCAACAAAGGGTATATAACAATGTATTGAGATACATTTTTGTTATTGACCAAATACTTATTTGCAAATAAATTCATTAAAAATCCTACAATGTGATTTTCTGGATTTTTTTTCTCATTTTGTCTGTCATAGTTGAAGTGTACCTAAATGATGAAAATTACAGGCCTCTCTCATCTTTTTAAGTGGGAGAACTTGCACAATCGGTGGCCGACTAAATACTTTTTTGCCCCACTGTATATGTTTGACTCATATCGATGCCACATAGGGTGTTTTCTAAATGAAAAGTTATTTTTTAGGGGCAGTTGCTCAAACACTGATGCAGCCAGCAAATCCAGACTGTGACTCTGTGGTGCAGCAGAGTACAAAGGGGAGGCTGCCTATGACATGAGTCACCTTACACACTGCACAGTTAAATACATGCTGAACTTCAGTGATACAACACCCCTAATGAGTTTCTGGATGGATTTCAAAAAGTGTGCTATCTTGCAAAGAATTATAATTGGAGTGATATCTCTATCTTCTATCCAGTAACCTTGATCAGTGTGTTGGAAAACTGAGCAGGTCGAGCATAACACGTCAACTCTGTTGCCCATAGATAGACTAGCTAGAAATGTTTGTTTTTTTAAACATTTTTATTTTTTATTTTTTTAAATGTGACGCTTGCATTCAATTGCCCCACACAACAAGCTTCCATTCCTCCTGTCACAAGGGGACAGATTGCTGATTTAAGATGAAATGATCAACCCTGTTACTTTATTTGGCACTTAGACACTTACTATAGTCAAGTTTTATGTAACCTCTTGAGATGGGAAACATGTTTTTATTAAGTTGAACACGTGCTCTTTCTGACAGAATGTTAGAATTATGTGAGAACATCTTTTTCCACCAAGTTAAACCAAAAGGCACTCCTTTCGTGTAATGACCCATCACTCTCTTTCTGCAGCTCTCTTACACTGAACAAATCGCAACAATTTCAATGATTTTACTGAGTTACAGTCCATATAAGGAACTCAATTAATTGAAATACATGAATTAGGCCCTAATCTATGGATTTCACATGACTGGGCAGCAGCACAGCCATTGGTGGTCTTAGGCCCAGCCAATAAAAAATCCCCACAAAAGGGATATACAGAAATACTCCTCAGTCTCATCAGCTGTCCAGATGGCTGGTCGCAGACAATCCCGTAAGTAAAGAAGCTTGATGTGGAGGTCCTGGGCTGGCGTGGTTACACGTGGTCTGAGGTTGGATTTTTTTTTATACCTTTACCTTTATTTTACTAGGCAAGTCAGTTAAGAACAAATTCTTATTTTCAATGACGGCCTAGGAACAGTGGGTTAACTGCCTGTTCAGGGGCAGAACGACAGATTTTGTACCTTGTCAGCTCGGGGATTTGAACTTGCAGTTGTACATTCAAATTATCTGGCAACAGCTCTGGTGGACATTCCTGCAGTCAGCATGCCAAGTGCACGATCCCTCAAAAGTTGAGACATATGTGGCATTGCATTGTGCGACAAAACTGCACATTTTAGAGTGGCCTTTTATTGTCCCCAGTACTTGTGTAAAGATCACACAGGTGCACTTGTGTAAAGATCACACAGTTTAATCAGCTTATTCATATGTCACACCTGTCAGGTGGATGGATTATCTTGGCAAAGGAGAAATTCTCACTAACAGGGATATAAACAAATTTGTGCACAAAATTTGAGAGAAATACGCTTTTTGTGCATATGGGAAGATGCTTGGGATCTGAAACATGAAACATGGGACCAACACTTTACATGTTGCGTTTATATTTTTGTACAGTATAATAATAAGCCCTAGTATTCTTTTTTTTTGTTGCTATTTCTTATTGTTGTTGCATTGTCGAGAAGGAAACTGCAAGTAAGCATTTTGTTGGACGATGTATCCTATGCGTATCCCGTACATACAGTGCCTTTGGAAAGTATTCAGACCCCTTGACTTTTTCCACATTTTGTTACGTTACAGCCTTATTCTAAAATGGATTAACAATATATAAAAAAATCTAAACACAATACCCCATAATGACAAAGCGAAAACAAGTTTTTAGAAATGTTTGTAAATGTGTTAAAAATAAAACAGAAATAGCTTCTTTACACAAGTATTCAGACCCTTTGCTATGAGACTCGAAATTGGGCTCAGGTGCATCCTTTTTTTTTTTTTTACCTTTATTTAACTAGGCAAGTCCGTTAAGAACAAATTCTTATTTTCAATGACGGCCTAGGAACAGTGGGTTAACTGCCTGTTCAGGGGCAGAACGACAGATTTGTACCATGTCAGCTCGGGGATTCGAACTTGCAAACCTTTCGGTTACTAGTCCAATGCTCTAACCACTAGGCTACCCTGCCACCCAATCCTGTGTCCATTGATCATCCTTGAGATGTTTCTACAACTTGGAGTCCACCTGTGGTAAATTCAACTGATTGGATATGATTTGGAAAGGCACAAACCTGTCTATATAAAGGTCCCACAGTTGACAGTGCATGACAGAGCAAAAACCAAGCCATGATGTCGAAGGAATTGTCCATAGAGCTCTGAGACAGGATTGTGACGAGGCAGAGATCTGGGGAAGGGTACCAAAAAATGTCTGCAGCATTTAAGGTCCCCAAGAACACAGTGGCCTCCATCATTCTTAAATGGAAGAAGTTTGGAACCACCAAGACTCTTGCTAGAGCTGGCCGCCCGGCAAAACTGAACAATCGGGGGATAAGGGCCTTATGGTAGAGTGGCCAGACGGAAGCCACTCCTCAGTAAAAGGCACATGACAGCCCGCTTGGAGTTTGCCAAAAGTCACCTAAAGACTCTCAGACCATGAGAAACATGATTCTCTGATCTGATGAAACCAAGATTGAACTCTTTGGCCTGAATGCCAAGGGTCACAACCGAAGGAAACCTGGCACCATTCCTACAGTGAAGCATGGTGGTGGCAGCATCATGCTGTGGGGATGTTTTTCAGCGGTAGGGACTGGGAGACTAGTCAGGATCGAGGCAAAGATGAATGGCGCAAAGTACAGAGAGACCATTCATGAAAACCTGCTCCAGAGCACTCAAGACCTCAGACTGGGGATATGGTTCACTTTCCAACAGTACAATGACCCTTAGCACACAGCCAAGACAACGCAGGAGTGGCTTCGGGACAAGTCTCCGAATGTCCTTGAGTGGCCCAGCCAGAGCCCGGACTTGAAACTGATCTAACATCTCTGGAGAAACTTGAAACTATCTTTGCAGCAACACTCCCCATCCAACCTGACAGAGCTTGAGAGGATCTGCAGAGAAGAATGGGAGAAACTCCCCAAATAAAGGTGTGCCAAGAATGTAGCATCATACCCAAGAAGACTCAAGGTTGTAATCGCTGCCAAACGTGCTTCAAAAAACTACAGAGTAAAGGGTCTGAATACTTATGTGAATGTGACATTTCCGTTTTATATATATTTTAAATAAATTAGCTAAAATGTCTAAAAAAAAACAGTTTTTGCTTTGTCATTATGGGGTATTGTGTGTAGATTGATGCGGGGAAAAAAAAAAAAATCAGTTTTAGATTAATGCTGTAACCTAACAAAATGTGGAAAAATTCAAGGAGTCTGAATACTTCCCGAAGGCACAGTACGACTAATACATTTTTAAACTTTTCATTTTACAACTAGTAGTACTGCCACAGTCCCTGGCTAGAGTTTGGCTGCCTTTGCCTGTCCTTGGTGTACTGTGTGGATGGAGCCAAGCTGCTGTCTCCTCCCTGCCCACTGCGATCTGACCTTCCCATGCCTGACCTCTGTCCACAGTCTGCCAAAGCATCCCTACTGCAGGACTGGAGACGCATACTAATACATGTTGGGATGACAGGGTCATAGCTCTAACCTGGTCAACATATAACAGGGAATTTAATTGAAGGGAAATATAGATTTGTAATATATTTTGATATGTAAAAAATGGAATGTTTTATAAACTAGCCTATTTATAATAGTGTTTTATATTATGCAGTTAGATTTTTTTTGCTAACAAGGCATTAAACAGACAAAAACTGAGCGAGCTAGTGAAGCCCATTCATCCCTCTACGATACTCTCACCATTCAAAAAAAACAGACTCTTAACTAGCATTCCTAACAAATCCACATAATCAACACAAATAAAATGTAACCTATATTAAGACCTCTAGTTTACAGTGCTGTGTTAAATGCATTAGAAGCATGGGCATTAAAGTGAACAGACAGAGAGCCAGGGAGCCAGCCAGCTGTAGAGCAGCTCAGTGCCCCTTCAGTCACACTAAGCCCTGGGCCAGGCTGGGTTCCAGGACGTCTGGATGCAGACCGTGCGTGCAGAGAAAATCCCCAGCATGGCTTTGGCTGGCTAGCTGGGCCAGCCTACAACCCAACCCCAAAACAGCACCAGAGAGCAATCGGCCAGTCTACAGCCTAACAGGACCCGGTTTCCCGATAGTGATGGAATTTAGGCTTATATGTGTTTGAATGACGCATCATAAAGATAACAACCAAAGACGTCAAAACCATTTCCCTAAACACCATGCAGTATACCCGTTACAAAGTGAAATGTAACTGTGTCATTACCAGTGGTGGAAAAAGTACCCAATTGAGTAAAAGAGTAACGATGCCTTAATTGAAAATAAGTCTACCGCGAAAATACTACTTGAGTAAGTCTAAAAATATTTGGTTTTAAATATACTTAAAAATACTTTGGGATTGGTGTCCCTTCCATGGGACGGTTGAGTTAACGTAGGCTAATGCGAGCATGAGGTTGTAAGTAACATGAAAATTTCCCAGGACATAGACATATCTGATATTGTCAGAAAGCTTAAAGTCTTGTTAATCTAACTGCACTTTCCAATTTACAGTAGCTATTACAGTGAAATAATACCATGCTATTGTTTGAGGAGTGCACAATTTTGAACATGAAAAGTTATTAATAAACAAATTAGGCACATTTGGGCAGTCTTGATACAAACTTTTGAACAGAAATACAATGGTTCATTGGATCAGTCTAAAACTGTGCACATACACTGGTGCCATCTAGGGGCCAAAATCTAAATTGCACCTTGGCTGGAGTAATACATTATGGCCTTTCTCCTGCACTTCAAAGACGGTACAAAAAATACAAAAGAATGGTTGGTTTTTTCTTTGTATTATCTTTTATCAGATCTATTGTGTTATATTCTCCTACATTCCTTTCACATTTCCATAAACTTCAAATTGTTTCCTTTCAAATGGTATTAAGAATATGCAGAACCTTGCTTCAGGACCTGAGCTACAGGCCGTAAGATTTGAGTATGATATTATAGGCGAAATTTGAAAAAAAGGGGCTAATCCTTAAGAGGATTATGTATCAAAAGTATAAATCATTTCAAATGGCTTATTTTAAGCAAATAAAACGACATAGTTTCATTATTTATTTATTCATTCACTGATCGCCAGGGGCACATTCGAACACTCAGACATCAATTACAAATGAAGCATGTGTTTAGTGAGTCCACCAGATCAGAGGCAGTAGGGACGACCATAAGTGCATGAATTGGAACATTTTCCTGTGATGCTAAACATAAAAATTGTAACAATACTTTTGGGTGTCAGGGAAAATATATTCAGTAAAGTACTTTATTTTCTTCAGCAATGTAGGGAAGTAAAAGTAGTCAAAAATATAAATAGTAAAGTACAGATACCCCCCAAAACTACTTAAGTAAAAATACTTTAAAGTACTAAAGTACTTTACACCACTGGTCGTTACAGGATATGTCCCGTGCTGAAAATTATTCCAGAATATATAGGATAAAAAGCATAATGTAGCTCTATAATATACTCAAAGTTTCAAAATAAATATATTAAAAATAAATAAAAATAATATATATATATACGCAAACAGCACCAGTCAAAAGTTTGGACACACCTACTCATTCAAGGGGTTTATTTTTACTCTTTTCTACATTGTAGAATAATATTGAAGACATCGAACTATGAAAAAACACAAGGAATCATGCAGTAACCAAAAAAGTGTGAAACATATCTTTAATATATTGTTTATTTGAGATTCTTCAGTAGCAACCCTTTGCACACTCTTGGCATTCTCTCAACCAGCTTCTTCAGGTAATCACCTCATTTCAATTAACAGGTGTGACTTGTTAAAAGTTCAATTGTGGAATTTCTTTCCTTCTTAATGCATTTGAACAAATTAGTTGTGTGTGACAAGGTAGGGGTGGTATACAGAAGATAGCTCTATTTGGTAAAAGACCAAGTCCATAATATGGCAAGAACAGCTCAAATAAGCAAAGAAACGACAGTTGATCATTACTTTAAGACACATATGTCAGAGTCAAGGCCCGCGGGCCACATCCGGCCCGCAAGAAGGTTTTTTACGGCCCCTGGGATGATCTTGATTTATTATTAGAACCGGCCCGCAGCAAGCCGGCAGCCCGCAGATCTTTTACACGCACCAATACTACATTTCCCACAATGCAAAGGTGACGCACCGAGCAGTAGGCTGCTTCATTTCAATATTTATTGGCACAGCAGTCGTCAGCATCACAGTAAAATTAACTTTCAGATACCCATCAAAAATGGCAAAACGGAAGGTGGATACTGAGAACCGGGGGTTTCAAACAAGGTGGGAGTCGGAGTATATGTTCACGAAGGTAGCTGGAAAACCTGTGTGTCTTCTGTGTGGAGAAAGTGTGGCGGTACTGAAAGAGTATAATCTGAGACGACATTATGAAACGAAACACGCGGACAAAAACAAGAATATGGACATGGAACAAAGGCTACAAAAGGCAGAGGAATTAAAACGAGGCCTCAAATCTCGACAGGCTCTGTTCAAAAAAGCCAAATCACAAGGCCAGGCTGCTGTCAAGGCCAGTTTTATTTTGGCAGAAGAGATCGCTAAATCAGCCCGGCCATTTACGGAGGGGATTTCATCAAAAACTGCATGATTAAAGTTTGTGACGAAGTTTGCCCAGAAAAAGGCAACTCTTTTAAATGTGAGTCTGAGCAGAAACACCATTGCCGAGAGAGTAGACCAGTTGTCCATCAATCTAAAAGAGCAGCTTGTGAAAAAGGGAAAAGATTTTATTGCATATTCCTTGGCTGTGGATGAGAGCACCGACATTTCTGACATTGCCCAGTTGTCAATTTTCATCCGCGGAGTGGACTCCAACCTAAGCGTGACAGAGGAGTTTTTGGCTTTACGTCCTATGCATGGCACAACTACGGGGCATGATTTGTATGAAGAGGTGTCAAGATGTGTAAATGAGATGGAGCTGCCTTGGGAAAAACTCGTGGGTTTGACAACCGACGGAGCACCTGCGATGTGTGGACACAGGAGCGGACTGGTGGCGAAGATACGGGAAAAGATGCAAGAGGAAAACGCGACAGGTGAGCTGACAGCTTATCATTGTATCATACACCAGGAAGCGTTGTGCGGTAAAGCCTTGAAAATGGAGCATGTAATGAGCATCATCACGCGCACAGTTAACTTTATCAGAGCCAAAGGTTTGAATCACCGCCAGTTCAAGGCATTTCTGACGGAGTTAGAAACGGAGCATGGTGATTTGCCTTATCACACAGAGGTGCGATGGCTAAGCCAGGGAAAGGTGCTTCAAAGATGTTTCGAGCTTCGTGAGGAGATTTGTCTGTTCTTGGACAGCAAAGGGAAAGACACAACACAACTCCGAGACGAAATGTTTCTGTGTGAAATGGCTTTTCTGTGTGACATTACGAGTCATCTGAATGCAATAAACTTGCAGCTGCAGGGTCGGGATCGTGTCATCTCTGATATGTACAGTACAGTGAAGGCATTTAAAACCAAACTGACTCTGTGGGAGACGCAGATGCGGAAAGAAAATTTGAGCCACTTTCCCAGCTGCCAGACCATGAAAGAGAAGCTCTCTACCAGTGCGTTCCCGAGCACACAGTTGGCTGATAAAATAGGTATGCTTGCCGCTGACTTTCGACGCCGATTTGCTGACTTTGAAGCACAAAAAGCAGGTTGGAACTGCTCGGTAACCCATTTGCTGTTGACGTGGAAAGCTCACCACCAAACCTCCAAATGGAGTTGATTGACCTCCAATGCAATGATGCACTGAGGGCAAAATATGCGGCAGTGGGTGCTGCGGAGTTCGCCCGTTTCCTCCCGGCACAATGCCCCAGCTGCGCATCCAGGCTGCTCAAACGTTGTCTATGTTTGGCAGCACATACCTGTGTGAACAACTGTTTTCTTTGATGAACCTGAACAAAACATCACACAGAAGTCGACTTACTGCTGAACACCTCCACTCAATTCTGAGGATTTCTTCAGCTCAGAGCCTTACCCGAACATTGATGAACTTGTGGAAAAGATGGGACACCACCAAGTATCACCCTCAACCTCAAACAAGTGAACATTACTGTGCAATCACATATTTAGAGTTTTTACTCAGTTCAAGTTTAAAAGTTAAAATTTAATATTTGTTTTCACTGCATGTTACTTCTCCTTAAACAAAGTGTTGTTTTTGATTAATAGATTTTTGCACTTTATTTTTTTGTATTTCAATCCAATTATATTTTTAAAATATTTCAGTTGAGTGGATGATAGAAAATTGCTATTATTGTTTTTTCTTTGAAGTAAATTTAGCCCACTTTTGCTAAAATAGAAAATATAGTCTACTGATGGTGCCTTGAATACCGGTTTCTTTCATTTAATGTTCATGTTATGGGGATATTTATATAAAGGAAATTTGTCTTTTGTGTCTGTTGAAAATTAAAGATTACTGACAGAGCCATAAGAAAATATTGCTTTATTTATCTGATCATATTGTAATATATTTGTTAGGTTTTCAGTAGGTTCAATTAGGTTCACTAGACTATATGCGTCATTTAAAAAATTTTCAATGAACATTCGAACAGTCCGGCCCTCGTCTTGTAGCTGATTTTTTTATTTGGCCCTCCGTCCATTTGACTTTGACACCCCTGCTTTAAGACATGAAGGTCAGTCAATAAGGAACATTTAAAATAACTTTGAAAGATTATTCAAGTGCAGTTGCAAAAACCATCAAGCTCTATGATGAAACTGACTCTCATGAGGACCGCCACAGGAAAGGAAGAGCCGGAATTACCTCTGCTGCAGAGGATAAGTTCATTAGAGTTACCAACCTTAGAAATTGCAGCCCAAATAAATGCTTCAGGATTCAAGTAACAGACATCTCAACATCAACTGTTCAGAGGAGACTATGAGAAATCAGGCCTTTGTGGTCAAATTGCTGCAAAGAAATCACTACTACAGGACACCAATTAGAAGAGACCTGCTTGGTCTAAGAAATATGAAATTAGACCGGTGGAAATCTGTCCTTTGGTCTGATGAGTCCAAATTCGGTTATTTTCTGGTGACACTTAACCAGCATGGCTTTCACAGCATTCTGCAGTGATACGCAATCCAATCTGGTTTGTGCTTAGTGGGACTATCATTTGTTTTTCACCAGGACAATGACCCAAAACACACCTCCAGGCTGTGTATGAACTATTTGACCAAGAAGGAGTGTGGTGGAGTGCTGCATCAGATGACCCGATCTCAAGCCAACTGAGATGGTTCGGGATGAGTTGGACAGCAGAGTGAAGAAAAAGCAGCCAACATGTGCTCAGCATATGTGGGAACTCCGTCAATTCTTTTGGGAAAGCATTCCAGGTGAAGCTGGTTGACAGAATGCCAAGAGTGTGCAAAGCTGTCATCAAGGCAAAGGGTGGCTACTTTGAAGAATCTCAAATAACAAATATATTTGTTTAACACTTTTTTGGTTACTACATGATTCCATATGTGTTATTTTATAGTTGATGTCTTCACTATTATTCTACAATGTAAAAAAATAAAGAAAGCCCCTTGAATGAGTAGGTGTGTCTAAACTTTTGACTGGTACTGTATATTTTTTACACTATGTTTTCCCATCAAAAGAAAAAAGGTTCTGTAGCCTATTATGTATTTAAGTGTTTGTATAATTAGGTTTGCCATGTGTTATGTATTTTAAGTGTATTGTGTATGCAATGTTGGATTATGTACATTCTGCATTTCTTCAGTTTGTGTCAACTGTGAAAAATAATTAAAATAAGTCGCTCATTGCCACCTTCGCTATATCAACGTGACCTAAAAATAGGATATAATGACAATGGTTTTTGGAATTGCTCAACAAATCATGAATTGTAGCCTATGGCAGGTAGAAATTGAGAATAAAGAATGCCAATAGATATTCTACAATTAAATAAACATTAAGTAGCCTAGGCTACAAGTTAAGCCACATTTCCATTGACCTAATATGATGACCTTTAGGTTATTGGTTAGACTAATGTTTAATGCGTGAGCATTCAGGTAATAGTAGCATATAGGCCTAATAGATACAAATATTGAAGTGGCTCAGATGTAGTCTAATGGCTTAATACTAGGTAGGTCTATCGATTGCACATATATGAAAGTGATGTCAATATATAGCCAAATTTCTGTCAAATTTGTAAAAATTATCCTTACTTCGCTTTTTATAACATTGCAAACGTTTTAGGCTATTTACATGAGGGAACCTGAATCCATTTAAATACAGGATAAACACAAATCTATATAAAGAACTCAGGGATGGAACACCACTGTTCAATTATATCTATATGCAACAAAAACATAAAACGCAACATGTAAAGTGTTGGTCCCATGTTTCATGAGCACAAGCTTATTTCTCTCAAATTTTGTGCACAAATTTGTTCACACCCCTGTTACTGAGCATTTCTCCTATGCCAAAATAATACATCCACCTGCTAGGTGTGGCATATCAAGAACTGATTAAACAGCATGATCATTACACAGGTGCACCTTGTGCTGGGGACAATAAAAGGCCACTCTAAAATGTGCAGTTTTGTCACACAACGCAATGCCACAGAAGTCTCAAGTTGAGGGAGTGTGCAATTGTCCACCAGAGCTGTTGCCAGTGAATTGAATGTTAATTTCTTGCCTCCAACATCGTTGTAGAGAATTTGGCAGTACGTCCAACCGACCTCACGTGTAACCACGGCAGCCCAGGACTTCACATCTGACTTCACATCAGCCACCCAGACAGCTGATGAAACTGTGGGTTTGCGCAACAAAAAAAATTCCGCAAAAGCTGTCAGAAACCGTCTCAGGGAAGCTCACCTGCGTGCTCGTCGTTCTCACCAGGGTCTTGACCTGACTGCAGGTCGGTGTCGTAACCGACTTCAGAGGGAAAATGCTCACCTTTGATGGCCACTGGCACACTGGAGAAGTGTGCTCTTCACAGATGATTTACGGTTTTAACTGTACCAGGCAGATGGCAGATAGTGTGTATGGCGTCGTGTGGGCGAGCGGTCTGCTGATGTCAACATTGTGAACAGACTGCCCCATAGTGGTGGTGTGGTTATGGTATGGGCAGGCATAAGCTACAGACAACGAACACAATTGCATTTTATTAATGGAAATTTGAACGCACAGAGATACCATAACGACATCCTGAGGCTCATTCATCCGCCAAACATCCCTCCATGTTTCAGCATGATAATGCACAGCCCAACGTCGCAAGGATCTGTACACTAATTCCTGGAAGCCGGAAATGTCCCAGTTTTTCCATGGCCTGCAAACTCACCAGACATGTCACACATTGAAAATGTTTGGTATACTCTGGATCGACGTGTACGACACCATGTTCCAGTTCCCACCAATATCCAGGATTTCGCAAAGACATTGAGAAGTAGGACAATATTCCACAATCAACAGCCTGATCAACAGCCCTACTTTTTTTTAAAGGCATCTGTGACCAACAGATTCATATCTGTATTCCCATTCATGTGAAATCCATAGATTAGGGCCTAATGAATTTATTTCAAATGACTGATTTCCTAATATGAAATGTAACTCAGTAAAATATAAAAATTGTTGCATGTTTTGTTTGGAGGAGATATTGGCAATATTTATTTTATTTTACCTTTATTTAACCAGGCAAGTCAGTTAAGAACAAATTCTTATTTTCAATGACGGCCTAGGAACTGTTCAGGGGCAGAACGACAGATTTGTACCTTGTCAGCTCGGGGGTTTGAACTTGCAACCTTGCGGTTACTAGCCCAACGCTCTAACCACTAGGCTACCCTAGTATATCCTCCAAACACCAGCTTTGAGGCATTATCCCTTTTATACAATGGGTTAGCAACATATTCAAATAATTGACATATTTTCATTAAAAACGTTATTTTAATTAAATGTATTCATAGTATTTGAGTCTTTTTGTTCTGTATCTATGGACGTTCGTTCTAGTCATTCGTTCTAAATGTTCTATTGACATACTGTCTGGCAATGTTCTTATCCCTTACTTGCTAGCTAACCAACTACTGCGAACTTAGTCACGTCAAAAAGTGCAGCCAGAATAACAGCAAAGTAGCTGCATTTGCATAAACTGTTTTCTAGTGATATTTATTTGGATACATCCATAACAATAAGCTGATGAGGCATGATTTCGCCTGGCATAGAAAATGTGCTCAATCGTAAGGACAATGTTGTTCAGAGGAGCTAGCCAACAACAAAACTACAGTTAGACAATCACTTCAAACTGAAGCTGGAAAGATTATCAGCGTTTTGTTTGAACTTTTTTCAATTGACATTTTTTGTACATATATATATATATATATAAATAAAAATGATGCCAGCGGAAACATGATTTGGACTGGCTGAGAAACGCTGCCTGCCTGCCTGTCTCATCCTGACTCACGACACATTCATTACTATGGGACAGCAGGAGATTCAATTTGAATATTGAAACAATGTTGCAAATGTGGGAGAGACAGAGAGCAAGGTTTTTTCAAATCTCCACTGTTGAAAACTAAATGTTAGCCTAAAAGAAATATTAAATAATGTCTAGATGCTTTTTATAGTGGAGATCAAGTTTATAAGTTGCTTGGTTGGGCTGATGAGACAACGGATTACGAAGTCAGATGGAACAGAGTAAATAGGCATTTTAACGTCATAGAGTTAGCCGGTGGCAACATGTGGAATAAAACCGTCTGGAATGCGGTTTTAACTATTCAGGATTAGACCCTTCCGTTGTATAATACCGTATAAAACCATAGCTTGTCTCTCCCTGACAAGAGGAATCATAGCTTGTCTCTCGCTGACAAGAGGAATCATAGTTTGCCGGTCGCGATATAAAAAAGGTTGAGGAACACTGCTTTGGATAGAAAATACCCCAGATCCTTACTCATCTGTCGGTCTCCATAGCTGATGGCCTCTGCCAGGGGGCTCCAGCCCTGGGCATTCTTCACCTTCACAGGGGCATTATGGGCCAGGAGTAGGAGGGCACACTCTGCAGCACAAACAAACACACAAACATCACAATTGATCAAACATCATCAAGCTACTTTTAGATGAATTGTTTTTGTTTTCAAATCTAAGTCAATCACCCGTCTCCATGGTCTTTATACTTGGACATTGAATACTCATTTCTGTAGTTAATGACGATAACAGTATATTAGGTCAAGTAACAAGACGTCTACTGACCCGAAGGGCGTTCGATATGGGACCAGCCACTACTATGAGACTACTAGACTATGTAACACACTGCAGTCTGCAGAGATCAGACAGGATGATCTCAGTACAGTAGGACGGGAATTTATCCCAGAAGAAATCCACATGGAGGATTTACTAGAGGAGAGCTGGAGAACATGTTGATTATGTTATGTGAATGGCAAAAAACATGGCTGGTAGGATGACTTGGAGACATGCCAGAGGTGGGGCATAATGCCCTGCAACATGGCACATCTTCTGTGTCATTTCCTGGTCTTAGGCTTATGGTGCTTTCGAGCTAACTGGGAACTCCGAAAAAAATAGGTCAAATCATGACGTCAGTGATCTTCAGGTCGGACCTCTAAAAAGATGCCAGAGTATCCGACTTGAAATTCCGAGTTGGATGACTGTTCAAATACATTTTTCCCCAGTCTGAGCTTGTTTTTTTCCTAGCTCCTAGTTGTCTTGAACACAGTTAAGTCGTAGATTCCCAGTTGTTTTGAATGTGGCATTAGGCCAGAGATGAGAGTATGGGCCAAAAAATCCTGTCAAACTCTGGTGTCATGTAGTAGTTTAGAGGAAAGTAGTACAGAAGTAGAAGTCAGTCTGCTCCAAATGGGAAACAGTTGTTTGCATGTTTCGGTCCTGTTCCAATAGGTCTATGTATCTGTTATTCTCCATATCAGATATTTTTGATTACCAGAAGTCAAAGCCCTTACCTTTGTGACCCATCATCACAGCTACGTGAAGAGGTGTGTTTCCTAGAAAGAGAGAGAATGACCAGTTATGAGATTATTGATGTCACAGCTAGTGCAGGTGCACATGGACAATGTTTATGTTTAACTCAACACACGCTAGTAAGCAAGTACTGACTATGTTAGTCAAAAAAGTGTCAGCTAAAATGTAATGGATACAAAACTAGAAGTGATAACCTATGCGGTTTCCTATTCCATGTACTAAATTCGGGTTTCCATGCACACTCACCATGCACATCTTTCTGGGAGATGTTCTGGGTCCGAATGAGTGAGGACAAGCGACGCACATCTCCTCTGAACACACATTCGTGAACAGGGAATTCCAAATTCAAGTCCTCATTACCATTGGTTAGAATGATGGGATTCTTGTTATAGTCATCGATGATAGTACCAACTGATTGATTGGCATTGGTATTGTTTGCATTGATATTCGATAGCTGCTGCTGCAGTGCCATAGGTTTCACCGTCTTGTTATGGTTCTTGTTTGATTTGTACGTGATGGCGGTACCGTTGGGGGTTGGAGAGGTTATTGTTCCATTTGTAGATTCATCAAATGTTTCCATTAACGTTATAGACCCATCCTTACTAGGCTTGTTGTTATGGTCTTTCCGCAATGTGCGAATCTTTTCCCCGGTCATGATTTAACGTTACTAGCCAGCAAGGAGACTAGCTACTTCAGATGAATATTGTATTATGTTGACTATGGTTGTCAATGACAGCTGCAATAGCTACCTTAATAGCTAGCTATTTGCCTAACCTAGCTAGCTAGATTGCAGTTTTTCAACCATATAATGGATGTGGGTGTTACAACAGAAACAACACACACGTAAAAACAAAACAACTGGAAAAGATACTCTCAAGATCGTTAACACACGATTAAGAATGAAAATAACAAATTATTCGGCGACATCCTTGATAAAACTCGTTTCAAAATGTCCCAATTGCATCTTGCAGTGCGGTAGTTTGCTTGCTAACGTTTGCTCGCAAGATTAGAAACCTTCCGATTGAAAAGCGTTCTTAATGCCTCAGTGGTGAAAAGACCATTTTCCGCGTAGTATCTCGCGAGAATAAAAAGCATCAAAACCACATTCCTTGGGTATCGCGATAATTAGTTGAACAGCATCTTTTATTTTTTAGAAACACCAAATAAATATTTAACGCACAAAAAAATATTGTAGTAAACTCATGATGATATATATACAATTTAAAAGCACCAGCATAAGGTATAATTTACAGAATTTGTTCTCAAACATGATTCTGGCAATTTTTTCGACGCCTACTGGGGGTCTTGAATTAACATACGTCATCTACACGCGCCATATTTTTGTTGTTTGCCAAGCTTTCAGAAATTTTGTTTTGGAACGCAAATAAATAATGCCTCCAAAGAATAAGCAGAAGAAAGTGATTCATCAAGATGAACTGCGTCGGTTGATGAGAGAGAAACAAAAGCAAACGATAGATAAGAAGCGTGTCGAATCCCCTTATGCCAAGTACAACAGTCTCGATCATCTTAGCTGCGTACTCTGCAACGAGCGGGTAAAGAATGAAATATTGTGGCAGACTCACGTTCTTGGAAAACAGCATAAGGAGAAAGTTGCCGAGCTCAAGGGGTCTAAACAAAGTTCAACAGGTCACGGACCCCAGCCCCCGCTGAAAAGGAAAGCATTGGATTCTGAAGACACGAATGGGAAAAAGTCTAAACCTGTGGCAGGTAACGAGCAGGCATCTACGTCGTCAGGGCTGCCTGATGTTTTCTTTGCGAAACCTGCCCCGCCTGGGCCGAAGAAACTAACTGGAATTTTGAAAAAAACATCTGCTGGACTGAGTCTTCTGGCCGGAGTCTATAATGAAGACGAAGAGGAGGCTGGTGACTCTTCTGACCTAGGGGCAGCCTCCAGCTCGGGTGTGCAGAAGGGGACACCTGCCCCAGGACTCCCAGCTGATTTCTTTGACAACGGCACCATTCCAGCTGTCCCAGCTGCCTCTCATTCCGGGTCTATCCTCAAACCAGATGAAACTGAGAAGAGTGTGGAGAAGAAGGAAAATACACCTGAAGCACTACCAGAAGGCTTCTTTGACGACCCAGTGAGAGATGCCAAAGTCCGCAATGTTGACGCTCCAAAAGATCAAATGGATAAGGAGTGGGAAGAGTTCCAAAAGGAAATGCGGCAGGTGAACACTAAATCAGAGGCCATTGTAGCCGAGGATGACGAGGAGGGACGTTTTGAGCGTCAGATTGATGAAATCGATGAGCAAATCGAATGTTACCGGAGGGTTGAGGTATTGAGAGATAAGCAAGATGTGGTGAAGAAGGTTGTGAAGGAGAAGACCGAAGACCAGGAAGACTCCAGGGGAAGCGATGAGGAGGATGAAGAAGAGCTGCTCCACTTGCTGTCAAGAGACTGGAGGGCTAAAGGGGCCCTTGCTTAAAATTCCTGGGTCCTTTTGACCCAAATAGGGTCAATGTTTATCCAGATTGTAAATAAAATAGCAAAGGAGCCAGCTTCTTTCCTCTGTCAATGACAAACCTTTGTTGAGGATTTTGAATGTCTAAGTGTTGTCTTGTACAGTTATGTCTACAGTACCAGTCAAATGTTTGGACACAGCTATTCATTCAAGGGTTTTTCTTTATTTTTTAAACTATTTTCTACATTGTATAATAATAGTGAAGACATCAAAACTATGAAATAACACATGGAATCATGTAGTAACCAAGTCAAAATAGATGTTATATTTGAGATTCTTCAAAGTAGCCACCCACTCCTTGTTGACAGCTTTGCACACTTGGCATTCTCTCAACCAGCTTCATGAGGAATGCTTTTCCAGCAGTCTTGAAGGAGTTCCCACATATTCTGAGCACTTGTTGACTGCTTTTCCTTCACTCTGCGGTCCAACTCATTGGGTTGAGGTCGGGTGATTGTGGAGGCCAGGTCATCTGATGCAGCACTCCATCACTCTCCTTGTATATTTGAGATTCAAAGTAGCCATCCTTTGCCTTGATGACTGTCAGCGTTGCACACTATTGGCACTCTCTCAGCCAGCTTCATGAGGTAATCAGCTGGAATGCATTTCAATTAACAGCTGTGCCTTGTTAAAAGTTCATTTGTATAACTTTTTTCTTTAATGCGTTTGAGACAATCAGTTGTGTTGTGACAAGGCAGGGGTGGTATACAGAAGATAGCCCTATTTGGTAAAATACCAATTCCATAGTATGGCAAGAACAGCTCAAATAAGTAAAGAAAAACAACAGTCCATCATTACTTTAAGACATGAACGTAAGTCAATCTTTAGAATTTAAGGAACTGTCATTTGGTCTGATGAATCCAAATTAGATTTTTGGTTCCAACCACCGTGTCTTTGTGAGATGCAGAGTAGGTGAACGGATGATCTCTGCATGTGTAGTTCCCACTGTGAAGCATGGAGGTGTGATGGTGCTTTTCTGGTGACACTGTCCTTGATTTATTTAGAATAAGTCACACTTAACCAGCATGCCTACCACAGCATTCTGCAGCAATACGCCATCCCATCTGGTTTGTGCTTAGTGGGACTATCATTTGTTTTTCAACAGGACATTCAAGCAAAGCACACCTCCAGGCTGTGTAAGGGCTATTTGACCAAGGAGAGCGATGGAGTGCTACATCAGATGACCTGGCCTCAACCCAATTGAGATGGTTTGGGATGAGTTGAACCGCAGAGTGAAGGAAAAGCAGCCAACAAGTGCTCAGCATATGTTGGAAAAGCATTCCTCATGAAGCTGGTTGAGAGAATGCCAAGAGTGTTTAAAGCTGTCATCAAGGTGAAGGGTGGCTAGTTTGAAGAATCTCAAATATGAAATATACCTTCATTTGTTTAAACTTTATTATTACATGATTCTGTGTGTTATTTCATAGTTTGCACTATTATTCTACAAAAAAAATAGTTTTAAAAAAAAGGATAAAGGTGTCCAAACTTTACTGGTACTGTATATAAAACTTGCTCTTGTGGTAAATGCTGTTTTTCTAATGTTACACACATGCAGAAAGCACCATGCGTATGAAATACTGTACCATCAGCACTTATTAAAAAAAATGTTGGGAGCCAAATCCTCAATTCTCATTTCTGATGTCATTATCGGAACCTTGGAGCATACTGGTGGGCCTACATGATACACATTATTCCAAAACAAAAACAGTCCTTTATAAATAACCTTGACTAGAATACTAACATTTGAAAGTATGGAAACTAAATAGATTGTCAAATCCTTGTAATCCACGTTGTCACTTTAATTAGTGCTCACACAACACGTTCATACAATTCCCACAGTATCCCCAAAGCACATAGCTTTATAGGAACAATATTCCTGTCGGAAACCAAAATGGCAATTCTAAATCTGTTTGCCCTCATTTTTTGTTCCAGAACTCCACCCGATTATCCTGCAGAGCAAAATTACCCTCAAACAGTCCTCTATGTTAAAATTGATACATTAGACAGTTATATTATTAGCAACATGCAAAGCACAACTTAATACAATCATTTCCATTAAAGTACAATGCTGAGGATTTTCTACAGACCTCTATGCAGCCCCCCCCCCCCCCCCAAACAGGTCAATCTTACAGGATGCCATATTAAAAAGTCTACCATATTTACATAATACAACAGTGTTGAGTTAGTTGACATGTCCTGATTTGTACATTTGCATTTTAGAATGTAACGGCCCACACAAAAGAACAAGGTTAAGTTGAGAGAGATCAGTGCTTCTATAACTACCTGTTACATTATCACAACCAGGGGTGCCTACTTCTGTCTCTTCATCTGTACTACACACAACACTAATATACAGCAAATTGAAGCTAACACTCCACTTGTATGAATCCATTAACATTGTATTATTTCTACATATTGCTTCAGGAGTTAATATTTCAAGGTGACTAACTAGTTAAAAGAGCATGTTTATAGCCCTTAGAATCTTGCAGACTTAATCAAAATAATGGGTTAAGGATACGTTTAGTCTCAGTGTTACATTAAAATGCAGAAAATAACTCAAGACATTACTAACTGAAATGACCTAAATGGGAAAGTTTGTGGTCGGTACTAGATTCTGATAAGTTATATTTTGGTTAAGTCATGATGTCCCTATTCAACCATTCATTTCACATCAACTTCACTTGTCATCAATCAAAAAATGTGATTTCGGAAATGTAAATTTTGTAAACTGTTTTGCCAAATAATAAGAAACAAACCTTGTATCTGGGTAGCTGACTGTAGCTTAAGTGTGTAGGGGAGCATGCCAGTGCCACTGTTCCACATTCAGCTTGTTATTAAATACTCGGTTCAATAAAAGTGCGGCCATCATTACTGTGAGGCACTCCACATACACAAACAACAGAGACAACCTCTCCCTGTTCAATACTGTGCTCTGCAGCCTCAGCCACTTCTTCTCACAGACCTGCAGCAGCTTTCAGTTCAGCCAGTGAGAACCTCTGGTCCCCGTCTTTGTCGTAGCTTTCCAGGCTACGGTGGTCTGGTGTTGCGGTGTCAAAGAGTTTCCTCAGGACTTGGTAAGACATTCCCTGAGAGGTGGGGTCGGTCCCTGTGTTCTCAAAGAGCTCATTGAGATCTAGTAGAAGTAGAAGTTTCAGGTAATTGTTCATTGGCCACAAAATAAAATGCACGCATTCCTTGCTCAAGCACACTGTCAATCGGAGATTCATATCTGCATTTCTCCTTAATTGTAGATGCAGGATACTCTGTATATGACTAAGATTTTGATGTATGATCACAGATATGAAACTTCATAACTAAAAGTTTATCCAATACCTTTCAAAGAGTTAACTCCAGGAAATGACACAGTTTTAAGGTTTTCTATTCCAGACTCTCTCTTGGAGCGATTTGACGTCAAAAACCGTGGACGTCTTGTTGGCTTTGAACCTGTGGAGGAGAAGGAACAGGACAGTCATCCACAGGTAACATTGTACTTCACTATACTTATTTCTTATGAAAATGTCATGGACAAATAAGCGCTCCGGTCTGATCTTATTATACCATGTGTAGCTTCTGAAGTTGCTGCGTTAATTCCATCTGCATTGGTGTCTCTCTCTGTAACTGGGTCCTTTACTGGTACGGTTGCATCTCCACTGACGGGCACTGGTTCAACGACCTCCACAAGGTCCTTAAATAGGTTGAAAGATACCTTTAGTTTTATATTATTTTACTTTTTTAGCATGAAGTGATTATAACAATTGTTGGTGTGTAACTAGGAATCATGAATGTTACAATGTAAAATGCATTTCGACATTAGAACAAGAACAACAGAACTTATCTAGGCACATAGCCACCGAGGGTCAAGCAGCTCTTGCTACATACCACTCTACGAGTCTGTATCTTATCTTCTGTGTGCCTTGACAGAACCATGAACCACTACCAACCCATTACTCACACTGAATGGTGTTGTTTGGGCAGAGCCCTGCTCTATAAAAGACACCCTCTGAGTGAGGTTGGACACAGAGGTGTGGAGACTGTGGATCTGGTCACCGGTCCATGCATGGTACAGTGTCTGGGTCGTGTTAACCTCGCTCACAACCTCTCTCAGGTGAGTTACGTCCTGTAACAATACAACACAAAAACATGCATAAACTCAGCAAAAAAAGAAACATCCTTATTTCAGGACCCTCTTTCAAAGATATTTAGTAAAAATCCAAATAACTTCACAGATCTTCATTGTAAAGGGTTTAAACACTGTTTCCCATGTTTGTTCAATGAACCATAAACAATTAATGAACATGCACCTGTGGAAAGGTCATTAAGACACTAACAGCTTACAGACAGTAGGTACAGTTATGAAAACTTAGGACACTAAAGAGGCCTTTCTACTGACTCTGAAAAACACCACAAAAAAAGATACCTAGGGTCCCTGCTCATCTGCGTGAACGTGCCTTATACCTCCTTGCAGTATGCCTGAGGATTGCTGATATCGCCAGGGCAATAAATTGCCATTTACATACAGTGAGACGCCTAAGACAGCGCTACAGGGAGACAGGATGGACAGCTGATCCTCCCTCCAGTGGCAGACCACGTGTAACACCTGCACAGGATCAGTACATCCGAACATCACACCTGCGGGACAGGTACAGGATGGCAACAACAACTGCCCGAGTTACACCAGGAACGCACAACCCCCCCCCCCCATCAGTGCTCAGACTGTCCGCAATAGGTTACCAATGACCTGCCACTGAACAAAGCATCTGTGTCCATGTATGCTGATGATTCAACCACATAAGCATCAGCAACCACAACTAATAAAGAAAGAGTTGCAGTCTGTTTTGGAATGGGTGGCCAGTAATAAACTGGTCCTGAACATCTCTAAAACTAAGAGCATTGAATTTTGTACAAATCATTGCTTAAGTTCTAGACCTCAGCTGAATCTGGTAATGAATGGTGTGGCTGTTGACCAAGTTGAAGAGACTTAAGTACTTGGTGTTACCTTAGATTGTAAACGGTCATGGTCAAAACATATAGATTCAATGCTTGTAAAGATGGGGAGAGGTCTGTCCGTAATAAATAGATGCTCTGTTTTTTTGACACCACACTCCAAAAAGCAAGTTCTGCCGGCTCTAGTTTAGTCTATTCTTGATTATTGTCCAGTCTTTATGGTCCAGTGCTGCAAGGAAATAGCTAGTTAAGCTGCAGCTGGCCCAGAACAGCGTGGCACATCTTGCTCTTCATTGCAATCAGAGGGCTGATATAAATATTATGCATGTCAGCCTCTCTTGGCTAACGGAACCCAAACCGGCTGCGCATGTGCGCCATCATACATACATTTATTTTGTCCCCCCACACCAAACGCAATCACAACACGCAGGTTAAAATATCAAACTCTGAACCAATTACATTCATTTGAGGACAGGTCGAAAAGCCTTAAACATTTATAGCTAAATTGCACTTGCTAGCTACTTTGTTTTATTTAGCTAGCTTGTGGTTGCTAGTTAATTTGTCCTGGGATATAAACATTGAGTTTATGAAAGTTGACACTCGCAATATAAAGTTGAGAAGAAAAACCCTAGAAGGAGGAGAGATGACGTTTTATGTGTGGATTAATTGTCGGAGTAGAGGACCGTGCATTACCGCCACTGACCTCATTTGTCTTTCAGTCATCCACGTCTGTATAACCAATGAGGAGATGGCACGTGGGTATCTGCTTCTTAAAACCAATGAGGAGATGGGAGAGGCAGGACTTGCAGCGCGATCTGCGTCACAAATAGAACTGACTTCTATTTTAGCCCTTTGCAACGCAGACGCTCGTTGGTGAGTGCGAGCGATGTAAGAGTTGACTGCATCACTTCTTTGTATAAGAAACATTGTGTTGAAAATTCCCAAATTGTTGGCAGTCAACTTACACACAGCTCTGACACACACACTTACCCCACCAGACATGCCACCAGAGGTCTTTTCACAGACCCCAAATCCAGAACAAATTCAAGAACGCATACAGTATTATAGAGCCATTATTGCATGGAACTCCGTTCCATTTTATATTGCTAAAATAAACAGCAAACCTGTTTTTTTTTAAACAGATAAAGCAACACCTCACAACACCTCTCCCCTATTTGACCTAGATGTGTGTGTATGCATTGATATCTAGGCTACATGTGCCTTTAAAAAAAAAAATGTATGTCGTTCTGCCTTGAGCTGTTCTTGTCTACTTGTCTGTTCTGTATTATGTCATGTTTCATTTGGACACCAGGAAGTGTAGCTGCTGCTTTTGCAACAGCTAATGGGGATCCTAATAAAATACCAAATAATGATCACAGGCTGTGCAGGACACTTTAGAAGTCAGAGGGTACACGGAGTGACATGTCAAAATGCAGAATTTTAGCACTTTAGTAAGCATTTACTGATATAAAAATGTGATTAAATCAATTCTCCATGTGGTCTACTGGTATATTAAAAAGGCACTTCATTGTATATTACAGGCTTTTAAAAATTCTATATTGGTGCACAATATTTACTCAAAGGGATGCTAAAGGCTCTCATTTTGTGGAACGACCCCAGTATAGGCTTTAGCTTACTGGGCTAACACAGTCTTGTGACATGCAGGAGACCTGGTTCGATCCCAGTCAGTCACAAGAGCTAGATTAAATAGGGAGTGTAAAGGCTATCCTTAGAAGGGCTATTCAACTATATTCGTATGGGGGCCAATTTATGTGTATTACACAGTCTGTGATCATCAAAGCAGGGAACAGAAGGCACACCCATGTTCCAGAGTCTTAGCTTTTAGGAATGGGGTCAGAATAGCTTATAGCCAAAGCGGTTAAAACACTAGAGCCAAATTCATAGTTAGAAAATACATTCAACATGCCACATTGGCTTCAGAAACTGCCAGAAGCATCTATTTACCACAGAGTTTGATTCTATCTGTTCTCCTCTACCTTTCCTGGCTGGCAAAGTACCAGGATGTTGTCTCTGGTTTTGAATATATAGAATTACATTTGAAAACATCTGAGAAGTTGAATATATGAAACTTTGATTACGGTAACTTGAAATAATAATTTGTAAACTGGATTCTCACACAATGACTAATATCTACCATATTTAAACTGAATTCATAAATATTGAATTTGAATGTAAATGTAAAAAATTCACTGAATGCAATATTCATTAAATTCAGTTTGAAATCAGGAAAGAAAAGTTCTATTTATGAATTTCATGATTTAAATTGTACATTATAAATGCAAAAATATTCCATTCAAATTCAATATCCTAATAGAAATTTAAAGGGATGGAATTAAAATACAATATTTTGGTACTAAAATCGCTGCATAACTAGAAGTTGTATAATCTCTCATTGAGATCATTCTGCAGCTCATGCATTTGGCCACTGACACCACTAACTGGCACTCTAATGCTAACTGTGCAGGTACAAGCTGAAGAAAATGGGCTGTAAAGGAAGCTAGTATTTCTATTTTCTTTACCATAGTCATCTTTAGATCATCCATTTCTTTCTTCTGGTCCGCAAGGGTTGTCTGCATTGTCTGGACATCATGTTGCACACTGGTTAACGTGCTGCCGATTGTAGCTACACTCTGCAAATTAAAACATTTTTCGAGTCACTTTCCAGATACATTTGTGGTTGACGCAAATAATTATAAATTGGCAGTAATTCTAAACAAATACAGTGGGGCAAAAAAGTATTTAGTCAGCCACCAATTGTGCAAGTTGTCCCACTTAAAAAGATGAGGCCTGTAATTTTCATCATAGGTACACTTCAACTATGACAGACAAAATGAGAAGAAAAAAAATCCAGAAAATCACATTGTAGGATTTTTAATGAATTTATTTGCAAATTATGGTGGAAATTAAGTATTTGGTCACCTACAAACAAGCAAGATTTCTGGCTCTCACAGACCTGTAACTTCTTCTTTAAGAGGCTCCTCTGTCCTCCACTCGTTACCTGTATTCATGGCACCTGTTTGAACTTGTTATCAGTATAAAAAAGACACCTGTCCACAACCTCAAACAGTCACACTCCAAACTCCACTATGGCCAAGACCAAGGAGCTGTCAAAGGACACCAGAAACAAAATTGTAGACCTGCACCAGGCTGGGAAGACTGAATCTGCAATAGGTAAACAGCTTGGTTTGAAGAAATCAACTGTGGGAGCAATTATTAGAAAATGGAAGACATACAAGACCACTGATAATCTCCCTCGATCTGGGGCTCCACGCAAGATCTCACCCCGTGGGGTCAAAATGATCACAAGAACGGTAACAAAAATCCCAGAACCACATGTGGGGGGACCTAGTGAATGACCTGCAGAGAGCTGGGACCAAAGTAACAAAGCCTACCATCAGTAACACACTACGCCGCCAAGGACTCAAATCCTGCAGTGCCAGACGTGTCCCCCTGCTTAAGCCAGTACATGTCCAGGGCCGTCTGAAGTTTGCTAGAGAGCATTTGGATGATCCAGAACAAGATTGGGAGAATGTCATATGGTCAGATGAAACCAAAATATTTGGTAAAAACTCAACTTCTCGTGTTTGGAGGACAAAGAATGCTGAGTTGCATCCAAAGAACACCATACCTACTGTGAAGCATGGGGGTGGAAACATCATGCTTTGGGGTTGTTTTTCTGCAAAGGGACCAGGACGACTGATCCGTGTAAAGGAAATAATTAATGGGGTCATGTATCGTGAGATTTTGAGTGAAAACCTCCTTCCATCAGCAAGGGCATTGAAGATGAAACGTGGCTGGGTCTTTCAGCATGACAATGATCCCAAACACACCGCCCAGGCAACGAAGGAGTGGCTTCGTAAGAAGCATTTCAAGGTCCTGGAGTGGCCTAGCCAGTCTCCAGATCTCAACCCCATAGAAAATCTTTGGAGGGAGTTGAAAGTCCGTGTTGCCCAGCAACAGCCCCAAAACATCACTGCTCTAGAGGAGATCTGCATGGAGGAATGGGCCAAAATACCAGCAACAGTGTGTGAAAACCTTGTGAAGACTTACAGAAAACGTTTGACCTCTGTTGGCAATGACAAAGGGTATTTAACAAAGTATTGAGATAAACTTTTGTTATTGACCAAATACTTATTTTCCACCATAATTTGCAAATAAATTCATTAAAAATCTTACAATGTGATTTTCTGGATTTTTTTTCACTCATTTTGTCTGTCATAGTTGAAGTGTACCTATGATGAAAATTACAGGCCTCTCTCATCTTTTTAAGTGGGAGAACTTGCACAATTGGTGGCTGACTAAATACTTTTTTGCCTCACTGTATGTCCAATACTTCTTAATCTGAAAAATGTTTTACCTTTTGGAGCTCTTCAACTGTAGTTGGAAGGTTGATCAAGTCTGAGGCTGATTTGATGTTGGCCTTTAGGTGGTTCACTGCAGAGTCCAGCAAACTGATCTAATGGAATGGAGCAGAACATTCAGTTACACTTGGGAAAGACATTTCACTTCACATTCACTCTGAGCTTAGAGACACCCACTTTTTCCAAGTTTGGACTTTGAAAAATTCTTAACCTCAATTCAACCTGCCATGGTGTGGCAAGTTGCATATGAATGGCCATGAATGATTACACTTTTGTGTGTACATAACGGGTGTGGATGGGATAACAGACCGTACATGAATTAGTTATGCTGATATTGATAACACTTTCCCTTCACTAAAACAACTTTACCTTTCTGTTCATCTCCGTAAGGTTGGACCAGAGTTTGTTCAGACCCTTGTCTCCACTTTCAATATCCTCCAGCTTTCTCTGTTTCATCTTCAGATCTTCACTTAGTTTTGGTATTTCATGTGATGACACTTTCTGGCTGGATTCCACTGTGGAGAGAATATACATCAAGTGAATAACAATTTACTAAAACTGAAGTTACTGGGTTGTTTGATTGTAAAACTCAGCAATAAGTGATGGCTGTGCAAAGGTTACCCTACTCTTTATTACAAGGTAACTAGGGTTAGTGTGTAGCCACAAGAGTAGTGTGTACTCTTGTAACTGAATTCTTGATTTAACCCAAACGGCTGTGTCTGAAGGTTGACAGGTGACAGGTAGCATGCTAGTTGTGCTTTGTAGTTACTTGGGGCGGCAGGTAGACTAGTGGTTAGAGCGGGCCAGTAACCGAAAGGTTGCTAGATCGAATCCCCGAGCTGACAATAATATGTGGTTCTGCCCCTGAACAAGGCAGTTAACCCACTGTTCCTAGGCCGTCATTGTAAATAAGAATTGTTTCTTAACTGACTTGCCTAGTTAAATAAAACAATTGTTCATGGTAGCGAGCCTGTTTCAAATGACAAAGTTAGCTAGCCAGCCAGGTAACGTAAGCTAGCTAGACTAGTTGGCTAATATGGTTAAATAAAATAGATGACAGGTCTTATCTGATGTCTTACTAGTATGCAGCTTTTCTTTGAGGGAGTCAAGGTCTTCTTTCAGAGCAATCTGCATCCATAGCAGCCCGGCACAAGCCATAACACAGGCAGCCAGTATGATGAACAGGATCAAGGGATAGCAGACATTGCAACACTGCACGTAACTTATTCTATGATTAATTAGAAACACATAGTTTGCATTAATATTTTACAGTCACAAGCTTCATGCATCATTGATAAACATAATTCTACAGGTTTACTGAGACTAAGTACAAGTTTGATCACTTACTTCCCGAAAGCAGCGACAGTACCAAGGTTGCTGAATTCCTCTTCATCTGAACTTGATTCGGATTCTGAGTCTGGGGGCTCGGTTCGTAGGAGCCTGTGGCCGGACCCCTTCTTGGTTTTCTTCCTTTTACTGTCCCCAAGTCCGATCAATGCATTAAGCTCCTTCCTCTTCTTCATCTTCTTCTGTGGGGTCAGCGAACCCGCTGAGCCCGACTTAAACCCGACCAAATCCAACGTTTTGTCCAGTTTGGTTGTTGTAAATAACGTCCTATAGCTAACGTTAGCCAGTAGCGTTAGTGTTGTTAAGCTGATTGGTTCCGCCAACTAGCCTAGTTAGCTAGTTAGCTTACTTTGTAACTTGAAACAGGCTAGCTACAACGAACTGCCAATCACGTATGGTAACTAAGCATGTTAGACAATTATAGTAGCATGCTATTTTGAAAAATCGTAGTACTAGCTAGGTCAACGTCTGAAATAGTGAGCTAACGTTACCCAGCGGCTAGCTAACTAATGTTACAGTTCCAGCTGAGCTAGCTACCTGACGCGGCCGCACAACCAACTTAAAATGGCGATTTCGAGATAACGTTACTACACAGCAAAATATGGTGTACAGTCAGTATAAACTATAAATCAACTCACTTCTAGTACCACGACCAATATAATATAAACCTTACCAAAATGGTTTACATTTCTGTGCAGTCGTAAATTGATCTGACGCACTACCTGGATAAAACAATCTTGTTTTGATGGTGAACATCTTTGACAGGGCATCGCTAAACTGGCACCTGATTGGTTGAATTCCCTTCTCTGTACTCCCATGTTTTGATACTGCCCCCAACAGGTGTGGCACATTTTTCATTGTTCTTAAATTTCTTTACATTATGAAATTATTCTCTCTACAAATACCAGATATTGTACATTGACTACCATCTCTGTGAATAAATTCCCTGACTTGAACAATTTCTTAAATTGAATTTGACGATTTGAAAACATATGGTTTTGAACATACATTTAATTACACTGGAACTTCCATGGTCAGGGGCACCGCCAGGGATTTTGGGCCCCATGAAAATATATCACATTGGGCCCCGCCACCACAGGCCACACCAACCCTGCGCAATTGCTGTAACCACACCACCAGAACTAAATCAAAGCTTTAAATAACTCTACATTTGCAGGCTTGCAACTCTCCTGTAGACCAATATTTACTGTACGATATTTACTGACAGTGAGCAGTGAAAATAAAACAATATGCAGACATGCATGCAACATTCTGCATACAGTGGAATTCACTATTTGATGCAAGACTGATACCCTCTATAAGAAATGTGCTAAAGGCCATCTTTTACAGTCTAAATGTAATTTTTATGGAAAATTCTATTAACATTAATGAATAACTTAAAATAAATATAACTTAAATATACATGTACCTTTTCAATTAAAATAAATTAACATTATCATCTATAGAATGATATAACAAGCAAAATAATAAAATCAGCAGCAGATTTTTGAACTAAGTATACATACCAACTAGACAATAAGCAGCTGTAAAAGTGGAAATGGAAAATGGAAAGCGAAATGGAAATGAAAAGGCCTGATGATGGCGCTAGAGGAAAGGTCAAGTGGTCACCAAATCAATAGGTTTCTTCCACTTGGGGTCTTGATTGTGCACAACCAATTTTATGGCAAACCAGCCATTACATTTACATTTACATTTAAGTCATTTAGCAGACGCTCTTATCCAGAGCGACTTACAAATTGGTGCTTTCACCTTATGACATCCAGTGGAACAGCCACTTTACAATAGTGCATCTAGGTCTTTTAAGGGGGGGGGGTGAGAAGGATTACTTTATCCTATCCTAGGTGACATTATGACCTTACAGTGTGGCAGTAGCTTTATATAATAAATTATGTGTATGGTGGTTATATGTTTGGTATTTAGTTCCACAGTATACCATGGATATGGGTTGAGAGATCTGATATAGAAATCTCTCTCATTGTAATTAGCAAGGGGATTGTACAAGACACTGGGAGAGTGGCATGGAATCATTTATCACAGAATCAGATAAGCTTGTCAGATCGAGAATGGATACTAGGATCCGAAATAGCTAGGACACATGCTTAAATAGTATCTCAAACCACAGGATCATAGAACTCCATCATGAAATTAATGGGCGCGTCACTCTCCCATAACTACGTCATACAGTCAAGGATCATTCATCTACCCGGTCTCTCCAGATCAAATCAAATCAAATTTATTTATATAGCCCTTCGTACATCAGCTGATATCTCAAAGTGCTGTACAGAAACCCAGCCTAAAACCCCAAACAGCAAGCAATGCAGGTGTAAAAGCACGGTGGCTAGGAAAAACTCCCTAGAAAGGCCAAAACCTAGGAAGAAACCAGATCACATAACAGTACTATTTAGAGGGTCAATTTTAGATCAATGCTATTCATTTTCAGCCATTCCTGAACCTAAGACCAGAAGCAGGCTATACCAAGCAGGCAATACCAAAATAAATGGTCTATTGATTCTGTATCTTCACAATCAAATCTGCAGAACTTCGATGATTTTATGCCCCAAATATTCAACATTTTGTTGGTGGCAAGAATTCTATATAGGCCTCCCGGGTGGCGTAGTGGTTAAGGGCGCTGTACTGCAGAGCCAGCTGTGCCATCAGAGACTCTGGGTTCGCGCCCAGACTCTGTCGTAACCGGCCGCGACCGGGAGGTCCGTGGGGCGACGCACAATTGGCCTAGCGTCGTCCGGGTTAGGGAGGGCTTGGCCGGTAGGGATGTCTCTGTTTCTTTGCGCACCAGCGACTCCTGTGGCGGGCCGGGCGCAGAGCGCGCTAACCAAGGTTGCCAGGTGCACGGTGTTTCCTCCGACACATTGGTGCGGCTGGCTTCCGGGTTGGATGTGCGCTGTGTTAAGAAGCAGTGCGGCTTGGTTGGGTTGTGTATCAGAGGACGCATGACTTTCCTTTGAGATATATCTTGTTCTCAGTCTGTTCTCAGTTTTGTTCTCAGCCTGTGGGCATCATGTGTGTAGTGATCCAATATCTATAGCCATGCCATTTAACAGTTATCACTGGCCCTTGCTCAGCCTTACTCACCAAGAGCCCAGTGCCGAACATTCTTGCTAGCAAAGTCATTGATCAAGTCTTTGAAGTCCAGCTTTCTAGCTAACTGACTTTCAAAGGAAAGCATGGCTAGGCTGCAAAGCCTGTCCTGGGACATAGTGGACCTAAAATATTTTTTTTAATTAGTTTTAGCTTACTGAAAGCTCTCTCGCCACCAGCAACAGTCACAGGCAGTGTACAAAATATACGTAAAGCAATGCAGACTTCTCCAAAAATGCTTTGTAGCTGCATCTTACATTCAGGAGACCAAGAGGGAACAAGTTAGGGAGGAAAGTGGCAGCATATACAGTGTTCAGGTGTCTTACTTCATTTTGAAACTCATGTGTAAGACCTCTGGAATAGTTCATGATCAGTGGTTGGCACACAGAAGGGACTTTATCCTCACTAATCTGCCCAACTTTCAGAACAGCAGAAAATTATTTTACAATTTTTGCAGTGGTGTGGAACCTAATGTCCAGGTCACTTATGATGTTGTCCATAGCAGGGGTTGTGTATTACAGAGGCTCTCTGGATGTTTACTTTTTGTCAAAAACAAGAAAATAAAAATAAACAATTAGCTTTATTAGTCCATTGTAAATCAAATATTATATTAATGATGATAGGTTAATAATTTAATATTGAAAATGTTTAAGTTGTCTCTACTTTTCTGCTCATACTTGGTTTGACATTTTTGCTGTTTCATGCAACTGCCTCTGATCTTTGCACCCACGTGGGCCTAACCATATTTGCATTGTGTGCATAGGCTATGCATCTTCTCTTCTCTGTTTATCTTCCCCGACCTAGCACCAGTGGGGAGCCATCAGTTCTGATTCTGAGCATGTTGAACAGGGTCAGGACCTGACAGCGTTGAGCCGAAGCTGCCCAGGCTCTGTTGAGTGAACTTTGACCTTGGCCTGACCTATCTCCACTAGAGTGGAATCCCACTGTATCCCTCCTGATTTGATTTGCCCTGACCTTTATGCACTTGTCCCTTTGGCCTACATCTATGGACTACTGAGCTATAAGCTACAGAGCACTTGTGCTAATTAGATCATATAGACCTAATACATGTCTTTATTCTATCAACTCATTTAATTTCAGCGTGACGATTGATACCTCTACTCCAATGTTCTCTCTGGAAACGAAACCTGCAAAGCTCCTCAGAGGTAAGAGGTCAATCAAACATCTATAGGAACTCAGTAGATATGGGTGTTAAGAATCGTCTTACTGAGAGTTATGGTCATGCTGCTTTCATAAACTCAGAAGTTGACCTTGATGGGATAGTTCACCCAAATTACAAAATGATATATTGGTTTCCTTGCCCTGTAAGCAGTCTATTGACAAGGTATGACATCAATCCATGCTTTGGTTTAGTTTCCCTGCCACTGTTTTCACATGTTAAATCCCAAGTCAAGTCATGGGACTGATATTAGCATTTTACACATCATGTTCAAAACAACTATCATTGACTTAGTTGAGCTTCCCAATCATTTTTTAAATCTTTTTTATTTATTTTTATTTTACCCCGTTTTCGTGGTATCCAATTGTTTAGTAGCTACTATCTTGTCTCATCACTACAACTCCCGTACAGGCTCGGGAGAGACGAAGGTTGAAAGTCATGCGTCCTCCGATACACAACCCAACCAAGCCGCACTGCTTCTTAACACAGCGCGCATCCAACCCGGAAGCCAGCCGCACCAATGTCGGAGAAAACACCGTGCACCCGGCAACCTTGGTCCGCCACAGGAGTCGCTATCCTACCGGACAGCCCCTCCCTAACCCGGACGACGCTAGGCCAATTGTGCTTCGCCCCACGGACCTCCCGGTCGCGGCCGGTTACGACAGAGCCTGGGCGTGAAACCAGAGTCTCTGGTGGCACATCTGGCGCTGCTGTACAGCGCCCTTAACCACTGCGCCACCCGGCAGGCCCATTTTTAGATTCTTTGATGAAAATGCTAATGTCGGTCCCATGACTTGAATGGGATTTGTGCCACAATGCTAAAACATTAGCATGTGGAAACAGTACCAGGGAAACTAAATAAAAAGATGGATTGCTGTCATACCTTGTCCATGGATTACTTACAAGGTAAGTAATTTTGAAATTTGGGTGAACTATCCCTTTAAGGCCATGGAAGGTCAGTGCCATAACTTCAGTCAAATCTGGTGTTGCTTTAGCTTGATACTCTGATACTCTGCCTTTGTGCGTTAACTTGAATTAACAGGATAGAAGCTATTGTGCGAAAGCTAATACATCCAGCAAAAGAGGCATGTAGGTGGTAGAGTAAAAATTCAATCAGATGCTCATCTCTACTTAGAACACCTGGTGAGGGGACATGCGTCACGCTGTGGGTCTGTGCTAAACCCCCAGCATGATGCTCCAATTCAAAGCATAGGGAGGATGTTTCATCTCTTCGCTGGATTTTTAAACTTTTTAATCTCAGGCCTAAGACTGAAAAGGATGCCTCTTCAACCTGCTGTCTAGTCACATCGACAGCCACGAGGCAGGGAGTGAGGGGGGGTATAATTTATTTGTATTTAATTTTTTTATTGTCACACCGAATAGGTGCAATGAAACGTGTTGTTTTACAAGGTCCCCCATTTTACCATAATACCAATCCACCGTACTCCTGATTAAAATAAAACACTTGTTTTCACAGTTTGTTCACAGCAGGGGTCCCCTTACTCTCATCAGGGCTGATCCTGGACAACGCAACTGTCTGTCTGGCAGCGATCTATCTCATGCGCTGAAAGAGAATCTAAATGGATGGCATGATGGGAGATACTGAATAGAATTGACTACTAATTGAATGCTTTCATCTGACATGACAGTCTGTTTGAATACAGATTAACTGCGTTGGTTGGAGGTGGTGCTGCTCCTGGAATACCGATTCTGCTCATTAGGGGCTATGTTACCCATTTATTGTGGTCCACAGACCATTATGTTTAATGGCTGTTTTCATAAATCTCCATCAGGAATAATATTAGAGCCTGTATTATTGTCTGTGACACAAGGCCTAAGGGTGAAACAATATGTGGTACTCATTGAATGAAGAGCTATGTGGGGCCTATAAGAACATGCGTATCTATTGATATGATTGGTCTCTAAGCAGCATGCTTCCAGCTCCTTGTATATGCCTTTGATCATTTGTTGAAGGTCATATCTGTTAGCCTACTGAAGTTTGAGCAATGAGACGTTTGAGGAATAACCATTCAATTGCATTTTACTAGTGTATTCGAAACTAGTACATAGTCATTATATCCTACACCTATTCAGTCACAGCTTTGGAAGACCACATCACTGCTGGTTTTCACTCTTTCCTTTTAAAGGTTCCAGTATATGGAATAAGTCCAAGGAAATGTGATAGGTCCTAGGATTTGATCAGCCAATCAGCCAGTTTTTGAAACGTTATTTAGTCTTCTGTTTTTTGTATATAGTATTTGCTGGTGTACATCAGCAGGGGGCAATGTTCTCATATAATAGAATATACGCAGGGTTTCTGCTCTCAGCTGGTTCTTGCTCTAGCACTACACAGCTGATTCAAATATTCAACTCCTCATCAAGCTTTTGATTATTAATCAGCTGTGTAGTCCTGGGTCAAAACTAAAATGTGAATGGGGCAGGGGGGCAGGACCGAGTTTGGGAAACCCTGAGATAGAGCATTGCTGTCTTAAAGTGTGCAACGTAGAGTTGACTCCCCAACAAAAGAAGTTAAAGGTTGAAGATCACAGTAATGTCCTTATGGAGGTGTCAGCAAAATGATATGGCAGTTTTATATTGATTTCATTTTAATAATGCAAACATCAATAATGCATGTGCATATTTGTTGTTAATCAATGGCATATTGAGCATCAAATATTTCAGCCTGGTCTCATAGATTAGACGCAACATAGTAAACTTCACTACATTCCTATAGAAAATATTGTACTTTTTATTCCATAAATTTTTCCTGACAACCCAAAGTACTTATTACATTTTGAATGCTTAGCAGGACAGGAAAATGTTGAAATTCACTCACTTATCAAGAGAACACGTGGTCATCCCTACTTCCTATGGTCAGGCGGATTCACTAAACACAAATGCATCTTTTGTAAATAATGTCTGAGTGTTGGAGTGTGCCCCTGGCTATGCGTATATTTTAAAAACAAGACAATGGTGCATCTGCTTTGCATAATATAAGGAATTTAAAATTATTTATACTTTTACTTTCTACTTTTGTACTTAAGTATATTTTAGCAATTACATTTACTTTTCATACTTAAGTATATATAAAACCAAATCCTTTTAGACTTTTACTCAAGTAGTATTTTACTGGGTGATTTTCACTTTTATTTGAGTAACTTTCTATTAAGGTATCTATACTTCTACTCAACTATGACAATTGGTTTCCACCACTGCCCTTACCTTAACCCTTCCCCTAACCCTAACCTGAACCCAACTCCTAAACGTAACCATAACCCTACGTATTTTGTAGCCGGTCCTGCAGACGTTTGTGTATGCCATAGGACTGTGTTTTTGCTTAGTGAAATTGTTCACTTTAAGTTTGTATTCTGTTTAATTTGTTCCCAGGGGGGAAGGGGAAGGCACCTTGGGAGTGCTTAGGCAAGAGGCCTGTGGGCATACACATAGCCGTAGTATGTGCTATGTCTATGCACACTAGATAAGACCTGGGAGGACCATCCCCTGTATTTTGGTTAGTGTGCCAGTTGGTGCTAGTTACAGTGCCTTGCGAAAGTATTCGGCCCCCTTGAACTTTGCGACCTTTTGCCACATTTCAGGCTTCAAACATAAAGCTATAAAACTGTATTTTTTTGTGAAGAATCAACAACAAGTGGGACACAATCATGAAGTGGAATGACATTTATTGGATATTTCAAACTTTTTTAACAAATCAAAAACTGAAAAATTGGGTGTGCAAAATTGTTCAGCCCCCTTAAGTTAATACTTTGTAGCGCCACCTTTTGCTGCGATTACAGCTGTAAGTCGCTTGGGGTATGTCTCTATCAGTTTTGCACATCGAGAGACTGAAATTTTTTCCCATTCCTCCTTGCAAAACAGCTCGAGCTCAGTGAGGTTGAATGGAGAGCATTTGTGAACAGCAGTTTTCAGTTCTTTCCACAGATTCTCGATTGGATTCAGGTCTGGACTTTGACTTGGCCATTCTAACACCTGGATATGTTTATTTTTGAACCATTCCATTGTAGATTTTGCTTTATGTTTTGGTCTTGTTGTCTTGTTGGAAGACAAATCTCCGTCCCAGTCTCAGGTCTTTTGCAGACTCCTTCAGGTTTTCTTCCAGAATGGTCCTGTATTTGGCTCCATCCATCTTCCCATCAATTTTAACCATCTTCCCTGTCCCTGCTGAAGAAAAGCAGGCCCAAACCATGATGCTGCCACCACCATGTTTGACAGTGGGGATGGTGTATTCAGGGTGATGAGCTGTGTTGCTTTTACGCCAAACATAACGTTTTGCATTGTTGCCAAAAAGTTCAATTTTGGTTTCATCTGACCAGAGCACCTTCTTCCACATGTTTGGTGTGTCTCCCAGGTGGCTTGTGGCAAACTTTAAACAACACTTTTATGGATATCTTTAAGAAATGGCTTTCTTCTTGCCACTCTTCCATAAAGGCCAGATTTGTGCAATATACGACTGATTGTTGTCCTATGGACAGAGTCTCCCACCTCAGCTGTAGATCTCTGCAGTTCATCCAGAGTGATCATGGGCCTCTTGGCTGCATCTCTGATCAGTCTTCTCCTTGTATGAGCTGAAAGTTTAGAGGGACGGCCAGGTCTTGGTAGATTTGCAGTGGTCTGATACTCCTTCCATTTCAATATTATCGCTTGCACAGTGCTCCTTGGGATGTTTAAAGCTTGGGAAATCTTTTGTATCCAAATCCGGCTTTAAACTTCTTCACAACAGTATCTCGGACCTGCCTGGTGTGTTCCTTGTTCTTCATGATGCTCTCTGCGCTTTTAACGGACCTCTGAGACTATCACAGTGCAGGTGCATTTATACGGAGACTTGATTACACACAGGTGGATTGTATTTATCATCATTAGTCATTTAGGTCAACATTGGATCATTCAGAGATCCTCACTGAACTTCTGGAGAGAGTTTGCTGCA
Organism: Oncorhynchus nerka; assembly: GCF_034236695.1. Lineage (NCBI taxonomy): Eukaryota > Metazoa > Chordata > Actinopteri > Salmoniformes > Salmonidae > Oncorhynchus > Oncorhynchus nerka. The sequence goes on along the minus strand of NC_088424.1, from coordinate 28,088,729 downwards.
CTGAAAGTAAAGGGGCTGAATAGTTTTGCACACCCAATTTTTCAGTTTTTGATTTGTTAAAAAAGTTTGAAATATCCAATAAATGTCGTTCCACTTCATGATTGTGTCCCACTTGTTGTTGATTCTTCACAAAAAAATACAGTTTTATATCTTTATGTTTGAAGCCTGAAATGTGGCAAAAGGTCGCAAAGTTCAAGGGGGCCGAATACTTTCGCAAGGCACTGTAGGTAAGTTGTGGGTAGGTAGGTAAGGTAGGAGAGGGGGTTGAGTGTAGCAAGGTGTTGCGTTCCCTCCTCCAAGAGGCGTGCGTAACATAAGAACTTTGAATGTTTCTTCAAGTGCAGTCGCAAAAATCATCCAGCACTATGATGAAACTGGCTCTCATGAGGACCACCACAGGAAAGGAAGACCCAGAATTACCTCTGCTGCAGGGGATAAGCTCATTAGAGTTACCGGCCTCAGAAATTGCAGCCCAAATAAATGCTTCACAGAGTTCAAGTAACAGATACACATTTTTGGTTCCACCCGCTGTGATTTTGTGAGATGCAGAGTAGGTGAACTCATGGGTGGTTCCCACTCTGAAGCATGGAGGAGGAGGTGTGATGGTGTTGGGGTGCTTTGCTGGTGACACTGCCTGTGATTTATTTAGAATTCAAGGCACACTTAACCAGCATGGCTAGCACAGCATACTGCAGCGATATGCCATCCCATCTGGCTTGCGCTTATTTTATTTGACCTTTATTTAACCAGGTAGGCCAGTTGAGAACAAGTTATCATTTACAACTGTGACCTTGCCAAGATAAAGCAAAGCAGTGTGACACAAACAACAACACAGAGTTACACATGGAATAAACAAGCGTACAGTCAATAACACAATAGAAAAAAAGAAAGTGTATATAGTGTGTGCAAATGGCGTGAGGAGGTATGACAATAAATAGGCCATAGTAGCAAAGTAATTACAATTTAGCAGATTAACAGTGGAGTGATAAATGAGCAGATGATGATGTTCAAGTAGTGAAACTGGTGTGCAAAAGAGCTGAATAGTAAATAAAAACAATATGGGGATGAGGTAGATATATTGGGTGGGCTATTTACAGATGGACTATGTACAGCTGCAGTGATAGTTTAGCTGCTCAGATAGCTGATGTTTAAAGTTAGTGAGGGAAATGCAAGTCTTCAGCTTCAGCGATTTTTGCAATTCGTTCCAGTCACTGGCAGCAGAGAACTGGAAGAAAAGGTGGCCAAAGGAGGTGTTGGCTTTGGGGGTGACCAGTGAGATATACCTGCTGAAGCACGTGCTACGGGTGGGTGTTATTATCGTGACCAGTGAGCTGAGATAAGGCGGAGCTTTACCTAGCATAGACTTATAGATGACCTGGAACAAGTGGGTCTGGCGACGAATATGTAGCGAGTGCCAGCCGACTAGAGCATACAGGTCGCAGTGGTGGGTGGTATAAGGGGCTTTGGTAACAAAACGGATGGCACTGTGATAGACTGTATCCAGTTTGCTGAGTAGAGTATTGGAAGCTATTTTGTAGATGACATCGCCGACATCGCTTAGTGGGACTATCATTTGTTTTTCAACATGACAATGACTCACCACACCTCCAGGCTGGGTAAGGGATATTTGACCAAGAAGGAGAGTGATGGAGTGCTGCATCAGATGACCTGGCCTCCACAATCACCCGACCTCAACCCAATTGAGATGGTTTGGGATGAGTTTGACCGCAGAGTGAAGGAAAAGCAGCCAACACGTGCTCAGTATATGTGGGAACTCCTTCAAGACTGTTGGAAAAGCATTCTCGGTGAAACTGGTTAAGAGAATGCCAAGAGTGTGCAAAGCTGTCATCAAAGCAAAGGGTGGCTACTTTGAAGAATCAAATATAAAATATATTTTGATTTGTTTAACACTTTTTTGGTTACTACATGATTCCAATGTGTTATTTCATAGTTGTGATGTCTTCACTATTATTCTACAATGTAGAAAATAGTAACCACCATAATTCACCATAGGAATGGTGCTAGGTTTCATCCAGACATGATGCATGGCATTCAGGCCAAAGAGGTCAATCTTGGTTTCTTCAGACCAGAGAATCTTGTTTTTACAGGTGCCTTTTGGCAAACTTCAAGCGGGCTGTCATGTGCCTTTTAACTGAGGAGTGGCTACCGTCTAGCCACTCTACCATAAAGGCTTGATTGGTGGAGAGCTGCAGAGACGGTTGTCCTTTTGGGAGGTTCTCCCATCTCCACAGAGGAACTCTGGAGCTCTGTCAGAGTGACGATCGGATTCTTGGTCACCTCCCTGACCAAGGCCCTTATCCCCAGATTGCTCAGTTTGGCCGGGACGGCCAGCTCTAGGAAGAGTCTTGGTGGTTCCAAACTTCATCTATTTAAGAATGTTGGAGGCCACTGTGTTCTTGGGGACCTTCAATGCTGATTTTTTTTTTGGTACTCTTCCCCAGATCTGTGCCTCATCACAATCCTGTCTCAGAGCCCTACAGATAATTCCTTTGACCTCATGGCTTGGTTTTTGCTCTGACATGCACTGTCAACTGTGGGACCGTATATAGACCGGTGTGTGCCTTTCCAAATCATGTCCAATCAATTGAATTTACCACAGGTGGACTCCAATCAAGTTGTAGAAACATCGCAAGGATGATCAATGGAATGAGGATGCTCAATTTTGAGTTTCATAGCAAAGGTTCTGAATACTTATGAAAATAAGATATTTCTGTTTACCTTTTTATACATTTGCAACATTTCTTAACACCTGTTTTCACTTTGTCATTTTGGGGTATTGTGTGTAGATTGCTGATGATTATTTAATCCATTGTAGAATAAGGCTGTAACATAACAACATTTGGAAAAAGTCAAGGGGTCTGAACACTTTCTGAAGGCACTGTACCTTGTATCCCTCATTTACTCAAGTGCTTCCTGTAATTTGGCTGTTACTTGAATTATTCTGTACGTAAATCCTTGACACTCAATTTAGTATGATATGTTATGTTTCGTATGGTATGTATTCATTTGTGGATGTCCATCAACCAATTCGCATGATATGTAACGAATGACAATTAGTATTATATGTTACGAATTTGCAAAATGTATCAGCTAGATCGCTAACTTTAGCTATCTGGCTAACTTTAGCTATGCAAGGGGTTTACAAAAATTCATTCAGGCCAACAACAAAACACAGGACATACCAAGAAGCTCTTTCTTCCTAACAAAGGAACTCTGGCTTTTAAAGCTGCAAAAGGAGTCGGTAACTGAAAACAGCTGTTCTCCTGATGAGAGGGCGGGGTCAGAACTCCAATCATCAATGGGGCCAACCAATCAGCGGCTTAGTATCCAGGAAGCCATTTTCTGAAACACACATATACAAACCCACAACACAGAAACTGGGGAACGTAACTCGCCCACCCCAAAACATGCAAACTTCCAGTTTGCAATCACAAAAACCCTAACGCTTCCCCAGTTACTAAACCCGTGATAGAGCGCCGGCAACCACATTCGCCGAACCATTCACATATTGAATCTGTACATTGTATCCGTATTGACTGACCTTCATGTCTTAAAGTAATGATGGACTGTTGTTTCTATTTGCTTATTTGAGCTGTTCTTGCCATAATATGGACTGTACACCACCCCTACCTTGTAACAACACAACAGATTGGCTCAAATGCATTAAGAAGGAAATCAATTCCACAAATGAACCTATAACAATGCACAGCTGTTAATTGAAATGTATTCCAGGTGACTACCTCATGAAGCTGGTTGAGAGAATCCCAAGAGTGTGCAAAGCTGTCATCAAGGCAAAGGGTGGCTACTTTAAAGAATCTCAAATATAACATATATTTTGATTTGTTTTACATTTTTTTGGTTGCTACATTATTCCCCTATTGACCTAGATAGTTTTTGTGTATGCATTGATATGTAGGCTACGTGTGCCTTTAAAAACACATTTAGCTGTTCTATTGATGTTCTGTATTATGTCATGTTTCATGTTTTGTGTGGACCCCAGGAAGAGTAGCTGCTGCTTTTGCAACAACTAATGGGGATCCTAATAAAATACTAAAATACCAAGAGTGTGCAAAGCTGTCAATACAGATAAAGGGTGGCTACTTTGAAGAATCTCAAATATAAAATATATTTTGATTTGTTTAACACTTTTTTGGTTACTACATGATTCCATATGTGTTATTTCGTAGTTTTGATGTATTCACTATTATTCTACAATGTAGAAAATAGTAGAAATGAAGACAAACCCTGAAATGAGTAGGTGTGTCCAAACCTTTGACTGATACTGTATATGCTCTTAATTCCTCTCTCATATACAATGCGTTTATGGAAGAGCTTACTGAGAAACAACACCATGTTCTAAATAATCATTTTGCATGGTGCTGATTCAAAGGCACAGTAGCATCTTGAGCATCCACAGAGAGAGAGCCAAAGAATGAGCATGAGTAATCTGTATTGGGATAATACATTGTTCTTAGAAACACAGGCATTATGAAAATGTTCAAGTGAGACATATTTGTGACCTTTTATCTCGAAAATAATACATTAATATTAAAATAAATGAATTATTATGCAGTTGTTAAAGAAAACAGCAAAGGACATTCCTTCTGATGTTTAAGATGCAATCTGCTAACCACTACACAAGAAAAAGAACCAGAAAGAAGCGTATTAATACTTGTTATTATGTGCAAGGATTATTTTTTCTTATAGCTCACGCTATGTGATTTGTGATTCTATTGTTGAGGTAGAGAGAGAGGCTTCCCTGTTTGGGCCTTACTGTGTTTGACTGTATTCATGTACTGTCAAACACTGAGGTTGATCTGTGATTCTCTTTGTACAGGCTTCTCTCTCCGCACAGCTCAACAGGCCAGACACAAAGAGAAAGAGAGAGAACCCTTGATGAGGTGCAGAAGAGGGAAACCAGCACATTCGGGTATAACCAAGCTTTTTCAAAGCATTCTCAGCGAACTGGATCATTTATGCTCCAGCTAAAGGCATGGAAATCAGCCACATTGCACATTGGGAAAGTGATATGCCATGTTTTGTCATCGTATTTTGTGTCTGTTAGTACTCTAAGGTCTAGTGTGACTCTCAACAACATTGACTGTGAAACTGCAGCAGAGAGCCTGAATAGGAATCTAAATAGCAGAATATCTCTACTGCTAATGAGATCAAGAGCTAAGGGAAAGGCATATTTGCAGGGGAAAAAGAGGAAGAGAGCGGATTAAGAGTGGATTTATATGTAGCCTGCCACTAAAACAAGCATGCCCTGCTGTGGAGTTCCCTGTGGATGGCAGGGCAGGGGGCGAGGGATTAGTCTAACATGAGGCTGTTTAGAATGGAAGTGACTGACAGGCAAAGACAGGCAAAGACTAAAAACTGTAGGGAGAACACATGCAAAATGTCAACTATTGTTGTGGTGGCAACAGTGATGTTGATGGATGGTGATGATGGCGATGGTGATGATAGTGATGATGATGAGGGTGAGGGGGATGATGATAGTCTCAGTGGTTGGCTTTATGCTGCTGGAGGCTAACATGACTGAAAGTGTACCATGTGTTCTATTTAACCTGTGTTTGTGTGTCACAGGAAATGATTTATTATGAGAGGCTCCATATTCGGGAAAACAATTGTCTTTGATGTTCAACAGAATAACACTCAAGGCAGTTCAGATGGTTCTTTTAACTCTCACTAATAAGAGATTATGAAGTTAAGACTTTTCCCTTCGGGGAAATTGCAGCAATGAAACCTAGCAGCAGCCTCATGCATATTCATGAGATGTTGATGGTAAACACGTCATCACAATCAAAACAAATATACACGGCCATCGTTATTGGTTTCTAAATGACATCGCACCAGGAACTGAGACCAAAACAGCTTGGCACCAGATGGATTCCTTAAAGCACAAGGAAAACGAGGGTGTGTTTTTATTGGGGAAACTATATGCATTAGTCTGTGTTGCTCAGAAAAATATATTTTAGATTAAAACTGTGACAAATCTATGCAGCACATTCCTCCATTATTCTAATACGGAGTGTCCAAATATGTTGTCTAGTGATAATGGCAGGTATTTCTTCTAAGCATGGCATGTACTTATTCTACTTTGAAGACCGGCATGAAATTGAATGGGATTAATTGAATAGAGAATAGGAAAACAACTTCTCAAAAATCAAGAAAATATCATCTGATAATAATAGTGTGTATTGCAAGGTTTTGACTTCCATCAATATTAGTCTAAATTGTGATTTGAAAGGTCTCTGTTATTATAACTGTTAATCGTTACAGATAATGCTGGGCTTAGGGTACCAAGACTAAACACATACATAAACAGTTAACTTACAGTGCAAACCAACATTCTTAGAAAAAAAGGCTGTCCCCATAGGAAAACCCTTTGAAGAACCCTTGTTGGTTCCAGGTAGAACCCTTTTGCTTCCATGTAGAATCCAATTGGGACAGTCGAAGAACCCTTTTGGAACCCTTTTTTCTAAGCGTGAAAGGGAAAGGGGGGTACCTAGTCAGTTGTCCAACTGAATGTATTCAACTGAAATGTGTCTTCCGCATTTAACCCAACCCCTCTGAATCAGAGAGGTGCGGGGGGCTGCCTAATTCAACATCCAGGTATTGGGTGCCTGGGGAACAGCGGGTTAACTACCTTGCTCAGGGTCCTGAACAAGCAGGTGTTTAAATCTAAAGATGAACAGTCAAACTTTCCTAATTGGGGCAATTAGTGTACTAATATCAAATCAAAGTTTATTGGTCGCGTACACAGATTTGCAGATGTTAACATAAGTGCTGCGAAATGCTTGTATTGCTAACTCTCTCAAGGGAATGCATTTTGGCTGGCTTTGAAAAAACGCCGGAGATGTAAAACTTGTCTTGCTGGAGGCCTGCCATTGGGCTTCTTCGACATTGGAGCTGACAGTGCAGTCGACTACCGACTGACTGATCTACAAAGAACCTTTCATCATAAATAACTACTCATTATTATTTGTAGATCAGTCAGTCAGTCACAATTTACCCATAATACATTACGGTTTTGAACCTCTCAAACGTGGCCCTAGTCTCATGTCCTGGCAACTGCTTGTCGCGTGACAATGGTCACATTCTCCTGCTGAGATGTTGCATGCATCAACCAATTGATTCAGTTGTAGGACTGACTAGGTATCCCCCGTTCCCTTTCCCAATGGTTGTGTGCCATGTCATCCATGGGTGTCATCACACCCAAAATTGGAAGGGGCGTAAAGTATGTGATGATGGCTGGGGGGTGGCCCGGAGGGGGGCTATAAAACAGCTTGTTCCTGCAGTCTAGAACCATATTCATTATGCTTAATTCTATGTAAAATTATGTCAATTTTTTCTGCATATCTAAGCTTACCTCTTGAGTTGTCTGTCTTTAAAAAAAAAAAAACTAAATATGCTTCTCTGCATATCTGATAAAATCTGGGTAAAAGATTGAAGTGAGTCTTATTCAGAACATTTAGTAATTGCTTACTTTTCTAAAGTCTACCAACCTTGCCAGCAGGCATGCCAGTTAAGATAGTTAGACAAGCAAGCCACTCAAACTTGATATCTTGAAATGGCTTCTTGGTGATCAAATTCATTTATTCCGGTCTACTTAAGGCTGTTGCTCCCCCATAGACACCAATGTGATAGCTGCTGGGTCTGGTCTACTTAGCTCATTGAATACCATTGAAACAGAAAAAAATGAGGAAGCCAGAGGTCTCACTTCCTATTCCGTCTCTGCTCTACACTCTCCTCTACTGACGGAATCCATTCACCTCGGAAGGGAGAACCTCTGGTCCAGTCAGTGTGCTGATTCCTCAAAATACAGCTAATAGGTATTGTTATAAATAATTATGATAAAACATGGGCTTAAAAATGTAGTTTTTATTTAACCGCTTTTAATTTAAATGTTTTTAAAAAATCATCTGAGGGGGCACGTCCCCTATGCCCCCTATGGGCATGACACCTCTGACATCATCGACTGTGTCATCGACTGATAGATTGCTGTAACATATGATGTGGTTAGCTGATACTTAAAATACCTATCCAGGAATTTTAAGATCTGGTATGCGTCAGCAACGCCTGGGCAGAGGAACGTGCCCCTTGGGAGGCCTGCCTAAAGAATAGACAAGAGAAGAGGGTAAGGAGGTCTGGACATTGTTCCAACCATATCCTTATTATAAAATCAAGGTAATAATAGGCTTGACTGATAAACATTTTTGGCAATGCATTTATTAACAGTTTTAGGGAAAATTATGATAGTATGCGATACACTGTATATTGCCTATTCATATGGAAAATAGGCAATAGAAAGTACAGTTTCTCATTGAAAGTACAGTTACTGATTTTGACCATGGCCAGTACTACTGTCTGGAAATAGTCAAGTGGATAAATAAATAAAATGACTGAAAATCCATTATTTCAGCGAGAGGAGGTTTTACAGCGGAATAGCAGTGACATCATCATTCCAACATATTGTAAAATCTCCCTCACCATGCCTCAAACAGCTCCTTAAATCGTATCAATCAGACTATTTAGGATTTTTTTCTGCAGACTTCAAACACTTATCGGGCTGACCACCCTCCCAATTACTGCTCAACCGTGGTGCAGGGCGCAATACACCTCACAGAACACATCGTAGAGTCAGAAATGTATTCAGAAATACACACTCCACTCAAAGCATACAGATTTAGGATCTTAATTTGAGCCAGGTTGCTACAGCAGGAAAATAATCAATTATTTATTATTATAATTATTATGATACATTTTTTTGTAAGGGAAATCAAGTCTGAAATTTCAAAGTAGAAATTTAAACTTCAGAAGCCTTTTTAAACCTAAAATAAACATTACGTTTTAGATTTTCTCCATTGCTGGAAAGTTATAATGCAACAGGGTAATCAAATTAAGATTCCACACCTGTACGGTGATGGGTTCTTTACTGACATGTCTTACTTGAATGCTCCACTTGACTCTTCCACTTGACTGTTCTACTTGACTGTTCCACTTGACTGTTCTACTTGACTGTTCCACTTGACTGTTCCATTACAAAAAAGTATCATCAACTGACTGTATTTAATCTAATCACATGACATTGGTGGTTGTTAGTGAAGGGTAGTGGCTCATCCAGGTTAAAAGTATGCAAAATGTCTTCAACACATACATTTTATACTTATAGTCAGAGCTATTCAATCAAGCAATGGACTGGACTGATATTACATCAAAATAGGAAACAGATTGATTCTGCATAGTTATACTGTATAGTGAGTATGCAGATGAAAAAGCACACTTCTGATTCAACTAAATCTCTGCTCCACAATTACTTCTTATTATAAAAAAAATGCAGTTTTGAGTGAACCGAAACCACCTGAAACAGTCTGTTTGGCTGGATAATGAAACACATCACCATGGTGACACAGAGACACTGAGGATGGAGGGGGAGGATGTGCCCGTGCATGCGTGCGTGTGTGCGTGCGTGCGTGTGTGTAGAGTCTTTATTATCCCCAGAGGGGGCAATTCATTTTCCAGCACCTAGTAAAAACACATTGAACACATGACAATAAATATACACCAAAACAATAAATATAGCAATATGTACATAACTACCAGTACTACTACAGCTTATTGAGAAAGCTGATAGCAGCTGGCATGAAGAAGGGTTTAGACCTGTTAGTTTTAAACTTGGGGAGCCTGTATCTGTGTTCTGAGGAAAGGGATGCTGGGTGTCTCTCAGAATGGATGGCTGATTTCCCCTTCCAAAGATAACATCCACATTGGCGTCAAAACTCAGTTTGCTGTCAAGGAAAGTGCCAACCCATGGGCACAAACTGGTTGAATCAATGTTGTTTCAACATAATTTGTCAACGTATTGTGATCTGGAATCAATGTGGAAAATACATTGGAATCAACAAGTCATCAACCAGTACTGTTTTCATCTACTTTCAACCAGCGTTGTAAGCATTGAAATTAGGGTAAAACTTCAACTTAAATACATTGACGTAACCTGACTATCAAGTCGTGACATCAATCATAATCATCAGAACTATGTATATGTTGAAATGGTGTCGAAAAATACACATAGAAACGTAAAAAACATTTTTCCTCCTATATTAAAATTATGTATAATTTTAGATTTGATTAGACTTATTTTATTTGACCTTGTTTCAATGTTGATAGTAAAAGGGTATGTTTGAATCAAAGTCATAGTTTTAACATCATGCCATCATCCTAAATAAAGAGGTATATTGACATAAAATGAGAAGCCACAGTCCATAAACTGCTGCCTGAACAGTGACTCCTATTGGTACATAAGGAGTAACACACTTCAGTGAGAGCAAGTCTACCATCCAGATGCCAATCTCTATGTACCCTGCTTATTATTGAAAACAACCTCTGTTCATTTCAGCTGAGCTTTCATGGCAACACGTTTAGATGTTGATCAGCTTCCATGCTCATTTGCTTGGACTACCTAAATAAAATGTCATCGCTGAAAGTAATTCCTCAAACTTTTCTTACACAAGCTGTATGTGAAAGTACATTTGGGATTGAGTTTGGGTTTATGCAGGCTGATTTGCCCAAGAAAGGACACCATAGCTAGGTATACCCTCATTCATCTATGTTTGATTTAACCTTTGGAAGTTACGAAGTAGTTACCATTAGCCCTATAAATAGGAGGCCAAATTCATTATATTAATATTGGGAAGATATTTGTATTGATCATTGGTCTCCACTGGCTCACCATCTGTCAGATTCTGCTTTGGTGGCAGTGACCTCCTCCGGAAATCAATAGCCATATCCTTGGTTTTCTTGACATTAACTTCTAAGTAGGACCAGGCACACCATTTAACAAACTCATCCACCGTGTGTGCGTGCGTGTGCGTGTTTCAGTGTGTGGGATTCATTGTGTGTGTGTTTCAGTGTGTGTACAGTCTCCACAGTTACTAAGCGAGATTACCAAGGGACAGGAACGCTTATGCCTTCCAATGCATGTTTCTTAAATTACGCTTCTTGGGTCATTTCCAGGGGGAAAAGCGGGCCTGCGGCATGTCTAATTCTCCTATAATACCTCCAGAAATAGAGAATCTCTTCCAAGGCAGGATCCCAGCTCGCCTTTGTTTGACATTCTGTAAGAAGAATTACTAGAAAACTTTGAAAAGCTTCCACTCTGGGCCATATTCAATCAAACTCAATCAAACTCACTTGCGTTAACATCAAAATGTATTTTGTTTTGTTTCTAGATGCCTGAGCCCCACAAGTTTGATTGAATCCCAGCCTGTAAGCAGGCTCCTCAACTCAATTAAATCCAACTGGTATTACGGTACTGACACAGTAGCTCAACTACTATCACAGAGTGGTTTTGGGTATTGTAAAACCCTAGCAGGTTTATATTTCAAATAATGATATTCTTCGCTCATTAAGAAGAGTTTTGAAATTAAATTCAAATAAAAGAACAGTGTCATGAATATTGTCTTAAATCTAAAAGATTTGAAGAATTTTACTCCATTTATATACCCTTGATTATTCCAGTCATTTATGTTACCTAAAATGTACAGACAATAACCAATTTATCATAACCTACTGTAAAATATTCATATATTAAAGCAAGTTATTCAATTATAAAATGTCACATGTCAAGTTTATATTGATGCTGGCATTGAAATTAACTGAGTTTGTCGATGACTTTCCAATGTCATTGAGCTATTCTTACAGTCATGGGAAAATTCTCTTTAGCTCCATGCTTTTAGAATGGAGAGCCCGACCTGCTAACATAACATGGGTTATACAAGGGATGTGAGGTCCCTTACACATCCTTTAACAAGACAGTGACTATACCCAGAGGGAATTGTTTAACTCAGCTGGAAGGCTGCATGGAAAGACCGTCTCATAGGTGTCATGTCAATCATAGCAGGGGTCATGGTCTGACATTCATTTGACATGTGTTTGCGTTTTCTCAATTTCCCTCCATTTCGGAAAGGAGCTCTACTCTGTGTCCTGGTGTCAAACTAACACCCTTGGTGCACATTGATAGGCTACACCAAAGACTAATTCTGTGGTTCCTCCTGTGAACTACACTGTATAGTATGAAAGGAAAGTCAGAATTGATTTTTGTCCAATTGCTATGCACTGTTGAAGCACACAATAATAATAGCATTAATAAATAAATACATAAAATACATTGATAAATATTATTTCAGTAATGATAACACAAACACTCAATTTAATTTGGGATATCCAGGTAGCTATAGAGGCATTATTTCAGGGTAACTATAAAGATAATTATTTATGTAATCACAATGCATAAGGTCTGTAATACAATAATAGTCTGTAGCATAGATGTCTAATTTCTAAGTAAATCCAAACATATGAGATCAAAGGTGGTAGCTAAGTACATACAACTTTATGTAATAGCTTGTTACAGTATCATTACAAAGGTTATTCAACTGCAATTACTCAGCTTAACATAGTTGAACTTGGATCAAGAACAAACAACAAGCATTTTATTTTACCCATTGGTCAGAGAGTTAGTTGAAGTGCTGGAATGTTTCTTATTGTATATCTCATATGAAATTCATATTCATATTGAAAGGTTGAAAGTCAGCGGCTTCCTTCAGCATCCACTCTCTGAATAAATGTTTATCCTTCTCAGGAGAAAACTCTCAATGGTAGGAGTCAGGGTTAATTACTTTTCAATTCCCATACAGTTGTGTCCTCTATAGAGGCCAACATATGATATACAGTGCCTTCAGAAAGGATTCATACCCCTTGACTTATTCCACATTTTATGTTACAGTCTGAATTGAAAATTGATTAAATATTTGTTTTCCCTCACCCATCTACCCACAATAACCCATAAGGACAAAGCAAAACATTTGTTGAAAATGAAATACAGAAATATATCATTTACATAATTATTCACACCCCTGAGTCAATACAGGTTAAAATCATTGTTGGCAGTGATTACTGTCTTTCTGGGGAAGACTCTAGGGACTTTGCACACCTTTATTGTACAATATTTGCACATTATTCTTTAACAAATAAATGATTCAAGCTCTGTCAAGTTGTTTGTCTGCCATTTTCAAGTCTTGCCATAGATTTTCAAGCCGATTTAAGTCAAAATTGTAAATAGGCCACCCAGGAACATTCAATGTTGTCTTGGTAAGCAACTCCAGTGTATATTTGGCCTTGTGTTTTAGGTTATTGTCCTGCTGAAAGGGGAATTTGTCTACGAGTGTATGTTGGAAAGCTGACTGAACCAGGTTTTCCCCTAGGATTTTGCCTGTGTATAACTTTAGTCTACTTTTTTTATCCTAAAGAACTCCATAGTCCTTGCCGATGACAAGCATACCCATAACATGATGCAGCCACTACCATGCTTTAAAATATTAAGAGTGGTACTCAGTGATGTGTTGTGTTGGATTTGCCCAAACATAAAGCTTTGTATCCAGGACATAAAGTTACATTTCTTTGCCAAATTCTTTGCAGTTTTACTTTAGAGCCTTCTTGCAAACAGGATGGATGTTTTGGAATGTTTTTATCCTGTACACGATTTCTTCTTTTCATTCTGTCAATTAGGTTAGTATTGTGGAGTTACTGCAATGTTATTGATCCATCCTCAGTTTTCTCCTATCACAGCATTGAACTCTGTAACTGTTTCAATGCCTCCGTTGGCCTCATGGTGAAATCCCTGAGATGTATACTTCCTCTCGGGCAACTGAGTTAAGAAGGACGCCAGTATCTTTGTAATGACTGGGTTTATTGATACACCATCCAAAGTGTAATTAATCACTTTAACATTCTCAAATAAATATTCAATGTCTGCTTTTAAAATGTTGACCCATCTACCAATAGGTGGCCTTCTTTGCGAGGCCTTGGAAAACCTCCCCGGTCTTTGTGGTTGAATCTGTGCTTGAAATTCACTGCTTGACTTAAGAGACCTTACAGATAATTGCATGTGTGGGGTACAGAGATGAGGTAATTACAAAATAATGTTAAGCACTTTTATTGTACACAAAGTGAGTCCATGCAACTTATTATGTGACTTTTTACTCCTGAACGTATTTGTGCTTGCCATAACAAAGGGGTTGAATACTTGTTAACTCAAGACATTTCAGCATTTTCATTTTTAATTCAATTGTAAAAAATTCTAAAAACATAATTCCACTTAGACATTATGGTGTTTTAAGTGTAGGCCTGTGACACAAAATCTTGATTTTATCCATATTAAATTCAGGCTGTAACACAATATAATTTGGATAAAGTCAAGGGGTGTGAACACTTTCTGAAGTCATTGTATAATGCACTCTGCTCTGATTCCCTGTAAGCGTAGAAGGTCGTAATAATGTATTGCACAGTTTAATTCTCATGAGGCAGAAGAAAAGAAGGCACAACACTGGTAACCCAGCCAAAGTAAGGAACACACTATACTGTATGTCTGAAAGTGATACACTAGAGACAATTGAAAACAATTATTTTCAGACAGAACACCATTGGGAATATAAAGTAATATCACGACCATTTTCAAAAGCAGATGGTTTTTAAACTCTCAACATGCTCTTGCTCTAATCTTCTTGACATATATCATCATGGCTGAAAATGTGTTCTTATTGGAGGTCATATATGACATTTATATAAAGCAATTATGCTATCATGTACTGTGTCAGGAAAAACATGCCATGGATTCAAATTCTTGCTGTGCATAGACATAGACATCATGACTTTCTTTCGCTTTCTCTGACAATGTCCCTCTAGCAATTACCTGCCATGAAACAAAATACGGTATTTCAGGCCCAATATGTGCCGTCTGCATGTATTCCTATCTAGAAAGGTTAGCACCTCGGTTAGATGGAAAAAGAAAGAATGCAATAGATGTTCTGCTTTTTCTGACGGTGTCCTTTTAGTCTTTTCTTGCTCACTTAATGTCAGTTTTGACGTTTTACCATCAAAATGCTGCTGCTCTCAGATGTTTTATTCAAATCCTTCCATCTAAGAGATCTCTGGAAAAAATGAAGAAACCTTCATTCAAGCCTAGGCGGATAAAACACACGGGGCTAATCAGGATGGCCTACTTTTCCTGTCTTCATTTTTCAGCCCTCCTGACAGACTTTTTAATTACATTTTTTTTGAATCCTCTGAATTTACATGAGGAGTGAGGACTAGATCCTACTGTCACTGTGAGTTTTTAAATTTAGGTGTATTTTTGGAAACAATGTGCATATTTTAAGGAAAACACAATCAGATGTATGTATACAACCTGTAAGAAGTTGGATGATTTCATGATCAAGCTGGGAAATGTACAGTACCAGTCAAAAGTTTAGACACACTTACTCATTCAGGGGTTTTTCTTTATTTTTACTATTTTCTATCTTGTAGAATAATAGTGAAGATATCAACAACTATGAAATAGCACATATGGAATCATGTAGCAACCAAAAAAGTGTTAAACAAATCAAAATATATGTTATATTTGAAATTCTTTAAAGTAGCCACCCTTTGCCTTGATGACAGCTTTGCACAGTCTTGGGATTCTCTCAACCAGCTTCATGAGGTGGTCCCCTGAAATGCATTTCAATTAACAGCTATGCCTTGTCATAGGTTAATTTGTGGAATGTATTTCCTTCTTAATGCATTTGAGCCAATCAGTTGTGTTGTGACAAGGTAGGGGTGGTATACAGAAGATAGCCCTAGTTGGTAAAAGACCAAGTCCATATTGTGGCACGAACAGCTCAAATAAGCAGAGAAACGACAGTCCATCATTGCTTTAGGACATGAAGGTCAGTCAATACGGAACATTTCAAGAACTTTGAACGTTTCTTCAAGTGCAGTCGCAAAAACCATCAAGCACTATGATGAAACTGGCTCTCATGAGGACCGCCACAGGAAAGGAAGACCCAGAGTTACCTCTGCTGCAGAGGATAAGTTCATTAGAGTTACCAGCATCAGAAATTGCAGCCCAAATAAATGCTTCACAGAGTTCAAGTAACAGACACATCTCAACATCAACTGTTCAGAGGAGACTGCGTGAATCAGGCCTTCTTGGTCCGATTGATGCAAAGAAATCACTACTAAAGGACACCAAAAAGAAGAAGAGACTTGCTTGGGCCAAGAAACACGAGCAATGACATTAGACCGGTGGAACTCTGTCCTTTACTCTGATGTGTCCAAATTTGAGATTTTTGGTTCCAACCGCCGTGTCTTTGTGAGACACAGAGTAGGTGAATGGATGATCTCCACATGTGTGGTTCCCACCGTGAAGCAGGAGGGGTGATGGTGTGGGGGTGCTTTGTTGGTGACACTGTCTGTGATTTATTTAGAATTCAAGGCACACTTGACAAGCATGGCTACGACAGCATTCTGCAGCGATACGCCATCCCATCTGGTTTGCGCTTAGTGTGTATCCAAACTTTTGACTGGTACTGTATATTAATGGGGTTTTCAGGGAGAAGTTGAGGACATACTTTGTCATGCTTTTCAATGATTTGGGTGGTGGGCAAACCAAACCTTTGCATTATCTGGTGGCGTCTCTCCCATAAACTTTTTTCAATTGAAATTCTTAAATTCTGTGGAATCTGAATTCTGATTGAACTCTACCAATCATGTGCATATACAGAAAGGTAATAAGAAATCATTGAGTTATTGCAACTGTAACCAAACTGCAATAATGTGACTTAATTCCTTTTTTGACAGTCATGTTCCTTGGAAATATAATTCCCCCTACACTCTGTGCCAGCACAATGTTATGTGACATGCTCATCATGACACAACACATATGTCAGTCTACACTCTCCCACCTCGTTTCCTCCATCCATCAGCCAGTTTGGGTAAACATTCAGAGTGGCCAGGCACATGGAAATACAGCTGTCAATAGACACAATTTAATTTCTCTGAGCACAACAGCGGTTTACACAATGGTAACACCGTTCAAAACAGAACGTTCGCCAAGCCGGTAGAGATAAACTGTTACCACTGGGAAATTGGACAGTAAAACGAAGGGAGGATGCCATAACCAGATATCCAATTGATTGACATTAGTGTCAGGGCAAATGTGACGGCTGTTGGGCACACAGTTGCAGAAATGCCACAAAGTGAACACTACTTTCAATGGTGCCAGGACATGTCCAGTACACAGCAGCAGAATTTGTATAATGGCTGCTAGTTCTGAGAGACTTTGTCCTCTGACTCTGACTGTTCCTTATGTCAACACATTTAATGGAGTTATAGTTGGTTTGGTTCATTTGCAATTCTATCAAATCCATGTTGACTGAAGGATCAATTATTCCGAATCACAAAATATTGGAATAAAGCCACACTATGCAACCTGAGTTATCATGTCATCATATGTGTATACACTATGCCAATAGAAAGAGACAGGCCATCAACAACATCCACGTCATTGTCAACGGTCTTGCTTGTGACAACAGGACAATGTGAGTTTAGAAACATGACCAACTACCGAGCTGCTGTCTTGGGGAATACGAAATAACAGAAAGGTGGCATGAGGAACAACCTAGCTGATAATCCTTAGCACATTAAATCCAAAGTAATGCGAAAAAGTCTGGGAGAAAAAGTCAGTGGGGAGTCGACTAGTGAGAGAAAATATAGTAATACGAAACGCTGTAAGGCCTCATTCTATAATGTACTGTACAGTCAGACAAGAAAACACAACACCTAATCAGATAATTGAGAATTGAGTCCTGAAATAGAGAGAATAAATTCCCTGCCTGTTTATGTCACAGAAAAATGATAACAGTGTAATTTCGATTTAAGGACATAATAACATTTCAGGAGGGTCTGGTCCAGGCTTAACCTTCAATCAGATATGGGGAATATATCTATCCTAAGTAAATGTTGGCATGCAGTGCATTCCAGAATGAACAGCATATTACCAACCACAAGAGATAACCAAGGCAACATATTTCGTAGAGTGGTCACTCTCAGATAGGGTCTAGTAATGGATATATTTGTTGATTTAAAACATTATTGGACGATATCAGATATGTTTCCATTCCCAGCAACATTCCTAAAGTTGTCTATCAGGACCTTGTTAATGTCATCCCAATGTCAGGAGTAAAGTTTATTCTCCTAGAGCACGTCCATCCTTTAAAACAGTTTAAAAGGGTAGCTGAACAAAAAAAACAGCATATTTTGCATCAATATTAGTCAAAAACATTGATCCTACTGTAAAAATTTACCACAAAGTGTAAATAGCATATTTTTGGTCAAAATCTTCAAAATAGAGATTTGAAAGATTCAGGGAAGCTGTTACATTCCTAGTTCCATTGGTTAATTGAAGGTTGGGTTTTGATTTAGATCATGTCCACTTGTCCACTAACACGGGATGATAACGCCAAGGGTAAATTGTCATGCACGGAGAAACACCATAACTGATTGCACTCCAATCGTAGGGCAATGCCGACAGACAGAGACACACCTGCCCACTACAAACTTGTTTACATTAGTACATTAGACAACTCATCGCACACTAGTGACTCCTGTGGCGGACCGGGCGCAGTGCACACTAACCAGGTCGCCAGGTGCACGGCTTCCGCGTTGACGTGTTATGACGCAGTGGCCCCTAAGCCCACTTGTTGATGTGTTTGATAGGGATCACTCACAAAATTACAATTGAGACATAGCGCAGTTGCTTCAACACCCATGTGTGAGCATCCTGTTTTGTAACATGATTAAACACTGCCAGACAGATGCACACTTCCCTAAGATAGAAAAACAAATTGGCACTTTGCCACTCGCCAGTGACTTGATAAGCTGATTTAGCTAAAGTGGCCAGCCTGTATGTGCCTGCTCGCTACTAGCTAGCTTCATTGACAAACACAGTCCGGTCCAAAATGATTGGAACTCTTGATAAATATGAGCAAAAAAGTATAAAATATATAATACTAATACTAATAATACGGAACTATAGTGTATGCTCAAAAGAAATATAGGTGTTAAAATGAATACCTTTCAATACCTCAACTTGCGAGGATAACGGCATTGAGCCTTTTTCTATTTTTTTTTAGAAAGGATCTTAGACCATTCCTCCATACAGAATCTGTCCAGATCCTTAATATCCTTCATCTCTGCTTATGGACGGCCCTCTTCAATTCAAACCACAGGTTTTTAATGGGGTTCAAGTCCAGAGACTGATGGCCATTGCAAAATGTTGATTTTGTGGTCAATTAACCATTTCTTTGTGGATTTTTACGTGTGAATGGAGTTATTGTCTAGTTAAATAAAGGTTACACTTAAAAAAATATATAATAATTGTCTGGCAGAAGATACACTTGCAGCCATGTTTCAGCCTCCTGGCAGAGGCAACCAGGTTTTTGGCTAAAATATCCTGATACTGGGTAAAGTTAGATCCACCACCATATTTTACAGTAGGTATGGGGTTCTTTTCTATTTATGCATATTTCTTTCGGAAGCAAACACACCACCGGTGTGAGTGGCCAAAGAGCTCTATTTTCATGTCATCAGACAATAGCCCCAGTTCGAATCCAAGCGTTTACGTTTGTTGGATGACTTGAAAATAGAGCTCTTTGGCTACGCACACCAGCTTGCAGTGAGTGTGTGTGTGCGTCACACACACAAACCCACACACACACACACATGACACACCAGTCTACATACTAATGTATGCGGTCTATGTATGTCATGTGAGGCATGCGCTATTGCAAACTCTCCTCATAACATTTCCCAGCCAACAATGAGGACACTTCTTGCCTGGCAGAGGAGTTATGTCTCCTGTTTTGCTTGAAGGGCCCCTTAGGTGGGACCAGGCTTTGATATATGCTCTTTTCCAGCTGACTCTAACACCACTTCAAGTCTCCTATGTAGTAATAAGTAACATACTTAACCATTTCCTCTAAAAACCAGTGCACACCAGGAGCTTTTCTAAGTCGGTGTTAAAGTTGCAGACTTTAAAGGGACAAACTGCTAGATCTGAAAAGTTAAACTATGTAGGCCTAGATACGAGAGAAACTCAGACACATAGACACACGCACACACACACACACGCACACGCGCGCAGACACACACACACACGCACGCACGCACACACACACGCGCGCACACACGCACGCACACACACACACACACACACACAGGCATCCCGGCATGCCACTTCCTCATCTCCTGCTGCTCTGTCCTTAAACCCCTTCCCCCTCCATGCAGAGAGTAGTCACATCACTGTTTTACTCTTTGTCATGGTAATAACACTAAGCCTCACTGTCCCCCATTTTGCTTGTCAACTTACGTTTATTTTGCTTTCCTTTTCTTTTTCCCCCCAGTATGTTCTATCTGTTTTTTGCGGGTATGTATACGTGCCCCCCTCCTCCTCCTCCTCTTCTCACAATCGTGGAACCAATTATATTATCCCTCCAACCATTTCAAATTCTGACAAAAAGGACCACAAAACTCTATTCTCTACCCCAGCAAGTTTCTCACCTTTTCTAACCTTCTCTCAAGAGCTGCTAAAAAATAGAATTTATTTCTCTCTCCCCCTCACTCTTTCTCTCCCGGCTGTCTTTCATTCTGCTATGTGAAGGCTTTCTTGACAGTGCGCAGAACAGACTTTGTGAAACCTACATACCGCTGTGTGACACATTATCGGGTGTACTCTGCTACTGCAGTGTGATGGCTGCCTAGAGATCCCAGTTGTATTGTGTTAGCCCCAGGCCATCCATTGTTTCCCACTGCAGCATTGCTTCAGGCTAATCCCTGGGCCCCTCTCTTGGGCTGAGAGACAGGCTAGCATCAGCAACTCTTATTTCAGTCATTCATTTCACATTCAATGACTTTCAATAACATTATCTTATACCACTGCTACACAATTACATTGTTTATAATTACCACTACTATATCTGATACCTCTATTACTACCACAACTAATACCGAATGATGATTCCAACCACATATTTTT
The DNA here is from genome assembly GCF_034236695.1 of Oncorhynchus nerka. Taxonomy (NCBI): domain Eukaryota; kingdom Metazoa; phylum Chordata; class Actinopteri; order Salmoniformes; family Salmonidae; genus Oncorhynchus; species Oncorhynchus nerka. The sequence goes on along the minus strand of NC_088424.1, from coordinate 28,067,794 downwards.
GTTACTAATAGATGTTTGTGTAAGTGATTTTTGTGCATCAAACTGTATTATACGGGTTTGGATGTGTCTGCAGCAGGTGTGACTAGGCTAGCAATCTCTCTGCTCCTCTGCTTCCATACCTTTTCAAATTGCACAGTGAACGAATGAATGATCATTACATATTGCACATGTATGAAATTGTTCTCTCATCTCCTCCAAGCCAGCTGCTTTTTTCAGCAAGGCAAGATTTTTATTTTTCAAGTCAACACTTACTGTACAATTAATTTGCTTTGATGCAAATTCGATGCCATAGAGATTGTCCATATTCAATTCCATTAATTTCATAGGAAAAGTGTGTCTCAGTTGGTCGAGCATGACGCTTGTAATACAAGGGTTGTGGGTTCGATTCCCACGGGGGACCAGTATGAAAATGGATGCAGTCAGTACTGTAGGTAGCTCTGGATAAGAGTGTCTGCTAAATGACTAACATGTAAATGTGTCCATTGAAGTGGTAGCTTCTGAGAAAGAGCTGAGGGGAAGAAATAGAAAGATATCCTTGGTGGGTAATGTTATGGGTCTGATTGAAATTCCAGCGGTTCAATTCAAAGCTGTCCTCGGTTTCTCCTGAAAAGCAGCTCTATGTAATTACTGTAACCACACTTTAAAAAGCAATATTGCTGTCAAATATTCCCCAAGAATATTGGTTGAAGAGAGCAACTCTGTCTGATGCCCTGAAGTGAACATCTTGACAGCCCCCCCCCCTCCCCGAGCAAGGTGCCCTCTGAGAGTACATGTGATGATACTTATTAAATCACCTTCCTAATACAAGTTGTAGTTAAGAGCTCAAAAGAATGATACAGTGCAGCTGCACCCACACTCATTTTGGTGTCATTTGAATCGGGAATAAATAAAAACATTCAGACTGCAATTATGCTGTCAGCATCAGCAATACCCACCATATTCAATTGATGGGTTTCTCCAAGGTAGGCTACACAAAACAAGGATAGACAAGGACTGTGGGTGCTAGGTTTGACATGAAAAGAGCATCATTGCTCAGGGACGTCATCGCCGGATTTCATATACTTTCAAACTGTTTCATATCAGTCATGTTTATTGGTCAGTTGACTTTGACTGTTTGTGTCAATGTATTATATTCTTAGGTTTGAAGCTTTTGTGTGTTTTGCAATGAGGCTCTCCACATCTCTCATGGCAAGCTGGACTCAGAGGTAGACGTAACATAGTAAATGTAAATATGTCTCCTTCCATTTAGTATGATATGTTACGTTTCATATGGTTTGGTATGTATGAATTTGTGAATGTCCATCATCCATTTCATATGATATGTTATGAATTACAATTCATATGATAGGTTACACATTTCTAATCGTACAATATGTTACAAATTTGCAAAACGTATGATATGTTATGAATTTTAATTAGATGTGTCTAATGTTAGCTAGGTGGCTAACATTAGCTAGGCTAGGGGTTAGGGTTAGGGGTTAGAGTTAAGGTTAGGTTTAGGGGTTAAGGTTAAGGTTAGGTATGTGATGTGATGGAACCCGCAACCTTTGAGTAACCTTCTGCGTTGTGTAACCATATCAAACGCAACATATAGCAAAATACTAATTTGAGTGTCACAGATTTACATTTACTATGTCTTTGAGGCCAGGCTGCTCAATTCAAAAAGCTGATTGAGAACCCTTTTTACTGAAGAATGTGTTTTGTTTTCTATGACTTGGTTTTGCTTTTCATGTATTGACATGAATATTGAGGTGTTTGTAAAGTACCGTTGAAAAGTTTGGACACACCTACTCATTCAAGGGATTGTCTTTACTTGACTATTTTCTACATTGTAGAATAATAGTGAAGATATCAAAACTATGAAATAACACATGGAATCATGTAACCAAAAAAGTGTTAAATAAATCAAAATATATTTTAGATGTTAGATTCTTCAAAGTAGCCACCCTTTGCCTTGATGACAGCTTTGCATTCTCTTGGTATTCTCTCAACCAGCTTCATGAGGAATGCTTTGCCAACAGTCTTGAAGGAGTTCCCACATATTCTGAGCACTGGTTGGCTGCTTTTCCTTCACTTTATGGTCCAACTCATCCCAAACCATCTCAATTGGGTTGAGGTCGGGTGATTGTGGAGGACAGGTCATCTGATGCAGCACTCCATCACTCTCCTTCTTGGTCAAATAGCCCTTACTGTACACAGCCTGGAGGTGTGTTTTGGGTCATTGTCCTGTTGAAAAACAAATGATAGTCCCACTAAGTGCAAACCAGATGGGATGGTGTATCACGGCAGAATGCTGTGGTAGCCATGCTGGTTAAGTGTTCCTTGAATTCAAAATAAATCACAGACAGTGTCACCAGCAAAGCACCCCAACACCATCACACCTCCTCCTCCATGCTTCACGGTGGGAACCACACATGCAGAGATCATCCATTCACCTACTCTGCATCTCATAAAGACATGGCTGTTGGAACCACAAATCTCACATTTTGACTTATCAGACCAAAGGACAGATTTCCACCAGTCTAATGGCATTGCTCTTGTTTCTTGGCCCAAGCAAGTCTCTTCTTATTATTGGTGTCCTTTGGTAGTGGTTTCTTTGAAGCAATTTGACCATGAATCCCTGATTCACGCAGTCTACTCTGAACAGTTGATGTTGAGATGTGTCTGTTACTTGAATTCTGTGAAGCATGATTTGGGCTTCAATCTGAGGTGCAGTTAACTCTAATGAACTTATCCTCTGCAGCAGAGGATAAGTTCATTAGGGTCTTCCTTTCCCATGGTGGTCCTCAAGGCAAAGGGTGGCTACTTTGAAGAATATAAAATATAAAATATAAAATATATTTAGATTTATTTAACAATTGTTTGGTTACTACATGATTCCATATGTGTTATTTCATCGTTTTGATGTCTTCACTATTATTCTACAATGTAGAAAATAGTCAAATAAAGAAAAACCATTGAATGAGTAGGTGTGTCCAAACTTTTGAACGGCACTGTATGTTGATGTATATAGTATATTGATGTGTTTTGATGTATATTGAAGTGTATACAGGGCTCATCTGTAAACGAGATTGGTCTCAGCATGTCTCACTGTTAAAATAAAGGTTAACTAAATTCAAGAAAATAAATGTTCTTAGTGTTTGGATTCCATTCATCAAAATAGTTATACTGACAAGATATTTATGGCTTAGATTTACACTTGGTCTGTCTTCAATAATAACTATGTTAAGCTATAATACAATAAGATAGAAAGCTTTCGTCAGAGACAGCTCAGGAAAATATAAATCATTTTGTTGCGCTTGGTGGTCGAGCAAGTCGTATGGCGGGGGGGGTATAGGCAAGATGAAACACGGCACCTATGCCATATATTAGAGGATGTCTCTTCACATCAAAATACCAACGGCGATAGTCTGCCACAAGCCATAGAGCATTCACAGCGGTGAGCCGTTAAGAGGCGATTTAATCATTCCGAACTATGGCTGCAGGGAGGTGAAACGGCTGTCCATAAACCATAGTGACAAACTTGTACAACGTGAAATGGAAAGGAGCCGGTTGACCGTCGTCAGTCTCGTCTTTTGTTTCAGTGATTTTATTTCCTCTATCTAGCCGCATTACATCCCTTCACTGCCACCACTTCTCTTTCTACACCACAATTTATGGCAAAGGGTATGAGGATATTTTATGTTCAGAATGATGATTCCCTTGACTAAGATCTAGGAAGGACATTATAGGTTGATCTATGCCAGAGGAGAGGAGACTGCAAAATCAGCCAAAATGTTTGGCGCACTGCTGGTGTTATCAAAAACGAATAAAGGAACCCATTCAATAAAGGAACACATTCAGGCATTCAGAAATTCGCACTGAATCCAATACGTGTAGTAACACTGTAATTACTGTAGTAATAATGCTGTTAGGAACATAATTCATTAATTGCTTTTTTATTTTGATGAAATGGAGCTTTGTTAAATTATTTTCCATTCAGTGCTTTTTAGATCACTAATGATACACCTATATTCAATACCCATAAAACCCAAATGAACACATTAACTTTTCTCAGTATGAGAACATTTCCATAGCATATCATGATACTGGCTTGTGCATAATCACAAGAAATGCGTTTGAAGAAGAGTTGCCTTGAAGATGTTGTTTTACCCTACCAGTCTGTGTACCATCCTCTGGGGGGCAGTAGAGACATCGCCACCCCCTTTCATCTCCTCTCCTGGCTGCTGGAAGGGAAGGGAAGGAATGGGGTAAGGTCAGACGGGATTTAAGCTTGGCTTACCACCACGTGTGTCTCTACTAGCCCAGTCTTGCTTTAAGGCACAGATTATCCCCCCACACGGGCTACTGTTACAGCAAACCTTTGTGTCTTTATGGCACAGCAGCTCCTTGCTAACACGCTGATTGGGCGCCTCGCCTATACTATATCTATCCTACATTGACTTGCATATTTATGTAACTGCTGCCTTTCTTCTTTATTGTCCAATAAATGCATTAATGGGGAGGGGATTAAAAAAGAGCAACTTACTCATAGCAAGATTTAGCGGCAAGGCAGGTGGGCAGGCGGCAGACATAAGGCCGATAACCTCTTCTAAGGTCCTGCAGTGATAAAAGATAAAAATAATAACCAGGATATGTTTTTTGTTTCTAAATGCACATAATTTGAACGCTTAGCAGGCCACCTATACATCAGACCATTCCTGTTTAAATGAAACAATCATGGCATAAACGAGACACTGGTCTGGTCTGCTCTGGTCTCCCAGTGGCTGGGCCGGTGAGGTAGCTGGGTAGGAGCATGTAGCCTGATTCTGTTAATGATTTGGCTCTGTGGAAACACAGGCAGGCAGATGTAGGCTAGGCTCAGGCTGAGAGAGAAATGTTCCATTGAATGAAAAATGAAATCCACTCATGTTTCCTGTAGAATGCAGGGGGAGAGAAACCTTAGACAGACGGCACAAAAACTAAAGTCTGTATGGAAATTAATTACACTTGACTCGTCTCAGTGTGAAAACTGCACCACTTATGAATTCATTACTTCTGTTCGGTCCTTTGAAAAGCGAAACAGCAGTATGGAACACTTGAACAAAGAATACAAACAAACCGATTGAAGGAGTCCGTGTAAATCTTTGTATCAACAGACAAACACAACAAGTTACTTTTTTGTTGTTGTAAAATGATACTGTAATCAGTGTTGTCTCGGGAACATGCTCAGGTCAGGCATTGATGTTTTTGTCTTCATTTTCCACTTTCCACTGATGCATTCATAGCACAGGCAGGCAAAATAAGGAAGCTCAAGTACAATTGCCTATCAACAAATGAAAAACATTACCCACATATTTCTGGTCGATTGAGTAGACAGACTCTGCTATTGTTCTATAAGTTGGGTTGATGGAGAGAGAGAAGTCTCAGGAAGGCCCCAGGAGGCCTGGACTGTTAGTCCCATGCAGCAGTAGAAATGGCCTGGGTGGAAGTCATACAGCAGTGGCCTCCGTCTGGCATGTTACCCAGAGCACATCCTGTGGGAGCGGGAGCTTTGGAGCGGGCAGCTCGGCCACATCAAACAATGGCTTTTTGTTGTAAACAAAGCCAGGGCAGCTTGCCTGGCTCTCTCTCTCTCTCCCCCTCCCTCCCTCCTCCCGGTCCGGATCCAGTCTGCCCCTATAATTCCGTTCTGTCAGACAAAACGCAACACCGCCCGGTGCTCCCTCCACAAGTCCTTCCATTCTGTTTGTATTTGTACACAAGACCGCAAACTTGGCAGTTAAACAAACAAATACAAATGCCTTGACTCCAGTTTCAAAAGCAGGATGAAAAGGAAAGTGAACATGTCTGTCCAAAGAGAATATGGTTCAAACTCATCTTCTAGAGCAGGTGTTGGTGCTTTTTTAATATGCATTGCAATACAATGCTCATGTGTCTGTTTATTAATAATCTTTTACCACAGTTGTGACCCCATACACTTCCTTTAGGTGGTATCCCATCCATGCATGACAGAAAATATATATTTTTCTGTAGTAATGGAAGAAGTTTAAATAAAAAAAAATGTTTTAAGGAAGACTCTATATGTTGAATTTGGACACTTGGTATTTCTCACTTGCCCTGATGACTGAATTATTCTGCTGCTTTATGTTCGCTACATACTTCAGTCTGAGACTGTCATCATTGAAGTTGTTTGTGGTGACGTCAAAATGAGGGGTGTTGTACAAAAAAACGTATCAGCGATTGGATCATCTCTAACCAATTAGAGTATCAAAGCCAATGACGAATTTTCAAACCGCTGCTTTACCCACGTGTGTTCTGGCTCTGGCCAACCCATCGTTTTCTGGGAGCAATCAGAAGGGTTCGAATGTGTTTGCGTTCTAGAAATCCTCGGACTCATTTCGGGGGATGAAACGTTTGCGGGTGTGGCATTTGGCCAGAGCATTGAATTTGGGTAGCAAGGCAGATATCTCATATCTTCACATCTCACATTTACTGGAAGGATATTCTTATTCTCCACACATGACTAGGCAAATTGAACAGTGAGAACAGTCTCAGTGGCAGCAGGCACACTGTGTCCTTGAGGTATTTCTGTGCACAGGAGTTTGGTGGCACCTTAATTGGGGAGGATGGACTCGTGGCAATGGCTGGAGCGGAATTAGTGGAATGGGGAGTACAACAAACCCATGGTTTCCATGTGTTTGATACCATTCCATGCCATTCCATTTATTATGACCCGTCCTCCCCCTTAGCCATTACTATGACCCGTCCTCCCCCTTAGCCATTACTATGACCAGTCCTCCCCCTTAGCCATTACTATGACCCGTCCTCCCCCTTAGCCATTACTATGACCAGTCCTCCCCCTTAGCCATTACTATGACCCGTCCTCCCCCTTAGCCATTACTATGACCCGTCCTCCCCTTAGCCATTACTATGACCCGTGACCTCCCCCTTAGCCATTACTATGACCCGTCCTCCCCTTAGCCATTACTATGACCCGTCCTCCCCTTAGCCATTACTATGACCCGTCCTCCCCTTAGCCATTACTATGACCTTAGCCATTACCTCCCCTTAGCCATTACTATGACCCGTCCTCCCCTTAGCCATTACTATGACCAGTCCTCCCCTTAGCCATTACTATGACCCGTCCTCCCCTTAGCCATTACTATGACCCGTCCTCCCCTTAGCCATTACTATGACCCGTCCTCCCCTTAGCCATTACTATGACCCGTCCTCCCCTTAGCCATTACTATGACCCGTCCTCCCCTTAGCCATTACTATGACCAGTCCTCCCCCCATTTAGCCATTACATTACTGACCCGTCCTCCCCCCCTTAGCCATTACTATGACCCGTGACCTCTCCCCTTAGCCATTACTATGACCCGTGACCAGTCCCCCCTTAGCCATTACTATGACCAGTCCTCCCCTTAGCCATTACTATGACCAGTCCTCCCCTTAGCCATTACTATGACCCGTCCTCCCCTTAGCCATTACTATGACCCGTCCTCCCCCTTAGCCATTACTATGACCCGTCCTCCCCCTTAGCCATTACTATGAACCGTCCTCCCTTAAGCAGCCTCCACTGTTTCTGTGGTATTATTATGTTGCTCCTTTTTACCAGCGACACTCTGGGAGCAGTTATGTCAACTGTGTTGCAATAAAGGCTGTCTTGTCACGTTCTGACCATAGTTCTTTTGTGTTTTCCTTGTTTTAGTGTTGGTCAGGACGTGAGCTGGGTGGGCATTCTATGTTGTGTGTCTAGTTTGTCTATTTCTATGTTTGGACTGATATGGTTCTCAATCAGAGGCAGGTGTTAGTCATTGTCTCTGATTGGGAACCATATTTAGGTAGCCTGTTTTGTGTTGGGATTTGTGGGTGGATGTTTCCTGTCTTTGTGTTTTCTGCACCAGATAGGGCTGTTTCGGTTTTGCCACGTTTATTGTTTTGTAGTTTGTTCGTGTTAAGTGTCTCTTATTAAAGAACCATGAACTTCAACCACGCTGCGCTTTGGTCCTCCTCTCCTTCCCAGGAAGAAAGCCATTACAGAACCACCCACCACAACAGGACCAAGCCTCGTGGTGAAAAGCAACAACAGCAGGAGAGGCAGGAGCAGCAGCAACAGCAAGAGAGGCAGAACTATTTGGAAAAATGGACTTGGGAGGAGATCCTAGAAGGGAAAGGACCCTGGGCACAGCCAGGAGAATATCGCCGCCCCAAGGAAGAGCTGGAGGCAGCGAAGGTGGAGAGGCGCTGGTATGAGGAGGCAGCACAGCGGCGCGGATGGAAGCCCAAGAGTCAGCCCCAAAAATGTCTTAGGGGGGTACACAGGAAGTGTGGCGAAGCCAGGTAGGAGACCTGCGCCAACTTCCTGTGCTTACCGGAGGGCGAGAGAGACCGGGCAGGCACCGTGTTATGCTGTGGAGCGCACAGTGTCCCCAGTGCGGGTGCATAGCCCGGTGCGGTACATACCAGCTCCTCGTATCGGCCGGGATAGAGTGGGCATCGAGCCAGGTGTCATGAAGCTGGCTCTACGCATCTGGTCTCCAGTGCGGCTCCTTGGGCCGGCGTACATGGCACCAGCCTTACGCATGGTGTGCCCGGTTCGCCTGCACAGCCCAGTGCGGGCTATTCTACCTCGCCGCACTAGCAGGGCGACCGGGAGCATTCAACCAGGTAAGGTTGGGCAGGCTCGGTGCTCAAGAGCTCCAGTGCACCTGCACGGTCCGGTCTATCCAGTACCACCTCCACGCACCAGCCCTCCGGTGGCAGCTCCCCACACTCGCCCTGAGGTGCGTGTCCTCGGACCAGTGCCGGCACCACGCACCAGGCCTACAGTGCGCCTCGTCTGTCCAGCGCTGCCAGAGCCTTCCTCCTCTCCAGCGCTGCTGGAGTCTCCCGTCTGTCCAGACCTGCTAGAGTCTCCCATCTGTTCAGAGCTGCCAGAGTCTCCCGTCTGTCCAGAGCAACCAGAGTCTCCCGTCTGTCCAGAGCTGCCAGAGTCTCTCGTCTGTCCAGAGCTGCCAGAGTCTCCTGTCTGTCCAGAGCTGCCAGAGTCTCTTGTCTGTCCAGAGCTGCCAGAGTCTCCCGTCTTTCGAGAGCTGCTAGAGTCTCCCGTCTGTCCAGAGCTGCTAGAGTCTCCCGTCTGTCCAGAGCTGCTAGAGTCTCCCGTCTGTCATGAGCCGCCAGAGTCTCCCGTCTGTCATGAGCCGCCAGAGCCGCTAGTCTTCAGGGAGCCGCCAGAGCCGCCAGTCTGCAGGGAGCCGCCAGAGCCGCCAGTCTGCAGGGAGCCGCCAGAGCCGCCAGTCAGCCCGGATCCTCCAGAGCCGCCAGTCAGCCAGGATCTTCCAGAGCCGCCAGTCAGCCAGGATCTTCCAGAGCCGCCAGTCAGCCAGGATCTCCCAGAGCCACCAGTCAGCCAGGATCTCCCAGAGCCGCCAGTCAGCCAGGATCTCCCAGGGCCGTCAGTCAGCCAGGATCCCCCAGAGTCGCCATTCAGCCAGGATCCGCCAGAGCCGCCATTCAGCCAGGATCCGCCAGAGCCGCCATTCAGCCAGGATCCGCCAGAGCCGCCAGTCCGCCAGGATCCGCCAGAGCCGCCAGTCAGCCAGGGTCCTCCAGAGCCGCCAGTCAGCCAGGGTCCCCCAGAGCTGCCAGTCCGCCAGGATCCTCCAGAGCCGCCAGTCAGCCAGGATCCGCCAGAGCCACCAGTCAGCCAGGATCAACCAGAGCCGCTATTCAGCCAGGATCCGCCAGAGCCGCCAGTCAGCCAGGATCCGCCAGAGCCGCCAGTCAGCCAGGATCCGCCAGAGCCGCCAGTCAGCCAGGATCCGCCAGAGCCGCCAGTCAGCCAGGATCCGTCAGAGCCGCCAGTCAGCCAGGATCCGCCAGAGCCGCCATTCAGCCAGGATCCGCCAGAGCCGCCATTCAGCCAGGATCCGCCAGATCCGCCATTCAGCCAGAAGCTGCCAGAGCCGTCAACCAGCCTGAGCTATCTCTCAGTCCTGAGTTACCTCTCAGTCCTGAGCTACCTCTCAAGCCTGAGCTACCTCAGTCCGGAGCTGGCCCTCAGTCCAGTGGGGTCCTTTGTTAGGGTTACTAGGCCAAGGTCTGGGGGGGTTTAGTGTTGGTCAGGACGTGAGCTGGTTGGGCATTCTATGTTGTGTGTCTAGTTTGTCTATTTCTATGTTTGGCCTGATATGGTTCTCAATCAGAGCCATTACATGTCTACTCTAAAACGACAGTCTATGGGAGAATCTCAATTGGTTTTGCTCGCCTCCTCTCCTTTGTCTTCTCCTCGCCACTTTGAAAAAGGTTAAAGGTAATCGAGAAGTGGAGGCGAGGAGAGGAAACTTTAAATCAAATGCGCTTATATGAAATGAGACTCTCCTTATCCATTCCTCAGGCAAATTATGTTTACAAGGGTGGAATCCCAAAATGTGTTAAGTGATGAAAACCAATTTAGCTAGTTGTGCAAGACATTTTATAGATAAAAGGATAAGTAGTGTATGGTTTCCAGCTGTGTGCATTCTTTTCTCCTTACAGAAAACAACAGCTGATTCAAATGGGGTGTGGCGGATTTTAAAACACTTCCGCGGTAGCTATCGAAAGGATACTCTTGTGCATCTTCTGCAGAAGTAGGTAAATGAGGAGGGGAGCATACTCCTTGGTTCGCCTACTAACGAGGAGAGGACGGGACTTCTGCCCAATTGAGAATTTCCCCAGCTTTAGACTTCTACCATAGAGCCTTAGAAGGCTCAGTGTCCACTATGACTAATGCGCTACACTCCACTCACCATGAAACTAGACGTAATAGCTACCCCCAAGGTGTTGCAGCAACATTGTCAGTTCATATTGAAAATCCCTCTTGGGATCAGAACAGGCTTTTGAAACAAATTCACAACGCTGCAACAAACTGCCACCCTGCTATTTCAGCTCAGTGCCACCAGCGTTGCCTGCCTCTCATGTAGCTGGGTGGTAGGGAATCAAAGGTGACAATGTGATATGTTTTCACAGTGTGACACTCCAGCTTATCCCATGATTAGCGCCATATTGCCGCTAGGAGTGCTGCTTGGATCTCAGATAGTATATTAGGGAGATCAACACTTTAGGTATGATAATGGGAGACTTAAACAACCAGCTCCTTATGATGCTGTTTCAAGGTAGCAGCTTAGTCATTATCACCCCTAATGGTTTAGATGGGAAGGTGAAACAGGAGGGCCCATTGCTCTGTCCTTGGGGGCCTCGGAGTCTAAGATTCAACGTTGTTCCATTATGGCACCTATGTGTGTTTCACTCCAACATATTCTGTGATTCTGTGGAGCAACAGGAGACTGCATAATCATTTGGGAAGTTGCTTAATTTTTTAAAGCTTTACTGACAATTGTTTAATTATGGCAAGCTGAATCCCATTGTTCTGTCCAGGGCCTGTGGGTCCTAGTGTGCAGAGGGCCAGGGTGTGCTTTTATAGGAGAGGGAAATGGAACGGTCTGGTTCACTACCCACACTGATCCCAGGGGCTTCCGCTCGTTTTTCTTTCCATCATGACCAGTGTATCAGGGGCATTCCCTATTCCAGGTACTCTATCCGAAAAACTAAAAGAGGTCATACTCCCAGAAACTCTGGCAATGAAGTAGTGGATACGGTGTTGAGTCCTCCTCTTCTCCCTCTACAATACTGCATACTAGAATATGGGATTCTGAGAGTGTTCCAAATTCTGCTGTCAGTTGATTGGTTTTTGTATTCCTTCCAGGGAAAGGGGATTAACCAAGATGTCATTTATATTTAGATATATTTTGCACGAATGAGCTGTAAATTATAGTTGACTGAATCATGGCCAAGTATTTGAATATTAACCATTGCAAGATACACACTGCAGCGGTTATTTGAGAAGCCACATGCTGTTCTCCTCTCTGTCAGGGGACGAGGCTCTCGATGACTGGATTTGAATCCATTTGTAAGCACATGTTAAAGGCCCAATGCAACTGTTTTTATATCAATATCAAATCATTTCTGGATAACAATTAAATACCTTACTGTAATAGAATTCCATTAAAATGGGCAAAAATAGCTTTTTAGCAAAAAGCTATTTATCAAGCAAGAATTTTACTAGGACTTTCTGGGAGTGCCGAGGGGAAAACTGAAAACTAGCTGCTATTGACAGAGAGGTTTGGAACTCTCTTTGTTATTGGTCTATTAACCAATTTATCATGGAAAGCCAAAACTCGTACCCGTGCAAACCTGTTGATTAGAAGATGTGTAGATTGTATTTTAAACTAGCATCTATCAGAAGAAAAAAAAACAATAAAACATGTTCACACTTTTAGAGTGTTAGTTTCATCAGCTGTTGTACAAAATGATACAAATAATAGGAAAACTGAATTTTCAGTGTGCTGGGCCTTTAGAAGCTTTATATAGGAAACAGGGCTGTGGAGTGTGGAGATTGGGAGACATGCTCGAGGGCAGAGGCTAGGAGCTCTGTGGCTGTGTGGGGCACTGCTGTGTGTCTTTGAGGAAGAGTCAATCTGATTTGCCTCAGTACACCTCCAGCTGGGGACTAGGCCTATGTTAAATCAATGAGCCACCTTTATATGTGCAAGGCTGAAGTTTATAGTGCCTTTCTAACTGCTTCTACTGGTTCTGCTACTGGTAGTGCTGCTACCAACATCCTCCACTTATACCCAGGACAATCATCATGAATGAGGATGGTTATGATTGGATAGTTCCCTGTTCATATAGGTAAGCCCATACCCAGTAGATCCAGCTACATATTCTATTTTTGGTTAGTGCTTATGGTATTGTCTTGAAATAGTATTTTCTTTCTGAATGAATTAACTCAGCATGAAATACTTTTCCAGTTCTCTCTGTTCCAAAGACAAACAGGATGCCTATTCCTTTTTCCATTCATCCGCAGTTACTCCAAATAAAGAAAAACACAATGCTTTCACAGCAAGGCTCAGAATATCTTCAGGTTTGAATCCCATTTTAAAATGCTGCCGGTTGCTGCTGGGTTCATGGAAGCCTGTATGCTATGCTGCGGCCTTAGACCCAGGGTAGGGAGCCTCTGACTGAGAAAATGGAAAAACAATCCTCACTGATGGTTGGTGGCTGTTGCCTTGAACTGCAAAAACATGTTAGTGAACCAAAACAAGTGCCTTCGAGTTGGAGGAGAAAGAAAAATCTATAATTTATCATTCAAATGAAATGAGGTCCGGCAGATGGTGAGAGAGCTTGTGGGCTTGTGGCAGAAACCTCCTGCTCTCTACCTCTGTGATATGCTCCGCCCGCGACTAAATAAAAAAGTTCAAAGGGAATCAATGATCGTGACGGATCCTATTAGCATATTCACAATGAGGGACTTTTAAAGAAGTGAAAAGAAATATTCCACACTGGAACAAATCAATGTATGCTGTGTACACACAATGCAGCTGGCTGCTTCACCAACAGGATGTTTCATTTCCACTTCACAGGAAGTAAAGGAAGAAGGCCTGTTGAGGAACATTCTAGACTGTCTCATGGATGAATATATTTGTCATTCAAGATATACAGACATACAGAGAGACATATTCCTTCCAGTTAATTTTTCATTTGGTCTCCAATAATGTTCAGTTGCAGAGCATTCATTTGGAATTAAAGGCGCCGGAGAACAAAAATACATGTCATATTACACAACATACATTTTACAAACGGAATGGGTTCTGTGTGACACAATGATGCCATTCATCCATTGTATGGACACAAGTACATAATGAAGCTGAGAGTTTGAGACACATCTCATATACCACGTGCCAGAGCACTGTTAAATAAAGACATGGGTGAATCTAGCATAAAATCCAGTCTGGCCTTGTAAAAGTGCAGAGAGCTCTTAAGCTTCCCTCCAGACTCGTAAGACCTCTGCACCTGTCCAGGGGTCATTCATGTGTGGTGCTGTAGCTATGGGCACCAAGCAACACGTAGTCTATTCAACTGATCTCATACTGTCTGTCTAGCTTTGTTTGGTTTCCTCTTACTTCTCTAATGATTTTTTGATTCTTTCTACATGTAGATCTCTTCCTTTTCCGTTTGGTCTTCTCCAGTGGAGCCTATATACAGCCCTGCCCCATCTCTGATTTGACATATTGGACAGAGAAAGGGTCTGTTCCCCCAGGCAGGGACTGTATTACAGAAACTGAAATCTGAGTGAAGTTCCCTGTGGTGCTGTTCTTTTGGACCACAACTGGTCACAAATCTGGCATCGGTTGCTGCCTCTGAGCACAACTACAGAGGACCACTCTACCCGTTAAAATACAAGAGCAATCTGGTTAAGGATGGAATGCAATAAAGTATAAAAAAAGTCCAATTTGAATTTACGCAAAGAGCCTCAGAACATCTAAGAACCTAAAAACAGATATATAGGAACAACTGGGTAAGAGGAAGTGTTTATTTATGGGATATGAAGAAACAATTGCTGACAGATCTATCCTGTTAGAAGGTTGTGCATGATCCCATAATCATAGAAACATTTTCTTTATAATAGAAAACCTTCAAATGAATTATTGCAGTTGTGAAAAATAGAAAAAATGTATTGTGATTATCATACACATAATTAAATTGCAACCAAACAATAACTTTCTCGCCAACCATTGGATTGTTCTAGAAAAATTGAAGAGATTTCTGAAATAACATTTAATTCTTGTTCATTAATTAATTGTGCATTGAGTACTAACTCCCTAAAATTAATTGCCATTTATTTACAAATAATGACTGATTATTAATCTGCTTATTACCAACTAACAGAACATAATGGTATGTATCCCCCTCTCCATACTCTATTTTCCCACTAACAAAAAGACAACAGTTGAATAGACAATCATGTATTTAAGCCTGTTAAACAGGAACACTTGAATCTGACTTGGCACCGCATTCTGTCTTTGTTCTACGCAGTATGAGAAATATCCCTTCAAATAGTGAAGAGAAGACCACTACAGAAGAAAAATACCGTAGCTGGGAAAACGCCCAACCCATACTCTCTTGGCAACAATCCCTTTTTTTAATATTATTGAAGTCTTTTTTTAGGATTAATGACAACTGTGTTATAAAACAAAGAAAGAGAGAGAAGGAAAGAGAAAGAAAGAGAGATACGTTATTATTTTTCCATGGATCAGAGAGAGGGAATGAGGGAGGGCTTATGGATATGGAGACCAGTTTGAAAACCGGGAGGTAAAAAGTCCAGCAATGACAATAGTGGAAGTATTCACTATCTTGGCTGGAGAGCAGATAAGCTGCTTAAGAAGTCAAAACTGGCCTTAGTTTGAGTTTCATCCAACTGCCTCATGATCATGATCCAGGAGGGAACAACTGTGATATTGACCCACCTACCGAACCTAGCACAGACCTAAACAAGAGTTTCCTATTCCATAGTCGGTCTGTGGCTCCTAATTCTCAACATACATTTTAAGAGGTACATTTAAGAGGTGCTTTCCAGTGTTGCCTTGTAAATTCTTCCCTCCCATTTTACATACTCCACAGTGTTCTGGTGGTGTAAAAGGGGACAGGAAGCAGGGACCACCATGTGCTTAGGACAAGACATACAGCACATACCTTTACTTAAAGCAGGTTATTTTCCTATCCTCATTTGTTTTGACTTGTGGACTAAAATAGAATAGAAGGGCCAAAGTGACATTGACAAGGCCACTGGGCCTGGGGTGGGGAGGGAGAGGGCTCCAAGCCCAGGCAGGCCCACCCTGGCTGGGATGGGTGAGGAAGACCACCCTGGGTCACTGGCCCAATTTACGGTTACAGCAACAGTCTCACCCCCACCAGCTGATTGCAGGGCAGCAGGAGGTGGCGGGGTGAGGGTGACAGACACAGGGAGGGTATGATCCAATGTCACACTGCTCACCTGCTCTCTGCAGGTGTCTGGCAATGCAATGTACAAAGCTTTGTGCTGTACGGCACGGGTATGTTCAACAATACCCACCCTGCTGGTATCAAGGGGATCACAGCGGGATGGCAAATTATAAAATATTAACAAAAATGACAACAATGACAACAGTAACAATAGTGATAATTAGGTCCGGTAGACTTTGACCTGACTAGGAAAAACCCAGGACGCTAGATAAAGTATAATAATAATCATAATTGTTATTATTATTATTATTATAATAATAATGACTTCTTATGACTCTTAAGCAGCTTATCTGACCTGGAGCATGTTGTTATATAATCATAATAATAATAATTATCATTATTATAACATGCTCCAGGTCATGCTTCTGAATTATATGACATTGCGTTGGGCCATCAAAAATGGGAAACTAACAAGAAGCACCCCTCAGTCTGAATAAAATAAATGAAATTGAGACCAGACGAGGCTAAAGATGAGACATAATCCACAGCAGATTCTCCCTCTCACTGAATAAGGTATTGTGGAGCGGCTCTTCAGTCTCCCTGCAGCCCCTCCACCTGTACTGTTAACAAGCTCCTTCTGTGACTGGGGAAAAAATAATGCATCAGCTCAAACAAGGTGGGGGTAACCTCCCTCCCTTATTCCCTCCCTCCCACTCCGGGAGAGGCACTGGCATGCTGAGCTTCATTGGAGGACCAGGGTCAAAAAACGCTGGGAAGCAAAATGGCCCCTTCACTTTTTAACCAGGCAGGCCTCTGCAGCACAACTCAGTGTGCACACATGGCAAGCCAAAATAGATAATGAGGAGGTCAGCCTACAAAAAAAACATCACCTTTACCAAGACCGAGCTGTTCTGGAGCACTGGTCCAGCATTCACATTCCACAGCAACCTGGAGGGATTTATTGCAACAACAAAAAGACAGGTCTTCCAGAAAGGACATTTAGCTACCACAGCTGGTTAACACCAACTGCTTGTGACTGCTGATGAGTAATGACATCTCTTCAATTCGAGACTTTGCTCAAGCATGTCCAAATGATGGAACACTCCTTTGAATTATTTTTCAAGATGCGCTATATAATCCATTTCATAATTTCTTCCTGCAAGATAAAAAAAATAAAACAATGTAATGTATTTTCTTTCTTCCAGTGGGGTCGGGCATTTGGTGTTATCACATTTCCTGGTTGGTCGGCAGGAACAGAGCAAGTCTCAGTCCATTCCTCCTCAGCACAGCTCTGTGTGCTGCTCCTCAACAGTAGACCGAGGGTCCATACAAACCCAATTAAGAATCAATTTCAGCCAGTGTTAGACAGTCTGGCGCCTGGAGAGGGGTAAATGCTTTTGATATGAACATTTTATCATTGTCTCACAGTCTTCCATTGTCTAAGAGTCTGGCATGTGTAAAGTATCTGCCATGAGGCCTTACGCCTGAGAACTACCGCACTAACACCAAGTCAAATAGCCCAGCCTGCCTCCCTGCCTCCAGTCCACACATGGTATGCATATGAAAGGGAAGACTGAAATACAACAGTGGAGAAATATTGATATGCTAAGAGATATATATATATATATCCGTTTGAAGGCACAAGACACACAATAGTCAAGCACAATGAGGTTTTGACAGAAGGGATATAGTGAGTGGCATATTTATTCAACTCATTTTCTAACTGTCAATGTTGCCCCGAGAGAGATGTCATGACATGTCTTTTGTTGTTGACACAAGCCATATTTGTTCCGTTTTTATTTCTTCACAAATAAAGTCAAATGAAATGGAGAAAACAGCCAGCACTAAACAAATAGGGAAATAACTGGGCTGACCAGTGAAACCCCATGGACACCTTGGTAAATACTATTGCAGCTTTCATAAATGACAATAAAAATGCACTCAGGTTGATTTGAAGCTATCATATTTGCCATCTGGCATTTTTGAATGCCATATATCTGGATTGGATTTATACAGGCTTTTCCAATGAGCTGAAAGTGCTTCACGTCGTCAAGGGAGAACCACCTCATCTGCTACCGGTATACAATATGCAACCATATAGACCTACATGCAATACATGCCTACAGTGAGCTGTTTATATCCACTCATGTTATTAATTTGTCTGTCACTTGATATGGA
Organism: Oncorhynchus nerka; assembly: GCF_034236695.1. Classification (NCBI taxonomy): domain Eukaryota; kingdom Metazoa; phylum Chordata; class Actinopteri; order Salmoniformes; family Salmonidae; genus Oncorhynchus; species Oncorhynchus nerka. The sequence continues at coordinate 28,049,812 of NC_088424.1, read as the reverse complement.
GCTCCACACATAGGAAAATAAAGGAAATTACATTACACCAAATGACGGTTTTGCAGTTCCAACTAAAATATGGTCTTATTCCACCAAGATGTACATATCGTGGAGTTGAGAAAACCAGCGACCTAAACATTGGCATTTGCTGAAGAAGAGAGCATTACATTACAACAGACTAGTCTACTGGTACCAATGAGGCATTTGTTAAAATAAATTCAATGACAGAATCTAAAGCGGGGGTCGCTCCACCAATTGGTTGCCTTTTGAGTAGTGTAACATGGTGAAAAATAACTTTTTGTTTCTGTCATATGACATTCTGTCATAAAGAGCAGACGCTCGACTTGTTTTCCCATCTCAAGAGGTTAAATAAAACATGACTACAGTAACTGGCTATTAAGTGAGAAGTAAAGTAACAGGGTTGACTGTAACAGGGTTGATGATTCCATCTTAAATCAGCCATGAATCCCCATTTGACAAGAGGAATGGAAACTTGTTGTGTGCAACAGGGAGGGCCAATTGAAAACAAGCTTCACCATTTTTTTTTTACATTGTTAAAATATATTTCTAGCCTGTCTATCTATGGGTAACAGGGTTGACGTGTTATACTAGCCTGTCTATCTATGGGTAACAGGGTTGACGTGTTATACTAGCCTGTCTATCTATGGGTAACAGGGTTGACGTGTTATACTAGCCTGTCTATCTATGGGTAACAGGGTTGACGTGTTATACTAGCCTGTCTATCTATGGGTAACAGGGTTGACGTGTTATACTAGCCTGTCTATCTATGGGTAACAGGGTTGACGTGTTATACTAGCCTGTCTATCTATGGGTAACAGGGTTGACGTGTTATACTAGCCTGTCTATCTATGGGTAACAGGGTTGACGTGTTATACTAGCCTGTCTATCTATGGGTAACAGGGTTGACGTGTTATACTAGCCTGTCTATCTATGGGTAACAGGGTTGACGTGTTATACTAGCCTGTCTATCTATGGGTAACAGGGTTGACGTGTTATACTAGCCTGTCTATCTATGGGTAACAGGGTTGACGTGTTATACTAGCCTGTCTATCTATGGGTAACAGGGTTGACGTGTTATACTAGCCTGTCTATCTATGGGTAACAGGGTTGACGTGTTATACTAGCCTGTCTATCTATGGGTAACAGGGTTGACGTGTTATACTAGCCTGCTATGGGTAACAGGGTTGACGTGTTATCTATCTATGGGTAACTGGGTTGACGTGTTATACTAGCCTGTCTATCTATGGGTAACAGGGTTGACGTGTTATACTAGCCTGTCTATCTATGGGTAACAGGGTTGACGTGTTATACTAGCCTGTCTATCTATGGGTAACAGGGTTGACGTGTTATACTAGCCTGTCTATCTATGGGTAACAGGGTTGACGTGTTATACTAGCCTGTCTATCTATGGGTAACAGGGTTGACGTGTTATACTAGCCTGTCTATCTATGGGTAACAGGGTTGACGTGTTATACTAGCCTGTCTATCTATGGGTAACAGGGTTGACGTGTTATACTAGCCTGTCTATCTATGGGTAACAGGGTTGACGTGTTATACTAGCCTGTCTATCTATGGGTAACTGGGTTGACGTGTTATACTAGCCTGTCTATCTATGGGTAACAGGGTTGACGTGTTATACTAGCCTGTCTATCTATGGGTAACAGGGTTGACGTGTTATACTAGCCTGTCTATCTATGGGTAACAGGGTTGACGTGTTATACTAGCCTGTCTATCTATGGGTAACAGGGTTGACGTGTTATACTAGCCTGTCTATCTATGGGTAACAGGGTTGACGTGTTATACTAGCCTGTCTATCTATGGGTAACAGGGTTGACGTGTTATACTAGCCTGTCTATCTATGGGTAACAGGGTTGACGTGTTATACTAGCCTGTCTATCTATGGGTAACAGGGTTGACGTGTTATACTAGCCTGTCTATCTATGGGTAACAGGGTTGACGTGTTATACTAGCCTGTCTATCTATGGGTAACAGGGTTGACGTGTTATACTAGCCTGTCTATCTATGGGTAACAGGGTTGACGTGTTATACTAGCCTGTCTATCTATGGGTAACAGGGTTGACGTGTTATACTAGCCTGTCTATCTATGGGTAACAGGGTTGACGTGTTATACTAGCCTGTCTATCTATGGGTAACAGGGTTGACGTGTTATACTAGCCTGTCTATCTATGGGTAACAGGGTTGACGTGTTATACTAGCCTGTCTATCTATGGGTAACAGGGTTGACGTGTTATACTAGCCTGTCTATCTATGGGTAACTGGGTTGTAACAGGGTGTTATACTAGCCTGTCTATCTATGGGTAACAGGGTTGACGTGTTATACTAGCCTGTCTATCTATGGGTAACAGGGTTGACGTGTTATACTAGCCTGTCTATCTATGGGTAACAGGGTTGACGTGTTATACTAGCCTGTCTATCTATGGGTAACAGGGTTGACGTGTTATACTAGCCTGTCTATCTATGGGTAACAGGGTTGACGTGTTATACTAGCCTGTCTATCTATGGGTAACAGGGTTGACGTGTTATACTAGCCTGTCTATCTATGGGTAACAGGGTTGACGTGTTATACTAGCCTGTCTATCTATGGGTAACAGGGTTGACGTGTTATACTAGCCTGTCTATCTATGGGTAACAGGGTTGACGTGTTATACTAGCCTGTCTATCTATGGGTAACAGGGTTGACGTGTTATACTAGCCTGTCTATCTATGGGTAACAGGGTTGACGTGTTATACTAGCCTGTCTATCTATGGGTAACAGGGTTGACGTGTTATACTAGCCTGTCTATCTATGGGTAACTGGGTTGACGTGTTATACTAGCCTGTCTATCTATGGGTAACAGGGTTGACGTGTTATACTAGCCTGTCTATCTATGGGTAACAGGGTTGGACGTGTTATACTAGCCTGTCTATCTATGGGTAACAGGGTTGACGTGTTATACTAGCCTGTCTATCTATGGGTAACAGGGTTGACGTGTTATACTAGCCTGTCTATCTATGGGTAACAGGGTTGACGTGTTATACTAGCCTGTCTATCTATGGGTAACAGGGTTGACGTGTTATACTAGCCTGTCTATCTATGGGTAACAGGGTTGACGTGTTATACTAGCCTGTCTATCTATGGGTAACAGGGTTGACGTGTTATACTCGACAAACTCAGCTTTCCACCACACAACACCAGAAAATTGCCAAAAAGAGTAGAACCAGCTCAACTGCACAAGGTTTGACTATAAGATGTTAAATGTTTCTTTTGAAAAACATATTTAAAAAGGAATAGTTTCACCACATTAAAATGAGAGTTCAGTTCAAGTAACAGGGTTGACCTTAAAATGAAGCACATTTTTTTCTTTTTTCTTAAAATGAATCACTAATCATTTTAAATAAATAATAATCACCAGAAATGACTTTGTCAAAGCAACACAGAAGAAACATTTTTGTTTCTAGTTTTTGATGATTATTTGTGTAATTGTTTAACATTCTTGCAGCACTGTAAGGAGCTAGTGAGACAAGTATTTATCTGCACCCGCTATAACATCTTTTCCAAACTGTGTAAATGACCAATAAACTTTCATTTGATAATAACTAAGACTTGACAATTATGGTGAAAACTTGGAGAAATGTTGGAGATTCGTGGGTTAAATCTTCCTAGAAGTCACAGAAGGTGCACAGAGGGACATGTCAAAATGCTACATTCTTCCACTTCAGCAAGTCTTTATTCATAATAACATTTATAGCACTTTTCATGTGGTCTATATTAAAGGGCCCTTCATTGAATATAATTGGGTTTTATATTCTATATTTGTGCACAATTTCTACTTCAAATATCGAAGGCACTCATTTCATGGAACAACCCAGCACACATACCCGGAAATGTGTTCAACTAAAAAACAACTATCCGGGTCTCTGCACACTTCTAACAAGTAGGGGAAATAGCATATTGATTCCTAGCAGTTGAGATGAGAGCCGGCACATACAGCAGATGACTCACTGGAACCTAAACTCATTTGACAGCCCCCCATTGTACAGTTCTATTTGTGCTCCTATACTTAAGGTTGAGAAATGTAATGTATGTCCTTTTCAGAAGCAGAGCAATCACACAAAAGCAAAATGTACAGCTCCTATGAAAGTCTGAGTAACAGACAGGGCTCAAAGCTGTGCCTTGTGCTCACATGAGAATGAGCGGGAGATGAGAGCCATAAGCCAACATAAAAGGTGGTCAGTCAGTGGAGGACATTGAAGTTGTTGGCGTTGTTATTGATTAAACTATTAGAGACCTTGTGGATAGAGTAAGTCAAGTGAAATATAGAGTAAGTCAAGAAAACCAATAGAGAAACAAGGATATGAATAAAATCAGATGCCCATAAATTGTCAAATATTTTTGGTTCTAGAGCATACAGATTTATATTTGAGGATGTGTAAAAAGTCTCTGCAGAATGATTGAACCAATATTTTTTGAAGAATACCATTTTTTATTAATTTCCTCATAAACATTTGCAAGTGTTATAAGGGGTCTCAGGACAGTCTCTGGGAAATACAAGGGAGGTGCAGGATGGATTTGTGGGCTATTTAAGCTATTTTTGTCCATATTAAATGTTTTAGGTTTCATTACATTCTATAAGAAAAGTATAAAATGACAGTAATACATAAATCCATATTTTACCAGCCTTGTATACTTCAGTCAGCACTTTTTCTGAATTTCTCTTTAGTCATTCCTCTTACTCTAAAAGGAGCTTATTACCATTTCAAATGACTGAATCGTTTTAAGTCATGAGAAACATATTATACGTCTCCATGTTTGGTGGTTGGTTTTATGATTTATTGTGTCTGAGCGTGTCATGGCTAAACTGTATGGTATGCTTCTGAACTCCAGGTGCTAAAATTAGAGACAGTCCCAGACGCCAGAGCTCCGCCTTGAGCTGCCTTGGAATTCTGCTACTTCTTTCTGATGACTAATAACAATGTTCTGACAATTAACTATGAACAGTAAGACATGAAGAAAAGGGTACCTACTTTAACTTTGTGTGTGTGTGTGTGCGCGCGCGTGCGAAAGGAAATATATATATATATATATATATATATATATATATATATATATAGAGAGAGAGAGAGAGAGAGAGAGAGAGAGAGAGAGACAGACAGACAGACAGACAGACAGACAGACAGACAGACAGACAGACAGACAGACAGACAGACAGACAGACAGACAGAGCTTATTTTGTGGAAGCTCATATCAGTACAGGCTAATGCACATCTCAACAGAGTGGAGCGAACTGGGGGGTCAGTCACTGTTGAATGGAATAATTAGACACTGTAAATCTATTTTTTTCCCCCTTTCTTTCTATTTTTCTTTCTTTCAGTGGCAGGAGGAGCATCTGTTTCCATTTGACTGTGTCTCTGCATTTTCTTGGGGAGAAAGAAAAAAAGAGAGATCAGACTCACAACAACAGAACCTTAACCCCCTCAGACACATCACACTCTCCTGAACCAAGTCACATAACAGCACACGAACAGAGTGGATTTACATGAGTAAAATATGTCTAGTGAGATCTATTTCTCTTCAATATCAGATTTGCAAGTTTTCCAATTACACTAGCATAGGATGTGCAGCTATTAGCATACCATAAATATCATAATATATAGACAAACAAAATAAGGATAGCAATTCAAACTGTACAGAAGCTACTCATCTAAACCATGTTGCACATAGTGTTCTACACACTTGATTAATGCAATGATTCACAAATGTGTGGATATTTTAAAAGCATTCCATTTTCAATTTGGCTAAGAGAGAAAAAATGATGTCTACTGGTAATAAAGTAATTAAGATAATTATTGTAGGGACGTGGTGTGGGAGAGCTGTTGTCTACACTGTACCTCTCAGAGGTGTGTATATGGTGTAGACGTCTCCCACACTACCTTCAGAAGTAGTGTGGGAGATATTTTTTAAAGAGAGATTTGAATTTAGATCCCTCTCTTTACATTACACAAGTATCTCCCCTGGACCAAGTTTGTGTTGTCAAAGTACTGTAGTGTAAAGAAACCCATTAAAAACACCTAGCAAGGACAGTAACATCGCAATGTCTGCAAGCCAAGTTTTTACCACAGAATATCATCTAAACTATTACATAGCATTGACGAGCTAACCACCTCCGTCTTAGACTTCATCAGGAAATGCTTTAACGGGAAATGCTTTATCAGGAAATGCATCGCCAACGTTGTCCCCACAGCGAAGGTTCGCTGCTTCCCCAATCAAAAGCCCTGTATTAACACTGAGGTTGGCACTAAACTAAAGGACCGAGCTACCGCACACAGGGCTATCGCAGCCAATCCAGAGGCTACAGCTGAGGAGACGTACGCATACACCAAGTCCCATTTCATATGTATGTGGCATTCAGAAAGTATTCAGACCCCTTCCTTTTTCCACATTTTGTTAAATCAATTGTTTTAGTTATTTCACCTTTATTTAACCAGGTAGGCCAGTTGAGAACAAGTTCTCATTTACAACTGCGACCTGGCCAAGATAGAGCAAAGCAGTGCGACACAAAAAACACAGAGTTACACATGGAATAAACAAACATACCGTCAATGACACAATAGAAAAGTCGATATACAGTGTGTGCAAATGTAGTAAGATTAGGGAGGTAAGGTAAAAAAAATAGGCCAGAGTGGCGAAATACTTAACATTTAGCAATTAAACACAGGAATGATAGATGTGCAGAAGATGAACGTGCAAGCAGAGATACTGGGGTGCAAAGGAGCAAAAAAATAAATAACAATATTCGGATGAGGTAGTTGGGTGGGCTATTTACAGAGAGGCTATGTACAGGTGCAATGATCGGTAAGCTGCTCTGACAGCTGATGCTGAAAGTTAGTGAGGGAGATAAGAGTCTCCAGCTTCAGTGATTTTTGCAATTCGTTCCAGTCATTGGAAGCTGAGAACTGGAACGAGAAGGCGGCCAAAGGAGGAGTTGGCTTTGGGGGTGACCAGTGAAATATACCTGCTGGAGCGCGTGCTACGGGTGGGTGCTGCTATGGTGACCAGTGAGCAGAGATAAGGCGGAGCTTTACCTAGCAAAGACTTATAGATGACCTGGAGCCAATGGGTTTGGCGACGAATATAAAGTGAGGGCCAGCCAATGAGAGCATACAGGTCTCAGTCGTCGGTAGTATATGGGGCATTGGTGACAAAACGGATGGCACTGTGATAGACTACATCCAATTTACTGAGTAGAGTGTTGGAGGCTATTTTGTAAATGACATCGGCGAAGTCAAGGATCGGTAGGATAGTCAGTTTTATGAGGGTATTTTTGGCAGCATGAGTGAAGGATGCTTTGTTGCGAAATAGGAAGCTGATTCTAGATTTAATTTTGGATTGGAGATGCCTAATGTGTCTGGAAAGAGAGTTAACAGTCTAACCAGACACCTAGGTATTTGTAGTTGTCCACATATTTTAAGTCAGAACCGTCAAGAGTAGTGATGCTAGACGGGCGTGCGGATCCAGGCAGCGATCGGTTGAAGAGCATGGATTTAATTTTACTTGCAATTAAGTGCAGTTGGAGGCCACGGAAGGAGTGTTGTATGGCATTGAAGCTCGTCTGGAGGTTTGTTAACACAGTGTCCAAAGAAGGGATAGAAGTATACAGAATGGTGTCTTCTGCGTAGAGGTGGATCAGAGAATCACCAGCAGTAAGAGCGGCATCATTTATGTATACAGAGAAAAGAGTCAGCCCGAGAATTTAACCCTGTGGCACCCCCATAGAGGGACAACAGGCCCCCCGATTTGACACACTGAACTCTTTCTAAGAAGTAGTTGGTGAACCAGGCGAGACAGTCAGTTGAGAAACCAAGGCTGTTGAGTCTACCGATAAAAATGCGGTGATTGGCAGAGTCGAAGCCTTGGCCAGGTCGATGAATATGGCTGCAAGGTATTGTCTTTTATCGATGGAGGTTATGGTATCGTTTAGGCCCTTGAGCGTGGCTGAGGTGCGCCCTTGACCAGCTCGGAAACCAGATTGCATAGCGGAGAAGGTACGGTGGGATTCGAAATGGTCGGTGATCTGTTTGTTAACTTGGCTTTCGAAGATTTTAGAAAGGCAGGGTCAGATAGACATAGGTCTGTAACAGTTTGTAATGTGTTGTTAGGTATGTAACAACACATTACATACAGCCTTATTCTAAAATGGATTGAATACATGTTTGTCTTCATCAATCTATACTCAATACCCCGTAATGACAAAGTAAAAACAGGTTTTTAGAAATGTTATCTAATTTGCATACTATCCCAACTGATCTACATACGATGCAATCTCATCTGCACTCCACACTGTCCTTTCTCACCTGGACAAAAGGAGTACCTATGTAAGAATGCTGTTCATCGACTACAGCTTAGTGTTCAACACCATAGCGCCCTTTAAGCTTGTCACCAAGCTCAGGACCCTGCGACTAAAAAATTGCCAGAGACTCCAGCTACCCAATACTTGGACTGTTCTCTATGTTCTCGTCCTGCAGTCAGTACCGGTACATTAAGGCTCAGACAAACAGACTCCGAAAAAAGCTTCTCTATCCCCTGGCCATAAGACTGTTAAATGGCTAACAACTTCTGCTCTCCCTCTCCCACAGACTGTCCACACTGACTCTATGTCCATCCATAGGCCTCTACCCACTCAGACACAACCAATGCTGCTGCTAAAATGATTATTGACTAGATGTCTTACTCCATTACACTGCTGTCCATTGATTATTGATTGCCATTAGTATTTATCTATTTATCCTGCTACTGGTCACCATTACTCCTGTTTACATGTACAGTATATATTACCATTAGTATATTACCATACGTATTTATATATTCTTGCTACCTGTCACTTTTCAGCTGTTTATATGCATATCCTACTACCAGTCACTTTTTATGTATAAACCCACCTCAACCACTCCATCACATTGAATAAGGTACTGGCACTGACCTGTACTGTATAAACTTGCATTCTCGTGTTTCTAACTCACATCCTAGTTATTGGTTTTTCTTTGTTATTCTATGTTCTATTATTATCTATATTATTATTATCATTATCACTGCATTGTTGGAAAGAGTTCTCAAGGTATGGATTTCACTCTACTGTTTTACACCTGTTGTATCCTGTGCACAAGGCGAATAAACTGAAACTTGAAGCTATTATCAACCTTTTATTTGTTTACACCGTCTTAGCTGATTTTTTTTTACCATGTTGATAAAAGTGGTTATTTAACCAGTCCTATATTCAAAGTCCAAAATTATGGCACAGGTTATTATATTAATAAAGATCAGGGACATATTCAATGATCAGGGACTGTAATGTCTAATGATTGAAGTACAGCCCAAAAGTTTGAAAGATAAAATGTTTTCCCCCAGTTTATTTGCATGGCTTTATTTATTATGTCAGTCTTCAGAACATTTCGCGTAGGTCCAAAACTCTCTTGGATGATAGAGGGAAGGAAAAGTTCTGTGAGCCAAGGAAGAAGATCTTGAGAGTGGACAAGTCTGGATCCGTGTTGCTTGTCAGATTTCATCCGATGTGGACTCAAGGCCTGGATTCTTCTTCTATGCTTGATCTAACTTCTGTCATCTGGGGCTGCCTGGCTGGCTGCAGTCGGAGGATGTCCTGTGGGGATAGATGTGGAGGACGAATAGAAATGGGTTTCAGAAAAGGAAAGTATGGCAGTATAGCTGTGCGCTTTTGAAACACAAAAGAGGGTGTTGTAGAGTCACTTCTTGCAAGTACTGCAATTCAGTTGATGGTTTAAATTGAGTCAGATCTACGATTGAACGTTTGATTTTGAATGAGGAACTTTTTGCCCTGTATCGTGAATAGAAATGACTATCACAAACAAGAAGATGAATATAATCACCACACAATCTAGTGATAATCTAGTGATAAAATAACATCTTCCTTGACATAGCTTTCCATCAATCTTGAAGGACTTCTCCTTTTGGTCCAAAATGGGATTGCCATTCAGGTGGTTTATCCTGGAGCGCTATGGCAACGTGTTTGGTACCGCTGACAATAATTAAACTAAAAGAGAAGCACACATAATAGATTGAAAAGGAAATATGTTGTGAATCCGAGGGGCACATGGAACTGGCTTCAACTGAGTGTTTGTTGTTTGAATGGAACAAGCATTTATCGAATGCCAGGGCAAATCCCTCAAACCTACTTTTAGCCTCAATTTAGGTCTTTTTCCCTCTCACTTCAGATTGCCTTAGAACTGTCGGGCTTTTGATCATAATGAGTAAAACCACAGAACAATGACTCAAGACATATTTACCACAACACTCTCCAGTACTCTCTTATTAACTGTGTTATGGTTGGTTGAAACAGTCCACAATCCTGCATGAGGTTTTGTCCATAATGTGAACAATGCATTGGGGGGAGGGGGACACACACATCCATGGGAAGTGAAATCAAAGAACATATGTAGGGGTGGAGGAATGGGAGACAGTGAGACATGGGACTTTTGGGGGGTATTTTCTTCAGACAGTCACACAAAAATTCTAAACACTTGAGCATAGCATCTGAAGATTCATCATCAGATTATTTCTCAGATGAAATATGAAATATTGTATATGTAGTCCCCCTCTTCTTATAGGCTACATGAGTGTTGAAAGTTCAAATCAAATCATCAAATTCCTCTCCATGTGCTGTTTGTTATACACTTTAGGAGAAAAACACATGATAACGGATCTCCGAGATGATCATATTGTGCAACACAAGCAGTGGGAAGGGAAAGACTGTCTTAGTGCTTCAATATGATACAGTATTCTGTTTCTGTTGGTTTCTTCCTTTCACTCATTCTGTGGCTTCATTACTGAGGAAAACAGGGAAACCTGACAATCGTGAGAAAGACTCCAGGGTGAGTTGATGCATATGTATGGGTGGGAGCTGAGCTATTCTTCACAAGCTTGCACCGAATAAAGAAACAATTATACTGAAACGTTGTGTTGAGTAAGGGCAACAACATGCGGCTACAGTGTAACAGCAAGAATAAGCATTTTCTGCGAGCACCATAAGTCTTCTGAAAATACAGGGAAGTGGCTACTTGTGTGTCTTTTGGACATATACAGTATGGCATTGATCACAAGCCCCTGAATAATAAAACACACAAATATTTCAGGCACTTCGCAGGTCAGTTCAAATAAAGTATTGTGTTTATACTTTCAATAGTACTCTATACATAAACATTATTTCTCTAAATAGGAATATGTGCCAGCGGATTACCATCATTAGCCTACATCTGTTTTGTCTTACTGCGCTATTCTTTATTATGTAAAATTATGCTGTGGAAAACATGAGAGCTCCTCACTAATCCTCTCACTTTCCACCTGGTGAATTTGACCCAAATTCGCATTTCCCCTGTGCGGCCAGGAGACCGGCTTTTTATTGAAGCCACGTGTAAACAGAGCCCACTGACCTAGCAATGTACTTTGGCTAGGGGGAGAAAAGAGAGGAAATTCATCTTCATTCAGGACAATAACTTTGCTTCAAACTTTGCTGTTGTGTTTTTTGTGTGTTTTTTTTGTTAGAAAGTAGACTCCATTTTTTGAGGGGTAATAATGTATTCTGTGTCAACATGCACTAGTAACAGAGTCTGTAATTCTGTTATTTCTTTTCACAATGTTTAAACAAAGATTACTTCTATAAATAGTGGAAAGTAATGGTCCAGAAACTGACACTGGTATTAATAATAGTGTGATATTATGTTCAAAGGGAAACAGCCTGGGAATTCTGGGAAACTGAAAAGAATTACCATAAACCTGTTGAGCTCAATCCAGTTGACGGATATAATTTTGCCCTCCAGTGCATCCATTGTTGTCTATAACGACGACAAGACATATACAGTTCACATTTGATGTTCCCACATAACAAGGCTATAATAAAACAACAGGAAATTACAATTTCTTGCCTGTAAATCCAATATGACATGTTGTCATCAGAGGACTTGCTTTGGGAGTTATGCACAGCAGTGACATTGTGGTCATGTTGACAGGGCATACAGACACAGCTGGGAAAACTATATAAACAGGTAGACAAACAGTTCCTATTGGCCCAGGGATTACTAGAGGGATGCTGTTTGGTTTGTGTTTAAATTGGATGTGTTTAGATGTTATAGCTTCATGTGCTGGGTGGATTGCTTATGTTTTTCCATCAGCAGTGGCCCCACATAATCTTATTACCTTCCCGGTGTGGCTTTTCCCATTCTGTCCAGATTATTCATCAGGTCATTGGGATTAATCATGTAATAACATAACTGCCTTTCCCATTCTGTCCAGATTATTCATCAGGTCGTTGGGATTAATCATGTAATAACATAGCTGCCTTTTCCCATTCTGTCCAGATTATTCTTCAGGTCCAGTTGGGATTAATCATGTAATAACATAGCTGCCTTTCCCATCCTGTCCAGATTATTCATCAAGTCGTTGGGATTAATCATGTAATAACATAGCTGCCTTTTCCCATTCTGTCCAGATTATTCTTCAGGTCCAGTTGGGATTAATCATGTAATAACATAGCTGCCTTTCCCATTCTGTCCAGATGATTCTTCAGGTCCAGTTGGGATTAATCATGTAATAACATAGCTGCCTTTCCCATTCTGTCCAGATTATTCTTCAGGTCCAGTTGGGATTAATCATGTAATAACATAGCTGCCTTCCCCATTCTGTCCAGATTATTCATCAGGTCCAGTTGGGATTAATCATGTAATAACATAGCTGCCTTTCCCATTCTGTCCAGATTATTCTTCAGGACCAGTTGGGATTAATCATGTAATAACATAGCTGCCTTTCCCATTCTGTCCAGATTATTCTTCAGGACCAGTTGGGATAAATCATGTAATAACATAGCTGCCTTTCCCATTCTGTCCAGATTATTCTTCAGGACCAGTTGGGATTAATCATGTAATAACATAGCTGCCTTTCCCATTCTGTCCAGATTATTCTTCAGGTCCAGTTGGGATTAATCATGTAATAACATAGCTGCCTTTCCCATTCTGTCCAGATTATTCTTCAGGACCAGTTGGGATTAATCATGTAATAACATAGCTGCCTTTCCCATTCTGTCCAGATTATTCTTCAGGACCAGTTGGGATAAATCATGTAGCTGCCTTTTCCCTTTTATTGTTTGTCTTTAGTAGTGACAACTTCTGTAAGCTAATAGCTGATACTGAGTTCAACAATAGCCCACTTTGCAATGAATTACATATTTAACAGAGCCCTATACGAAACACTGTGTTTAGAGGAATTTAGAAATATGTATTTGACTGTGCCTATTATTTGCAGACACTGTATACAGATTTTTTATATTGTGTTATTGACTGTATGTTTGTTTATTCCATGTGTAACTCTGTGTTGTTGTTTTTGTTGCACTGCTTTGCTTTATCTTGGCCAGGTTGCAGTTATAAATGAGAATGTGTTCTCGACTGGCCTACCTGGTTAAATAAAGGTGAAATATATATATTTTTAAATAATATTATCACTATCAAAATCCAGGCACCAGGTCCATCACATCCTTTGGGGGCCATATTCCTTCTAGAGTACAGGCAGGTCCTATACAGAACTGCTAAAATCACCAGACACCAGTCCCTGCCTTCTGCCAGATCCACGCCAGGTTTTAGGCTGGCCCATTGAAAGCCAGCTGCTGCAGAGCAGAGAACCGGCTCACGGTTTCTTCTCTTGTTTGTGTGGGGAGTTCGACTGGCTCTGGCTCAGCGGTGTGTAGATAGAGGAGGGAAGAGATTGACTGGAGCACAAGCCCGACCTGAGACCCCCGAACTGAAGTCTCATTCTAGAATGTTTCAGCATTGTTTTAGGCGACTTTCAGAATAAATTGACATCATCGTGGAAGACGACTGCCTGCATTTTTTTTAAGGATATGAGCTGATTTGCTTCTCATTCGCATCGTTTACTATAGCCTAAAATTACAGCCGTGCAGTTGTTGAATTCATTGCGTCCCCTCGAAAGGAAAATGTGGATGCGTGAGAGAGGGATATGGAAGAAACCTATTGATTAGGCCTAATAGTTCCGAACATCAGCTCGCTATGGAAGAGTTCGTCAGGTCCTTGGGGGCGCATGGACATGGAGAGAGAGAGATACCTGCTACAAGAAACAACACGATCTGTCCCTCGTAAGGGGACCATGCATCGGAACCACGGACGTCTTTGTGTTGCCCGCTGCGTATACCGAGTTTGAGGGTGGCCTATAGCCTGCTGAAGGGGTAACCACTCTCTCTGTGTTACTTCGGTGCCGAACTGCAATATTTGTCAATCACCATTTAGGACTATTCGCCCCCAAATGTAAGTATTCCAACATTGGTCTAACACGCCGTCCTGCCGTCTGGGTGATAGTTAGGTTACTTGCAATGAGGGTGTCGGTGTTTTTTTTTAGGCTGAGTTGAGAAAATACACTTCATTCCTAACGATATCGTTGCGGTCACTAACGGACATTTTACCGAATTTCACTCCATTTTAAGAACACTTACAGATTGGTCTATAGTTGTGATGTCAATGCCAAGCAATCTGTGAAAATTAGGTCTATCTGCTACTGCTTGGTATAATAGCCTAAAGATTTTACAACCTGAAATAATTGCATTTTAACATACATCAGTGGTTCTTACATTAAGCGATTCTGGGCCTTGGGATATTGGAAAAGTTGCATGAGGTTTATCCAGATGTGGACTTCTTCGGCGGCCATCGTTGCTCTGAATTCAGTGAATTTGGTTTATTCAAACTACTGTGCTTTTAAAAATCTAGTTAAACTATAATGAATGGATGGATGGATTGAGGGCTAGGTCTAATACCTGAAATATATTATTATAGTTTTTATTCTGTTGGTCTCTGAATGAGGCGTTGTTGACCTGGCTTTGGTAATTAGTCTAGATGTCACCTGTGTCGATGAGGTTTTGGGTTAGCACTGTAAAAGAGACAAGTAGCATAGTCATCTTGGATTAGGAAGAAAATAAAAATGTATGTGCAGTAGGGTGGTTTGGCAATTTTTTTGTCTAGGTAACACGCTGTCAAGTACAGAAGTGGAGCGATAAACTGTCAAATAAATGTAACATCTCCCATTACCCCATTAGACATAGCCTAATCCCGAGGACACAACGACCTAAGTAGCTGCAAGTCAGTTGCTGTCTTCATCTTCCTCTCCATTCTGCGGCTGTAAAATGAGATCATTTCACTGAACATGTATAATTCACAGATATCTAAGCCAGCCATGTGTGATGGGACACACACACAACAAAACCCCCAGATAGCATATGGTAGCAAAATGTGTAGAATTCCAGGAAATTAGCATTAAAACTGCAAAATTCGATCTCAGCTTCATAGCAAACTGTGAACAAAAGCATGAGAAGCTATAAAACAGCACATTTTCTTTCTCTGCCCCATGGTAAAAGTATAGAATAGCAGGAAATAAGCTTTAAAACTGCAACATTCTGTCCTAGCCTCATGACAAAATGTGTAGAATTGCATTAAATTAGTCCTCACACAGTTACCGTGAACTAATTCCATAGATTCGCTCGTCGTTTAGAGCTGGGCAGGCCATCTAATAAGAGAAGGGAGAATATAAAGTCCTCATTATCTTTCATGGTGGATTCCGTTTATGAATCATCATCATAAGTCAACATAAACGAGGCCAAATGCCAAAGCAAGCACCCTAAAAGCATATTGGGCTCTATGGGAAGCAGTAAGCAAATAGCATAGGATTCCAAGCGGAGCATACATCTGGCAAAGAGCTTGACCAGTCATTATAAGTTCATTAGTGATTAGTCTAGCTCTAGCTAGCCTATATATCACAGAGGTGAGGCAGTATACCTTACCTGTAAGACACACCACTCAACTCACTACAGGAGGGTAATGTTGTGTGTTGGCCCATTCCATTTTCTATGCTGGTGATGTAGTCTATTTAACTAGGTCAAATCAGGATTGGAAATGCAGTTGAGAAAATGTAAGCATTTTTAACAAGGTTATTGGAGAAAATCGGCTGCTGGTAGGGCCTATAGGCTCCTGAGTTGCGCAGCGGTCTATGGCTACAGACTACAGACCCTGGTTTGATTCCAGGCTGTATTGCACAACTAGTCCCATAGGGCAGCGCACGATTGGCCCAGCGTAGTTAGGGTTTGGCCGGGGTAGGCCATCATTGTAAATAACAATTTGTTCTTAACTGACTTGCCTAGTTAAATAAAGGTGTTTTTTATTATTTTATTTTGTTTTTTTACAAGTGATGGTAAAATCAAAATCATAACTAATTTGTTTTAAATACCTGTCTAGGAACCGGAGGAGTAACTTTCATTAATTTCATGTCAGTGTTGGGATGGGCTTGGGGAATTCATTGGGACAAATGTTCCGTTGTCCCTCCCATGCCCCAGATGCTCTCTGGTCCATTTGTTGAAGCCCGGGGTCTCCAGGGGAAGTGCCATCTCATCTCACATCAGCTCGGGTGCAAATGGCTTCAATGTAGGCCTATGCTAGTGTGATTTCTAGCATTTTTGTTGTTGTTGTAACTGTCGATTTACATATCAAAGTGGCTGCATTTCAATGGAGAGAACTTGAGCTACCAGCCCCCATCCCCCAACCAGTTTTGTCCTGAGAGGGGAAGGGTGCTGCTGGGCTATAGAATAGGAATGCTGTTCATTGCAGACCACTGTAAATGTTTTTTTTGCCAGTTATTTAATGCAGCATCAATATTCTGTGCGTATGTGTTTGTGTGAGAGAGTGCTTATGTTGGATTGCAAATGCAGATTTAGTTGGGATTGACAAGAGTTGGTAGGCTGCCATAATTCAAACCAAAATCCCCAAAGTAATACCCTTTACAGACAGACTTTACAGTATGTTGCCTGTAAAAAAAAAATGTAGGCAATGTTTTTTTTAAGAGTCCAATTCATACAGTCCAATTTGACCACGTTCTTGCTGGGATAAGTCGTTTCTATCTCCAGTGCACATGCCGGCACATTTTGGAGTGGGAGCAGACGTGGGCTGATGTGGGTGGACGTCTATTTGAAAAAATCCATTGAATATACACCATCACAAAGAAATCCATTATTCATTTGTTTTGGACAGGTCGTAAGAAACACTGTAAGACTAATCAAATCTGTTTTCAAAAGGATAGAACGACATATTTTGAGTTCAATTATGTTGCTGGTCGGTGCAGCCTATATGCTACATGGGAGCGCCATGTACATGATATCAAAAGTTATTTTGTTAATTAAACAGACAAGACACACTTCGGCTACCTTTATCACAGCCAACACACATATTTTATAGTAGGTTAAGAATTATAATGAGAAAAATAGAAATATATTTGAATAATATTTTGCACACATGGCAACGTGTGGAACTGATGTCATATAAAAAGTAATATTTTAAAAACAGAGCCCAAGGCAAGCCTATGCTTTTTACATACAGGTTTCATCTCTTTCCTACCCTCACTACGCTTCGTTAGGGATCAGGAATAGGGTCCTACACTGAGGGTATTGTCATCATGATACCAATAGAAAATAATAGCAATCTATATTTTCAAAAGCATGTGAGTCTCGTGTTCTTATTTCACAACCTCCGCAGGCTATTTGAGTTGCCCTGAACGCGATCCAGCAAAAATGAAACCTACACTTGATTTAAGCTACATTATTGCATGCTAAATATTTCTTATTCAGTGATAGATGAACAAATGACTAATGAGCTGTATTACCTCCCCTTATTTGCCCAGCCAGAGAATTAACCAAATGTTCAAATGGAGATTCAGTGAAACAAAATCCCATTGCTTGATTAAGACGCATCACAAGCTTTTGGTAGGGACTAGGCCTCGACTATTAAGTGACTTGCAAGTGAAGAGCAAAATAATCCACTTGTTAAACTACAGAACGTGCTGGCAATATATATATATTTTTTAAATGAGCGAAATGGACAAGATGATCATGAGCAGCATTTACCTCAATTTAGCTAACGTTTCCACAGCCTAATTGCAGCCTAACCAATATCCAAATGGAGATTCAGTGAAAATACAAATCTGACATGGATTGATTTATCAAGACGAGTCTCCTCGCTTGTCTAAAAGCAGCATAGAGGCTTTGTTGTCGGCAATGCCTTTTTATATATAAAGAAATGTCGTCAAAAGATTGTCTGGATGCTGTTTTTCCCGGGAAAACGTCTTGGTTTGAAAGGTGTGTAAGTAGAGAAATGTGATAAGTGCTTGTTGCAGTGTGAGTAGTGTCCACTATGGGGTTTTGGTGGGAGTTTATTTAAATACACTGACTTGTATTGATTTATTTTCTGACATAAAATTTTTCTGACATTTGCTATTGTCTCTCACATTAAAAGTATACACTAGGCCTATACTTGGGATGACCACAAAACATGATCAAAACCAGCTCTTTTATAAAGATAACTCAAGAAGAAACTACACAATAGGCCTACATGCTTCAAGTAGCATCTTGTGTAATTATAGTATTGTAAAATAAAATAATAAGCAAAAAGATCAATGGATTAAGCCATTTTCTTGAACTTCTATTTGAGTTATTAGTTATTTACAAAATCCAAATAGATTTCTGGAGGCCTCTTCGACAGCTTTGTGGGAAGCACTGTTTTGAGCAACCAAGGGCCTCTTGTTTTTCTGTCATAAAGATTGTTTATTTTCCATGCAATGCAGCTGTTGCTCTGCTGTGAAAGAACGCCTTGCTGAGTGTAGCCTTGCTGAGTTTATTTAAATGTATTTCCTTTAATGTCTTGTCAAACATCGCCTAATAGGGATGTCGAACACAATGAAACCGTGAGGAATCAAACAGATGGACACACACACAAACTATTCCTTCCTTACAAACGGATGACAATTTATGTCAAGAAAGAGGAAAAGCCTCTTCCCTTCCTTCCCTCCCTCATTCTTTTCATTTGATTTCTATTTCTTCTGAAATGTACATCGCTCACATCCATTAGTTGAAGCCCAGGTTGCTGTAACGCAGGGGGCCGGCCTACAGGACAGGTCAATGGTGATGGTCTGTTGGCACCCGATTCCTTATATAGTGTACTGCTTTTGACCAGGGCTCTGGTCAGATGTAGTGCACTATATAGGGAATAGGGAGCCATTTGGGACAAAAGCCCCACAGGCGGTGGATGTAAATGCCAGGGGTAGCGTTCTCCCAAGGGTTAGTGGCCCTGATCATCCTGCCTTTTGGTAATAAAGTGAACGCAGCTCTCCTCTGCCCGCTACGGCCCGCCACAACCCAGATGACACATAATGAAAAGAGATGCCTGCTTCCTGTGCTCACGCACAATCACATCAGAGAAAGGGAGAGAGAAGACACAGAGGGAGAGAGAGAAGCTCACCTGCCACCCTCAATCACAAGGGGCCGGTTTGACAGCTGTCTTTTTCTGTTTTCTGACACGCTCACTGTCAAAAGTTAGGAACAAACAGATGGAGAAGGAGAGAATGGGAGGAAGAGAAGGAGGGATATGTAAAGGAGGAAGAGGAGGGTGATGAGTTGTTTGATTTGGTAGTTAATTGTAAATGTTCATCGTAGCTTTTTCATCATCTGTCTTCCTCCTTTTTATAGCAACTGAGATAAATGGATGGAGACTGGAACAAATGACATTGTGTTAGCTGACCCGCTCGATTAATGTATGCCTTTGGTATTTCTAAGGGGTAAAAATCTCCCTCACCGCCCTCTGTGCTTTAAATGACAGTTAACTTTCCCCCACTGCTTCTCAAATGGATGTTTAATGATCAACAGAGGCCCTGGAGCTGAGCTATAGAGCAGAGCAGCCCTAGATATGTTCTCACCAAACATCTCCCTCCCTGCCTACCCTCCATAGCCCCTACAACACAGAACGCTTTTCCTTCTGTTAAGAAAGCAAGCCCCCTTGGTGTTGTTAAAGCCCACATCGTCTGGAAGGGAGCGGAGGGGCTGCTAGTTTTTTGAGTGATGGATGATCTTTGGGTCTTTTGGGTCCGTGTTTAACTCTTTGGAGTGTGTAAAGCTGGCCCAGTGGGAGACGTGTCGCAGGGGTGTGATGGATGGCCGGGGGTCCTTAGGCTTCATCTATCAGGAGATTAGCAATGACCTGTGAGTTGTCTGGACCGCCCTCAGAGATGCTCTGTGGTGCTCTACCACCACTGGACTGGAGGGCATTAGCGTAAGAGGACACTGCTCTGGAACTGTCTCAGGGGAGTAGACCGATTATGTGCTTTATTTGGTGGTCTTCTATACCTTCAGGTCACAGGAAGTGTGGAGCTTATAGCGCTCAGGTGCTATGCTTTTGTCTTGGTAGGGTGGATCACGCTGAGGCAGATCTGAGGCTTGCTATGAATATTTTTTTGTTGCCTTCCATGATTTCTAGAAATGGCAAGTTTGGAATATACAGGTTCCACACTATTGGAGTCATGTTTCTCTTTCCTTTTTGAAAGATTGTTCATTTGAGTGGACTGGAGATGAATGTGTCTTCTAGAGGTCGACCGATTATGATTTTTCAACGTCGATACCGATTTATTGGAGGACAAAAAAAAGCTGATACCGATTAATCGGCCGGTTTTTCAAATGTATTTGTAATAATGACAATTACAACAATACTGAATGAACACTTATTTTAACTTCATATAATACATCAATAAAATCAATTTTGCCTCAAATAACTAATGAAACATGTTCAATTTGGTTTAAATAATGCAAAAACAAAGTGTTTGAGAAGAAGTGCAATATGTGCCATGTAAGAAAGCTAACGTTTCAGATCCTTGCTCAGAACATGAGAACATATGAAAGCTGGTGGTTCCTTTTAACATGAGTCTTAAATATTCCCAGGTAAGAAGTTTTAGGTTGTAGTTATTATAAGACTGTTTCTCTCTATACCATTTGTATTTCATTAACCTTTGACTATTAGATGTTCTTATAGGCACTTTAGTATTGCCAGTGTAACACTATAGCTTATGTCCCTCTCCTCGCTCCTACCTGGGCTCAAACCAGGAACACAACAACAACAGCCACCCTCGAAGCAGCGTTACCCATGCAGAGCAAGGGGAACAACTACTCCAAGTCTCAGAGCGAGTGACGTTTGAAACGCTATTAGCACACACCCTGCTAACTAGCTAGCCATTTTACATCACATCGTTACACCAACCTAATCTCGGGAGTTGATAGGATTGAAGTCATAAACAGCAGAGCTGCTGGGAAAATGCACAAAAGTGCTGTTTGAATGAATGCTTATGAGCCTGCTGCTGCCTACCATCGCTCAGTCAGACTGCTCTATCAAATCATAGACTTAATTATAATATAATAACACATAGAAATACAAGCCTTAGTTTCCGGATTCAACCATATTAATGACCTATCATCTCGAAAACAAGACATTTATTCTTTCAGTGAAATAAAATACGGAACGGTTCTGTATCTAACGGGTGGTACCCATCAGTCTAAATATTCCTGTTACATTCCACAACCTTCAATGTTATGTCATAATTCTGGCAAATTAGTTCGCAATGATCCAGGCGGCCCAAACTGTTGCATATACCCTGACTCTGCGTTCAATGAACACAAGAGAAGTGACACAATTTCACCTGGTTAATATTGTCTGCTAACCTGGATTTCTTTTAGCTAAATATGCAGGTTTAAAAATATATATGTCTGTGTATTGATTTTAAGAAAGCATTGGTGTTTATGGTTAGGTACACGTTGGAGCAACGGCAGTCCTTTTTCGCGAATGCACACTGCATCGGTTATTTGCAACGCAGGACACGCTAGATAGACTAGAAATATCAACCATGTTATAACTAGTGATTATGATTGATTAAGTTTAATGCTAGCGAGCAACTTACCTTGGCGTCTTACTGCATTCGCGTAACAGGTGGGCTCCTCGTGAGGCAGGTGGTTAGAGCGTTGGACTAGTTAACCGTAAGGTTGCAAGATTGAATCACTGAGCTGACAAGGTAAAAATCTGTTGTTCTGCCCCTGAACAAGGCAGTTAACCCACCGTTCCTAGGCCGTCATTGAAAGTAAGAATGTGTTCATAACTGACTTGCCTGGTTAAATAAAGATAAAAAATTAAAAAAATAGCATAATAGGAGTCCAAAATTACCGATTTCCGATTTGTTATGAAAACTTTAAATCAGCCCTAATTAATCGGCCATTCCGATTTAATCGGTCGACCTCTAGTGTCTTCTCCAAGGACTACCATACACCCTCTCAGGCTTTAATGAGTCTCATAGCTGTAGATTAGTCTGTTTGTCTCTTTTTTTTATATATGAAAATATATGTCTATATCAATCACTTCTCCCATCACATCAAGGTTTGTTATTTTAATATTTGCATTGGCGAGTAAGACAAAGAATCTACTTATCTCAGATAGCCATTCACACTCCATCAATCAAACCAATGTTGTGCCATTGAATGAATCTCTGGGGCCTGTACTCGTGATAGACTGAATTCATCTGTAAAATGATTTCAGAGAAGGACTTGAGCAAATAGCTGTCGGACAAGAATATTTTAACAGGCTCCAGGGTCTTTCTGTTCAACGACACACCACCTTAATCCAAATTTAGCTAGAATGATATTTGGGGTTAGTTTGTTGAGAATTACGTTTTTTTAATGTTATTTTAATTGTTGTGCTTTGCTCACACATTGCATAATAGTAGAACCCACATTTGTGTCCTCTGTAGGTTGAGTGAAAGCTTATTTACTTTGTGTGTGCATTGTCTAAGTCCCAAACATAAATGTCACCTCCCACGATATTGCTGGCATTTGGCGTGATTCGTTTTTTTCATCAGAAGACTGTTATTGACATTTTTCAAAGAGACTGTTTTCCACCCAAAAACAATGCTTTCAGAGAGACAGCATCCACCCCCCTTCAAAGAGAGAGAGAGAGAGAGGGATTTTAATTAGAGAGTCCTAAGCAGCCTGTCTTCTCTCTGCTAAACACAACTACTATCAAACATGTTAAAGGAAACAAATAATGACTTTGTTGACAGCTAGAGTAATGAGAAGGGGAAAAAATAAGTGCAAATGATGGGGCAATAGGCCGATTTTAAATATAGCATTTCATGTGATTGTAAACCGGCTTTGTGGAGTAGATAATATACTTGATGTATATCATATCTGGCTCATGGACTTATTGCATATGATGTGCCATGTCTAACCCTATCCTATAGGGCTGGCAATTGCCAGGGACCTCACGATAACATATTGTCATGATACTTAGGTGCTGATATTTTATGTTTTGTGATTCTGACGATTCTATATGTATTGCGATTTGACACTGATTTCATTGCAATTGGATGTTCCAAACATATGTCTGCTACAGAGGGACAAGAGACAGCCACGAGAAACTGAGTTTTGATCAGTCAGGGAAATAAAAGTGCTGAAAACAAATTGGCCCCCTGTTTAAAAAGATGACTGGAGACAAGCAATGAAATAAAAATGGTGCAGGTACAGACAACTAGCGCAAAATAAAATTGTGATATTGTCAAAAAGATACAATATATTGTCAAATAATATCCTGATGTGTAACTGTTTGTGTACACAAAGAAACATGAAAAAATGTCCTTGAAGTTTAGCATACCATTCAATGTGCCTACAGGAAACCTGAGCTGAATCTAAAACTCCAACCCTTTCCAATGCTTTTAGATAGTGGTGTAGATTGAACAGGGCTTCTTTTCAGCGTGCAGGTTTGTGTCCTGCTTTCCAGGACCTTTGTTAGGACATTTTAATTACAGCCGAGCTTGGGTGTCATTGATCTAGGCTTGGAGGGATTTCTCTGTCATTGAGAAAGGCCTATTTGTTAGTACAGGCCAGTGAATGCTTCCACCTGCGCTTACATAGAGCCTGTACTTCCACTGTTACGTAGAGCCTGTACTTCCACTGTTGCATAGAGCCTGTACTTCCACTGTTACATAGAGCCTGTACTTCCACTGTTACATAGAGCCTGTACTTCCACTGTTACATAGAGCCTGTACTTCCACTGTTACATAGAGCCTGTACTTCCACTGTTACATAGAGCCTGTACTTCCACTGTTACATAGAGCCTGTACTTCCACTGTTGCATAGAGCCTGTACTTCCACTGTTACATAGAGCCTGTACTTCCACTGTTACATAGAGCCTGTACTTCCACTGTTACATAGAGCCTGTACTTCCACTGTTGCATAGAGCCTGTACTTCCACTGTTACATAGAGCCTGTACTTCCACTGTTACGTAGAGCCTGTACTTCCACTGTTGCATAGAGCCTGTACTTCCACTGTTGCGTAGAGCCTGTACTTCCACTGTTACATAGAGCCTGTACTTCCACTGTTACATAGAGCCTGTACTTCCACTGTTACATAGAGCCTGTACTTCCACTGTTACGTAGAGCCTGTACTTCCACTGTTACGTAGAGCCTG
The DNA here is from genome assembly GCF_034236695.1 of Oncorhynchus nerka. Lineage (NCBI taxonomy): Eukaryota > Metazoa > Chordata > Actinopteri > Salmoniformes > Salmonidae > Oncorhynchus > Oncorhynchus nerka. Next base: position 28,025,407 of record NC_088424.1, on the reverse strand, counting down.
TACTTCCACTGTTACGTAGAGCCTGTACTTCCACTGTTACATAGAGCCTGTACTTCCACTGTTACATAGAGCCTGTACTTCCACTGTTACATAGAGCCTGTACATCCACTGTTACATAGAGCCTGTACTTCCACTGTTACATAGAGCCTGTACTTCCACTGTTACATAGAGCCTGTACTTCCACTGTTACATAGAGCCTGTACTTCCACTGTTACATAGAGCCTGTACTTCCACTGTTACATAAAGCCTGTACTTCCACTGTTACATAGAGCCTGTACTTCCACTGTTGCATAGAGCCTGTACTTCCACTGTTACATAGAGCCTGTACGTCCACTGTTGCATAGAGCCTGTACTTCCACTGTTGCATAGAGCCTGTACTTCCACTGTTACATAGAGCCTGTACGTCCACTGTTGCATAGAGCCTGTACTTCCACTGTTACATAGAGCCTGTACGTCCACTGTTGCATAGAGCCTGTACTTCCACTGTTGCATAGAGCCTGTACTTCCACTGTTATGGTGAAAAATGAAAGAGACAGCAATGCAGGGGGTTGATTGTTCATTCACTTACTGTGCCGTTTATTTAGTATAATTTATTTACACCTCCGAGGGGTAGCTAGCTTATCCTGGTTAAATCAGATGGAATTCTGTGTAGCGTTCCATCTGTTTAAACCAGGCTATAGCTAGCTGACACATTAGAGTACCTTCACTGTCTGTGCCTATATTAAGCAAGGCAGATTCTGTACTTGATGTGTAATGGTTAAATCGGCCTCAGAGGAGTAGACTAGCTAGCTAAGCTAACACATCAGAATACCTTTGGAAGGGAGACTACTTCTCCCACTTCAGTTGCCGCAGCAACGTCACATCTGTTGCGAACTCCCTCCCTCTGTCGCCACCTGCAGTGTTCTTCTCTTTCGTCCTCTTATGGAGCACTTCTTCACTGTTTCTGTGTTGTCACCCACCATTTTAAATATTTGATCAGGCTGTTAGATAATGCTTCCCGATGACGGTGAATTATTGATGGCCTTGTACCTATGAGTAGGACCGGGCAGGCTTTTAACTCTCTGAGCTGCCTTTCTGCTGCTGCTGACCTGGCCAGGTCTCTTCAGAGGTAACTAAGGGACACTACACAAACACCCAAAGGAATGATGTAGGCCTGCTGGTGGAGGAGGAGAGGAGGTGCCCTGAGAATGAAAAGAGGGCAGGGCATCTTCTACTCCAGTACTGGGCTAGGGCTCTGCTTCAGTCTTCTACTCCAGTACTGGGCTAGGGCTCTGCTTCAGTCTTCTACTCCAGTACTGGGCTAGGGCTCTGCTTCAGTCTTCTACTCCAGTACTGGGCTAAGGCTCTGCTTCAGTCTTCTACTCCAGTACTGGGCTAAGGCTCTGCTTCAGTCTTCTACTCCAGTACTGGGCTAGGGCTCTGCTTCAGTCTTCTACTCCAGTACTGGGCTAGGGCTCTGCTTCAGTCTTCTACTCCAGTACTGGGCTAAGGCTCTGCTTCAGTCTTCTACTCCAGTACTGGGCTAGGGCTCTGCTTCAGTCTTCTACTCCAGTACTGGGCTAGGGCTCTGCTTCAGTCTTCTACTCCAGTACTGGGCTAGGGCTCTGCTTCAGTCTTCTACTCCAGTACTGGGCTAGGGCTCTGCTTCAGTCTTATACTCCAGTACTGGGCTAGGGCTCTGCTTCAGTCTTCTACTCCAGTACTGGGCTAGGGCTCTACTTCAGTCTTCTACTCCAGTACTGGGCTAAGGCTCTGCTTCAGTCTTCTACTCCAGTACTGGGCTAAGGCTCTGCTTCAGTCTTCTACTCCAGTACTGGGCTAGGGCTCTGCTTCAGTCTTCTACTCCAGTACTGGGCTAGGGCTAAGCTACAGAATAAGGGAAACGCCGCTGTAGCGCTCTTGCTTTGTCTGAAGCATTGAGAAGAATGGCTGTTTGTTTGATTCTTATTTCTTGGTTTTGTCAGTGGTCTGAATGGAGGACAGAACGAACTGGTTCGGCTTCTTTTTACATCTGTCAGAATATTTAAATGTTAAAGTGTGTGTGTGTTTGAACCTCAACCTACTGTTCAAAATATCCATAAGAAACAGGGCTGGTTTAAGTATGACCTAGCCCTCTCTTGTAGAAATCTCGGTGAAAGCGATAAGCAAATGATTAGCCAACAGACAACAGGGTAAACGGGTCAAACCAGTTTCTTTTCCCCCTAGGAAATGCAAATGTTTTATCCAGAAGGGTTCAGGGTTGGCAATGAAATGCAGTAGTTCTAACTATCCCCTCCCCCAGTCAACTAGCTAGCTCCAGTGAAACTGCTTGGTATTCAATAGATGGATTTGCAGGTTTTGCAGTAACATACTCCTTTTGTTTGCTTGCCATATTGTGTTTAGCATACATTGTGTGTGTGTTGAACCAATTTGTGTGTGTATGTTCTCTGTCTATCCGTGTGTGTGTGTGTGTGTTCTCTGTCTATCTGTGTGTGTGTGTTCTCTGTCTATCTGTGTGTGTGTGTTCTCTGTCTCTGTGTGTGTGTGTTCTCTGTCTCTGTGTGTGGGTGTTCTCTGTCTATCTGTGTGTGGGTGTTCTCTGTCTATCTGTGTGTGTGTGTTCTCTGTCTATCTGTGTGTGTGTGTTCTCTGTGTGTGTGTGTTCTCTGTCTCTGTGTGTGGGTGTTCTCTGTCTATCTGTGTGTGGGTGTTCTCTGTCTATCTGTGTGTGGGTGTTCTCTGTCTATCTGTGTGTGGATGTTCTCTGTCTTATCTGTGTGTGGATGTTCTCTGTCTATCTGTGTGTGTCTGTGCGACCTCCTTCCTATTTGTAACTGTGTACATTTGCACTCCTCTCTTCCATCACATTCTGCCTCACTGAGAGTGTAGATTGAGAGGTAGAGGCTCAGGTGTTCCGCTGCAGAGCATGTATGTCCACAGCAGCATGTAATATGTTTCCCATTGGTAGTTGTGAAGTTCCTACCACGTTACCTGCAGGGGAATCTAGCTGTTCCTGTCCTTCAGCCAGGATTCACGCCCTGTTTGAACATTTGAACATTCGGGGAATGATCACAAATGTTTTATGGTGCTTATTTTTTACTTGCTGTGAATATGAGTGTGAGTGAGGGTGCCAAGCCAACCACAATTTCCCTTGTAAATTGTTATTGAGTGTTTGAGTGCGCCGAGGGTGGGTAGCTGAGGGTGGGGGTATGTGCGTGCGCCCGCTTGCATGTGTTTGTGCATGTTCGTTAATGCCTGTGCGCGCGTGTGTGTGTGTGTGTGTGTGTGTGTGTGTGTGTGTGTGGATAAAGATCATGTAGTGGAGTGAGAGAGAACCAGAACAAGGCATGGAGGAGGAATAGAGGAGAGGAGGAGTATGTCTTTCAGTGTGAAGATATGAAGGACAGACTGATTGAAAAGAGGAGCTCTGTGTGACATGTCAGAGGATGAGATGCTGGGTGCTGTTCTCTAACTGACCCTCACTGTTTAACTCACTGTGTAAAGGTCAGCTTATTCATTTCACTGCCAAGCTCTGCAGTGGTACTGAGCTGGGAGGAGTGGGAGAGCGAAGGGTGTAGTATTTCTTGATGAAACTGACATTTAAAAGCTTCTCCCCCTTATGATTATTTTGACTCATCCAAGTATGATTCTGAGTCTTCTTCGGAAAGAGAGGGCTGTGTTGGTTAAGTTGAAACTGATTCCGATTCTTTTGATTCTGATTGTTATTTTTCTTCTTCAAATTCACAGATTACTCAAAATACATTTGGGTTCATTTAGCCCAGGTAACCTTTTATAAATCGGTCTTGTTGAGAAGCTATAGACTAAAGATGGGGAATGTTTTGAACAGGAACTTTTCACTATAACATTAGACAATGTAATGTCAAAATTGCTTCTGAACTTACTATTTAGGCCACTAATTCTGATGGGTATTATAAACACAGTAGTGAGGGTTGAAATGATGAGGGTAGTGTTGACCCTTCCCACACGTGTTTCTGCTCATTCAATAGAATTCATACTTCTCTCTGGGTTTCTTGCATCCATTTCTCACTCCTATTTCTGCCTATTCATTTCCATTCTTCTGCTTTCTGCTAACCTCAATGACAGACCTAGTTGTTTTCTCTTTTGTAGTCGATCTTCTGAAGACTACCCCACTCTGTCCTCTCAATTTCACAATACATTCTCTCTCTCTCTCTCTTTCTGTGTGTGTGTGTGTGTGTGTGTGTGTGTGTGTGTCCGTTGACACTCTTTATCTATAATTTCAATCTCTGTTGGCAGAGAGTCTTGAAACGCACCAACCGACCATCGTTGAGCCTATGAATACCTTGCAGCTTGCTACTGGTTCTTGCTTGCCCCATTCCCTCCTTCATGCCCCAACCCAAAATATATTATCAGCTTCACGGTGCTGAACCCTCCTCCCACCTGACTGCCATGCCTGACTTGCGCCTGTCTCCATCACTGGCAGCCATGCATGTGCTCTGTCTGCACCACTGACAGAGCCAAGGAAGTGACATCATGTCCCTTAAGAGAGGAGTTGGAAAGGAGATCCCTGACAGACTGGGTCTGTCATGACAAAGTGTTATTGAGGTGTTGGTGTGCAATGGATCTGGGGGACTTGTTTTCTCAGTTCCTGTAGATTCCAACTACACCCTAACCCAGACCCCCTGCTCCCCTCTTACCATCTTCTCATGTTTGATATTCCCCCTCACGTGTTGGTCTTTTTGTTCCGAATGTAGGCCATGTGTGGGGGTAGGTGGGTGGGGTGAACCGTTCCCCAAATAGTTAGTCAGAGAGGGATGAAGAACTAAAGCATTATGCCTGCGAGATTCAGACTGGAACACAGACAAAACACACAGCTAGGCCCACATCTTTATTTCAACGTGGAGCGTTGAGCTTACACCAGTCCATGACTACTTACTTGCTCTAGTTGTGTTCCAATCTCACTTGATATGTATATATGCACTCTTTATTTCTCTCCCTGTCCCTGGCACTGACAATTGAAAATAAATTAACATTCCTGGGGCTTTATTTAGTCCTTCGTTAAGCCCGTTGAAAATATTGGAGGGTGAACCCAGCAGGTCAAGCCATACTCACAAGCTGTCAATCCTTCCCAGTGACCCTCCCACCCCTTTCTTTCTCCTCCCTTCCCATTCTTCTCTCCCTCTCCTCTCTCTCTTTCTCTCCCATCCATTCAGTTCCTCCCTTCTTACTAAAGCCTGGACTCCCATTCTCTCTCTCTAGTCTATTCTTTCTCCGGTTGCCTCTCCAGCTTGAGAGAGGCAGCCACAAGCTTTGTCTCTTTACATTCCTTCAGCCTGCTGCTGCACCAATTAGCCTCGTATTTCATGTTAGGACATGTGGCCTGTTTCTTTCCATCCATTTATTCTAATATTATTTTAATTGCTTTCCTTCCACTTTTAAATGTTTGCTTATTTTTTTTCTGTCATTCCTCTGAAATATGAAACATTTGTTTGCAATGTGGTGTTTTTTCTCTTCAATCCTCCGGACTGATGATACATTTGTCTCCTGGCTATTCTCACTGTCAATGGGTGGAGAAACCGAAAGATGTTCTAGATGTTTACATGTCATTTTTCATCTCCTGTGATGGATTCTTGTTGTCTGGGATGATATACTGTGAATAGAAAGAGTGAAAGCAGGGAAAGGGACGATTCATATCCATTGTTCCGTATAAGGGAAAGTTTAGCACCTAAAGTGCAGATGATGAGTTAATAACTTGAAATGATTCTAGAAGATTTCAGGATTATTAAACCGTCAAGCCATAAGATTTAATGTAGCTGGTGACAGTAAGTCATAACTTTGTTCTGTACACTATTATTACTATAACCGCTGCCACGGCGATGGTGGAATTGGAGCCCGATGTGAATATTCCTTCCTGGTTGAGTAACCTGAATCATTTGAGAGTTTAAGGTTATATCTAATAAAATTAAAAAAAGATAGAAAACAGAACAAGGTTGTCAACTATTTTTCTATCTTTATAATACTCTGAATAACCCAATTCATGTTGTTAAACTACAATATAAAATTGCTGACACCATTCAAATTTTAAAGGCAATTTTCAGAATCATCTTTTTGAAGATGATTTAGTTTAGTCCCAGTCTCTGGACTTCCTTGCTGTTCTGAGGAGCTGTGCTGTAGAGAATTTCTCCACAAACACACACAGTCTCTGATGGGTTAACTATGCCTCACTTACCTCTTTTCTGCTAGAGGAGGCCTCCTCCCCACCACCCACCACAATCTCCCCTTCTCTGATGTAAAATTATGATACGTCTGTCAGCACTCGTGAAAAGCGTCTTCATGTTAATCGGCTAATCCTTTTATCTCAAGTCTGACCAAATCCAGTCCAGAAACCCCCGCAAACAAAAGGTCTGTTTAGGGATGGGGGGGATGAGGGGTGAGATGAGCGCAGCGGCCGGCTCCTCTGCCAGCTTAAAGGAGAAAGGGAACATGTTACTCAGCGGGGTGACGGTGCGGGTGGTTCTGGGTAGTACTGAGCAGGAGGAGAAAGGGAACATGTTACTCAGCGGGATGACGGTACGGGTGGTTCTGGGTAGTACTGAGCAGGAGGAGAAAGGGAACATGTTACTCAGCGGGGTGACGGTGCGGGTGGCTCTGGGTAGTACTGAGCAGGAGGAGAAAGGGAACATGTTACTCAGCGGGGTGACGGTGCGGGTGGTCCTGGGTAGTACTGAGCAGGAGGAGAAAGGGAACATGTTACTCAGCGGGGTGACGGTACGGGTGGTTCTGGGTAGTACTGAGCAGGAGGAGAAAGGGAACATGTTACTCAGCGGGGTGACGGTGCGGGTGGCTCTGGGTAGTACTGAGCAGGAGGAGAAAGGGAACATGTTACTCAGCGGGGTGACGGTTCGGGTGGCTCTGGGTAGTACTGAGCAGGAGGAGAAAGGGAACATGTTACTCAGCGGGGTGACGGTGCGGGTGGCTCTGGGTAGTACTGAGCAGGAGGAGAAAGGGAACATGTTACTCAGCGGGGTGACGGTGCGGGTGATTATGGGTAGTACTGAGCAGGAGGAGAAAGGGAACATGTTACTCAGCGGGGTGACGGTGCGGGTGGTTCTGGGTAGTACTGAGCAGGAGGAGAAAGGGAACATGTTACTCAGCGGGGTGACGGTGCGGGTGGTTCTGGGTAGTACTGAGCAGGAGGAGAAAGGGAACATGCTACTCAGCGGGGTGACGGTGCGGGTGGTTCTGGGTAGTACTGAGCAGGAGGAGAAAGAGAACATGTTACTCAGCGGGGTGACGGTGCGGGTGGTTCTGGGTAGTACTGAGCAGGAGGAGAAAGAGAACATGTTACTCAGCGGGGTGACGGTGCGGGTGGCTCTGGGTAGTACTGAGCAGGAGGAGAAAGGGAACATGTTACTCAGTGGGGTGACGGTGTGGGTGGTTCTGGGTAGTACTGAGCAGGAGGAGAAAGCGGCCCTGGGGCAGACGAGTCTAGAGGGAAGGAACCCCAGGCCCCTTTCCCCCTGGTGTCTGGTGGGGAACAGCGGCTGAGCCAGCCGAGCAGGGCAGAGAGTTTAGTGGGTAGAGGGTACGGGGCAGGGCATTACAGGCTCACTCCCTCCCACCCCTGCCCCCACAACTCATATTTGGGGAAGATGAATGTGTATAACGCTAGAGTTATACACATTCATCTTAGAGCTCAGTACCACTGCAGAGCTTGGCAGGGGGGGAGGGGGGGTTGAATGGAAAACCAGGGTGCCAGGCCTCACAGACCTCAGACGCCTGGGAATCAGGGATTATTAGCAAGGCTCACTCTGTTTTGGGCCGCTGTGAGACGAAGTAGCGCTTTACTGCTGCTCCGCTATGCTCTTGTCTGATCTAGTGGTCTAATGATTCTCTTTCAATCCGAGTCTGAATGCACCACCTAACTTCTAACTGATAAATTATCATAGCCTTGTGTGTGTTAGCTTGGCACCACACAGTATAACAGTTAGTGGTACATTTGACCTCAAAGCAAGATAAATTACCTTTGGGCCTGTAAACTGTGCAGTTGCATTCAGTTAGCCTGTTTTAAATAGGGGTCTCCAGCCACCTATAGAGCCATTTTAAAGAATGATTCCAATATGGAGATTTAACTTATGACTCCGTAAGCCAATGCAGATAGAAGCTCCCAAAACAATGTTTTGTGCGTGTGTGCCTTCACGTTGCCAGAAATATCTTAGCTGGGCATTAGTGGGGTCCAGAGAGCGATCAGAGCAGAGTGCTCCGCTGCTCAAATTTAGGTTCATTATAAAATAATCAGGGAAGTTGACGAGTGGCTCTGGAGAGGAGGAGTACACACAGAAAAGCGAATTATCCTCTTTTGGTGTCCTCCACTCTTTAAAGTGTGAAATGCAGTGTACTGTGTGGATGGTGGCATGGTGTTTATATGGACATGGTCACATTTTGGATGTTAAACATACACTATATGGCCAAAAGTATGTGGACACCTGCTCGTCGAACATCTCATTCCAAAATCATGGACATTAATATGGAGTTGGTCCCCTCTTTGCTGCTATAACAGCCTCTATCTACTCTTCTGGGAAGGCTTTCCGCTAGATGTTGGAACATTGCTGCGGGGACTTTCTTCCATTCAGTCTCAAGACCATTAGTGAGGTCGAGCACTGATGTTGGGCGATTAGGCCTGGCTCGCCAGTCGGCTTTCCAATTCATCCCAAAGGTGTTCGATGGGGTTGAGGTCAGGGCTCTGTGCTGGCCAGTCAAGTTCTTCCACACTGATCTCAACAAACCACTTATGTATGGACCCCCAAACTGTTTCCACAAAGTTAGAATAGTCTAGAATGTAATTTTATGCTGTAGCTTTAAGATTTCCCCTCACTAGAACTAAGAAGAATAGAACAAACCATAATAAACAGCCCCAGACCATTATTCCTCCACCAAACTAAAAAGTTGGCACTATGCATTGGGGTAGGTAGCGTTCTCCTGGCATCCGCCAAACCTAGATTCATCCGTCGGACTGACAGATGGTGAAGTGTGATTCATCACTCCAGAGAACATGTTTCCACTGCTCCAGAGTCCAATGGGGATGAGCTTTACACCACTCCAGTCGACTCTTGTCATTCCGCATGGTGATCTTAGGCATGTGTGCGGCTGCTCGGCCATAGAAACCCATTTCATGAAGCTCCCGCCGAACTGTGCTGACGATGCTTCCAGAGGCAGTTTGGAACTGGGACAGGCGAGGACAGATGATTTTTAGCTTGTGTGGCCTACCACTTTGCAGCTGAGTCGTTGTTGCCCCTAGACATTCCCACTTCACCTTAACAGCACTTACAGTTGACCAGGGCAGCTCTAGCAGGGCATACATTTTACGAACTGACTTGTTGGGAAGGTGGCATCCTATGATGGTGTCACTGAGCTCTTCAGCAAAGCCATTCTACTGCCAATGTTTGTCGATGGAGATTGCATGGCTGTGTGCTCGATTTTATACACCTGTCAGCAACGGGTGTGGCTGAAATAGCCGAATCCACTCATTTGAAGGGGTGTCCACATACTTCTGTATATATAGTGTAGATAGGTACATCATGGCCTAGGTTAAATCATCTGTACTAGATGGATGTCTTCTTGCTGGTTTTGTTTATGTGCAGGTCAAGGTGTGTGTCTGTGTGTGTACTAACGTGTATATTCGACATGTCATCGATCCGGAGTATTTGACTTGTGTTCTAACAAGTCTCTCTATCTGGTGCATTGAGAGCATTTTAGGGAGTGGAGCCTAACCTTAGCTGAGGCAGACAAAGCCGTGTGGACTGTTTGTGGCTGCCCTCCTCCCGCTAGTTTGTGGCTGCCCTCAAGATAAGGAGGAAGCAGACAAAAGTACCTCACAAAGGAGCTGTGTCTCTAATGGTTTGCTGTGTGAGTCTGTGTGAGCGCGTTGCCTGAGCAACAGGGTCCTCTCCTGTGGGGATAAGGCAGTAGAACTCTGGGGAGGGAGGGAAGGGGGTAGTAGTGAGTTGAGGGAGGAATGCGGTGTGAAGGCAGTCAGTGTAAACATGTAGCCTGTAGCCCAGGGATGAGTGCTCCGTCATGCTCTCCTCTACCCAAGAGTATTTCCTGTCAGAAGTGAAAAATAAACACATATTCAGACTTGATAGACTGAGTATACCAAACATTAGGAACACCTAGGGCTGTGATTGTATTACCGCCACACCGGCGGTCCAATTCCACATGACCGTTTAGGCACGGTAATTAATCTTCAAGTTCTGATGCTGCTGATGGTCATTTCTAGCCTACGGACATTTTTAACTGCCTGGTACTTGGCACTCTATTGTCCCTCTAATCACTCTGACATCAATGCAAATGTATTTGAAATCTAATCCATTGCTTCATGAGAACCCATGAGCTCATGTTGCGCAACATTTCTATAGGCTCTGCAATTGCGTGAGAAAACAGAGTGATGGCCACTACTAAAAAGAGGAGGATCCTATCAGCTTTCTATAGGCTAAGCCTACTATATTTATTTCTCAACTTTCCTAATATTAAGCACATTGCTTCTCTTTACAACAGGAGTATAGCCTACCTGGCTGGCATGAAAATTAAACACTGGAATAGCGTCCTCCATTCGCTATTTAAGTGCATGAGGTTATGTATTTTTTCCTGCTGCCCCTGTTTCGATATAGGTGCATGATAATGGTCCATTCTAAATCATTACAAATGTCACACGTCTTTAAATACACTAAATAATATACAAGATTGAATCAAGAATAGTCTGATGGGTGACAATATTAGCCTATCATTGTGAATTATATAGAGAGACTGTTGAAGTGTGTACAGCCGGTGCAAAAAACAAAGCAGAGCTCATGTCTTTCAAGCAACTTTTTTCATATCATCATTAGTCACATCATGCAGTCTTAGAATGTATTAAAAATCAAAACATGTAGCCCAGTGTTTGTAGAACAACTAAAATGACATTTATACCTCTAAATTAAGCATATAGGAGAACCTATTTCTTTGTTAACCGCTCAACACAGAATAGCTGCATGTGTGCACTCCCTCAAATCATTTTGAGAAAATATTTATATTTTATAAAGCTTTGTTCAATAAAATATAAAAGAATGCAGTGGAATTCTAAGCAAATCTTGTCTGCTAAATGAACTAGTGTAGCCCACAGCCATTCGACATAGCCAGATCAGGGCCTAACATAAAGACAACTCGGAGTATGCTATTCTGTTCTTCAGAAATATACTTTTGTTTTCGTCATATCATGTTTCTTTAGACCTGTCTAAAATAAATCATACATTTATTGTGAAGGTGTAGACTGTATTACATGGATTTATTATATATTTTTAAATGGCTTGTAGGCAGTGTGGTAGCCAAGAGATGCTAAATGTGTTTATGTTAATTAACGGTCAATTACAGTGAGACTGACAGTTATTTGCTTGACAATCACCGGCTGGTGAAATTTCGTGACCACCACAGCCCTAGGAACACCTTCCTAATATTGAGCCCTCAGAACAAGTTTAATTTGTCGGGGCATGGACTCTACAAGGTGTCGTTCCGCAGGGATGCTGGCCCATGTTGATTCCAATGCGTCCCACAGTTGGCTGGATGTCCTTTTGGTTGTGGGCCATTCTTGATACACGTGAAACAGTTGAGCGTCAAAAAAAAAAGCAGCGTTGCAGTTCTTGACACAAGCCGTTGTGCCTGGCTCCTACTACCATACCCAGTTCAAAGGCACTTAATTATTTTCTTGTTCATTTACCCTCTGAATGGCACACATACATAATCCATGTCTCAATTCTCTCAAGGCTTAAAAATCCTTCTTTAACCTGCCTCCTCCCCTTCATCTACACTGATTTGAGGTAGATTTAACAAGTGACATCAATAAGGAGTCATAGCTTTCACCTGGATTCACCTGGTCCGTCTGTCTGTGAAAGAGCAGGTGTTCTTAATGAGTTTATCATGCCCATCCTTTTGCCTGCTGAATATCTCACTGGTTTGATGTATTTTTGTGTTTGTTTTAGCAGACTTAGTTATCACACATTTTCAGTATACTTATGTCTCACCATGATTATTCACCATTTGCACTGTTTTAATATTTCTGTTAATGTATCTCTCAATCTTTTCAATCCCACCTTTAGAGACGGCAGCTGGGATGGCATAGCCTTTGTGATGATGACCACGTTTCGACTTGTAGCAGTAAAACACAGTTTTCCTCCTCCTCACCCTCTTCTTCCTCTCTCTGTATTTTCAGATGACAAGATGACTGGAGAGGCTTCTCCTAGAACCACGGATCGCTGACTACTCCCAGACTCCTCTTCTTCTATTCTATATCCTAAAGCCACAGTGGTTTGCTAGCAGGCACCTGGAGCGGCTTCAGTACTCGGCAACGATGGCTCCTGCAGCATGGAGGTGTCTAGTTCTCCACGGTCTACTGCTCACCCTCATTCATCTCCATTGTTCAGAAGGTAAGTCCTTATGTGTGTCTGCGCCTGTGTCGAATACTATGTGTTTTTCGAATGTGGTTCATGAAAGTGTTGATTTGGCTCATTTTTCCGTCTTCTAATGGGAGCGAAGAGTTGTTGTTATATAGTGAATTCACTTTTCTCTTTAAAAGTTGACAATAACACTGGAAGTGGGTTTTCTAGCTGAATATTTGAGTGCAGTGCACCCAGGCTTTTGTGCTTCAGAAAACTGTTTTTTTTATATTGATTGGCTGACTCCGTTAAGTACCTGCATCTTGAACCTTCAATTGAAGGAGCTGGCATTTTGCCAAACAGAAGACTTTTGGAAGGAACTAGCAGTGTTTTATTTTCTTTATGCTACCCAAAGTCATCTCATTAGTTTTTTAGTTTCATTTAATTGTCTTACTTTAGATTAGTACATTTGACTCTAATTACAAGTTCTGTCCCCAAACTACTCCCTCTCTTATACCCATCAGAGGCTTTGATGTCGGTTGGTTAGTATGTCTGCTTAATGACAATCATTACATGTCTGCTCTGTTTCACTCTCATTGTACTCAAGTCACATGCTAGCGTGCCAAACATTGATTACAGCCAAACGTCAAAGAATATCAACTCGGGGTTTCTTTTAAATTACATTTCTCTCTTTTCTCATGTTTTTATTTCACACTTGCATAGATTTCACTTGTCTTTTGGTTTTATATTTAAATCTGACTCTGTGAGGTGATTAACTAAAAAGAGATGGATATGGAACAGTCGAGCCAGGCGTAACATTCAGAAAGAGATACACTCACTTTGTAGATTCATAGCAATTGTAGACCACACGAAATAAATCACAGGGTCTTTTTCCCAGAAGAAATGAAAATAGTGCCTCCAGAAACGTTTGAAGAATGGGCCTCTGATTTGAGCTTGGAGATGGTCTGTGCTGAACGGTCCTGGTGAGTCTCTTTTTGGGGAGGAGTTCCTGCTTTGGTATGCAGAAAGAAAGTCAAGGTTTGGCGTTTCACTTGACAAAGGCGTGGGCTCTCAGGCCTATGAATACATATTTGCCCATTCATCAAAGAAGGAATGTGTCTGTTTTTAGAGCGAAAGCCAATGTCAGATCCATCCACATGCCACTCACCATTACACCCCCCGTGCGTGTATGACATTTTGAATCATGAACCTAATTTCCATGAATGTCCGTCCCACAAAAAGGCCCCCGTCTTTATAATGACTTCCTAGTATCATGATGTGATCATGTACACCCATGAACATTCCTCTTGCTTTGAAAATCCTTAATGACATACTTGAGCAGAAAAAGATTTTTTCTCTCGTCTCTGGGTTATTGAATGCTCATGCTGGGTTTTTGTTACAAGAGAAATGGAGTCAGCACAAACACTCTGTCTCCTCATTCCATCGGTGTTGATTAACGCTTGCAAAAAATGCAATTTGGTGGGTCTTCTTAAAACCCCCCAACATATTTTGTACCTTAATATGGCAAGTAGTTATGAATAAAAATGATGTTTTAGTGTTAAGGGAGAAAATATATTATGAATGGCAGTCCCATTCGTATTAGCATAATAGGGATATAATTGGATGCAGAGATAATCAGATCATCGAAAATGATGGTTCAGCGCATATTATATTTATATTAAAATGTATCTCTGTTTCCCTCTATTTATCCACAATTATTTTTTAAATATTTTATTAATGTGTTTTCCGTTCTGTATTTGCACTGCTTTTTCAAATGATCTTGACATATACACTACTGTATATGGACACCCCTTCAAATGAGTGGATTCTGCTTTTTCAGTCACACCCGTTGCTCACCGGTGTGTAACATCAAGCACACAGGTATGCAATCTTCCATAGACAAACATTGGCAGTAGAATTGCCTTACTGAAGAGCTCAGTGACAGAGCTGCCCTGGTCAACTGTAAGTGCTGTTATTGTGAAGTGAAAACGTCTAGGAGCAACAACAGCTCAGCTGCAAAGTGGTAGAACGCACAAGCTCACAGAACAGGACACCGAGTGCTTAAGCGCGTAGTGCTTAAAAATGGTCTGTCCTTGGTTGCAACGCTCACCACCGAGTTCCAGACTGCCTCTGGAAGCAACGCCAGCACAATAACTGTTTGGCGGGAGCTTCATGAAATGGGTCTCCATGGCTGAGCAGCTGCACACAAGCCAAAGATCACCATGCGCAATGCCAAGCATTGGCTGGAGTGGTGTGAAGCTCGCCGCCATTGGACTCTGGAGTAGTGGAAACTCGTTCTCTGGAGTGATGAATCACGCTTCACGAATTGGCAGTCTGACGGACAAATATGGGTTTGGCGGATGCCAGGAGAACGCTACATGCCCCAATGCATAGTGCCAACTGTAAAGTTTGGTGGAGGAGAAATAGGGGTCTGGGACTTTTTTTGTCGTTCGGGCTTGGCCTCTTAGTTCTAGTGAAGGGAGATCTTAATGCTACAGCATACAGTGACATTCTAAACGATTCTGTGCCTCTGCCTTTGTGGCAACAGTTTGGGGAAGGCCCTTTCCTGTTTCAGCATGACAATGCCCCTGTGCACAAAGAGGTCCATACAGAAGTGGTTTGCTGAGATCAGTTTGGAAGAACTTGACTGGCCTGCACAGAGCCCTGACCTCAACCCCATTGAACACCTTTGTTTGGGATGAATTGGAAAGCTGACTGCGAGCCAGGCCTAATCACCCAACATCAATGCCCGACCTCACAATGCTCTTGTGGCTGAATGGAAGAAAGTCTGTGCAGCAATGTTCCAAAATCTAGTGGAAAGTCTTCCCAGAAAAGTGGAGGCTGTTCTAGAAGCAAAGGTGGGACCAACTCCATATTACTGCCCATGATTTTGGAATGACATGTTCGACGAGCAGGTGTCCACATAGTTTTTGGTCATGTAGTGCAAAATCATTCATGGAGCAGCAAACTGGGAGGGTATCATGTTAGTCAAGGGTGGTTTTAGACCGCCCAGCCTGTAGATATGAAGATAGAAGTTGACAACTAGATTCAGAGCAAGACAAGCAGCCAACCCTAGAAAGGTAGGGCCAGGGCGCACATGCTCCTGCATGCCAAGTACCTCTCACAATGGTAGTTATAATGAACTTCAAAAGAAAAGAAGCCAAGATTTCGGGGGATTATATCCTGCGGTTTATTTTGCCTAGACATTTTGTAGACCTTGTTGTGTTGTTCATTCCAGGAGTACAATAGGTCCCTCAACCGAAACATCCAAACATGTTTAAAACAGGAAGATGAATCAGATGAAGTAATTTATCTTTATCTGTGTCATCTCTCTGTGTAGACGGGGATCAAGTATAACTTAGGAAACACTGTTTTGCTTTGTTCCCAACAAGTGTTTGAATGTTGCAGGCGATATATTTCAGATGTTGTTTCTAGACCAGGTTGTTATGTGTACTTGTCAAGCATATTAAAATGCTCTAGACAAAAGGTGTCAATGTTTTGTCTATTTAAATACCAGCCTTTACGAAAAGTTTCTGAGGACTGAAGCAGACAGTTGTCTAATTATTTTTTACATGGTTTACTCATCTGACACTTATTCATAGTTTGAATTATATACCAACTTTTTCAGTCAGTGAAAATTGCCAAAATGTAGTCACTCTTAAAGGGATACTTGGGGATTTTGGCATTGAGGCCCTTTATCTACTTCCTCAGAGTCAGATAAACTCGTGGATACCATCTCTGCGTCCAGTATGAAGGAAGTTAGAGGTGATTTCGTGAGCCAATGCTAACAAGCATTCATGCAATGACTGGAAGTCTATGCTATCTGCTAGCAGATACCATAGACTTCCAGTCATTGCGCTAATTAGCAATTGTGCTTGTTAGCAACTTCCTTCAAACTTCACACAGAGACATAAAAATGGAATCCACGAGTTCATCTGACTCTGGGGAAGGACATAAAGGGCTTCATTGCCAACATCCTGAAGTATCTCCTTAATAGATATAGATATGAAGGGCTGAAGCGTTTTAACCTAAACTATTTGCACATCATTTGCAATGTCCCATGCATTAGACTGTTGC
This sequence comes from Oncorhynchus nerka, assembly GCF_034236695.1. Lineage (NCBI taxonomy): Eukaryota > Metazoa > Chordata > Actinopteri > Salmoniformes > Salmonidae > Oncorhynchus > Oncorhynchus nerka. The sequence continues at coordinate 28,008,965 of NC_088424.1, read as the reverse complement.
TTTCAATAGCAGATCTTGCCTGAAAGTGATGATATTATTCTATCAACTCCCATACTTGAGTAATTTTATTATATCCAGATGGTTATAAGGGTCAACTATAAGTCCCAACTCACCAAAATGATTGATAACAAGCCATAAGTAAGCTTGGCTGTGTATTGATGAAATGGTCTCCCATGTGTCACACTGGTATTTCCAGTCGTCAGAGCAGAATGAATGGAGAGAAAGCATTGTGTCTCGTTTCTCCACACTGGCCTCCAGCTATAAACGTCCAGTCTGTCATCTGACTGATATGCTTGGTTTGGTGTTTTTATAATTCATATCTGAACGGTACGGGTCTATGACAGGGCTATCATGAATTATCAGTCGGGGCCCTGTTAGATTCACAGATGACTGATGAGACTGCGTTCTCAGTGTTGTGAACATCCACACAGGACGCCCTCTGATTTCTCGCTTTCTCATGGCGCATTCTGGCCCAAATGGAAGTCTGGTGTTATTGTTTGGACTTTTCATCTGGCCGTGACAGAGGCATTGGGGAGGCATGTGGGTGTCGCTGAGAGACATCCTTATCCATCACATTCTTAATATGTTTATTAAACCACAGTCATCATTATAATTCAGTCAATATTGGCAACATCATACAGTGTATAACAATCCTTTACCTCACAATGCTTTCTCACCATGTTCATAGTTATGAAATGTGGCTTTTTGAACATAACCTCTTTAGAATTTTTCATGAATAAGAAATTGCCATTTTAATTATAACCAAAGATTCAAACGACAGAGAAACTGGGGAAACCTAGCTACTATTTCACCAAAACATGGAATTAAAATGAGACGAAGCTACATCGAATAGGATCTGTATTTCATTCAAGAATGTCACCCTTGATGGGGTAACCCTAAGTTAAGAGCAGGGGTGATTTCTGGGGTCTTCCTGGGTCTTTGGTAAATCAAAAGCAGCAACAAGAATGTTCCCATCTGTCCGTATGTACAACGAGGATTTAAGAGCGCAGGCCTTTGGGAGAGGAGAAGCCTAGTCTGCTTTTATTGTGTATTTAGATGTGATTGTAAACCTCTCTGTTATATGCCCCGATGATGAACAGACACTCAATCTAATAGGGTCGGAGCTAAGGCGCCTGACAGGTTGATTTAATTAGCTTAGCATGCCCCTAAATCTTGTTTGCTGGCAGCAACTCAACCCAGCTCACTTCACAGCCTCACCATCTCAGGTGGATATTAACACATGGGACCCGATCCCTGCCTCACCTTTTCCACTCCAGACGTGACTGCAGTTCGAGTCAACGGAGGTTCCTCAGACTCAAACAACCCAGCTCAAATCATGGAGGTGGCCAACTAATATTGTTCCCTACAGTAGAGAGGAGTTTCAGTTTAATTGAAAACCCCTGCCTGAATGTAAACTCTTGGAGTCGGTTTTCACGAGTCACTTCTTCCTAGGGCTTACAGATGTCATGACAAAGTAATGCATTTAATCCAGAGGGGAAACATAAGGCTTTTAAGTGAAATCAAACGATCAGAGTATGCCTGTAACAACACGTAGGTTGTCTTTATGTATTCGCAAAACAGCGTTGAGACTTGAGAATAAGACAATTGAAGGTAATAGCAATGTCAGATTTTATTACAGTATAATTTCCAGTTCGTATGGTAATATTTACATAGAGATGAATTCAAGCCAAGAGTATGTCACAGTGAATCAACAATCTACACAAAGTATAGCAAATACTAGACAACAAATAAGAAAAAAATGAGTTATTACAGGTGAGACCAAAGAATAGCAATGATCAATGCAAACAATGCAATCAGAGTCCTATTGCGCCCTGACTATTTCTACCTGTGCTATTTAATATTTGAAACGGGCATTGTCAGACATTTCCATCCTTCATCTTGACATAGATTTTGAGCTTTAATGTGTCTGGGGGAGTTTAGTTCAGAAGAACATCCTGTTTCTAAAAGAATATTCTCTTGTTATAGGAAGAAAGGCTCTTGCTGGTATCAAAGGGAAAGTAGACTATAATTATGTTGTATCCATAGAGACTGTGAAAATTGTCCAGAAATTATCCCTATTTAGAGGAATTTGTTGTTGACGTTCACATTTTTACGCTGCAGTTGTTTTTGAAAGGAGTTGATTCTTTTTTGGGGCAGCGTTGAATATGATTTACACCCCCAGATGTTGATTATTCCAAAAATAGGATATGGGCAAAGGAAAAATAAAAAAGGTGTGAAGTCATTAAAGTGAAATATGATCATATGTTTGTGGGCTGAATTTCTATCAGTTGTGCATTTATCTGTTCTAACCAGTGTAGGATAGGTAAGTATACATACGGATTACTATTCATTTGTCACCTGGCTGTTTCCATTCATGTTTTAGCAGCAGTAGCACATTTTCTTTGTGTGCTTCTGTCCGTCTGCTAGGTCTGTCTACTATTGATGGTGAATGAACACCACTCTGCTTGTAGCAGCATTGTATTAGTAGTCACCAAGGCTAGGGAGGCTGTGCCATGGAGCATGACCACACTTTTCTGTCCAGGAATGAAATGTAACCTCGGTGTGGCTCACCTGCAAACAAACGGGCAGTTGGACGATTTGCAGGTATAAACAGCCCAAGATAAGAAACCCTTCTGTTGTGCAGGAAATGTATTATGTGTGGTAAGAGGGGGAAAAGTCCCGCGAATCAGGGGACCGAGAAATGGAGAGACCGAGAGTGAGGCACAAAGAGCGTTTTTGTTTGCCTGGTACGTTATCAGTATTGACCTGTTCTTGTAGCATACTCCCCTGTTGAGTGTGCAGGGCTGCCAGCCCACAATGGCTCCTCATCCAAGAGGAGGAGGAAATCACGGAACCAGGAAGCTGTCTGTCACCAAGCTCTCCCCATCTGGCCAATCTCTTCTCAGTGGCCAGGCTGCTTGTTGCTCGTATTGACCGGTGGAGGGGGTAAGGTCATCCCAGTCATCACACTAGTCAATCAGTGGTCAGTTAGTGTTCCAATGCCACTGCATTGGAATGTGTCTGGATTCTGTCATTCACTTCCTTGACCAAGGGACACCTAATATGACTGTATATGGGATCCTTATATGTCTAACATGGTTGTACTGTATGTCGGGAGGTGAATGGAACATGGTTGTACTGTATGTCAGGAGGTGAATGGAACATGGTTGTACTGTATGTCGGGAGGTGAATGGAACATGGTTGTACTGTATGTCAGGAGGTGAATGGAACATGGTTGTACTGTATGTCGGGAGGTGAATGGAACATGGTTGTACTGTATGTCGGGAGGTGAATGGAACATGGTTGTACTGTATGTCGGGAGGTGAATGGAACATGGTTGTACTGTATGTCAGGAGGTGAATGGAACATGGTTGTACTGTATGTCAGGAGGTGAATGGAACATGGTTGTACTGTATGTCGGGAGGTGAATGGAACATGGTTGTACTGTATGTCAGGAGGTGAATGGAACATGGTTGTACGGGAGGTGAATGGAACATGGAACATGGTTGTACTGTATGTCAGGAGGTGAATGGAACATGGTTGTACTGTATGTCAGGAGGTGAATGGAACATGGTTGTACTGTATGTCAGGAGGTGAATGGAACATGGTTGTACTGTATGTCGGGAGGTGACTGAACCTTCACTGTAATGATAAGTTAACACATGCTAGAGTATCTGTTATCATGAATATATTATGTACGGCTTTCACGGCTGTGTTTTTGTTTGTGTAATGTGTGTGTGTGTGTGTGTCTTCTCCTAGCCCTGTAGCCTCCTGGTGCTGGTTAGTTACCAGTCAGCCCTACTGTTATTCAGAACCGCTTTAATCCCTGTTCCAGTCACCACTTCTCCTGACACTCTGTCTGTGCCGCACTGAGGGAGCCTCCTGGGCCAGGCTCAAAACACACATACACACATGCAGGGCCATGTGATGAGGAGGGGACCCCCCTTAGGGAAGCACCTGACTGGTTCCGGGACTTGAAGCAGAAAGCCCAGCTGGGGTTTAAGTGTGAGGGGTTAGGAATAGGGCTTTGAGAACATTTAAGCATGCACCACAATCATTCAGGGGAGATAAAGTGCCAAGCTTGCTACACAGGGGAGATTTTCCTTCCATATTCTCCTCTTTCTGTGTGTTTCATCAACTCCTGTGCAAAAAAAAGCATGCGACAATATTCTTTGCGTCAGTGAACTAATTCTGTCAACGTGATGATCTCCCGTGTGTGTGTAGGTTTTTCATCTGAACTCTGAAGTACAGCCTTGAGTGATTTTTTTTTATTTTTATGTTTAACCCTACAGTCTGTGATTTACACCTTGTGACACTTATCTTTGCAAAGGGAGACATTTCCTTTTTCTTTACTAAAACTAAGGTGTTTGGTTTACCAAGCACTAATAATCCAACAGGTGTTTGGTTTACCAAGCACTAATAATCCAACAGGTGTTTGGTTTACCAAGCACTAATAATCCAACAGGTGTTTGGTTTGCCAAGCACTAATAATCCAACATGTGTTTGGTTTACCAAGCACTAATAATCCAACAGGTGTTTGGTCTGGATACAGATGGACGGAAGCAGATGTTTTTGAAGACATCTTTTTAACATGGTGTCATCCCTGTCAGTATGAGCTATATTAATGGGTGACCCTGAGAGGATTATATGCATTAGCTATGTAAGGATGTCGCTCTTCGTTCTTAGATGGCTTCCTTTTAACGTGTCTTAATTTAAACCCCTAGAGTCGATTTCTGCGCCTGTGTGTAAATCTAATTGCCATAATAAATTTTAAAAATCCCCATCAAAATGTCTCTTTAAACTAGAGATAATCCACAGTGGTTGAAAGCGGTAGAGCTACAGCAGTGTTTGTCAGACCAGGAGACATCCTGTCTTTTCACCAAAACGTCTGTAGCGTCCAAACCATTTGGGATACAAATCCCTCTATGGAAAGATGACCCTCATGAACACGATGGCGTTCTCCGTTTTGCTCTACGACCAGCGTCACGGGACTCGTCTGAAGCCGGAACCGCTGATCTTCCGACTTCTGTCTGTAGCGTCCGAAAAGTTTGGACGACACCATCGAAAGGTAAATCTCTCACCAACACGTACACGCCAGATGTTTTGGATGCCCACAAGCCTCTCAATTGTCATTCAAAGGTAGCCCGGTACCAGTTCCAAAAAATGTATGGATGTATATGGAAGTAGTTCAGTGTCCAAAAAAGGGGTTAAATAGGTGTACAAAAAAAATATAGAGAGAAATAATTTCCTGATCTTCGATCTCTTAGAAATAGGATTGACACTTCAAAACGAACTTCTTTTAGATTTTATTTTTGGACTATCTGTTTTGTATGAATATGTTATTCAATGCCTTTCTATGGCTATTAGCAGTATGGTTAAATTACATATACAGTGCATTCGGAAAGTATTCAGACTACTTGACCTTTTTCCACATTTTTTTTTTTACATTACAGCCTTATTCTAAAATTGATGCATTTTTTTCTCTCATCAATCTACACACAATAACCCGTTAATGCAAAGCAAAAACAGGTTTTTAGTCATTTTTGCAAATGTATTAAAAATAAATAAACTTCAATCAAATTTACATAAGTATTCAAACCCTTTACTCTGTACTTTGTTGAAGCACCTTTGGCATTAATTACAGCCTGGAGTCTTCTTGGGTGTGATGCTACAGGCTTGGGGTGTTTTTCCCATTCTTCTCTGCAGATCCTCTCAAGCTCTGTCAGGTTGGATGGGGAGTGTCGCTGCACAGGTATTCTCAGGTCCCTCCAGAGATGTTCGATCGGGTACGAGTCCGGGCTCTGGCTGGGCCACACAAGGACATTCAGAGACTTGTCCTGAAGCCATGCCTTCGTTGTCTTGGCTGTGTGCTTAAGGTCGTTGTTCTGTTGGAAGGTGAACCTTCTCCCCATGCTGAGGTCCTGAGCACTCTGGAGCAGATTTTCATCAAGGATCTCCCTGTACTTTGCTCCGCTCATCTTTCCCTCGATCCTGACTAGTCTCCCAGTCCCTGCCGCTGAAAAACATCCCCACAGAATGATGCTACCCCCACCACTTCACTGTAGGGATGGTGCCAGGTTTCCTCCAGATGTGACGCTTGGCATTCAGGCCAACGAGTTCAATCTTGTTTTCATCAGATCAGAGAATCCTGGTCTGAGAGGTCTGAGTGTCCTTTAGGTGCCTTTTTGGCAAATTCCAAGTGGGTTGTCATGTGACTTTTACTGAGGAGTGGCTTCCGTCTGGCCACTCTACCAAAAAGCCTGATTGGTGGAGTGCTTCAGAGATGATTGTCTTTCTGGAAGGTACTTTCCATTCTCCACAGGAACTATGGAGCTCTTTGAGTGACCATTGGGTTCTTGGTCACTATGGAGCTCTACGGACAATTCCTCCAACCTCATGGCTTGGTTTTTGCTCTGACATGTGGAAACATTCAATGGGTCTGAATACTTTCTGAATGCACTGTATGTTTTTTATATATACAGGGGTCCTAAAATTCTAAATGAAATAGCTAAATGTTCCATGGTATGTATGACCTTCTTAAAACTGGTCATGAACTGTCATGTTTTTTCATTGCTAACTTGAAGACAACAAAATCGGTTATGCAGGTTACTAAATGGTGTTTGTTGTAAAAATGAGGACAATAGGAACATCAGTCACTATTGCATCACATTTTAGGTTGGGGTTTAAAGGAGGCTTGCACCATGGCTGTGAGCAGGATCGAGAAAAGAGGGATGGCACCTGAGTGTCTGTCGTGACAGGATCTACCACACGCACACATACTCTCCTGCCGTAAGAGACACCTGACTCTATCACGCTTTAGCCCCGTGATATGACAAATCCTTCCCCTTTAGTTCTCCAGATGGAGACTCATCAAAATGCTATCCATGCAATGCTCTCCCCCTGTACCGTTTTTGGATAAAACATTTGTTTTGACAGAAAACAGTCTAGGATAGAGGTCAGCAACAGGTGGCCTGCTGCCAAAACTGACTGAGGTGATTTATTTTTAGCCCCTATGTCAAAAAAGACTAAAATCACCAGGAATTCAGCAAAACATTTGTTTTGTTTAAGAAATCTGTTCCCCAGTATTCACACTAATAAAAAGAGACGTGGTCTTGTTCTCAGTGTAATTAAGGTATGACATTGTTAGTTTCAAGTACAATCTGTTTTTGGGCTTATTTGTGGTAAATGTGCAGTATACTAATTATTATAATTTGGTTCCAGCCCCCAAACTATCCTCTACGACAAAATGCATCCCATGGCTGAATCTAGTTGCCTACCCCTGGTCTAGGAGATGAACTGGAGAGAACGGCCAACACCATTGTATTTGATCCATATTAAAGAGAGAAAAAAAGCATTACTAAGAGCATGGCTCTCACCACAAATGAACAGACTAGCTTATACAGTTCTATTTTAGAATGCTTATGGTACAGTATATCGGAACCTGGGGGTGTTTGATAGCAGTTGTCTGTCTGGGAAGCAGCGTTTAGCCTTTGTGGGTTGCTCTGTGGTCTTGTCTGACGTTGTCTTTACAAACGATTCCCAGCAAGGTGGAACAGAGACGGGGGGGGGGGGGGGGGGTGAGTGTCATGGAGATGGTGCCATATGTTTTTGTCGATTGTATTATGGCAGTTTTGGTGGTTGTAATGAAATGCGGGCCTGTCGTAAAGTGGTCAAGTCTAAACCGCCTATTTTTAAAGCAGATTTTGTATTATTTTGCAACTCCCCAAGTCTCCTTCCTCATCGCCCACCTCACTCCCATGTGTTTTAATGTGTGTCTTCATGTTACATAGTATTTGTGAGATTGTATCAAACATGTCAAACAGCAGACAGTTGCAGTAGATTTCATTTTATTTTGTGATGCAGAGGGTTTTAAACAGAGAGACTTGTATGATCTCTTAACAAAATATAATACTTTTCGGCTTGAGCTTTAGAATGTCGTGGACATATTTACAATTTGAGACTAATTATGTTTTATTTAATACATGCAATTGCCTTTTTGAAGTCACCATTATTTTCTTCAATGTGTTTTATTTTGAAATTATTCTAGTCTATTGTTTTTAAACTATTTCCTTGACCTGCAATCAATAAGTTCCATTGAGTAGATTGGAAATACTGAGGAGAACAGAAAGGGAAAAAATAGGCGAAACCTTGTTACCGCTTTGTTCTCATGTGTTAAGTATTCAGATATGCTTTAAATTCCCCCAACTCCCCTTTCTTAATTCCGGATATTGGATTATGGAGGCATCCAGCTCGGTTGGCGAGGAATGCGTGGCTTTGGAAGATCCCCTCTTCTTTCCAGAGATGTGGCTACCAGTAATATTGAAGAATAAAACGACAAAAAAGACAGGCAATTTTGAAGGACTCACGCTGTGTCCGCGGTGGGGCCACTCCTATTCCTAAAGGGCTACTCCCGCCTTTATCATGTGGAGAAAGTGTCCCTGTCAAGCCTGGGCCCAGAACAATGGGGGCCAGCCTGGGGCGGGAACAGGCCATTTGCATGTAGCTGTTTGCTGTTTCCACGACAACAAAGACTAATCAAAGAGGCCTTAATGGAGGATGACAAGTTTCAACCAACTCCTAGCTGTCTTCTCTGTCTGTTTGTGAAAGCCCTCGCCGTTCGTCTGCATCGCCCACCCCCAAACTGGCCTTTTTTCCCCAGACTGATCAAACATTCTGGTATTTCCCTCCCCTTTTTCTTGCGGCTCCTCTGTCTGAGAGGAGAGGAAGGGAGTTTGGGGAGTAAAACCTCAATTTCTATTTCTGCCTAAAAAGACATACCCAAAGGTAAATATTTGTCATGAGATGACCGTTAACAATAACTAGTAATGCTGCATAGTTCTAGAAAGGTTTGGAACTCATCTTTTTGGTAAAAATAGTTATAAATTGCTGAGGTGTACTCACTTTTAAAGACAAAAGCTCAAGTAGTGCCAACATACAGTGCAGAAGTATTTTTCTTTACCTTTATTTAACTAGGCAAGTCAGTTAAGAACTAATTCTTATTTACAATGAAGGCCTAGGAACAGTGGGTTAACTGCCTTGTTCAGGGGCAGAACGACAGATTTGTACCTTGTCAGCTCGGGGATTTGATCTTGCAACCTTTCGGTTACAAGTCCAACCACTAGGCTACCTGCCTCCCCAAAAGTATTCACACCCCTTGACTTTTTCCACATTTTGTGTTACAGCCTACGTTTTCAAATGGATTAAATAAAATAAAAAAGCCGACATTGGGTATCCCTTTGAGCATGGTGAAGTTATTAATTACAATTTGGATGGTGTATCAATACACCCAGTCACGACAAAGATACAAGCGTCCTCAGTTGCTGGGGAGGAAGGCATCATCAGTTGCCAGAGAGGAAGGAAACCGCTCAGGGATTTCACCATGAGGCCTATGGTGGCTTTAAAATAGTTAGAGTTTGATGGCTGTGATAGGAGAAAACTGAGGATGGATCAACAACATTGTAGTTACTCCACAATACTAACCTAAATGAGTGAAAATAAGGAAGCCTGTTCAGAATAAATAATATTCCATAACATCCATCCTGTTTGCAATAAGGCACTAAAGTCAAACATATTTTTTTTTAATGAAATTAACTTTGTCCTGAATTCAAAGTGTTATGTTTGGGTCAAATCCAACATATCATTGAGTACCATTCTTCATATTTTCAAGAATGGTGGTGGCTGCATCATGATATGGGTCTGCTTGTCATCGGCAAGTACTATGGAGTTTTTTTATGATTAAAAGAAACGGAATAGAGCTAAGCACAGGCAAAATCCTAGAGGACTCTGGGAGACAAGTTCACCTTTCAGCAGGACAATAACAAGGTCAAATATACACTGGAGTTGCTTACCAAGATGACATTGAATGTTCCTGAGTGGCCTAGTTAGTTATGACTAAAATCAGTTTGAAAATGTCAAGACTTGGAAATGGCTGTTTAGCAATGATCTACAAACAACTTGACAGAGCTTGAAGAATTACAAAAAGAATATGCAAATACTGTACAATCCATGTGTGCAAAGCTCTTAGACATACCGAAAAAGGCTCACCGCTATAATCGCTGCCAAAGGTGCTTCTAAAAAGTATGCACTCAGGGGTGTGAATACTTATGTAAATTATATATTTAATTTTCAATAAATTTGCTAATATTTCTAAAAACATGTTTTCATTGTCATTATGGGGTATTTTGTGTAGAAGGGTGAGAGAAAAAAAATCTTATCAATTTTGAATTCAGGCTGTAACAAGACAATGTGGAATAAATCAATGCATATGAATACTTTCTGAAGTAGTACAAATATTATAAAAATCCTATTCAACAAAAGTACAAGAATAGAGCTTAAAATGAAGAATAGGGCTTAAAATGAAAAGCTTTATAAATATAGTAACAATCAAATGATAAATGACTTACTGTAAGATTTCACCTTATAACTGTAAAATAAATATGCTCATATTTAGTGACTGAACAAATTTGGCCCCATTTTATTTAACTGACGACAGAGCATTATCAGCCAAGCATCCTCTGAGCGACGCAGAGACACCATTCAAATGTCTTTACTCATTATAACTTTAGCTTTATGCACAAATTGATTTTAGAATTTTGTGTTTTCATGTTGAGAGCACTAATTTTGGCAGAGAATATCACAGTGAGATCAGACCATGATTGCTGAAATCGCTGGACTGGCCCCTTTAATATGCTGTTTCTGGGCTCGGTTGCTCAGAGGGAGAGCAATTAGATTCTTTGTCTGGATAGGCCAGAAAATGTGACGTGTCACTCTCTATGCAAATGTTGAGTATGCAACCTGACACTTCAAGTCAGCTCCGCTGACAGTGGTAGCGGGAAGCAGACAGATGGGGCTTACTGGCACTATAAACAAAATGATTTGATGGTCAATGCGGCGTCTCCGTTGGCCGTACAGTATATACGGCGTTGCAGCCTCTGCAGAAGTCAGGGCATTCATACTCCTTGCACTTCGCAAAGCAGTTGTGAAGGAAGTTATCAAGGAAGTAAATTTGTGTTTATACAGGACGTACCGCCCCACCTACCGTCAACCAATCATGTCAATGTGGAGCTACAGTTGAAGTCGGAAGTTTACATACACTGAGGTTGGAGTTAATAAACACACATTTCTTGTTAAAACTAGTTTTGGCAAGTCGGTTAGGACATCTACTTTGTGTATGACACAAGTCATTTTTCCAACAATTGTTTACAGACCGATTATTTCACTTATAATTCACTGTATCACAATTCCGGTGGGTCAGAAGTTTACATACACTAAGTTGACTGTGCCTTTAAACAGCTTGGGAAATTCAAGTAAATGATGTAATTGCTTTAGAGGCTTCTGATAGGCTAATTGACATCATTTGAGTCAATTGGAGGTGTACCTGTGGATGTATTTCAAGGCCTACCTTCAAACTTAGTGCCTCTTTGCTTGACATCATGGGAAAATCAAATTAAATCAGCCAAGACCTCAGAAAAAAATTGCAGATGTCTGAAGGTACTACCTTCATCTTTACAAACAATAGTACGCAAGTATAAACACCATGGGACCATGCAGCCGTCATACCGCTCAGGAAGGAGACTCGTTCTGTCTCCAAGAGATGAACGTCCTTTGGTGCGAAAAGTGCAAATCAATCCCAGAACAACAGCAAAGGACCCTGTGAAGATGCTGGAGGAAACGGGTACAAACGTAACTATATCCACAGTAAAACGAGTCATATATCGACCTGAAAGGCAGCTCAGCAAGGAAGAAGCCACTGCTCCAAAACCGCCATAAAGCCAGACTACGGTTTGCAACTGCACATGGGGACAAAGATCATACTTTTTGGAGAAATGTCCTCTGGTCTGATGTAACAAAAATAGAACTGTTTGGTCATAATGACCATCGTTATGTTTGGAGGAAAAAGAGGGAGGCTTGCAAGCCGAAGGACACCATCCCAACCGTGAATCACGGTGGTGGCAGCGTCATGTTGTGGAGGTGCTTTGCTGCAGGAGGGACTGGTGCACTTCACAAAATATATGGCATCACGAGGAGGAAAATTATGTGGATATATTGAAGCAACATCTCAAGACAACAGTCGTGAAGTTAAAGCTTGGTCGCAAATGGGTCTTCCAAATGGACAATGACCCCAAGCAAACTTCCAAAGTTGTGGCAAAATGGCTTAAGGACAACACAGTCAAGGTATTAGAGTGGCCATTACAAAGCCCTGACCTCAATCCTATAGAACATTTGTGGGCAGAACTGAAAAAGCTTATGAGAGCAAGGAGGCCTACAAACTTGACTCAGTTACACCAGCTCTGTCAGGAAGAATGGGCCAAAATTCACCCAACTTAGTGTGGAAGGCTACCCAAAACGTTTGACCCAAGTTAAACAGTTTAAAGGCAATACTGCCAAATACTAATTGAGTGTATGTAAACTTCTGACCCACTGGGAATGTGATGAAAGAAATAAAAGCTGAAATAAATCGTTCTCTCTACTATTATTCTGACATTTCATATTCTTAAAATAAAGTGGTGATCCTAACAGACCTAAGACAGGGAATTTTTACTATGATTAAATGTCAGGAATTGTGAAACTGAGTTTAAATCTATTTGGCTAAGGTGTATGTAAACTTCTGACTTCAACTGTATATGGAGCCCTCCGCATTGTTAAAGAGTTTGGGAGGCACACGGTATTACCGTACAGATGTTGATTTGGCCTCTACAAGCCTCCGGAGGTTCTGCATTGCATCACACTTTCCATACAGAACCTCCAGACCGCATTGCCGTATCAAGCATAAGTCGGCATTAAGGCACTGGATCCTGCGAAGTTCACAACGCTTTGTAAACTAAAATGTCAGCCGTAACAAGTCCAGAATCGCTTAAAGTCCTCTAAGTAGGGGACTTAACATCAGAGGTTCTAAGGTTGTATTGGATAGGCCTTTTAAAGGACAAAACAATGCTAAGAAATTAAGGGGTTAGGATAAGGGGCTAAACATGACTGTGTACTGTGTCATGTCTGCTGCTCTAAACTGCCCCCCAGTTGGCCAAAACCCCAATTCTGTAGATTTTTTTTTTTCTCTCTCTTTTATTCTCTGGGTGCATGAAGACGATGGCAGCGCGCCACAGACTGGGCCTGTATTCTGCACCACCCATCTGAGCCTCAGTGCCACTTACAATTTCAAGGGTGTTGATAGAAAACAAAATCTGTATTATGGAAGGGATTGTTGCCATTGAGTTATAGGGTGCGGACCGAAGAGAAGAGGGACTCCACACTCTCAGAATGCAACACATTGTGAGCCTGGCTGCTCAGTGCTCAGAAGCTCAATAGCAGGCTTACCGTTGGCTGGTCAGGGGGAGGAATCTGAAAAGCCTACCCCCCCCCAAAGTCAGTCAGTCAGTCACTGACCAGAATGCTTGATAAGGCGTTGTGTCAATTATGGGACAGAGTAGACTTGCACAATGGTTGCCATGGTGATTCGATTGAGCATTCTATATTTAAGTGATAATGCCAGAGAAGCCGGTGTTTGGAGTATATAATGGCATGGGTGTTGTTCGTCGGTAAACCGTGGCAATATGTCCTCCAAACACCGGTTTCTAGGCCATTATCGCTTAAATATAGAATGCCCAATGGAATCTCCATGGCAACCACTGCAAATCTATACAATATGTTACCAACATATTCAATAATAATTATTCATACTGTTTCATCCTTCCACGAGATATAGTTCCGACACAAGTCTAAGGTTGCTACCCAAGCCGGCTGGTTGTTCGTTCTATCGGTTTGGTTATCATGGACGCGACCCAGTCGCTAAGTCTTTGTGTTCTGTATCTATGTATGTGACCCAGTCGTTGGTTTCTAAATGTTCCATTGCCATACTGGCTGGCAACGTTCTTATTCCTTGCTTGCTAGCTAGCCAACTACAGCTAACTTCATTAGGTCAAACATTGCAGCAAGAATAACAGCAAAGTATCTGCATTTTGAGTTTGTTTAAGCTGTTTTCTAGTGACCTTTTATTTGGATACATCCATAGCAATGAGCTAATGATGCATGATTTCGCCTGGCATAGAAAATGTGCTCTCTCTTGTCATGACACTGCTGTTCAGAGGAGCTAGCCAACAACACAGGTAACACAATCACTTCTAACTGAAGACAGCAAACTTGCTGCATTTCATTTAGTTTGGCCTGTTTTCTACTGACATTTCTTTGTATATATCCAAAAACATTATGCCAGCTGATTCATGATTTTGACTGGCTGAGAAAAGCTGCCTGTCTGTCTGTCTGTCTCGATACGTTCATTCTTATGGGACGGCCTCCCGAGTGACGCAGTGGTCTATAGCACTGCGTCACAGTGCTAGCTGTGCCACTAGATTCTGGGTTCGAGTCCAGGCTCTGTCGCAGTCGGCTGCGACCTGGAGACCCATGGGGCTGCGCACAATTGGCCCAGTGTCGTCCGACTTGGGGGAGGGTTTGGCCGGTAGGGATGTCCTTTTCCCATCACGCACTAGCGACTCCTGTGGCGGGCCGGGCGCAGTGCATACTGACACGGTCGCCAGGTGTACGGTGTTTCCTCCGACACATTGATGCGGCTGGCTTCCGGGTTAAGTGGGCATTGTGTCAAGAAGCAGTGCTGCTTGGTTGAGTTGTGTTTCGGGGGACGCTTGGCTCTCGACCTTTGCCTCTCCCGAGTCCGTACGGGAGTCGCAGCAAGTAGACAAGACTGTAACTACCAATTGGATACCTTGAAATTGGGGAGAAAATACTTTGGGACAGCAGGATTTCAACATTGAAGCAGTTTTACAAATGTCAGAGACAGACAGCAAGGTTTATACAAATTTCCGCTGTTGAAAATCAAATGCTAGTCTAAAATAAATGTGAAATAATGTCTATATGCTTTTTATAGTGGAGATCAAGTTTCTAAATGACCTGGCTGGGTTGATGAGACAGTGGATTGAGCAGTGAGATGGAACAGTAAATAGGCATTTTAACATCATAGATTTAGCCAGTGGTACTTGTGGAATAGACACTGGCTGGAATGCAGTTTTAACCAGTCAGCATCCAGGATTAGATCCACCCGTTGTATAAAATATATTATTGACTGGATTTACTGGCCTGTTGGATGCAGCCGTAGGAGGATTTAATGTTAGTCTGAAGGACCAATAAAGAGGGAGGTAGACTTGCTTCGTTCTTTTTTACACACAGAGAATGTGCTATGGATTTTCCCTCCCGTCTTCTGAACTGGTGTGAACTGCAGCTGGCTGCCCAACGTGCTTGTGTCCTGTGGCAGTTATTCTCCTACCACTGCAAAGTTGTAGCAGAGCAGTCAAACAAAGCTACATGGAGCCATGAGATAAAAAGCCTTTCACACTTCCCCAGCCCATCATGCATACCATTTTTTTCCCTCCCCCCTGTGTAAACCTCTCTGCCTCATTTGTACTTTTAATAAGAGTGATGTTCCTAAAAATGGCTACGTTGTAAAGTACAACTGTTCCCCAACTGTTCACTTAATTGTATTGCGAACGCTTGGATCTAATGATGATTGAGGGAACATGATGTGCAGTTCTCAAACAGAAGCAAATAATGTTTTTATTCCATTATTTCCCCCTTTAGGAAAACAAAATTATTTTCTCAAAATATTACGTTTTGGGAAAGATTTGTCATGATATGTGTCCAATTACCAGGAAGTAAGATGGTCATTAATGAGATCCATGCTATCTGAAGAGTGAAGAGAGCCAGGAGACACCACAATTTGTCCTTGTGGGCTGCCTGACAGTGAAGATACTCTCCCTTAATTGATATATTGTTGCCCTATGACCAGATGTATCTATACAGTACCGAGGAGGAGGCAAGCAAGCCCCAGGCTTAATCAATTACTAGGCCTCAATTGATAGCAGCTGTGTGTGATCAGACCATATAGTGCACGGATAGATGGTCTATAGCAAGCTGGTGGACAGAAGGGAAGGGAGGGGAAATACAGTGAAGGGGATAGCAAGCTACAGTCTGCTCAAAGGAGGGTTTCTCCATTGAGAAACTCTAAAACCCCATGAAATGCATTATTTATGTCTGCTTTCTGTAGCCAGTGTGATAAAGCTGTCACTCCCTCCATGAGGAATGGCCGCGGAACCTGTTCATTAGTCTTTGCGGTAAAGTTGAAGCCGCACGGTCTGTGTTTCATCATTCCCTATTCTGGACAGGTTTCTCATGAAATAAAGGGTATATGGATAATTACAGTGGTTGTTGCAGTTAGTTGGACTAGATGGAATGAACATACAACCCCCAATGGCACGTACAGTACCAGTCAAAAGTTTGGACACACCTACTTAAGGGTTTTTTATTTATTTTTTACTATTTTGTATATTGTAGAAAAATTGTGAAGACATCAAAACGAGGATATAACACACATGGAATCATGTAGTAACAAA
This sequence comes from Oncorhynchus nerka, assembly GCF_034236695.1. Classification (NCBI taxonomy): domain Eukaryota; kingdom Metazoa; phylum Chordata; class Actinopteri; order Salmoniformes; family Salmonidae; genus Oncorhynchus; species Oncorhynchus nerka. The sequence continues at coordinate 27,992,571 of NC_088424.1, read as the reverse complement.
AAAAGTATTAAACAAATCAAAATATATTTTATATTTTAATTTCTTCAAAGTAGCCACCCTTTGCCTTGATGACAGCTTTGCACACTCTTGGCATTCCAAGACAAATGCTGATGCTCCAGATACTCAACTAGTCTAAAGAAGGCCAGTTTTATTGCTTCTTTAATCAGCTCCACAGTTTTCAGCTGAGATCTAACATAATTGCAAAAGGGTTTTCTAATGATCAATTAGCCTTTTAAAATGATCGAATTGGATTAGATAACACACCGTGCCATTGGGAGTGATGGTTGCTGATAATGGGCCCCTGCACGCCTATGTAGCTATTCCATGAAAAATCAGCCCTTTCCAGCTATAATAGTCACTTACAACATTAGCAATGTCTACACTTTCTAAGTTACCCCAAAATGTTGAGTGTGTGTGTGTGTGTGTGTGTGTGTATATCTCTGAAGTAGTCTTGTATGAAAATCCATAGCATTATCTTGTAAAGTGGTTACATAAGGTATTTTCTTATTGAGAGCTGGTTGGTGCCTCCAAGTCCTCAGAGTTTCTCACCTCGTGGCTTACAGGTGCTTTATATCCAAGTTTGTATTCAAACCTTGCTCGACACTCGTCAGCGTTTGTCTGTGACATTTGTGGACCGACACAGAATACCATTATAATAAAACAAGGCAAGGCACCACTACAGGCTAGATTATGTCAAGCAGACAGACAGAAGTTTGAGCCAAGGTCGGTGTCTCAGGGTAGTTAGAATTTTAAGCCGAAATCACTTCAACTTTGAGCCATTCGTTCAAACAATTGCTAATTGCGTCAGGCCCTGGGTGTCAAAAGTGTGTGTGTGTGTGTCGGTGCAATTAGCAGGCGTGTGCAAGCGAACCTTGGGTGGTTTGTGTTATTACATGACAATGCCAAGGAGCCAATGTGAGCGCTGAGAAGGTAACATGCTGAATGGAGAGACTAATTAGGAGAGTAGTGCAGTGGCAGAAAACACAAATGGCAGCTGGCCACTTGGGGAGGCACACTGTTGCCATGGACAACAGTGATTATTGACAGTTCACGCAGTGCTACTGCCTCAAACTTAGTTCTTTAGTGGAACACCAGATGCATTTCTGGACATTGAGGACTTTTCTTTGTGATTGCCTCCAAATAAACGGCAACCTGTGACAGTATATACTTCAAAGTTTGAAAACATAATTAATGGATTTCATTAGGGATGCACCGATATGAGATTTTTGCCTGGTATCCGATATTTTCTTTGCCAAAAAAAAACAAACCGATATTTCAAATCTTAGCAGCATTTGTAAGCATTCTAGTGCAGTTAAATAGTTGAAACACACCCACAGATCAAAAAATAATTTTGTTGCCATTTACGTACAGTTGAAGTCGGATGTTTACATACACCTTAGCCAAATACATTTAAACTCAGTTTTTCACAATTACTGACATTTAATCCTAGTAAATATTCCCTGTTTTAGGTCAGTTGGGATCACCACTTTATTTTAAGAATGTGAAATGTCAGAATAATAGTAGAGAGAATGATTTATTTCAGCTTTTATTTATTTCATCACATTCCCAGTGGGTCAGAAGTTTACATACACTCAAATTAGTATTTGGTAGTATTGCCTTTAAATTGTTTAAGTTGGGTCAAATGTTTTGGGTAGCCTTCCACAAGCTTCCCAAAATAAGTTGGTTGAATTTTGACCCATTCCTCCTGACAGAGCTGGTGTAACTGAGTCAGGTGTGTAGGCCTCCTTGCTCGCTTTTTCAGTTCTGCCCACACATTTTGAGGTCAGGGCTTTGTGATACCCACACCAATACCTTGACTTTGTTGTCCTTAAGCTATTTTGCCACAACTTTGGAAGTTTGCTTGGGGTCATTGTCCATTTGGAAGACCCATTTGCGACCAAGCTTTAACTTCACGACTGATGTCTTGAGATGTTGCTTCAATATATCAATATATTCAATTTTCCTTCTTCATGAAGCCATTTATTTTGTGAAGTGCACCAGTCCCTCCTGCAGCAAAGCACCCCCACAACATGTTGCTGCCAGCTCCGTGCTTCACAATGGTCATTATGGCCAAACATTTCTAGTTTTGTTTCATCAGACCAGAGGACATTTCTCCAAAAAGTACGATATTTGTCCCCATGTGCAGTTGCAAACCCGCAGTTTGGCCTTTTTATGGTGGTTTTGGAGCACTTCTTGCTTGCTGAGCGGCCTTTCAGGTTATGTCGATATAGGACTCGTTTTACTGTGGATATAGATACTTTTGTACCTGTTTCCTCCAGCATCTTCACAAGGTCCTTTGCTGTTGTTCTGGGATTGATTTTACTTATCGCACCAAAGTACGTTCATCTCTTGGAGATAGAACACGTCTCCTTCCTGAGCGATATGGCGGCTGCGTGGTCCCATGGTGTTTATACTTGCTTACTATTGTTTGTACCGATGAACATGGTACCTTCAGGCATTTGGAAATTGCTCCCAAGGATGAACCAGACTTGTGGAGGCCTGCAATCTTTTTCTGAGGTCTTGGCTGATTACCTTTGATATTCCCATGATGTCAAAGCAAAGAGGCACTGAGTTTGAAGGTCGGCCTTGAAATACATCCCACAGGTACACCTCCAATTGACTCAAATGATGTCAATTAGCCTATTAGAAGCTTCTAAAGCCATGACATTTTCTGGAATTTTCCAAGCTGTTTAAAGGCACAGTCAACTTAGTGTTTGTAAACTTCTGACCCACTGGAATTGTGACACAGGGAATTATTAGTGAAATAATCTGCATGTAAACAATTGTTGTAAAAATGACTTGTGTCATGCACAAAGTAGATGTTCCTAACTGTCTTGTCAAAACTATAGTTTGTTAACAAGAAATTAGTGGAGTGGTTGAAAAACAAGTTTTAATCACTCCAACCTAAGTGTATGTAAACTTCCGACTTCCGACCAACTGTATGTCCCCATTACCAGTAAAACATCATCAAAACCTATTTCTTTCACTTGCTGTGCTGTTTCATTGTTCAGTCTCATTTCATCATACATGTCAAGCGGTGAAGTTTCAGCTCTGTCTTTCCGTGGCCTCTCTTCCTCGGTGCCCACTGTCACTGTGTCCGTTTCCATCTTGTCCAGCTGTGTATGTAACATTTCACGTTAACCCCGTCTCTTTGTCTGCATCAAAGTAGTGGTCCTTGTACCTAGTATCGAGCATTGACGCAACACAGTAGAGGCTCAGAGAGAGAGTGCCACCGAATCGCTTGTTCACAGCCTCTGGTAGAGTACTTTTCCAAGTTAACCCGCCGTTCTGTGTTGGCATTTTTGTTGAGCAGGCGTTTCAATGACATGACAGAGGGTGTCACGTCTGCTGCAGACACAGTTGAGTTTATTTCTCCAGTCAGTTGCTCGAATGGAGCTAGGAGTGTTCATGTTTACAAGTTTCAAACATGTTCTCAAATGCCATTGAAATGGTAACAGCGGTATGAGAACAAGCACATTCTTGAGCATGTAATTCAGCTTTCCTCAGTAGCAAATCCTCATGGACCCACTGTGCGTCAGACTCATAATGGTCATGGGGCTGACATCGCTGGTCCAAATGTCAGTCGTGAAGCTAATAGCAGTGACACTCATAGCAAGTAGCTCATGGATGTGAGTTTCAACATTACTGTGTAACTCCGGTAGTGTGTACCGGGGCTCGACCAGTCGGAGAAAGCCAACATCATCCACGACAGAGAACGGTTGATTGTCAAGAGCAATGAATTCTATTATCTTGGGGTTAATGGATTTCGCCTTTGAGTTGTGTCGCTGAAATGTTCTTACTCTTTCAAATGACTGCTCGATTCACACAGCAGACATTGTACTTCAGTTAGGAATGCTGTGTTGCACGTGTAGCGCAATATTTTGTTGTGCTGTCATTACGTGATCTACCTACGTTACGTTATATGGGTATGCACGTCAGCTTTCACACCAGTTTTTGGCGTTAAACTAGACATCAGGCCGATGCTGGCATGTTTAGCTAATATCGGCCGATTCCGATATGCTTACCGATATATTGTGCATCCCTAGATTTCATTGTTGATGACCTTTCTTTTTTGATTTTCTCTTTTCTTTTTCTAAATATATCTATTTGTACTTTCATGGTATTTTGGCTTGAGGTTTTATTGTTTTTAGGTAAAAAAGCAAGGGTGAAAATCCCTTTCAATATAATTTGTTGATGGGGGTGCAACCATTTAGCTAAATAGTACATTTTCCCCAAAGCACCACTACTTGGCTGGTGTTCACATTTGCTGAGCTCCATGTATAGATTCTTCCCCCCGTGGACTCCAAACAGTCCCCTCGATCGTTGGCACTGTAAAATTGATTAAATTACACTCCATGTTACTGCTGGTAGATTCAGGCTCTTTTTTGCCTGTTGCTTTACTGATAGAAAAGAAGAACACATAATCCAAAAATCTAATGAGGGAGCTTGTGCCCCATTGTCGAAACACACCATTCAAACTTAGTTGAACTATAGTCCTGGAGGAGGAAGTGAGAGAGGGATTTAGTGTATTTATAGTTTTGTGTTTAGGTGTATTTGAATTTGTTCCCTGGGTTGTTACATTGACTTTTATACGATGACTATATAACTTCAGATATCCTACGACTTTGATGTGATATCTTTGCCAGAAAACGAGACCGTAGAGAAATGTGTAATTATAGTTTTTGTACTAATGTCCTAATATTTCTTTCTCTCGCTCCCTCCCTCCATCCCTCCCATCCTTCCTCTCTCCCAGGATTCAGTCGTGCCGCTCTGCCGTTTGGCCTGGTCAGAAGAGAGCTCTCTTGCGAGGGCTACGCCATTGATCTCCGCTGCCCCGGTGCTGATGTCATCATGATCGAGACGGCCAACTACGGCCGCACGGACAACAAGATCTGCGACGCCGACCCGTTCCAGATGGAGAACATCAACTGCTACCTCCCCGATGCCTACAAGATCATATCACAAAGGTAAGAGTCAACTGTTACCTCACCCAAGGCCTAGAATATTGTATTTCAAAGGTTATAGAACAGAGAGGTCTCGTTACACAAATAAAACCTGGAGTTAGTTATGGATGTGTGGTGGCACGATATTCTAGAGTCCAGTCTAGTAATTCTGGATCCACAACTTGCAAATGAAAACAAGTGGTTTTGGTTTGGGTGGTAACCCTAATAAACTAGCGTTTTTGTCATATACTCAACTTGTGGACAAAAAAACAGACAGTTTACCCACACCTCCCTGTCTTTCAATAATCAGATGGTTTTTGGGGGGTATTGTTGTGAAACTCTAGACTTTAAAAACTGGACAGGGGGTCATTAGTAGCAACCCTAGACCATATGGTTTATGCATTCCTGCACCAGTACCACTGCAGCTGCACAATCAGCCAGCCAGCCAGCCGGTCCATCTCAAAAGGACCCAAAGAGTCACATGAACATTTGGCTTCTTTTTTCCAACATTGACACGGCCCAGCCCAACGCCCTGAGCAATACCCCTTCCCCCTTATAATACCATTTATATTAGTAACACTCTCCCAGGGCATTTAGCTACAGTACAGTCACTAGGCTGCTTTCATCACTTTAACTCTGCTGTTGTGCCGGCCCCAGCCCGGCGGTGTGTATTTAAGGACCCCATGTCGTACGGACCGGTTGTTGGAGCAGCCTTAAGGACAGTAAAGTAGCAGGAGGCAGCAGGATCAGGTGCACAATAGTGTCCAGTTTATTAACAGTGAAAGGTGGTTCCAGTTGAATGACAAAATTCAATTACTATTTACATAATCTCCAAAGGTATTTACAAAATGAACAGACTCAAAATACCGGTTGGAATCGAAATGAAATCAGGCCTACCCTGTCAAACCATCTATACTGTAGCAGGTTGGGGTATACCAGGCTCCCCACACAGCTTATATACTAGAGCTAGAACACTACATTAGCTCACAGGTTGAACAGGTACCTTTATACCTATAGCCACTCATTATTTACCATACCATTAACCATGGAGCTCTTTACCCAAATATGGCATATTAAATCATGTAATAGACACCTTCATTGTACCCACATTTGCATATTCCGTCTAAATAAACATCTTAAACATTCCTGGCTTATCTTCAAAGCAGGTATACTTTCCATTAATGAATAGACATTTTCATAACAATAGTTCTGCAGGCCGACAGGCGGCAAAAAGTATTACTTATACAGCCGCGCACAAGTGTGCTCCCATTACGCACGCACAGGGCCGGTTCTTCCCGTTCTGCCACCCTAGGTGAGACTAAAAAAATGCTGCCTCCACAGAACTAGAATAGTCCCAGTAAGCAAAATGACATTGAAAAGATTTTTTTTTTTTGGTGTTTAAGTTATGTTAAATTTAGGTTCTGAATGAAAGGTGAAAATAAGCATTTTCTGTAGGTTTAAAATACATTTTTTTCCGGGATGTTGAAAAGGAAATTTTTCCAGACGTTGAAATCGGGTTCATTTTCGGTTTTGAATTAAAGTTGAAAATGTGTATTTTCCAGATGTTGAAATCAGGCTTGTATTTGGTTTGAATGAAAGTTGAAAAGACGTAATTTATAAATATGTATATTTGTCCAAAATCAAGGCCGGTCCGGACTGCACCAAAAAAAGACATCCAAAAAGCATCAGCCCGTGCTTACAGAGGTGTAGCCTACAGTGTTGCCTGAACTTTTATTTTATGAATACCCATCTATGTGGTAAGCCTACCGTTTTTACAAGACCCCAAAAATATGTCCGGTCTGTCAGGACAAAAAAAAGACGTCGGCTCATGCTTACTGGGGTGTAGCCTACCATGTCGGCCCACAATGGAATTTTCTGAATGCCCATCCATGTGGTAGGCCCACCATTTGTAAAACAGGCTGTTGCATTGGCTTTATTAGTCCTGATACCTGTGACTAATCAGTTTGGCTATTTAAGCTCTGAATATCAGCTACCCAACTTTATCAGGAGTTATCGTGAGCAATGTGTTTACACAGCAGGAAATGCAGAAGTATTTTCTTTTTTCGATATGATCAGCGTGTAAAAAAATGTACGGATACAAACTTTAAACCACCGATTATGACAATGGAGGGAAACTCCTGGACAACGGTCGTGATTGTCTGACACATGCTGGCTGAAACAATGGAGATGAATACACCTCATAAGAAGAGAAAAATGATGGTGGGGATTTCTCCGTGACCATGGATGCCACTATCAGTTTACTAAGTATTTGAAGAATTAAAAAGAACCCATCAGCCAATTGGTCATAAACAAAAACCACAGAAATATGATGATTAACAGAATAATGTGATGCGTGAAAATAATCACTGTTTCAAAGGAGAGAAATGAGTGTTAACACACGAGTCATGTCTATAAATGAACTTCTTTGGTTTCATCATTTCTGGTGTCATTGGAGGAAAAAAAAACATAAAACGGTAGCAAGCTAGCTTACAGATTAATTGCAAGGAAAGGTCTGTAGGGGTTTTCACACTTTTTCCCTGTCAGCGCTCTTTCTCCCTTCAGAGTAGGACAGGGTAATAGCCCTGGGCGGGGGATAATGACATTTTTCATAATTAATATTTTCTGACGGAGGGGAGTTGATGACTGTAGCTCACATATCAGACGCCACTGTCTTGTCTGCATCCCCAAAAACCTCCTGTAATGTCATTGTGATGGTGATGACGATGATGATGATCTGCCGGCTGCTATTGTAGAATAGATGATTCAAGGGAGACATAATGGGAGAAAAAAATGTATTAGCCTACCGACCGTACATAAGTTGGACGTAATTGTCCAATATTTCAATGCTAATCACATACTTATAAGCAGGCAGTAATAGGCAGCGAGTGTCTGGTTAATAAACTCTTAGCATTTTACGTATGCGTTTCTTATCTGTACGTAATTATAACTACACATGGATTTCCTACAAGGTTACTGGCTCACTGCAGGGAAGTTTTATGGCAGGTCTGATAACAACCTCATTTCTACTTTGGCTGTCACACTGAAAGCTCTCCTTTTCGGCTTTTGAGGGACAGCTAGGCTTTCTGCTTCAGCTGTGATTCTGTGAGAGATCTGTCCAACTTGCACGACTTTGCATTTGACCTTCTCAAATATTTATCACTAAACGGTGTGCAATTCTTTCAGCTTGTTTTTGTAATGGATAACTGTTTCCAGCTAGCACATAACGTTATGAGAGCCACATGCTTCTTAGAGCTTGGTGAGAGCGTGGTTGTCCTCTGGGTATTTTGCATACAACCATCCCACAACTTTCTGGGAAGGGTGCAGAATAGTTGCTTGGCTTTGGAACATTCTCAGCACATGGCAGGACTGATCACCGACGACGATAGGAGTAGGAGTTCAGATACATGGCAGTGTGGTGCCAGGACAACAACCTCTCCCTCAACATCAGTAAGACAAAGGAGCTGATTGTGGACCACAGGAAACAGAGGGGTTAACATGCCCCCATCCACATCGATGGGGCTGTAGTGGAGCGGGTCGAGAGCTTCAAGTTCCTCTGTGTCCACATCACTAAGGAATTGATATGGTCCACCCACACAAACAGTTTAGAACAGGGCACGACAGAGTCCCTTCCCCTCGGGAGGCTGAAAAGGTTTGGCATGGGCCCTCAGAACCTCAAAACGTTCTACAGCTGCACCATTTGGGAGCATCTTGACTGGCTGCATCACCGCTTGGTACGGCAACTGGCAATGCACCGGACTGCAAGAGGGTGCTGATTATGGCCTAGTACATTGCTGGGGCTGAGCTCCCTGCCATCTAGGACCTCTATACCAGGCGGTGTCAGAGGAAGTAAGAGAAAATTATCAGACTCCAGCCACCCAAGCCATAGAATCTTCTCTCTGCTACCGCACGGCAAGCGGTACCAGTCCACCAAGTCTGGAACCAACAGGACCCTGGAAAGCTTCTACCCACAAGCCATACGACTGCTAAACAAGACTGCTAAATAGCTAATCAAATGGCTACCCAGACTACCTGCATTGACCAATAACTCTTGCACCGACTCTACCCAATCACTCACACATACTTAGACCGACACCCCTGACACACACACACACACACACACACACACACACACACACACACACTACATGCACCAACACACACACTACATGCACCAACACACACGCACACACGCATGCTACATGCACACACACACACACACACACACACACACATGCTACATGCACCAACACACACACACACTACATGCACCAACACACACACACACACTACATGCACCAACACACACACTACATGCACCAACACACACACACACACACACACACACACACACACACTACATGCACCAACACACACACACACACACACTACATGCACCAACACACACACACACACTACATGCACCAACACACAACACACACACACATGCATATTGACCACACGCGCACACACAAAGCCATACGACTTTGTTCCTCCTGTCACTTTTTACATTTGTTATTATATTTTTATTTCACCTTTATTTAACCAGGTAGGCCAGCTGAGAACAGGTTCTCATTTACAACTGCGACCTGGCCAAGATATAGCAAAGCAGTGTGACAGACAACAACACAGAGTTACACATGGAATAAACAAGCCACTAACACAATAAACAAGTCAATGACTCAGTAGAAAAAAATAAAGTCTATATACAGTGTGTGCAAAAGGCATGAGGAGGTAGGCAATAAATAGGCCATAGGAGTGAAGAATTACAATTTAGCAGATTAACACCGGAGTGATAAATGAGCAGATGATGTGAAAGTAGAGCTACAGCAGAGTGAACCAAGGGCTGTAACAATACTCTCTCGCTATCCTCTAAGTGTGTTCAGGTGTGTTAGCTGCCCCCAATAATTGACCACACCTGATCTTAATGAGTGCTTGTTTATTTTGAAATGGGGTCTGTTTAAATAGACTAAAATGACCACCTTTGTATGCGTAAAAAACCATGGCATGCTAGCTCCATTCTGGTGACGCAGTGGCCTAATTCCATAGATGGAGAACAAAAGACTATAGGTTCGAATCTCACTGATACCATGTCAAAATAAACGTTTGCACGATTAATGCCTATGGAAGTGTCTGATCTGTGCTTGGAGTTTTAAAAAGTTAGTCTTGTTGAAACATTCAGTTAGTTTTAAGGAAGTTATTCAAAACCTCCAAATAACCTATCATTTCTGTTCATAGAGGGTTAATAATAAAGACATTTTCACTTCTGTTCTTAGAACGTCAAAAAACGCTCCATTTTACCGGTCATGAAACGTATGGCTTCATTTCCACATCCAATGTGAAACCAAAAACAGACGTTCTCACAACTTCCTAGGAACCAAAAGTGCTAGCTGGGATGCCTCTGCGGCTGCTGTTGATGCTATGCCTTCTCAATCCCTCAGCCTCAAGAGAGCTTGATTGAAGTGAGGCCAATTTCATCCTATATTTACACAAAATCAGTTATTCTATTCCCCTCTCTCTCCCCCTCCATCTTTCACTCACAAACACAAACACACACACAGTTGTAACAGTTTTAAGAGTAGTACATAAAACTTCATAGCCAAGGTCATTTCAAGTTATGAGGCAAATAACTAACTCCCATAGCAAAGGCTAGGGAGTCTCCCATAACAAATACACGGGCAACACTTGATAAAGAGTACATGGTTTTCACTTGATGAGACTTATGTGTTTCCTGTGACCCACTAGAAACAGTCATTTCAGCCAATTACCCTCTGCAGCCGCCTGTTGTGCACATTTTAATTGCTCTTTGTGTGGGTGAGTGGTGCTTAGTGGCTGGAACTGATAAGGCTGATATTCTCATCTCATATACAGGAACATCCCATAATATACTCCCTACCTTTCTTCAGCTCAACTCCTCATTCTTCCACACTGTGTCTGTATTCCTCTTTATATATATTTACTGTGTGTGTGTTTCTCTTTATCTATTTACTGTTTCTCTCTTTTATTTATCTCCCTCTATTTATTCTCTTCTTCCTCCCTCAACTTGTTAATAGCATCAACAGTACAGTATATTTACTGCCCTGCTCGGATTAATATGATTTTCATATCCTTCACCACAGCAATACTGCAAACTGGATTTGAATGAGTGTGTGGAGGGAAGAGGGAAGTGGCTATGTATTATTCATGTGTCTCTCTCATTCTAATACCACTCTGGGGATGTTATAGTAGTTTGTGTCATTGCTGAAATGTTTGTGATCCATCTTTTCCAGGTGCAACAACCGTACCCAGTGTGTGGTTGTGACTGGCTCTGATGTCTTCCCTGATCCTTGTCCTGGCACTTACAAGTACCTAGAGGTCCAGTATGAATGTGTCCCATATAGTAAGTATTCAGCATGTAATGATGCTGTGCAACCATCTGTTTTTTCTTGAATGTGTAGTTAGGTTTATTAGATCCTTTACTTATTAAGTGGGGGTCCTGTCGGAGGGGGGGATATGTGTTATCTGTGTGTAAAAGTTTGTTTTCTGTCTGTTATAAAACAATGAAAAGCTGATCTTTTTAAATGAAATAGTAAATGTATTTGTAAAAATAATAATCTGACTCTTGTTGCTGTTACGGTATGTAAATCGCTGAAGATTTATTTTCATGAAATAATATTTAGTTTTTGACCTCTTCTCCATTTCTCATCTAAATTTCCGTCCCCTCTTGTATCTTTTCTGTATTAACCTCTATGCTCTCTCTCCTTCTAAGTTTCAGTCTTTCTTGTTCCTTAGTTGTCTCGCTAGGATCTTTTCCCTCTTCCGTTTGTTGCTTCACTGCTTTAATGAAGGAACTCAATATTGGGTTGCTCGTCATCAGCCATTGTTCACTTGCAATTGTATTTTTTGGCTCATTCGGGAAATTGTGCCTGTAACATTGGCAATAATGTTCTGTGTGTGGGCGAAGCGGACTACGGAATTTAGATTTGTGTCTATAAAGTTTTTGAGTAAATACCGCCCCAGAAAATACTGCCAGAAATAACCCTTTTGCTGTTTCTCTAAGAATGTTATCTGATTTTAAACTGATTAGGGATTTCAGAAACAGTACAATGTTTCTTTATGTCAAACAATTCACTTGGACAGTAATTCGGCCTGTTTATTACTGATGCAATCAGGCAAAACAAATATTATTTTGATGGCTAGAAAAGCATGGAATCGTGATTGGTTGAACAATTTGTGTAGTTTGTCTCCAGCCCTAACCTGTATGCTTCCATATTATAGGGTCTGATAATCTCCCTCTGTTTGCTGTTTTTTCTTGTTCCCCCAAAACAGCCATCTCTTGGTCCTCTATCGATCATATCCTGTAACCTTCTCTACTCATGTAGCCTACCTGGTAGTTGACTCACGATAACCTTTCTCTCCCTCTTGCACTCTTTCTCGTTTGCTTTCTTTCTTTTTCAATGCCTAAAATAGAAGTGGAACAAAAAGGTAAATGAGTGGTCCAGTCCTCCCTCCGTCCCAGCCCCACCCTTCCCCAGCTCCCTGTAATGTGGTGTTCAATACAACCCTCCCTCTTGTCTCCTCCCTCCTGATTGCCTCTTGTCAAAACGCCTGCCCCAAACCCCCATAAGGTGTTGATTGCAACTCTGGGAGACAATTTTAATTTCAAAGCCGATTTGTAAAAGCAGCCTTGAGGTTTGAGAGATGGAGCCCGTTCAGATTCACTAGACATGTTACCAGTGCTGGTCTCATACGTCACCAGATATTACATCTCCCTACGCACCTCTAGTACCTCAAATCTCGCAGTAGACAGTTTGGAAGAATGCTATGAAGGCAGTTTGTCATCTAAACCATTATACATTTCAATAATACAACATGATACAGATACACCAATTCACAAGCATGTGAAGACATTTTAAGAGGGTTATTTTCCCATTTAAATTCAAATGACATAGTCGGACACAACAACATAACTAAGCTACCACCAAGCCTAACTATAAAAAACTATTAGCTAGAGCTCTCAAATACAGAAATGCATAAATGTTATCATACAGTATCATATGCATTGTACTGAGCTCGGTAGCAAGCTAAACAAATAATGCTGTGCATCAGGTTGCCTAGCAGTGAGAGCATTGGGCCAGTGGCCGAAAGGTCACTAGTTCAAATCTCTGAGCCGACAAAGTTAAAAATCTGTCTGTGCCCTTGAGCAAGGCACTTAAACCTAATTGCTCCAGGGTCACTGTTGATAATGGCTGACCCACGACTTGACCCCACCCTCCGGGGGTATCTCGGGGAGTTGGGATATGCAAAAAAAGACATTTACATTTCACAAATGCTTATAATACACACTTACATGTGTGATGGTCACCTGTTGGCAGATATGGGAGAGTGAGGTTGGCAAAAACTGAAAGAAGCCCAACAAAAGCCCAACAGCAGAGGTAAAGACCTCTGCTGTTGTTGTCCTGTCTCTTCTCCAAACCCTACTCTCATCTTACCCCAGCTTCGCTGCCACCTCCTCCATCCAGAATGTTGTTTTGATTCTCTCCACAAGTCTTATCCCTTATCATTCTGTCTCTGTGTGCTTTTTCAGTAAGCATGTGCAGTTTTGCCATTTACACAATTGTCAGTGTCACTGTTTGATGCCAGGTAGAGGTTGCAATTAAAACAAGGGTTCCAGTATACACTTCATCCCTACCTCTCCCATCCCTTACATGTCTTGCATTTACAGGGTTTATCCTCCTTTGGTTTTTGGATTTGTTTGGTCCCACACAGTTAACGTGTACGGCAGACAAACTCTATAAAGAAGCAAGTCCTTTACTCACTCTTGCACATCATTTTCTTGGCTTCACCTTTGATTTTTCATTCTATTCATAAGCAATAGCACTAAACACTAGTTAAATGACTGTCACTCATCTTTGTCCCACACTCTACTTGGACAGCAGCGAAAACTATACAATATACACACTATATACCGTGATGAAATATCTGTTTATACTCTGCATATTTAAAAAAAAACTTAAACCCATCTTTCTGTTTCTCTGTCCCTCACTAGTTTTCATTTGTCCCGGGACCCTGAAGGAGGTGGGGGAGCCCACGTTTGTGTTTGAGGTGGAGCAACAGGCGGGGGCGTGGTCTAAAGACCCCCTGCAGGCAGGAGACAAGGTCTTCTTCATGCCCTGGACGCCGTACCGCACTGACACCCTTATTGAGTATGCCTCCCTGGAGGACTTAAAAAATGGCCGCCAGACTACGACCTATAAACTCCCACATCGTGTTGACGGCACGGGCTTTGTGGCCTACGACGGGGCCATCTTCTTTAACAAGGAGCGCACGCGCAACATTGTGAAATTTGATCTCCGCACTCGCATCAAGAGTGGTGAGGCCATTGTGGCCAACGCCAACTATCACGACACCTCGCCGTACCGCTGGGGCGGCAAGACGGACATAGACCTCGGCGTCGACGAGCGGGGGTTGTGGGTGATCTACGCAACGGAGCAAAACAACGGACGAATCGTGATCTCACAGCTCAACCCTTACACGCTCCGCTTCGAGGCCACCTGGGAGACGGCGTACGACAAGAGATCCGCCTCCAATGCCTTCATGGTGTGTGGCGTGCTGCACGTGGTGCGGTCCACCTACGAGGAGAACGAGAGCGAGACGGCCAAGAGCCACATCGACTACATCTACAACACCAAGCTGAGCCAGGGAGAGTACACGGACATTCTGTTCCCCAACCAGTACCAGTACATCGCTGCTGTGGATTACAACCCCAGAGATAACCAGCTGTACGTGTGGAATAACTTTTACATCCTGCGCTACGACCTGGAGTATGATGCTGAGAAAGACCCTGCTGACGGTAAGCCTCAGTCACAGTACGGCCTGTTTCAGATGAATCCTGATCTGAGATCTGTATGTGTACATTGAATTTTCAAGCAAGCCTCCCATTGAAATCAAAACAGGATTTCTGTAAAAAGACTGAGTTACATGCACATATTTCAGGTTGAGATTCAGCCCTTTGTGTTGTATTTGCGTCAGGTGCTGAATATATTCCTGTGTGTGTTGAGTGTGTGTTGCTGCATGGGAAGTCACAGATGACTGATTTTTAATTTTGAACACAATTCAAGTGTGATTCAGAGAATAGGAGATTGTGTTTGTCCTGGGGAAAGACCTAATTTGTAAATAGAAAATGACAGATTCACCTTGGAACGAGGTATAACTCCCTCAGGAGCCTTCATACTCTGGCACAAGGCATCAGCTATAAAGCCTTGCTTCCTTTATTACCATAAGGCAAGCTCAAGAACTCCCTCTCCACTTGAAGCTTGGACCCTATCAAATGTTCTAATCTCAGGTCTTATCCCAGTCCTTTATGAACAGTGGCCTTGTGAACTTCCCTTTTAATGCCCCGGAATGGGATTCTGAAATATTGCATACAGTATGACAGAAGGTTATCCCACTTTCTTTGCCTTGCCTTTGGAGCCGATTCGGACATCTGTTGCCATGGCTACCCCATCAACCGTTCGTTGACGGCCCCTCATTTACCCTAGATTGAGACAATCTCCATAATATTATGGCCTGGCGGTCGGTGTTAAAACGCAGAGTCAAAGTACCATGTGGCTAGATGGCGGTAACACCGGTGAATCATGGCCGGATGACACGGTTAGAAGAATGACTTGAGCGCTGTTGAAAAGGAGAAAAAAATACGATCAAGATATCAATAACGGCTGATGATCCTGTCAAACGCTGTAGAGTTTTAAATGAATCTGTGAAGTGTCTGAGGGGAGACGGACGTGCATGTCATCAGTCAGGGCCCTTACATCACAGTGTCTGATAATGGGTGTAATTACCTGCCTGTAGCCTCCTTATCCCTGAGAGCTAGGCTAAGTCCCTGCTAACGCTCTGCACAACAAGGAACTATCAACTCTATACCATGATGCTGTGACGTGTTGGGGTGGAGCCTCCTCCTTATCGCTAAACGCTAGGCTAAGTACCTGCCTAGTCACTTTGGGGGAACATGCTACCACGCTGCCATTGGGGTTTCAAGTTGTTCCACAGTGCTGCCCCCTGCACAAGAGTAAGTTCTGACTGAGTTCTCACATTTTCGCTGATTAAAAAATATATATTATTGAGAATAAAGTGATATCCAGTAAGTTGGCATTCCAGTGTATAGCTAGGTTAATGTTAAGGATTTTTCCCAAAGGAAATGTGATCCCTGACCTGTGTGTGCAAGGGCAATTTCTCCATGAATACCATATGTTCCTGCACTCTGATCACGTGTCAACGCGACAGACAGACAGACAGGCAGACAGAAGCCTCGAGCTCGTGACAGTCTTAGAGGTTCAGTCTCTGTGTGCCCAACCCAACCAAAGCAGTCAATTAAGATCATGTAGAATAGATAGACACCAGATACTAGAATTTTAAGTTGTTTCTCCATTGCCGAATTGGCATGTATTTGCATGCAAACGGCCTCTTCTGGCTGCTCAGAATAAGATGTATGTAAATGTAATTAACAAGTGAATTATCATAATTCCCCTTCATGCCTAATAACAGCCACACAGAGAGGAGAGAAGTCAGCATGGCAGTGCATTCCCAATCAAGGGGCTTTACTCTGTTCTGCTCTCAGCTAATGCTTCAGCAAACGCAAATGCCAAAAACTGACGCTAGGGCTGTCCCAGACCTAATATAAATCTTTGTCAACTGAAAGTCGTCTGTTTTTTCGACCGATCAATTTGTCAAAATGTTAAAATGTGTATTTTTCCCTCTATAGACACACCCTATGTGTTTTGATAAAATCAACTGTATATGCATTGAGTTTGTCTGATGCTTTAAGCTCACTATTTGATGAAACAAGACACAAATGACTCGAGAGGGAGATCAAGACCAGAAGATTGAAACCTTAACCTGTCCTGACCATCCTCCTCCCTCTCCTGCTGGCTTTTGCAGATTCTGCCATTACTCTCCTGATGTTGCCGGTAATAGGCTACACTAGGAGACGGCAAACTTTCTCATGTGGGAGGCCAATTTATCTTACAATTTCTACCGATCTGCGTGCCGGTAATGGTTTTCATATGAACATTTTTGTGGAACAGTTTCATTTAATTTATAATAACGTCTTCATATATCATTGTCAAGTGGTTAATCAAAATTCTATTCAAATCTAAATGAAAATGATACTTTTTAGGTTTGTAAGTTCTATTGCCATTGCCAACTATGTAAAAATAGCCTACATAAAGCCTAATAAAAACAATAAAATAGCCTAAACAATGCAGCCTGCAGGTAGAAAATATCCCGATTAAAAATAAATATCCTATAAATCACATTGGCTACACATGGCCTGTCTGCAACCAATTTGAAACATTGTATCAACTATTAACTTGGGTCCATCCGGTTGCAGCATACAGTTTCCTGCGCCAGTGAGCTCTGGACAGACATCCCTGTAGGCAATTTGCGCAAGAGATAAGAATTATTCAGGTAGGCCTATTTTATGACGTTTCCACTGGATCAAAGCATTACATTTTTCCCTTTCACGATGAGTGGTTATGGAAAGGGAGAGAGCTGGAAAGATTTTTCAAATGCATTGAGGAATTGTCATTCTCAATGGATGTAAAAATAGACTTAATTTGCTTGCTGTTTGAGGTAAAGAAAACATTACATTGAGAAGCTCCACAGCTCATTAATGGGGCTGCATTAAACCAATCCGGAATACTATCAGATCCCCAAATGGTAGATTAGAAATGATAGGAATTAACGGTAAATGTACTACTAGTGATACATGTAATGGGGAATTGATAGACACTAACAATTCACACAATGAAGTTATGGAACAATGAGTGTACACAAATTGTCGGGAGAGGGCACACTCTGGAGAGAGACGTGCATTGTGCAGCCCCACTCCCCCTCTTCTTGGACTGTACCTCCACAATGGATTAGTCTCGGCTTCTGCAATGGATTAGTTCACTGAGATGGGCGCAAATCAAACAGGTGTCTCCTCTGCTATAATATATATATATATATACACACACACAATTGTTTTATTTATTTTTCTGGCACAGGAGACACCTGTTTTTTTTTAGTTTAAAAAATATATATTCCTCAACAACAAAATCTCGGCTGAATAATTGGGGTCAGCCCAAACAGACACACAAACTCTCACTGGCTTAACTGCATGCGAAAGATGTAATGATGAAAACCACACAGCCACACACTAGCCTACATAGTTGTTGAGTTTACACATGAGTTTAAGAACCCTTGCTCCAGCTACGGTTCTGCTGCTGGAATTGAAACTTGAATGCATACAGCTACAATGTATTTGCATTCATAACTGCCCTCTGCAGATCATTAAGTTAAGTTTTATGAGAACAAAAGCCCTTAGCTGCTCATAGAAGGAGGGAAATAGAGAAGCATGGCTGTGCCTACAGCAAGATTCTGCCTGTGCCATTGTGAATGGCACAGGCAGGCACATGAAAGAAATTGGTTCATGTTTATTAGGTTGCTCATATCTACACCTTTAACTGCCCTGACTACACCGCTATTAGGATTTATTGCGCCTCTCAGAGAGAGTATAGATGGGGATTAAACAACCTGTTCTGCAGGGTGATCTAATGGTGCTAAAAGAACATCTCTCACTGATACTGAGAAGCACTTGAGGCGCAGAGAGGAAATTAATTTAGTCCATTAAGATTCATGTGGCCCCACAGTTAAAGTTCCTTGAAGAACCGAATCGCTACAACTCTCTGCTTTTTTATAGAGAACAGTATAATCAGTACAATACCACCAATGTGTCTTCTCCTACTATGCCAACAGCCTACAGTGCCTTCAGAAAGTACTCATACCCCTTGACTTTTTCCACATTTTGTTGTGTTAATCAGTGGAATTCAAATGGTTTTAATTGTCTTTTTTTTAGTCAATGATCTCCACAAAATACTCTGTCAAAGTGGAAGAAACTTCTTTTTTTTTATTCATGGAAAATAAACCACTAATTAATTCATTTTGATAAGTATTCAACATGTTAGAATCACCTTTGGCAGTGATTACAGCTGGGGGTCTTTCTAGGTATGTCTCTAAGAGCTTTGCAAACCTGGTTTGTACAATATTTGCCCATTACTCAATTTTAAATTCTTCAAGCTCTATCAAGTTGGTTGTTAGTCGTTGCCAGACAGCCATTTTCAAGGCTTGCCATAGATTTTCAAGCTGATTTAAGTCAAAACTGTGACTAGGTCACTCAGGAACATTTCAATGTTGTCTTGGTAAGTAATAGTGTATATTTGGTGTTGCGTTTTAGGTTATTGTCCTGCTGGAAGGTGGATATGTCTCCCAGTGTCTGGTGGAAAGCAGGCTGAACCAGGTTTTTCTCTAGGACTATGCTTAGCTCTACTCCTTTTCTTTTTATAAAAAAACCGACATAGTCCTTGCCAATGACAAGTATACTCATAACATGATGCAGCCACCACCATGCTGGAATATATGACGAGTGGTACTCTGTTGTGTTGGATTTGCCCCAAACATAACGCTCTGTTTTTGCCACTTTTTTTTTGCAGTATTACTTTAGTGCCTTATTGCAAACAGGATGTATGTTTTGGAATATATTTGATTCTGTATAGGCTTCACTCTATCATTTAGGTTACTATAGTGCAATAACTACAATGTTGTTGATCCATCCTCAGTTTTCTCCTATCACAGCCATTAAACTCTTTAACTGTATTAAAGTCACTATTGGCCCCATGGTGAAATCCCTGAGGGGTTTTCTTCCTCTCCGGCAACTGAGTTAGGAAGGACGCCTGTATCTTTGTAGTTTCTGGGTTTATTGATAAACCATCCAAAGCGTAATTAGTAACTTCACCATGCTCAAAGGGATATTCAATGTCTTTATCTACCAGTATGTGCCCTTCTTTGCAAGGCATTGGAAAACCTCCCTGGCCTTTGTCGTTGAATCTGTGCTTGAAATTACCTGCTCGACTGAGGGACCTTACAGAAAATTGCATGTGTGGGTTACAGAGATGAGGTAATCATTTAAAAAATCATGTTAAACACCATTATTATACACAGAGTGAGTCCATGCAACTTATTATCTGACTTGTTAGACACATTTCTTCTCCTGAAGTTATTTAAGCCTAACAAAGGGGTTGAACAAAGGTGTTCAGTACTTCTTGACTCAAGACATTTCAGCTTTACATTTTTTATTTATTAGTAAACATTTCTGAAAACATAATTCCACTTTGACATTATGGGGTATTCTGTGTAGATCAGTGACGCAAAATCTACATTTCATGCATTTTAAATTCAAAATGTGGAAAAAGTCTAAACACACTTTCTGAAGGCACTGTGTGCGCTACCGTTCAAAAGTTTGGGGTCACTTACAAATGTCCTTATTTTTTCTACATTAACATAACATTTATCAGAAATACGGTGTAGACATTGTTCATGTTGTAAATAACTATTGTAGCTGGAAACAGCTGATTTAAAAAAAGAAATTGAATATCTACATAGGTGTACAGACGCCCATTATCAGCAACCATCACGCCTGTGTTCCAATGGCACGTTGTGTTAGCTAATCCAAGTTTATCATTTTAAAAGGCTAATTGATCATTAGAAAACCCCTTGGCTTTTATGTTAGCACAGCTGAAAACTGTTGTGCTGGTTATAGAAGCAATAAAACTGGCCATCTTTAGACTAGTTGAGTATCTGGAGCATCAGCATTTGTGGGTTCGATTACAGGCTCAAAATGGCCAGAAACAAAGAACTTTCTTCTGAAACTCGTCAGTCTATTCTTGTTCTGAGAAATGAAGGCTATTCCATGAGAGTAATTACCAAGAAACTGAGGATCTTGTACAACGCTGTGTACTACTCCCTTCACAGAACAGCGCAAGCTGGCTCTAACCAGAATAGAAAAAGGAGTGGGAAGTGGGTGTACAACTGAGCAAGAGAACAAGTACACTAGTGTCTTGTTTGAGAAACAGACGCCTCACAAATCCTCAACTGGCAGCTTATTAAATAGTACCCGCAAAACACCAGTCAACAGTGAAGAGGCGACTCCGGGATGCTGGCTTTCTAGGCAGTTTCTAGGAGTTCCTCTGTCCAGTGTCTGTGCTCTTTTGCTCATCTTAATCTTTTCTTTTTATTGGCCAGTCTGAGATGACTTTTTCTTTGCAACTCTGCTTAGAAGACCAGCATCCCGCAGTCGTCTCTTCACTGTTGACGTTGATACGGGTGTTTTGCGGATGCTATTTAATGAAGCTGCCACAAATAAGTTTGCTTTTCTTTCAAAATCAAGGACATTTCTAAGTGACCCCAAACTTGTGTGTGAGTGAGTGCAGTCAGAAAAAAGTATATATACAATACCAGTCAAAAGTTTGGACACACCTACTCATTCAAGGGTTTTTCTTTATTTTTACTTTTTTCGACATTGTAGAATAATAATGAAGACATCACAACTATGAAATAACACATATGGAATCATATAGTAGCCCAAAAAGTGTTAACCTCTTTGTTGAAGGCGTGCCGCTGAAAGTTGGTGAAATTACAGAGCGAGAAATTCAAACTACAGTATTACAAATATTTACCTTTCATAAAATCACAAGTATAATACATTAAAATAAAGCTTAACTTCTTGTTAATCCAGCCGCTGTGTCAGATTTCAAAAAGACTTTACGGCGAAAGCAAACCATGCGATTATCTGAGGACAGCGCCCCGCATACAAACACATGAAAAACATTTTTCAACCAAGCAGGTGCGACACGAAAGTCAGAAATAGCGATATAATAAATGTCTTACCTTTGATCTTCTTCTGTTGGCACTCCAAAAGGTCCCAGTTACATCACAAATGGTCCTTTTGTTTGATAATGTCCGTCTTTATTTCCATAAAAACTCAGTTTAGCTGGTGTGCAGTCAATAATCCACCCAGTTTCCCTCCACCATTAACACAGCGTCGCCCCACTGACCTCCCGGTCGCGGCCGGTTACGACAGAGCCTGGGCGGGAACCCAGAGTCTCTGATGGCACAGCTGGCTCTGCAGTACAGTGCCCTTAACCACTGTGCCACCCGGGAGGCCAATAAACCATACAATTTAAGATTGAGAATCATTATTGTCTTTACCGGAGAAAAATACCAAAGAACGCGTTCTCTTCCACGCACTTGGAAACACTACAGCCAAATTGGAAGCCAAATAGAAAAACTACAATTTCTGGTACATTTTTCCAAAAACCAGCCTGCCATGTCAGTTCTGTTATAATCACATACATAATTTTAACAGTTTTAGAAACTTGAGTGTTTTCTATCCAAATCTATCATATGCACTATTATATGCTAATCCTAGCTTCTGGGCCTGAGTAACAGGCAGTTTACTTTGGGCACGCTTTTCATCCGGATGTCAAAATACTGCCCCCTATCCCAAACACGTTTTAAACAAATCTTCAAAGTAGCCACACTTTGCCTTGATGACAGCTTTGCACTCTTGGCAATCTTTCAACCAGCTTCACCTGGAATGCTTTTCAAACCGCCTTGAAGGAGTTCCCACATATTCTGAGCACTTGTTGGCTGCTTTTCCTTCACTCTGCGGTCCAACTCATCTCAAACCATCTCAATTGGGTTGAGGTCGGGTGATTGTGGAGGCAAGGTCATCTGATGCAGCACTCCATCACTCTCCTTCTTGGTTAACTGCCCTTACCACAGCCTGGAGGTGTGTTGGGTCATTGTCCTGTAAAAAAAATAATTATAGTCCCACTAAGTGCATACCAGATAGGATGGCATATTGCTGCAAATGCTGTGGTAGCCATCATGGCTTATTTGAACTCATTAGACCAAAGGACAGATTTCCATTGGTCTGATGTCCATTCCTTGTGTTTCTTGGCCTAAACAAAGCTCTTCTTTTTATTGGTGTCCTTTAGTAGTGGTTTCTTTGCAGCAATTTGACCACGAAGGCCTGATTCATGAAGTCTCCTCTGAACAGTTGATGTTGCGATGTGTCTGTTTACTTGAATTCTGTGAAGCATTTATTTGGACAGCAATTTCTGAGGCTGGTAACTCTAATGAACTTTGCAGTAGAGTTAACACTGGGTCTTCGTTTCCTGTGGAGGTCCTCATGAGAGCCAGTTTCATCATAGCGCTTGACTTGAAGAAACTTTCAAAGTTCTTGAAATTGTCTTAAAGTAATGATGGACTATGGTTTCTCTTTGATTATTTTAGCTGTTCTTGCCATAATATGGAATTAGCCTTATTGGTAAAATACATTCTTCCACCCCTGCCTTGTCACAACACAACTAATTGGCTCAAACGCATTAAGAAGGAAAGAAATTCCACAAAGTAGCTTTTAACAAGGCACACCTGTTAATTGAAATGCATTCCAGGTGACTACCTCATGAAGCTGGTTGAGAGAATGCCAAGAGTGCGAAGCTGTCATCCAGGCAAAGGGTGGCTTCTTGTAATTATCTGAAATCTAAAATATATTTGATTGAACACTTTTTTTTGGTTAGTACATGATTTCATATGTGTTATTTCATAGCGAAGTGAAGACACCAAGACTAAGGTAACTGAGCTAAATGACCATCGCCCTGTAGCACTCACTTCCGTCATCATTATGTGCTTTGATAGACTAGTCAAGGACCATATCACCTCCACCCTACCGGACACCCTAGACCCACTCCAACAGACGAAGCAATCGCAATCACACTGCACACTGCCCTAACCATCTGGACAAGAGGAATACCTATGTAAGAATGCTGTTCATCGACTACAGCTCAGCATTTAATACCATAGTACCTTCCAAACTCGTCATTAAGCTCGAGACCCTGGTTCTCAACCCCGCCTTGTGCAACTGGGTCCTGGACTTTCTGACGGGCCACCCCCAGGTGGTGAGGGTAGGAAACAACATCTCCACCCCGCTGATCCTCAATACTCCTCACAAGGGTGCGTTGTCAGCCCTCTCCTGTACTCCCTGTTCACCCATGACTGCCTGGCCATGCACGCCTCCAACTCAATAAGCAAGTTTGCAAATGACACTACAGTGGTAGGCTTGATTACCAACAACGAAAGACGGCCTAAAGGGAGGAGGTGAGGGCCCTCGGAGTGTGGTGTCAGGAAAATAACCTCACACTCAAAGTCAACAAAACAAAGGAGATGATTGTGGACTTCAGGAAACCCTATCCACATCGACGGGACAGTAGTGGAGAAGGTGGAACGTTTTAAGTTCCTCAGCGTACACATCACAGGCAAACTGAATTGGTCCACCCACACAGACAGTGTGGTGAAGAAGGCGCAGCAGCGCCTCTTCAACCTCAGGAGGCTGAAGAATTTCGCCTTGTCACCAAAAACACTCACAGAATTTTACAGACGCACAACCGAGAGCATCCTTTCGGACTGTATCACCGCCTGGTACGGCAACTGCTCCGCCCACAACCGTAAGCCTCTCCAGAGGGTAGTGAGGTCTGCACAACACCTCACCGGGGGCAAACTACCTGCCCTCCAGGACACCTACAGCACCCGATGTCACAGGAAGGACAAAGAGATTAAGGACAACAACCACCCGAGCCACTGCCTGTTCACCCCGCTATCATCCAGAAGGCGAGGTCAGTACAGGAGCATCAAAGCGGGGACCAAGAGACTGAAAAACAGCTTCTATCTCAAGACCATCAGACTGTTAAACAGCCATCATTAACATCGAGTGACTGCTGCCAACATACTGACTCAACTCTAGCCACTTTAATAATGCAAAAATTGATAAATAAATTTAGCACTAGCCACTTTAAACAATGCCACTTTATATAATGTTTACGTACCCTACATTACTCATCTCATATATATATACTGTACTCAATACCATCTACTGCATCTTGCCTATGCCGTTCGGCCATCAATCATCCATATATTTTTATGTACATATTCTTATTCATTCCTTTACACTTGTGTGTATAAGGTAGTTGTGAAATTGTTAGATTACATGTTAGATATTACTGCATGGTCAGCACTAGAAGCACAAGCATTTCGCTACATTCACATTAACATCTGCTAACCATGTGTATGTGACAAATAAAATTTGATATTCACTATTATTCTACAATGTCGAAAAATAAAGAAAAACCCTTGATTGAGTAGGTGTGTCAACTTTTGACTGGTACTGTGTGTGTGTGTGTGTGTGTGTGTGTGTGTGTGTGTGTATACAGTGGGGCAAAAAAGTATTTAGTCAGCCACCAATTGTGCAAATTCTCCCACTTAAAAAGATGAGAGGCCTGTAATTTTCATAATAGGTACACTTCAACTATGACAGACAAAATGAGAGAAAAAAATCCAGAAAATCGCATTGTAGGATTTTTTATGAATTTATTTGCAAATTATGGTGGAAAATAAGAATTTGGTCAATAACAAAAGTTTATTTCAATACTTTGTTATATACCCTTTGTTGGCAATGACAGAGGTCAAACGTTTTATGTAAGTCTTCACAAGGTTCACACACACTGTTGCTGGTATTTTGGCTCATTCCCCCGTCATGGCTTTAGAAGCTACTAATTGACATCATTTGAGTCAATTGGAGGTGTACCTGTGGATACATTTCAAGGCCTACCTTCAAAATCAGTGCCTCTTTGTTTGACACCATGGGAAAATCAAAAAAGAAATTAGCCACGAAAAATAATTGTAGATCTCCACAAGTCTGGTTCATCCTTGGGAGCAATTTCCAAATGCCTGAAGGTACCATGTTCATCGGTACAAACAATAGTAAGCAAGTATAAACACCATGGGACCACGCAGCCGCCATATCGCTCAGGAAGGATACACGTTCTGTCTCCTAGAGATGAACGTACTTTGGTGCAAAAAGTGCAAGTCAATCCCAGAACAACAGCAAAGGACCTTGTGAAGATGCTGGAGGAAACAGGTACAGAAGTATCTATATCCACAGTAAAACGAGTCCTATATCGACATAACCTGAAAGGCTGCTCAGCAAGGAAGAAGCCACTGCTCCAAAACCGCCGTAACAAAGCCTGACTACGGTTTGTAACTGCACATGGGGACAAAGATCGTACTTTTTGGAGAAATGTCTCTGGTCTGATGAAACAAAAATATAAATGTTTGGCCATAATGACCGTTGTTATGTTTGGAGGAAAAGGGGGAGGCTTGCAAGCCAACACCATCCCAACCATGAAGCACGGGGGTGGCAGCATCATGTTGTGGGGGTTCTTTGCTGCAGGAGGGACTGGTGCACTTCACAAAATAGATGGCATCATGAGGCGGGAAATTATGTGGATATATTGAAGGAACTTTTCAAGACCTCAGTCAGGAAGTTAAAGCTTGGTCGCAAATGAGTCTTCCAAATGGACAATGATCCCAAGCATACTTCCAATGTTGTGGCAAAATGGCTTAAGGACAACAAAGTCAAGGTATTAGAGTGGCCATTACAAAGCCCTGACCTCAATCCTATAGAACATTTGTGGGCAGAACTGAAAAAGCATGTGCGAGCAAACCTGACTCAGTTACACCAGCTCTGTCAGGAGGAATGGGCCAAAATTCACCCAACTTATTGTGGGAAGCTTGTGGAAGGCTACCCGAAACGTTTGACCCAAGTTAAACAATTTAAAGGAAATGTTACACTCAATTAGTATTTGGTATCTAAACTTCTGACCCACTGGGAATGTGATGAAATAAATAAAAGCTGAAATAAATCATTCTCTCTACTATTATTCTGACATTTCACATTCTTAAAATAAAGTGGTGATCCTAACTGACCTAAGACGGGGAATGTTTACTAGGATTAAATGTCAGGAATTGTGAAATACTGAGTTTTAAATGTACTTGGCTAAGGTGTATGTAAACTTGTGTGTGTAATTTGTATAATGTTTAAAAATCTTTACGTAGTATTTTTATATATATATTTTTTAAATACTTTTTTTTTCTTACTATGTAAAAAACAACAACATGTTATGTATTTGATACCTGTCTAATTCCTCAAAGATATATTGAACGCTCTTCAAGTATTCATTTGAATTCACTACAGGGATATGAGTGTTTAAACACATAGGTTCTCAACACACAGACACCACACCAGTGATCAATATTTTGATGGTTCGATCTCCTAAGAAGAAGACTATTTAAGAGATTGACTTGCTCCGACGTGCCAATAAAATGCATCCCTTAGTGTCGCCCATTACAACATTTGTATTGACACTTAGAAGGTATTGTCTGAGATGCCTCAAAAGACATCGACTTGGGTCTCGGTCCAGTGAATTCAAAAGACTAATCAGGGGAGACTATAATTGCCAGGAGCATTTCAAAGTAACGAAGGGAGAACATTCATTTGCTTTTGAGGTAGCATTGATCTGAGAAGCATTAAATTTGAGCGTTAAATTCATGGCTTCAATGAGAGGAGCAATGCCGCTGGAGAGCTATCGGGTTAAGCCACATGAAGAGATCCGACGGCACCGACAGAAGGAAGGCCATGCCACTGCATACAGGTGTAGGATCTTCATTTGAGACAGTTTGCTACAGCTGCAAAGTAATCCTGCAGCAACAGGAAATGTTTATTATTATGTGGATTATAATTCATTTACATTTTTGTAGGGGTTCGGAAGCCTTTATAGACCTCAAGTACACTAGTCTTACGTTTCTTGAATTGCAGCAAAGTTCTCCTGCAACAGGGTAATCAAATGAAGATCCTACATCTGTACATGAACTTGGAAAAGGCAAGTGGCTTAAATCTTATTCTGCCTTACAAAGCTTGCTAATATCATATCTACATTCGGCTCATTCAATATGGCTGCTTATAAAACTCAGTTATGCATATTGATTTGGATGTTTTTTAAACATTGGAAGTGTGGCATGATGAAGAAGCACTTGCTGGGCTCATTAATACATTGTATTGTGACAGACACACAGTGAGGCTTTGGAGATTGAGCTTTCTACTCTTAGAAGCGCAGAAACAAAGGGAATATTTACCCAGATCTCATGGGTTGCTCCATGCCACTTGGTGGATCAGGAGGAATTAACACATCAGCAAGGAGATTCATGCTGACCAGGGTCGAGGTGTGTGTGTGTGTGTGTGTGTGTGTCCTGGATCAATGTGCCAAGCGTATGGTTGGAACAACTCCATTTGTTCCTCTTGTTGACATAGCACAAGTCTTCATGAGTCTGACTTCATGATTAGTGGATAGTAATATTTTGACTTGTTCAAGTGGACATTTATAGAACTGGAAGAGAGGCTGTTGATAGCTGAAGTGAACATGAAATAATACAGTATGTGTTTTGCTTGTGCTGCTCGCCACCTCCTTTTTTCTATCAAAGTGGGTCCATGGGCTGGTGTCCCTGCCGGAGGTATGAGGTGTCATTCATTTTGAACTCGTGTAAATCCGAACACTTAGCTCCAGAACCTGTCTGGTTGGCAGTGGCAGGCCTTTTTCTGTCTCCTGATCTTTAAGAACAAGTGTCAAGAACGCACACAGCAATGCAACTCTGATGCTCGACGTGGTATTTGCCATAGTCCATTAAATACAGGCAATTAGCACACACTAGGAAGAAAACAACCTACACCTTTCACTTATTCACTTCATCCACTGTGTGATGGCAGTAATTTCTGCCCATTTCTGCCAGGAAGACCCATCATTTATTCCAAATTGTACTAAAGGCAAAGTCTGGAAAAACCTGTCTTCCCAGGGCAGTATAAAAAGGCTACCGTATGTGACCAGGTGGTTCACTTAGACCCATTACCGAAGCTACTAGCTACACAGGACCGATGTTCACATAAGCGCCTCACATAGGCTCGAGCAGAGCAGGGTGAGACTGCATAAAAACAAACTAATGTAATATTCATGTCTTCTGGGGGTTGTTGTTTCTCTATCATTAGCTACTGGCGTAGATATCTTCAAAAAAGCAACACCAAAACTGTGGCTCACAAGTACTGCTGTTTACTTCCTTTAAGTTGAAGATATTCAGACACACTCACACCATTCCTTATTCATGGCGTTGCAGTGTAGGATGGTGGTGCGTTGGCATGGCGTCCAACAGTTTGGTACAGGCTGTTTTGTCTTCTTATTGCAGTCCACGTAGGTGGCCAGATTCACACTTAGACAAATACTGTGTGAATTAAGATAATGTCATAACGCCCTCAAGTTTGAAGTTAGGAGGATTCTGAGTTTTGGAAGTGCACTGAGACTTAGCTTAATTATTTGGCTATATCGTTACGCTGATATAGTGGCACTCAGTATTGTACATTTACTTTCAGTCCGTCGACTATTTAATCGACCCTTTCATTTCAACAATCATTGATTTCAAAACAAACCTTAAATTGTGGTAAAGACTGAAATCAGTTGTTTCTGCAGAAGTCAGACGATGTCTGATTCTTCCAGACCACAGACACACTGATGGTGATACTCCATTATTATGCTGTTTCCCTGTCAAACTTTCTTAGATAACCTTCACGTCGTTTTCCCAATGCTTCAGAGATAATGGCAAACATGTCTAGACTCCAGAGCCATGGGAAATCTGGCTTTTATGAGGGGGGGGGGGGGGGGGGACTAGGCCTTTAACGGAAATAGCTATCTTAGACAAACAGCATAGCTATGCCTCTGATCATCTTATCATGGTTTATTTAATTATTATTTCATTTTTGGAAAGATGTTAAAATGTGGAACTTTATCTTCATTTATCATCTTGAATTTTAGTGAAGAGTATTACTTATGCTTAATTAACCCTTTCCTCCATCCTCAAAGGTCCCTTCTATTTGCGATGGATTCTGTCGAGTTCATTCTATTTAGTTGTATCTAGTTTGGACACGTTTTTCAGTGGACAGTATTCCCTTTGCTTTTCCAGTGTCCTGCACTTGATTCCATTCTATCTAGTTACTTCTATTCAGTTTTCAGAACTTCCTAAAAAACAAATTATACTGCTGCTCAGCCCCTGATCACCTCGTCTTATTTATCACAGATTAAACATATGCCACCCAGAGTGTCCTAGGCTTCTGCCTCCCACCAAGAGAGACTTTAAAGGCCCAGTGCAGTCAAAAACGTGATTTCCTGTGTTTTTATATTTTTCACACTGTAGCCCTATACGCACGGGACTAGTATTAGTCATAGAGAATGATCGAGGCCTCTAGTTGCCAAAAGGCCATATTAGCAAGGGGGCTCCATTGAGGGCTTCCACCATTTTAATGTAGTCAACTGGGTGGGACTTCCAAATTCATTGGTTGATCCCTCCTGGTGACCCTGTTTGGAGTCATGTCCAAGCATGTCACCAGGAGGGATAAGCCAATCGTGAAGAACAAATTGTACTACTTCAAAATGGAGATTTCCTCAGTGGCGCTGCGATTAGTCTTCTATCTATCTCTATGGTATTACTAGAGAACTTTGTTATGTAATTATTACCCCAGAATGTCTGTTATTTCACAGGACGATTCGGATGGGATAAATTCTTTACAAACGGACAGTTAAATAAATTGACAGTTATTACAGAAGCCTGGAGGTTTTTATTCTAGGCCTGGAGATATTTCAACATGTCTAGGTGTTAACAGGATACACCGATAACTCCAGCTTGGCTCCCAAGTTTCTAAACCATACCAAACCATCTTTGGTATACTGTCGCCATAATATTTGAATTGAAGAAATATGATGATATTTTTGCGATCCGCAGTAGAAGACGTCCTTAATCACCCCAGCCTGCAGATGTGAACTAAACAGTGCACTTGTACTTGAGATGTGTTTTTAGGCTATGGATGAGAAAGGGAACTTGTCATTTCCCCAAATGAAGTCAGTTGTAAATGCTGCTTAACAATCTATTAACCACAAGGGTTGCATTAAATAGGCGCAATATATTTTACTGACGCATTTGCTGATGTTCAATTCATTGGCACAAAACTTAGAAAAGAAAGCATTCACTGTGAAAGTTAAAACATGTATTCCCTTCATACACTATGTATACAAACCTTCAAATTAGTGGATCGATGACACAGCCATGCAGTCTCCATAGACAAACATTGTCAGTAGAATGGCTTTACTGAAGAGCTCAGTTACTTTCAACGTGTCACCGTCATAGGATGCCACCTTTCCAACAAGTCAGTTTGTCAAATTTCTGCCCTGCTAGAGCTGCCCCGTAAATGCTGTTATTGTGAACTGGAAATGTATCGGAGCAACAACGGCTCAGCCGCAAAGTGAAAGGCCAAACAAGCTCAGGCCACCGAGTTGGGAAGCGCGTAGATCGTAAAAATCATCTGTCCTTGGTTGCAACACTCACTATCGAGTTCCAAACTGCTTCTGGAAACAACGTCAGCACAATAACTGTTGTGGCAACAGTTTGGAGAAGGCCCTTTCCTGTTTCAGCATAACAATGCCCCCGTGCACAAAGCAAGCTCCATACAGAAATGGTTTGTCGAGATCGTGTGGAAAAAATATAGATCTGGTGATTTGTGCTTGTGCACATAGAGTTATGTAATTATCTTCCCCAGTCAAATGAATCCCATATGAATTGGGCTTATGAGGTTGGAATTATACTGTGAAATTGTGAAAATTATGATAATGCCCTTTTAGTATAAGAGCTGTTTGGGAGGGAGTTTTGGCCTGCCTGTTGACATCAGCAGGCGGTAAATTAGTTCATATAAGAAGGAGTTCCAAACCAGTTCTCTGTCAATAACAGCTAGTGTTCAGGTTTCCCCTCCCCACTCAGACCACTCCTAGCTAAATTCTTGCTTGAGATATTGTTATTTGCTAAGAATATATTTTTGTTTGTTTTTAAATTAAAACGGTCAAAAATAATCACAGTAAGGTACTTAATTGTTACCCAGAAATGATTTGATATTGAGATAAAAAGAGCTGAATTGAACCTTTAGGCTTTTGAGTGAAATGACAGCTAATTGAGATGGCCCCTCTTTGGGCTGAGTGCTAGCAGAGGACACACGGCTTTCAACCGCCATTGGTGAAATGGCTCATCATAATCAAAAGAAAATTGTAGTGTGTGGCCGGGCGGTGGATGGAGACATCAAGAGAAATGTAACAGGAAAATGGGCCTCTTTGACAAGTGGTTTAGATTCTATTTCTTTAGTTGTTGTTTTTTCTCTCCATTTTTCCCCCTTCATCTGTCTATCGCTGTAGAAAGGAGGTAGTCAGGGGCTCACACTCAGGCACTTCCAAATTACAACTAAACCAGAATTCCAGTGCACATCAATAGCTATAATAGTCTCTAGAGCGTACATTAGACTGGTGCACAGAATAGTGACACTGCGGTATGAGTGTTTTTCTCAGTATGCTGGTATTTTGCAGTTTCCATAAGCATTTAGTTTCTCACAGCCACTTGGGATAGGGACAGAATGAGGGACAGAAAGAGTGGTAGAGAGAGAGAGAGACACCGACAGAGAGACCGGAAGTTACACTGAACAGAATTATAAGCGCAACATGTAAAGTGGAAATACAAAATCCCCAAAATGTTCCATACACACAAAAAAACGTATTCCTCTCAAATTTTGTGCACAAATTAGTTTACATCCCTGTTAGTGAGCATTAGAGCTGTTGCCAAAGAATGTAATGTTCATTCCTCTACCATAAGCTGCCTTCAACGTAGTTTTAGAGAATTTGACAGTACGTCCAACCGGCCTCACAACCAAAGACCACGTATAACCATGCCAGCCCAGTTTTGGGGAAAACTAATTCTGATTGGTTTAGCCTGGCTCCCCAGTGGGTGGGCCTGATGCCAAGTAGATAGGCCTTTGTCTTCTGAGGCCCTTAGCTGCACCTCTGCCTAGTCTGGTGAAATCCATAGATTAGGGCCTAATGAATTTATTTTAAGTGACTGATTTCTCATATGAACTGTAACTCAGTAAAATTGATGAAATTGTTGCATGTTGCCTTTATATTTTTGTTCAGATTATAAGCTCCTCTCAACATCTGTTCTCACAACAATAAACGGGACATATGTCAGTGTCATTTGCATAGTTACTTAGTGCTCAGAAATGTGGGAACGAGCAATTGCGTGCGTGGCTGGCAGACAGACGGACGCACAATGAAGGAATGAGTACGGCCCAATTAAACACTGCTTCTGCCATGGGAGAAAAGGTCATTGAGTGAAATGTCATAACACAACAACACTGCAACACGGCTGACTGATCCTGCCTGACATTTCTAAATAGAAATGTGTCGCTGCCTGGGACCCATTTTTACCCTCCTCTTTTTCTGAGAACCGCGTCATGCTAGATTTAATGTATTGTTGGTTATGCACTTTCAGCTCTTTTTTTCCCCTTAGCACAGACAGACACAGACAGGACATTGTTATGAACTTCAATATTCCACTGAAACAGAAACACAAAACAAAGACGACGAGTCTCTCCGGAGCCCAGACGCTAAATGTGGGCATTGTCACCATTCAGGTGGGGAGGAAATGGAGAAATGAGTCTGATGATGGAGCATCAGACAGCATGATATTGCCTGTTCCCTGGGCCTCTGAAGACGGCACTGCAGGACTCTCAGAGTAGCAGACCTCCTTGTGGGAAGCCACCTCTTATCAGCGCTAGCAATCCTGTGGCTGTGATATATAATCATGCTCATACGCAGGCTGTATGCATATACTGTTTTCTCTTTATTCTTTTATATCTATTTTCTTCTTTTCTTTCATTCATTCTACTGTACATTCACAGTGCTGTGACCACACAAATGGGTAGACACTGTAGAAAAGGCCTAGAGACCACACCTTCTTGGTGACCACAACACACACACACACACACAGATGTTCTTTATAGCTGTGCATTGAATACAGCAGCTGAGCATTATAGATGATGTATGGTTTTTGCACAGAGCTTTCCAGTTTTCTTACGCCGGCTTTATCAAGGGGAGAGATGAAAGGGAGGAGAAAATAGTCAAATGCAGAGAGGCTTTGTCTTCCTTGTTGACATGAATCAGCCTAAGGTACTGACTCTCCCTCAAGAAGGACATCGCTGCCAAGCAGAGCCAGGCCAGGCAGATGCTGCTACACTACCTGGCCTCCTGTTATTATCAAGATTGGGTAAAGGTTTAAAATAGCTGAGATAGTGTAGTTTTACAGGTTTCCTCCTCCTAACAGAACAGAGAGAGTAGGAGTAGTGTGGAGTAATACCCGAGTGCTGCTGTAGACTCCAGTAGACGTGACTCAGTAGAGCATAGAGCAGCCATCCCTCCAAGCGGTGTGGAACTAAAACACTGAAAGTACCTTGAACTTTCCCTGCTGACTGTTATATCTGATGTATGTCTGAAAGGTATAGAGGGAGTTCAATGTAAGGCTGGGTTTTATTAAAGCTATAACCTCCACTTCTCTCTCTGCTCTCTTCTTCTCCTAGTGCCAACTATAGAAGACGTCTCCCTCTCCTCGGCCCTGCCTGAGACCACCACTATCATCACCACCACCATGGTCATAGTCAAGGTCCCTGTTAACACCACAGTTCCAGCAGACCCCAGGGATGGGAGAGAGAGAGAGGCAGGTCAACCAGCGGAGGACCCCCATGGTACAGCTGACCCCACCACCCCAGAGATCCCTCCCACCCCCAGGCGCTTCTGTGAGGGAGGGATGATGAGGGGTATCTCCTGGCCCCAGACACACACTGGAGCCACAGTGGAAAGACCCTGCCCCAAAGGAACCAGAGGTACTATCATGAACCGGGAGGGAGGGAGTGTGTGTGTGTGTGTGTTCCTCTATATGAACATGTTAGTGTGTTTACACATTGTCTTTCATATAGCCTTCCATATGTTAGACAAGGTGCCAAGATGTAATGTTCATTACCTACAATATGCTAATACCTCCAAATAGTAAATAGTTCCATGAATGAACTGTCAAAACAGACAATATAGGAAGATTAAAAAAAAACAGTAGGTGGCATGAGGGGGATGAGTTACTGTTATTTCAATCATATGGAACTGGAATGTATGGAATGCAGACATGTCGGATATGAAGGTGTACCAATAGGTAGTAAGACTATGGCAACACTGTTCATTGTTGACAAGAATGCAGTAATATATATGATACAGAGCATTTTATTCATTGACAACCCGTGATTCCTACAGTATACAGCTGAAATGTATGAGAATCTCTCACTGTGTAGTGTCCACTCAGTTAGATATCACAAAGCTGGCAATCTTCCTAGATGTTTCACATCATACCTTTTCATATTTTTTTTTTACCATGGCTGCCCTCAGTCAATTGTTTGTCGTGCTCTAGAGAAGCCAGGATAGTAAGAGGAGCAGGAGCAGGACAAAGAGATGTCCTGGCTCGGTTTCATTTATTTCTATTGAACCTTTATTTAAACAGGCTATTCTCATTGTCATACTATCTCATTTGCAGGGGATATATATATATATATATATATATATATATATATATATATAACCGTGTATTCAAGATGGCAGTGTTCAGCAACATCACAAGATGTTACACAAATAAATGCACGCATAGTGTTCGATACACAATAGAAACAGACAATAGAGGGTTGTGTCACTGTTGTTTGTTGTGTGTTTCTCCAGGCATCGCCTCCTACCTCTGCACGGTAGCAGGGGGGACCTGGAACCCAAAGGGACCCGACCTCAGCAACTGTACCTCCCACTGGGTCGCTCAAGTGGCACAAAAGGTTGGTCAGCAGTGTCCTCCCAAAGCTCCTGGGTGGCAGGGAGGGAAGGAACAAAACACCACCTTTTCTCTACTTCTTTATCTGAAAGGGAAAAGTATACCTGTATTTGTATTAGCATCTTGTTGGTTGCAACACTAAAGACGTGGTTTGCCCATACATTCTGTATTCCCCTGCATGACTTCGAGATGTGAACAAAAATACACATTCAATGCACTTTTCTCTGTAAAAAAAAATCTCTGCCACTTTGAATTGCTCTCTGTAGCCTATAGCTTGCAGCGTTAATATTGATTTGAGTTTTAATCAGTATATGATACATTACTTGTATACTGGTCTGACACTGTGATGCCGATCCTCCAGAGACGTTGCACCAATGACCCTGAGCCTTTTCCTGCTGTGCTGTTTTTCTTCCTTTCTCCACAGTAAATCAGCAGTATCCATTGTTATCACATAGTTAACGTACCACATTCCAGGTACAGATGTAGGATCTTCATTTGACCTGTATTGTCGCAGCTAAATAATCCTGCAGAAACCGGATTTGAACCTTTAGTCCAAAGTGTTGCATGATTGGTGGTTAGGCTATTATCTGGTCAAAATGAGGCTGCATGGAAAGTGGAATACTGTTAATATAACTGTGTGTTAATGTGGGTTTTCAGTGAATTTGTGCATTTCTTCCGGCGCAGGAAAAGTTGCAGCAACAAAAGAGTGACCAAATCCAGATCTTACATCTGTATTTAGTAAGAAACAAGTAATTAAAAGCTTTAACAGTCCATTAATATTTAAGTTTTTTCCCTCCAACTCTAGATCCGTAGTGGGGAGAACGCGGCTAACCTAGCCAATGAG
Organism: Oncorhynchus nerka; assembly: GCF_034236695.1. Taxonomy (NCBI): domain Eukaryota; kingdom Metazoa; phylum Chordata; class Actinopteri; order Salmoniformes; family Salmonidae; genus Oncorhynchus; species Oncorhynchus nerka. Next base: position 27,956,274 of record NC_088424.1, on the reverse strand, counting down.
CTGGCCCACCACACACAGGGCCCGGTGTTCGCCGGTGACGTCAGCTCATCAGTGCGTCTCATGGAGCAGCTGGTTGACATCCTGGATGCTCAGCTCCAGGAGCTACGGCCTAGCGAAAAGGACTCGGCCGGGCGGAGCTTCAACAAGGTAATATAAAATAATACAGTGTCTTCAGAAAGTATTCAGACCCCTTGACTTTTCCCACATTTTGTTACGTCACAGCCTCATTCTAAAATGGATTCCATTGTTTTCCCCCCCATCAATCTACACACAATAGTCCATAAACAGTTTTTGAAATGTTATTTATACAATATATATGTGTATATATATATATATATATATATATATATATATATATACATTTACATAAGTATTCAGGCCCTTTACTCAGTACTTTGTTGAAGCACCTTTGCCAGCAATTCCAGCATTGAGTCTTCTTGGATATGATGCTACAAAGCTTGGCACATCTGTATTTGGGGAGTTTCTCCCATTCTTCTATGCAGATCTCCTCAAGCTCTGTTAGGTTGGATGGGGAGTGTCACTGCACAGCTATTTTCTGGTCTCTACAGAGATGTTTGATCGGGTTCAAGTCCGGGCTCTGACATTCTTGTCCCGAAGCCACTCCTGTGTTGTCTTGACTTTGTGCTTAGGGTCGTTGTCCTGTTGGAAGGTGAACCTTCGCCCTAATCTGAGGTCCTGAGCGCTCTGGAGCAGGTTTTTATCAAGGACACTCAAGGATATTCAGAGACTTGTCCCGAAGCCATTCCGGCATTGTCTTGACTGTGTGCTTAGGGTCATTGTCCTGTTGGAAGGTGAACCTTCGCCCCAATCTGAGGTCCTGAGCACTCTGGAGAAGGTTTTCATCAAGGATCTCTCTGTACTTTGCTCTGTTCATCATTCCCTTGATCCTGACTAGTCTCCCTGTAAGATACACTGAAAATATCCCCACAGCATGATGCTGCCACCACCATGCTTCACTGTAGGGATGGTGCCAGGTTTCCTCCAGACGTGACGCTTGTCAATCAGGCCAATCTTGGTTTCATCAGACCAGACAATCTTGTTGTCTAGTCTGAGTGTCCTTTAGGTGCGTTTTGGCCAACTCCAAGCGGGCTGTCATGTGCCTTTTACTGAGGAGTGGCTTCCGTCTGGCCACTGTACCATAAATACCTGATTGGTAGAGTGCTACAGAGATGATTGTCCTTCTGGAAGTTTATCCCATCTCCACAGAGGAACTCTGGAGCTATGTCATAGTGACCATCAAGTTCTTGGTCACCTCCCTGTCCCAAGGCCCTTTCCCCTCGATTAACAAAAACAAATGATTTCACCTTTATTTAACCAGGTAGGCCAGTTGAGAACAAGTTCTCATTTGCAACTGCGACCTGGCCAAGATAAAGCAAAGTAGTTCAACACATACAACAACACAGAGTTACACATGGAATAACCTCATAGTACGCCGCATCCCGCATGCGGGATCGTGACTACAGCCTCAAGCTCATTACCATAACGCAACGTTAGCGATTTCTAAAAATCGCAAATGAAATGAAATAAATATGCCTGCTCTCAAGCTTATCCTTTTCTTAACAATCCTGTCGTCTCAGATTTTCAAAATATGCTTTTGAACCAGAGAAAATCAATCATTTGTGTAAGAGTGGTGATAGCTAGCTTAGCATTTAGCGTTAGCATTTAGCACGCAACATATTCACAAAAACCAGCAAAGGAATCAAATAAAATAATTTACCTTTGAAGAACTTCAGATGTTTCAATGAGGAGACTCTCAGTTACATAGCAGATGTCCAGTTTTTCCTGAAAGATTCTTGTGTATGACACATCGTTCCGTTTTGTTACTATGCATTTGGCTACCGAAACTAACCGAAAATTCAGTCACCTACACGTCAAACTTTTTTCCGAATTAACTCCATAATATCGACTGAAACATGGAAAACGTTGTTTGAATCAATCCTCAAGGTGTTTTGTCATATATCTCTTCATTGAAATGCCGTTCCTGGAAGCCTGCATTGTTCCCAGATTCGGGTGGAAAAATACTGGTAGGTGAGTTTTGCGCACCAATTTGCACGCAGGACACCGTGCGGGCACTTGGCAATTGTAGTCTCTTATGGTCAATCTTCCAATGATATGCCTACAAATACGTCACAATGCTGCAGACACCTTGGGGAAACGATAGAAAGGATCCGTTCATTCCTGTCGCATTCACAGCCATATAAGGAGATCATGGAAAACGTAGCTTCGGAAATCCTGTTCATTTCCTGGTCGCTGAAACATCTTGGTTTTGCCTGAAGCTTTTGTTCTAAGGCACTCACAGTGAAAATCTTTGCAGTTCTGGAAACGTCAGAGTGTCTTCTTTCCAAAGCTATCAATTCCAAGCATAGCCGAGCATCTTTTCGTGACAAAATATTGCGCTTAAAACGGGCACGTCTTTTTATCCAAAAATGAAATAATGCCCCTAGAGGACTAACAGGATAAACAAACATACAGTCAATATACAGTAGAAAAATCTATATACAGCATGTGCAAATGAGGTAGGATAAGTCAGGTAAGGCAATAAATAGGCCATGGTGGCGAAATAATTTCAATATAGCAATTAAACACTGGAATGGTAGATGTGCAGAAGATGAATGTGCAAGTAGAGATACTGGGGTGCAAAGGAGTAAGATAAATAAATACATACAGTACGGGGATGAGGTCATTTACAGGTGCAGTGATCTGTGAGCTGCTCTGACAGCTGTGCTTAAAGCCAGTGAGGGAGATATGAGTCTCCAGCCTCAGTGTTTTTTGCAGTTCGTTCCAGTCATTGGCAGCAGTGAACTGGAAGGAAAGGCGGCCAAAGGAAGAATTGGCTTTGTGGGTGACCAGTGAGATATACCTCCTGGAGTGCAAGCTACGGGTGGGTGCTGCTATGGTGACCAGTGAGCTGAGATAAGGTGGGGCTTTACCTAGCAGAGACTTGTAGATGACCTGGAGCCAGTGGGTTTGGTGACAAGTATGAAGCAAGGGCCATCCAACGAGAGCGTACAGGTCTCAGTGGTGTGTAGTATATGGGGTTTGGTGACAAAACGGATGGCACTGTGATAGACTGCATCCAATTTGTTAAGTAGGGTGTTGGAGGCTATTTTGTAAATGACATCGCCGAAGTCGAGGATCGGTAGGATGGTCAGTATTACCAGGGTATGTTTGGCAGCATGAGTGAAGGAGGCTTTGTTGCGACGTAGGAAGCCGATTCTAGATTTAATTTTGCATTGGAGATGCTGAATGTGAGTCTGGAAGGAGAGTTTACAGTCTAACCAGACACCTAGGTATTTGTAGTTGTCCACATATTCTAAGTCAGAAGTGATGTTGGACGGGCGGGCAGGTGCGGTCAGAGATCGGTTGAAGAGCATGCATTTAGTTTTATTAGCATTTAAGAGCAGTTGGAGGCCACGGAAGGAGTGTTGTATGGCATTGAAGCTCGTCTGGAGGTTAGTTAACACAGTGTCCAAAGAAGGGCCAGTGGTATACAGAATGGTGTCGTCTGCGTAGAGGTGGATCAGAGAATCACGCGCAGCAAGAGCGACATCATTGATATATACAGAGAAAAGCCTGTGGCACCCCCATAGAGACTTCCAGAGGTCCAGACAGCAGGCCCTCCGATTTGACACACTGAACTCTATCAGAGAGGTAGTTGGTGAACCAGGCGAGGCAATCAGTCGAAAGACTTGGCCAGGTCGATGAATACGGCTGCACGGTAATGTCTCTTATCGATAACGGTTATGGTATCGTTTAGGACCTTGAGTGTGGCTGAGGTGCACCCTTGACCAGCTCTGAAACCAGATTGCATAGCGGAGAAGGTACGGTGAGATTCGAAATGGTCAGTAATCTGTTTGTTAACTTGGCTTTCGAAGACTAGAAAGGCAGGGTAGGATGGATATAATAGGTCTGTAGCAGTTTGGATCTAGAGTGTCTCCCCCTTTGAAGAGGGGGATGACCGCGGCAGCTTTCCAATCTTTGGGAATCTCAGACGATACAAAAGAGAGGTTGAACAGGCTAGTAATAGGAGTTGCAACAATTTCGGCATTTTTGCTCAGATTGCTCAGTTTGGCCAGGCGGCCAGCTCTAGGAAGAGTCTTGGGGGTTCCAAACTTCTTCCATTTAAGAATGATGGAGGCCACTGTGTTCTTGGGGAGCTTCAATGCTGCAGAAATGTTTTGGTACCCTTCCCCAGATCTGTGCCTCGCCACAGTCCTGTCTCTGAGCTCTACGGACAGTTCCTTCGACCTCATTGCTTGGTTTTTGCTCTGACATGCATTGTCAACTGTGGGACCTTATCTAGACAGGTGTGGGCCTTTCCAAATCATGTCCAATCAATTGAATTTAACACAGATGGATTCCAATCAAATTGTAGAAACATCTCAAGGGTGATCAATGGAAACAGGATGCACCTGAGCTCAATCTCAAGTCTCATAGCAAAGCGTCTGAATACTTTTGGCTTTGTCATTATAGGGTATTGTTTGTAGATTGATGAGATTTTTATTTTATTTAATCCATTATAGAATAAGGCTGTAACATAACAAAATGTGGAAAAAGTGAAGGGGTCTGAATACTTTCTGAACGCACTGTATGTGACCCCAGGTAGGCTACGAGTGCCATATACTGTATGAACATGCGTGTATATATCTAGGTAGGTAGTATTCCCTGCTCTCCTCAAGGTAGTCTCACTGCAGAAAGTTCATTCCAATCAAGCTTAAATAACTTATTTGGAGTGATAAGTCACTTTTTTGATGTTTCTTTGTACCAAGCTAAATTATCTAACGTCATTGGCAGATCATTCTGTTATTTTAATCTTAACAAGGCTATATACAAGTCATTTATATTTTTTAAATGTCATTTTCAAGATATTTTACCTTAAACTAAGTTACTTGTATAGATCCGTGTTAAGCTTAAAATAAACAAATTGATCTGGCAATGACGTTAGATAATTTCGCTTGGTATGAAGAAACATAAAAATAAAATAAAAAGTGAATTATGAGTCACTCATTTAACACCAACCTCCACCCACCCACCCCTCCACAACCACAAGTCTTTCTCCAGGTGAGGGGGAGGAGGGAGTGAGGTAAGGCATCCCCAGCCCTTAGGGGGAGCTGTGGCTGAGGGGGAGGAGGGAGTGAGGTAAGGCATCCCCAGCCCTTAGGGGCAGCTGTGGCTGAGGGTAAGGAGGGAGCTTATTCTTCCAGCCCCTAGCCCAGGGGTGGGCAAACTTTTTGACTCGCGGGCCACAATGGGTTCTAAAATTTGACAGAGGGGCCAGGCCAGGAGCATTTGGAGGGAGTGTTTGGGCCGGATATACTAAAGCATTAAATGTAGTGTGTGCAAACCTCATAGCACAGTAAGAACACTACAACCCAATTTATTAACTGTCTTTCAAATGTGAAAAATAGCCCTTATCAGTTAATAAATTTGTCTCAAGGAATATGCAAGATATGGCATTTACATACTATTTCGCAGATACTGGGAGGAGGAAATGTAAATAGATTAAAATAACATACGCACTGTGATTTATCAAGATTGCGTCTGTTTTTAATAAGTTTCAATCGAAGGTGCAAAGTTAAAGAAATCAACATTTATTGAAAAATGGAATCACTTTCAACATTCAAAACATATTATTACACAACGAAATACTCAAGCTCAATAATATCTACTTGTGTTAAACTCCGCAAAATCATGGATGGATTGTCCTGACCGCGCGCTCTACAAACTCGCCACGGACGCCCTCGCCTTCACGCGCAAACAGTACACGTGTATCGTTGCCAAGCACACAGACATAGGCTGTATTAAATATCCTACCTGCAGCTGAAAATTTAAATTTAAATTAAGAGCGATGTGCGGCGTGTTAATTAAGCTACTGTACCGCTGCTGTGCGTAAATGCGCATTGCTCTTAATTAAAAGACGCACTTCCAAACTTTCCATATGCATTTTTTCATAACACAGCAGAAAAACTCACCATTTCAGTGGGAACAGTGTTGTTGGTCTCCCTTTTTGCCAGTGCATCAAAGTCTGGAGTTAGTTTTGTTGTGGCAATTCTCAGGACAGATCTGAGGTGTTGGTCAGTTAACTTGGATCTGTGATGGGCTTTGTTGATTTTCATGACGCTAAACGTCTGCTCACACACGTAGGTCGAGCCAAACAACACCAGCATCTTCTGTGCCGTCCTCCGGAGGTTTGGAAACGCGGTCTCGTTAAGTGAAGCGTAAAAGTCATTCAGTTTAAGAGACTTGAACTTCTCCTTTGAGACGGAGTCAGACTGAAGATCGATCAGTTCCAATTGCAGCTCCTGCGGTGCTGATTCGGGGTCTTGTGACAGGGGACAGGACACCAGTTGAAGTGACTTGTCAATTTTTTCAAAATCACAGAACCGACGGCAAAATTCTCTGTGCAGATCGTCCAGTGATTTGCAGTATTTCTTCGCATTTCGGGCGGCCTCTTTCTGCACGGCTAGTGTGGGGAAATGTGCGAAAGATTTGTTTGACATTTGCCTGGAGAATAAAACCAGCTTGGATTTGAAAGCTCTCACATTTGTGTACATGTCGTGCGCAAACTGATCTTTCCCCTTTAGCTTCACGTTCAGCTCATTCATGTGTGAAAATATGTCCACAGCAAACGCAAAGTCACAAAGCCAGTTTGTGTCGCTCAGCTCGGGGAATTCTTCGGATTTCCCCATTAAATTAAAAAATGAGCGAATCTCGTCTTTGAGCTCCCAGACTCGTTGAAACACTTTCCCCAAACTTAACAGTAATGAACTGACGATGATTAAGTCCCCTTGCTCGTATGAAGTTAACAAGTTTTACAACTGGATCCACGACGTGATTAAGCTGCAATACAGACTTACACAGAGACTCCTGATGAATGATGCAGTGAAGTAAAATAACATCCTGGTCAGGGTTTTCTTCTTTCACTTTATCCTGGATTCTTTTCAGCAGCCCGATGTTTTTTCCAGTTAAATTTGGCGATCCATCCGTGGTGACATTGGCAAGTTTACTCCAAGGTAGCTTCATTCTCTCGATGACAGCAGACACCTGTTCATATAAGTCCTCTCCTCGCGTTTTCCCTTTCAGTGATTCCATGCTCAAAAGCTCCTCCGTTATCTCAAAACTGTCGTTAATCCCTCGGATAAAAATTAGGAGCTGAGCAGTGTCTTTTATGTCGTTAATTTCATCCAGTACTAGTGAATATAACTTAAAGGACTCCGCCTTTTTGTTTAACTCGCTGACTATATCTTCGTCAATCAGTTCCACGCGGCGAGTCACTGTCCTGCGTGCTAAACTGATTTTTTCAAACTTGGCTTTGCTCTCCGGACACAAGAGACCTGCTGTCTCTACCATGCACTCTTTCAAAAACTCGCCTTCGGAGAAAGGCTTGCTAGCCTTTGCTAATTTGAATGCCAGCAAATAACTTGCCTTGGTACTTGACTCTTGAATTGCAGTTTGTCGGTGAAAAAAGTTCTGTTGACTCTGTAAATTAGCTGCCAACCTCTGAGCAGTAGCCGCCCGTTCTTGTGTTGACTGCTTGCTAGCATAGTTTGCATGCTTCGTGGCAAAGTGACGGCTGATATTGTACTCTTTGAAAACCGCAACAGCTTCTTGGCATATCAGACATACAGCCGTTGATCGGACTTCAGTGAAGAAGTATTTTGTTGTCCACTCCTTATTAAACACTCGGCATTCGCTGTCCACTTTCCTTCTCTTTGGTCCGCTCATTTTCACAGAAGGGCTTAATGGTGACGTGAAACGAAGTGAAAATTAAAGTGAAATAAAGAGAAATACGCGCCACTCCAACAACGGTCAATGTGTTTTGAGTGCGCCATCTATTGGGGAAACGTGGGCATTGCAGGGAAAGGGGAAAAAAGGAGGTTTTTACTATAATTTGGACAAGTTCGGCGGGCCGGATTAAAAAGCCTAACGGGCCGTATGTGGCCCGCGGGCCGTAGTTTGCCCATGTCTGCCCTAGCCCCACCTTTTCCTAGAAATTACTGGGTTCTGAAATGCAGCTTTCTCACCTGGCAGCTCTAAGAGCTAATGGATAGCAGCCCCCCGCTAGCCAACACAAAGAATAACCCTCCTCTCTACCACCAGACAGGCAAGAACATAGCTGCCTTCCCTCCTCCAGAGCACTTACCATGTCTCTCTGAGTGAAAGGTACAAGCAGGAATCTTAAGGCCTAACTTCTACAGTCATAGAAATGAATGACAGTTTTACAGTGCTATTCAGAACGCAAAGGTGAAAGCAAAGTGGATTTGGACCAAAAGGCACGTCCGTAGTGTTTTCTTTGTTCCCTTCGTAGCTAGTCATAGACTGAACCTTTCTGTCTATGTTCTAACTGTACTGTCTTACAACAGCACAATGCTACACTCCTTCAGCCACGATTTAGCTGGCTATGGGAATAATGAATCCGTCTCTTTTGACTGAGACCGAGACAGGCCAACTAAAGCTCTAAATAAACCCCAGAGCTGGCAGACTGTTATAACCTCAGTGCCATGGAATCCAAATGACCCCCTCTGGCTTTGTTTATTGTCTCAATGCTTTATAAAGCATCGTTAATGCAAAGCATAGGAATTGAATCTCAGCAATTCCCCCTCTACAACGCAATGCTGTGCAGCCTTGTCTCTGCCAGCCAGGACCTTGTAGTTACGTAAGATACATATTCAGATACAGCTTCCGAAACACATTTACAATGTGCCACATAATATATTGTGAGCTTCTTATTTCCTCTACCTAACATAAGGTTTATATATTCTAATTTCCTTCCTGATTCAAGTTGGTTTAAGTGGTGTACTTTAGGTGTTTTCTAAAGACACAGACCATCCTCTTTCTTTCCCCTAAGCTTTTTGCTTCCTAATAGTGTTTCTCTTGTTCTTGATCTTGTCTTTGTGTTAAAAAGCTTCAAAAGAGAGAGAGGACTTGCAGGGCATATATGAAGGTACTGTATACCTGCTGGTTCCACATAGACCCCTTTACCTCTTAAAGTGTCCACAGTATGCTCAGTAGCATTGGTGTTATGCCTGTGGCTGTCTGTCCGTCTGTGGTTATCTGTTGGCTTGTCTGTATGCACAACGTGTCCACCTGTCTCTCTGCTTGTCTATCTGCCTGCCTGTCTATCTGCCTGTGTGTCTATTAGCCTGTCGGTTTGCCCATCCATCTCTCTACCTCTCGACTCACCTGTCTGTTTGTCTATCTGCCTGCCTGTCTGTCAGTCAATATGTCTCGGCTTATCTTTAATATCTCTCCTATCACTTATCTCTCTCTCCACCCCCCCTCTCTCAATCCCTCTCTCCGTCCCTCCATCTCCTGTCTGCTCCTTGTGCGCTGTATGAGTAATTGCCTTCCCACGGCCGTAATTGTACCTCCCCGTCACCCGTAAGTGTGATCAAAGTGGCAGTGTACCCAGTTTTTCACTTGCTTACACTTTACCATTCTCAGCGTCTCCATGTTCTTCCTCTCGCTGACATCTTTGTGTTTGTCTGGTGGATTCGTGTTCAGTCCAATTAATGTGTTTGTGTTCATATCGGATGTTGGGTCTTTTAATTCCTTTCTCTCTCCCAGTCATTTTCCTTTGCTCCGAGTTTATAATCTGAGAGCAGGTCCTGTTGAAAGAATGGGCTCTGGCGTAAACACAAAGTGGGCCTGTCTTACACAGCACAAACCAGCCTTCTCAGATCTCTTGTGTTTCTCTCATCAGTCTCTGTTTGACTGGTCGGAGCAATCTTCACCATGATGAGTTAGGGCTGTTTTTACTGAGGTTTCTTTTACTGTGAAAAATGGGGATATGTCTCTGTCAACTTGATTTAAGGCTGTCTTCTTTATGCATCACCATCCATCAATAGACAATGTTAGTGAAATCAGCAGCACCACCACCCAAGAATGTCCTGTTCACTGTGGGGCATCTTGGGTAACACCCTTGTGATTGTTGCGTTGTGCGACCTCCACCCAGGCGAGAATAAGAGACTACTCAATCAGAACAGTTTTTACTTTATTTTAACACTGTCACAAATTAGAGGCATGAATTTGTTTCATTTTTTGTTCCTCCTTCACGCCTACAAGGGGGTTCTCACCAGGAGGGAGGACCGTTGAGTGTTTCTCTGTTTGTCTGGGGTGTAATGGTCCTAGACCTGTGATCACTACTGCTACTCTGACGCTACCCGCTCCTCTCTCTGACACCCCTCTCCTCTCCTCTCTGACTCTCTACCTCTCTCCTATCCTCTCTCTGACACCCCTCTCCTCTCTGACTCTCTACCTCTCTCCTATCCTCTCTCTGACACCCCTCTCCTCTCTGACTCTTTACCTCTCTCCTATCCTCCCTATCCCCTCTCTGACCCCCTCTTCTCTCCTCTCTGACCCCCTCTTCTCTCCTCTCTGACTCTCTTCTTCTCTCCTATCCTCCCTACCCCTCTCTGACCCCCTCTCCTCTCTGACTCTACCTCTCTCCTATCCTCCCTATCCCCTCTCTGACCCCCTCTTCTCTCCTCTCTGACTCTCTTCTTCTCTCCTATCCTCCCTACCCCCTCTCTGACCCCCCCCTCTCCTCTCTGACTCTACCTCTCTCCTATCCTCCCTATCCCCTCTCTGAACCCCCTCTCCTTTCTGACTCTACCTCTCTCCTATCCTCCCTATCCCCTCTCTGACCCCCTCTCCTCCTCTCTGACTCTCTTCCTCTCTCCTATCCTCCCTATCCCCTCTCTGACCCCCCTCTCCTCTCTGACTCTACCTCTCTCCTATCCTCCCTATCCCCTCTCTGAACCCCCTCTCCTTTCTGACTCTACCTCTCTCCTATCCTCCCTATCCCTCTCTGACCCCCTCTCCTCCTCTCTGACTCTCTTCCTCTCTCCTATCCTCCCTATCCCCTCTCTGACCCTCCTCTCCTCTCTGACTCTCTATCTCTCCTATCCTCTCTATCCCCTCTCTGACCCCCCTCCTCTCCTCTCTGACTCTCTACCTCTCTCCTATCCTCCCTATCCCCTCTCTGACCCCCTCTCCTCTCCTCACTGACTCTCTTCCTCTCTCCTATCCTCCCTATCCCCTCTCTGACCCCCTCTCCTCTCCTCACTGGCTCTCTACCTCTCTCCTATCCTCTCTATCCCCTCTCTGACCCCCCTCCTCTCCTCCTCACTGACTCTCTTCCTCTCTCCTATCCTCCCTATCCCCTCTCTGACCCCCTCTCCTCTCCTCACTGACTCTCTTCCTCTCTCCTATCCTCCCTATCCCCTCTCTGACCCTCTCCTCACTGACTCTCTTCCTCTCTCCTATCCTCCCTATCCCCTCTCTGACCCCCTCTCCTCTCCTCTCTGACTCTCTTCCTCTCTCCTATCCTCCCTATCCCCTCTCTGACTCCCCCATCACACTCCAATAAAGGACACACCAATAGCGTTTGCCAGCCGAGAGTAATTATCACCTCTGAACAGTGCCTGCTGTAATTTGCGCAGTCAGACATCCAACAGCGGAGCGGGTGTTCCCTAAAGCACAGCGCGCCCGAATGAACGTCAGATCAACGTTAGATGTTGTGTGTGTGGTCCTTAACAGAGGCTCTATCTATCCCATCTGAAGGGTCAGCACTCCCCCATAGAGAGAGACAGACAGACACTATAGGCATCTGATTCAGAGCTGGACTGTACGCTTATCATAGCTCTAGGTAATAATGGTAGCCATGCTGTGTGGTCTGTTTACATGTTGTGGTGATTGGTTAATCATCAGTCTGGTTTGATAGCGAGGGACTACAGGGTTTAATCAATGATGTATATAAACCCTGGATTGCTGATGCAATGTATTGGTACTCCCCAGTAGGAGCAGTCCTCCATAGGAATGAATGGAATTCTACGATATTTCAATTAAATGTTTCAAGGACAAAATGTACATGTTTTTTTTGTTCTTGTACTGGGGACAGCAACATTTGTAATGTCAAAAACTCCTACTTTAAAGTTGTTTTTGTAGCTCACATAAAACTATTTAGAAGTATGCATTAAGTCTGTAATAAAATAAATGTGGCAAAAACGAATATAGATATTAGAAATGCATTTCTATAGCTTCCAATATTTTTTTTTACAATGGTGGGGGAGTGGTAAGATGGAGGCACAACACAGCACCCGCATCAGTCATCTAGTGTATGTATAAATTATTGTGTTTAATCCCGGCAACAGGGTAATTGTGCCTATGGTCAATTAGTGTGTGTCTGTGTGTGTGTGTGTGGATGATAATCACAGCTTTGCACTAATTGGTACAGTGAGTGACTTTTTTATTTCCTAATTACCACTATAGTGTAGCCTGGACCTCTGCTGTGGTTAATGGCACCTGTGGTTAAATTGTCTCTGGTTTATTGGGCCATGGGTTGATATGGATTTGTGGGGTAATTATGCCAATGGCTATGTTTATCTGTGGGGCTAGCCTAGCGTTTCTGTGTGGCTATGGATATGCTAAGCTACATAAGAGTCGTCAGTGGGGCTTGCGTTAGCGATGCTGTGTGGATATAGATATGCTAAGCTACATGGGAGTCATCAGTGGGGCTAGCATTAGTGCTGCTGTGTGGATATAGATATGCTAAGCTACATGGGAGTCATCAGTGGGGCTAGCATTAGTGCTGCTGTGTGGATATAGATATGCTAAGCTACATGGGAGTCATCAGTGGGGCTAGCATTAGTGCTGCTGTGTGGATATAGATATGCTAAGCTACATGGGAGTCATCAGTGGGGCTAGCATTAGTGCTGCTGTGTGGATATAGATATGCTAAGCTACATGGGAGTCATGAACTCTCCCGCACAGGGTCACAGGGACCTCCATTTTGATCAAAATATGATACTTTTTCTAGAAGGTTTGGAATGTTTTGCTTACTTACTGCTTATCAGCCAAGCAGGAAATGAAAAGAATTGCCATTGAAAACAAGCAGAAATATCCCCATCTTTACTTCGACTGCTACCCAAGAAACAAATGCATTTCGTTTTTTGATACCGTTTTCGCCTCAAGGAAGGAAAAACTGCACATTTCAAGGCCATTATCACCAGATCCTGTTATGGAATATATTCATTGTTAGGGAAGATAATTGTTCTTTGGGAAAAGTAAGATGTTTAAGAACAGGAACTAAGAGAGCAGTATTGAGAAGGAACTGCTCCATTCATTTGAAAAACATTTGGTTTGTGTTCCAACTTCCCCTCTGGCACAGTTTTGTTATTCAAAAGAAAATAAATGGGTCTAAACCAGGGAAGTGGGGAGACAACTTCCTTTAGTTTATATTCTGTGACCGCCATGCCATCTTTAAGTGATGTTTTAATTTAAATGTATCTTCATATCATCCTATAATGCCAGTGACCTTATTTATTAAAGTGTTTAGTTGGTTGATGTTGGTTTGCTTGTCCTTGCTTGCTATCTGCATAACATGCCTTCCTTGCCCCCTTTCTGCTGCGGACAGTTGTAGAATTTACGAGGTATAAAAAAGCAACAAACTCTGACATTTGTTTCCACGGATACAGGCCATTGTGGATACGGTTGACAACCTCCTGAGGCCGGAAGCCCTGAAGTCCTGGGAAGACATGAATTCCACGGAGCAAACGCACGCCGCCACCATGTTACTGGATACCCTGGAGGAAGGAGCCTTCGTCCTTGCCGACAACCTGATTGAGCCCGCTGTAGTCAAAGTGCCTGCAGACAATATCAGTATGTTTATTTTCTTCTCTCTACCCTCCCTGCCCGTCACTCATAAAAAGGAAAAACGAGACAGACACGTCTGCCAGTTGCAATCCACAGTTTAATTATAATTTTAATTGAACTGTGACCCTGTCTTGGAAGAAAATTACTTTGTCCTCAGTAGTAAAATGTGCTTTTTTACAACCGTTTGTTATGTCCAAGGAAGTGGAAGTTAACATTCACAACCATTCTATAGAAAGATACTGATGTTAGTTTCCGTGGGCTTCTCATTCTAGACACAGACAAATAACCTGGACAGCTATTCCTCCAGGAGAAAGGCAAAGTGGTTTTTAAAAAGACCACATTTAGTTGAAGTCACAGTAGGAGGTTTGATGTCTCGCTCAGCGCCAGGCAAGCTAATATGTTCTCACAGGCAGTTTATTAGCAATGTGATCTCATTCATTTAAGTCAGCTTTGTGCAGTGAACTGTCATTTTCCCACACAAGCCTCTTTGTTCCATGGTTATGAGTTCCCCGCTCGCCTTGCAAGATGAGCTGTCCAGTCTCCTTATGGAAAATCTAAGAAATCAATTGAATAATTTCATATTCTATATGGTAGCTATATCCTCTAACCATGCCTTAACTCTTTCTCAGTAAATGGTAAATAGAAGCAGATAAGGAAAAGCTTATACACTGCACCATGAATACTTGCATAGTTTATGTGCTTTTAGCACACAAGGCCTCAACAATAGATTTCTCCATTTCTCCAACAGATTTATCCTTTGAGAGAGAGAGGTAGAGAGAGATAGAGAGAGGTAGAGAGAGATAGAGGTAGAGAGAGGTAGAGAGAGATAGAGAGAGGTAGAGAGAGGTAGAGAGAGATAGAGAGGGGTAGAGAGAGGTAGAGAGAGATAGAGAGAGGTAGAGAGAGGTAGAGAGAGATAGAGAGGGGTAGAGAGAGGTAGAGAGAGGTAGAGAGAGATAGAGAGGGGTAGAGAGAGGTAGAGAGAGGTAGAGAGAGGTAGAGAGAGATAGAGAGGGGTAGAGAGAGGTAGAGAGAGGTAGAGAGGGGTAGAGAGAGATAGAGAGAGGTAGAGAGAGGTAGAGAGAGATAGAGAGGGGTAGAGAGAGGTAGAGAGAGGAGAGAGAGAGAGAGGTAGAGAGGGGTAGAGAGAGGTAGAGAGAGGTAGAGAGAGGTAGAGAGGGGTAGAGAGAGGTAGAGAGATAGAGAGGGGTAGAGAGAGGTAGAGAGAGGTAGAGAGGGGTAGAGAGGGGTAGAGAGAGGTAGAGAGAGGTAGAGAGAGGTAGAGAGGGGTAGAGAGAGGTAGAGAGGGGTAGAGAGAGAGATAGAGAGAGGTAGAGAGAGGTAGAGAGGGGTAGAGAGAGATAGAGAGAGGTAGAGAGAGATAGAGAGGGGTAGAGAGAGGTAGAGAGAGATAGAGAGAGGTAGAGAGAGAGACCAAAGGGGGAAAAATGGTCAAACATTTTATCTGTAGCAGGTTGTATGGTGGTGTGATCTTTCTCTTTCTCCCTGAGGAGCTCTGTAGACTGGGGTTACCAGGAGCAGCTTAGTGCATTTTTTTATATATATAGTAAATAGCACTGGATGGGATATTGATTGGATTCTGTAGCAGGAACACTGGACATGGCTGCTCTCTTGTTTCACCCTTCCCAACCTTTATATCAGAGCTCTATTAAAGACTGTTGCTATTGAAACCAATGATGTATATAAACCCTTAATTGCTGATTCTATGTATTGGCTATTGAGATGCTTTAAAGCCACCGGTCGCCATAGGAATAAATGGAATTCGACAATATTTAAATTAAATGTTTCAAGGGCAAAATTACATGTATTTAAGTATTTTGTGATTGTAGTGGGGACAGTAACATTAGTAATGTCAAAAAATTATACTTTAAGATTTTTTTTATGTATATACCGCACCAGTCAAAAGTTTGGACACACCTACTCATTCAAGGGTTTATTTTTATTTTTTACTATTCTCTACATTGTATAATAATAGTGAAGACATCAAAACTATGAAATAACACATATGGAATCATGTAGTAACCAAGAAATATATTTTATATTTGAGATTCTTCAAAGTAGCCACCCTTTGCCTTGTTGACAGCTTTGCACACTCTTGGCATTCTCTCAACCAGCTTCACCTGGAATGCTTTTCCAACAGTCTTGAAGGTGTTCCCACATATGCTAAGCACTTGTTGTCTGCTTTTCCAGATGGGCTGGCATATCACTGCAGAATGCTGTGGTAGTCATGCTGGTTAAGTGGGCCCTGAATTCTAAATAAATCACAGACATTGTCACCAGCAAAGCACCATCACACCCCCTCCTCCATTCTTCACGATGGGAACCACATCCGTTCACCTAATCTGCGTCTCACAAAGACACAGTGGATGGAATCAAAAATCTCAAATTTGGACTTATCAGACCAAAGGACAGACTTCCACCAGTCTAATGTCCATTGCTGATGATTCTTGGCCCAAGCAAGTCTCTTCTTATTATTGGTGTCCTTTAGTAGTGGTTTCTTTGCAGCAATTCGACCTTGAAGGCCTGATTTCACTCGGTCTCCTCTGAACAGTGAATGTTGAGATGTGTCTGTTACTTGAACTCTGTGAAGCATTTATTTGGGCTGCGATTTCTGAGGCTGGTAACTCTAATGAACTTATCCCCTGCAGCAGAGGTAACCCTGGGTCTTCCTTTCCTGTGGCGGTCCTCATGAAAGCCAGTTTCATCATACCGCTTGATGGTTTTAGCGACTGCGCTTGAAGAGAGTTCTTGACATTCTCGGTATTGACTGACCCGACCCGCATGTCTTAAAGTTATGATGCACTGTCAATTTTTCTTTGTTTTTTTAGATGTTCTTGCATAATATGGACTTGGTCTTTTACCAACTAGGGATATCTTCTGTACACCATCCCTACCTTGTCACAGCTGATTGGCTCAAACACATTAAGAAAGAAAGAAATTCCACAAATTAACTTTTAACAAGGCACACCTGTTAACTGAGATTCATTCCAGGGGACTACCTCATGAAGCTGGTTGAGAGAATGCCAGGAGTGTGCAAAGCTGTCACTAAGGCAAATGGTGGCTACTTTGAAGAATCTCAAATATAACGTTTATTTTGATTTGTTTCACACTTTTTTGGCTACTACTTGATTCTATATGTGTTATTTCATAGTGTATCTATAAATCATTGATTGAAACGTGATCTTTTAGTCATGTATACCACCAACATTCCCTAATCCTTTTCCCCTCCTCCCCCTCTACCTCCCCCTCTCCTTGTCCTTCTCCAGTGCTGGATGTGTATGTGCTCAGTACAGACGGACAGGTGCAGGACTTCAGGTTCCCCCAGACCAGCAAGGGTGGAGCCTCCATTCAGCTGTCTGCAAACACAGTCAAAGTTAACAGCAAAAACGGTAACTAGGGGGGAATGAATGAATGAATTAATGAATGAGATCGTGCTGAAGGATAATTGTCCTTCACTGAGAAAGTGGCTGAAGGATAGAAATGAGCAGCAATTTTATACGTTCACAATGCCACCGTAAATCTTATTCTGTTTTTTCCCCAGGTGTGGCCAAGCTGGTGTTTGTCCTCTACAAGCACCTGGGCCAGTTCCTCAGTACAGAGAACGCCACGCTCCGAGGAGGAGGACGTAACCTCTCAGACCTGACCGTCAACTCGCACATCCTGGCCGCCTCCATCACCAAGGAGTCCAGCCGTGTGTTTGTGTCTGATCCCGTCATCTTCACCCTGGAGCACCTCGACGTGAGTTCCCCTTCCCCTGAGAAAGCTCTGGAGCCCTAGTTTCATTCTGCGGTGTTGTTCAGTGCAGGGGGAAATAGTGGGAAAGGAAATGGCAGTGTGGTCTTTAATAGTTGGAGGATCAAAGCCAATGTCATAAGATACAGCTGCACTGTGAGCACGGCTGTAAAATATCAATACTTGTGTACATCTGGAACTCCCACGTTTATACGTTTGTTAGTTTACATAGAACATGCTATCATGTTTATGCCATGGTATTCTGCAATTGTTTATAATTTACTGAAATTGTGTATAATTACACTTGGCATGACAGACAAAAAAATCAAATCAAGTTTTATTAGGCTCTTACCCAGATTAGTAGATCTGCACTGTTCCTACACACACTCACTAGACTATATACTGTTAATAGTATACTGAACTCAAATCTTAGACTGCTGTTAATTGCCTTTTGATGGAAAATAACAGTATCTATATATAGGTAGGAAGCATATGTACTCTAAAGTAATGTGTTAGTTCGTTTTAAACAATGCTTAGAATGTTATTGTTTGGTATTCAAAAGGTTTCCTCATGTGTTGCTTATTGAGAACTTCTACAACCCTAACTGTTAACTATTTGTCTGAAACAATGTTCTTATTTCTTAATGTCCTGCTCTGTAGAAGGAGCACTACGACAACCCCAACTGCTCATTCTGGAACTACTCTGAGAGGAGTATGATAGGCTACTGGTCCACTCAGGGCTGTAAGCTCCTGGACACCAACAAGAGCCACACCACCTGTTCCTGTAGTCACCTGACCAACTTTGCCATCCTAATGGCCCATAGAGGGAACGTGGTGAGTGGCCTTCAAGGGGTTCTATCATGCCGTGGAGTTGGTCTCCACTGATGGATGTAATATGTATGCATGTTCCCATCTAGGGAACATGGTGAGTGGCTGGTTCAAACCATCCCCTAGCTAGCCACTAACCCCCTAGACTTGTGTAGATCAGAGAGGATTGTATACAGTACCAGTCAAAAGTTTGGCTGTAGAATAACAGTGAAGACATCAAAACTATGAAATAACACATATGGAATCATGTAGTAACACATTTTTTTTATACAAATCAACATTTTAGATTTTAGATTCTTCAAAGTGGCCACCCTTTGCCTTGATGACAGCTTTGCACAGTCTTGACGTTCTCTCCCCACCTCTACCTTGTCACAACACGACTGATTGGCTCCACAAATGAACTTTTAACAAGGCACACCTGTTAATTGAAATGCATTCCAGGTGACTACCTCATGAAGCTGGTTGAGAGAATGCGAAGAGTGTGCAAAGCTGTCATTATGGCAAAGGGTTGCCACTTTGAATAATCTAAATATACAATATATTTAGCTTTTTTGGGGGGGGGGGGATGCTACATGATTCCGTATGTGTTATTTCATAGTTTTGATTATTCTACAATGTAGAAAATTGTAAAAAAAAATAAAAAAAAAAAAAAAAAAAACCTGGAATGAGTAGGTGTGTCTAAACTTTTGACTAGTGCTGTATGTGTAAGAAATATGGTGGAATGTCCACCTTTCTTGTCCTCTGTGGAATTGTAACCATATTGTGGATACCCATCCAATCGTATTAGATATACATAAGTCTCTAGGGCGGGGATGGGCAACTGACGACCATTGTATTTCCTGCCCGCAATACAAAAAACAATTTAATTACTGTTGAGAGTTAGAATAGTAGAATACAGGTGCGATTTTGTCATTTGGAAGCGCGTCAAAGTTGTTCTTTTTCTATATTAAGAGCTGCAAACATTTCTCTCAACCCTATGGCAAAGTGTGTAGAAATGCAGGAAATTAGCTGCAAAACTGCACATTTTTGTCTCTGCCCCATGGCAAAATGAGTAGAATTGCATGAAATTAGTTAGAAAATTGCAAACCTTTTTCTCCGCCACATGACAAAATGTGTAGAATTTCCAACAAAAAGTTTCTTAAGGCCCCAAAAAAGGCTAGAACCGCCTCTGACTGCAAGTGTGGGTATGGATGTGGGTACCCAGACCCGAGAGCCACTGTGGCCCCTCATGATGAGTTGATTTTTTATGGCCCCCACCCCCATCAAAGTTGCCCATCCCTGCTCTAGGGGGTAGGGGCTAGGGGTTGATTTGGGATTTAAGGACACTAGTGAATCTACCCCATCCCCCTCGTCGTATGTACTGTACTGTATGTATGTAGAGGGATTGTTGGAGGGATGGGAGTTGAGGTGAGGAATGGGGTTAGTTAATGTATGTGGAGAGAAACGGAAGGAGGCTGTCACTTACTTTGCCGTAAGCAAAAAAGTAAGAGATCGCAGGCATAAGATACTGTAGTGAGAGCTAGCTGAAACATTATTGGAAATAAATGACATTTTACCTATGGTCCGTGACTAATAGCCTTCACGCACGTCTGCTGGAATCATACACAGGAAAACGTACACGGTGGCCCTGCATCACGCTTCTTTAATTTGCATTTCCACTCAACGACATGAAGTAGGTGAGATCCATTTGCAAGCAAAATGCAATTACAATCCAATTTATGATAAATATAATGTGCTGCAAGCATCTACCCAGTAATAAACGTGGAACGTAAGTTTGTGGTTTATATAATAACATGTCCCGACTCATGAACTCTTCCCTTCACAAACCCCAAACCTTTACAACCCTTCACCACAAGGAGAAACCAGAGTCCCTGAGCTAGGTCTTCCCGTCACACCAGCCCTACACCTCAACTACAACTCCTCCTGGCCTGCCCTCAATAAAATGACTCATATCACGGAACGCATTACCTCATGTTCAGACCACTGTCCCTGAGTGATATTCTGTATGGTGAAGCCATCTATTTGTTTTGCATATGGTTGTAGCCTACGTTGAAATGTGTTCATTTTCATGGGTTGTGACACACACTTTAATCAGCCCTTCACAGAGTGATCCCACACTATATTTTATAATGTCATCCCTTCACAGAGTGATCCCACACTATATTTTATAATGTCATCCCTTCACAGAGTGATCCCACACTATATTTTATAATGTCATACCTTCACAGAGTGATCCCACACTATATTTTATAATGTAATCTCTTCACAGAGTGATCCCACACTATATTTTATAATGTCATCCCTTCACAGAGTGATCCCACACTATATTTTATAATGTCATACCTTCACAGAGTGATCCCACACTATATTTTATAATGTCATACCTTCACAGAGAGATCCCACACTATATTTTATAATGTCATCCCTTCACAGAGTGATCCCACACTATATTTTATAATGTCATCCCTTCACAGAGTAATCCCACACTATATTTTATAATGTCATCCCTTCACAGAGTGATCCCACACTATATTTTATAATGTCATCCCTTCACAGAGAGATCCCACACTATATTTTATAATGTCATCCCTTCACATAGCGATCCCACACTATATTTTATAATGTCATACCTTCACAGAGAGATCCCACACTATATTTTATAATGTCATACCTTCACAGAGTTATCCCACACTATATTTTATGTCATACCTTCACAGAGTGATCCCACACTATATTTTATAATGTCATACCTTCACAGAGCGATCCCCCAATATGTGTTATAACATGTTGCGCTTTTGTGACCGCTTACTAAGGACTTTACATTGGCAGGGCATCATCTGTTTCCTACAGTAGATGTTGAGTTTTCAAACCCTCAGTGAGCCAGGACATTCATGTTATGTCAAGGTTCGTTGATGGGGACATGAAGTCTGTCATGTTTTATGTTTTCCGGCAGGCTATTGGGTCTAAACCCTCCCTCCTGTGTTGCCTCATGTTTCTGATTGGTGCAGCTAGATGTTGAGTTAAATCCCTTTATAAATATCTGTATATGTCATGAAATCATACTTGCTCCATGATCTTACATGGTACATTATACCAGGTTATTGGGTTTACTTAAGATTATATAGCATATACTGATAAATGTTGGGAACGGGATTTGTTTAAAGTGGCCTGAGAAAGGAAGGTGGCGGTGGTACTGTACTAGATAGCGTTGTCTCTGTCTTCCTACTCATTGTATTCCCTAAACATTTGAATAAGATAAAAAGGTCTTCGCAACAAAGCAAAGCTTATTAGGTCTAACCACCCCCTGTGTTTAGGTACATCCGGCAGGTTGTTGCTTCTAACTCCGGCGGTTTGTGTCTCTCTGCCCTGTCCTCCAGGCAGAGGGGAGTGTCCATGAGCTGCTGCTGACGGTGATAACCCGGATGGGAATCGCTGTGTCGCTGGTGTGTCTGGCCATCAGCCTCTTCACCTTCTGCTTCTTCAGGGGCCTTCAGAGCGACCGCAACACCATCCACAAGAACCTCTGCCTCAACCTTTTCATTGCTGAGCTGGTCTTTCTTGTGGGCATCAATATGACTGAACCCAAGGTAAGGAGTGCCGGTGCCCCCCGAACGTACACATGGATCGGAGTGGGCTTCGATGCAGAGTTGTTTTGGCTAATTATCATTGTGTTCCCAGGGAATATGTTCCAGTTATCTTTGCCTACTTTAACTTCCCTTGTCTCAATGCAGCTTCAATGCCACTGTCCCTCTACCGCTCTATGTGTAACCTTTCAATGTGTCCCCATCCCAGCTGGTGTGTTCCATCATCGCGGTCGTTCTTCATTTCTTCTTCCTCGCGGCGTTTGCCTGGATGTGCCTGGAGGGCGTGCAGCTCTACCTCATGCTGGTTGAGGTGTTTGAGAGTGAGTTCTCCCGCAGGAAGTACTATTACGCCTCAGGATACCTCTTTCCCGCTGTGGTGGTGGGAATTTCGGCCGCCATCGACTACCGCAGCTACGGGACACCGAGAGCGTAAGTAACATCTGATCACATCTGAAGACCTTCTCTTTGTGTTCTTGGTGCAAAATGCAGTAGCTAAGAAGTGGTGTCCGTGCGTCCAGTAACCGCCAGGTGCAGGGTACGAAAAGTCATGTCAAGAAAGATAGAAATAAAGATAGATACCCTCTTCAGATGTTGACCTTGGGGTGGAAACGTTGCACAATAAAACTGGGATCATTCAACAGTATCTATCTTTCTTTCTTGGTGCAGAGAGCATCAGGCCTCCCAAGCCAGCCAGCTCCAGATCAAGACTCCCTTTCTTCGCACATAGATAGATATATTGCTAATGAGAGCTACATCACAGGCCCCAGTCTCCCACTGCCTCTCCCTCTGCCTCCTGGCAAATGTACACCCTGTCATATAGGAAAGCTGTGAGCAAAACTACTACATTAATGAGTTATCTGGCCGGTCGGTTGCTCTGGTCTGGTGTGTTCTCTGTGAGCTAGTTTTTTCTCTCTTGACCTTAATTCTTTAAACTTTTCTTCTCCAGTGGCCTTTATCCAAGAAACAAGCCATATGATTTGTCGTAGGCTTTTCTTTTTCCAGAGGGAGTTATGTAAATTGGGTATATTCTTTTTACGTTCGGGTCTGTAGTGCAGCACTCCCTGCATTTGAATGAACATATTATCTGATAATACATACAGTAGCTTCAGCACAAATCTTGTTGGAACTATTTGTGCGTACGTTTCGACTGTGTTTAGGGTCAAAAGTATAGCCAGACTGCTCTCTCAATTGTAGACATTGGCAGACTGAAGTCATGAATGCAATACCAGTGCTGTTGTATGGCTCACAGCCAGAATGTGTTCAAGGTCAGGTTCTCTCTGTGGTCCAGAATGACAATCACTATTCTATTGCTGTAGTCACTATATCATCATGTCATCTAGCTAGTCTAGAAGCCAGGCTGGCTACTGATCAGTAGGATACATTGTGACAAATGCTGCTGTGTTTTTAGAGTGTAGAAAATGCAGAGATGTCACAGTCACAGTGGGGGAGACAGAATAGATCATTTGCTATTGAGGGATGTCGATCACCTGATCACATGACCATGTTCCATTGCAGCTGCTGGCTGAGGGTGGATAACCACTTCATTTGGAGCTTCATAGGACCTGTCACCTTCATTATCATGGTAAGCCACATTATACTTTATGGGATGTGTGTGTGTCTATGATGGCATGAAAGCCGGTATATTATGTGCATTATCCACACAGTATGGGCTTGAGTGTCTGTGTCTCTGACTAAGTCTGTTACTATGTTGGTATCTGTGTCTGTGTCTCTGCCTACGTCTGTTACTATGTTGGTATCTGTGTCTGTGTCTCTGCCTACATCTGTTACTATGTTGGTATCTGTGTCTGTGTCTCTGCCTACGTCTGTTACTATGTTGGTGTCTGTGTCTCTGCCTACGTCTGTTACTATGTTGGTATCTGTGTCTGTGTCTCTGCCTACGTATGTTACTATGTTGGTATCTGTGTCTGTGTCTCTGCCTACGTCTGTTACTATGTTGGTATCTGTGTCTGTGTCTCTGCCTACGTCTGTTACTATGTTGGTATCTGTGTCTGTGTCTCTGCCTACGTCTGTTACTATGTTGGTATCTGTGTCTCTTCCTACGTCTGTTACTATGTTGGTATCTGTGTCTCTTCCTACGTCTGTTACTATGTTGGTGTCTGTGTCTCTGCCTACGTATGTTACTATGTTGGTGTCTGTGTCTCTGCCTACGTCTGTTACTATGTTGGTATCTGTGTCTGTGTCTGTTACTATGTTGGTGTCTGTGTCTCTGCCTACGTCTGTTACTATGTTGGTATCTGTGTCTGTGTCTCTGCCTACGTCTGTTACTATGTTGGTGTCTGTGTCTCTGCCTACGTCTGTTACTATGTTGGTGTCTGTGTCTCTGCCTACGTCTGTTACTATGTTGGTGTCTGTGTCTCTGCCTACGTCTTACTATGTTGGTATCTGTGTCTGTGTCTCTGCCTACGTCTGTTACTATGTTGGTATCTGTGTCTGTGTCTCTGCCTACGTCTGTTACTATGTTGGTATCTGTGTCTGTGTCTCTGCCTACGTCTGTTACTATATTGGTGTCTGTGTCTCTGCCTACGTCTGTTACTATGTTGGTATCTGTGTCTGTGTCTTTGCCTACGTCTGTTACTATATTGGTGTCTGTGTCTCTGCCTACGTCTGTTACTATATTGGTGTCTGTGTCTCTGCCTACGTCTGTTACTATGTTGGTGTCTGTGTCTCTGCCTACGTCTGTTACTATGTTGGTGTCTGTGTCTCTGCCTACGTATGTTACTATGTCGGTGTCTGTGTCTGTGTCTCTGCCTACGTCTGTTACTATGTTGGTATCTGTGTCTGTGTCTCTGCCTACGTCTGTTACTATGTTGGTATCTGTGTCTGTGTCTCTGCCTACGTATGTTACTATGTTGGTATCTGTGTCTGTGTCTCTGCCTACGTCTGTTACTATGTTGGTATCTGTGTCTGTGTCTCTGCCTACGTCTGTTACTATGTTTGTATCTGTGTCTGTGTCTCTGCCTACGTATGTTACTATGTTGGTATCTGTGTCTGTGTCTCTGCCTACGTCTGTTACTATGTTGGTGTCTGTGTCTCTGCCTACGTCTGTTACTATGTTGGTATCTGTGTCTGTGTCTCTGCCTACGTCTGTTACTATGTTGGTATCTGTGTCTGTGTCTCTGCCTACGTATGTTACTATGTTGGTATCTGTGTCTGTGTCTCTGCCTACGTCTGTTACTATGTTGGTATCTGTGTCTGTGTCTCTGCCTACGTCTGTTACTATGTTGGTATCTGTGTCTGTGTCTCTGCCTACGTATGTTACTATGTTGGTATCTGTGTCTGTGTCTCTGCCTACGTCTGTTACTATGTTGGTGTCTGTGTCTCTGCCTACGTCTGTTACTATGTTGGTATCTGTGTCTGTGTCTCTGCCTACATCTGTTACTATGTTGGTATCTGTGTCTGTGTCTGTTACTATGTTGGTATCTGTGTCTGTGTCTCTGCCTACGTCTGTTACTATGTTGGTGTCTGTGTCTCTGCCTACGTCTGTTACTATGTTGGTATCTGTGTCTGTGTCTGCCTACGTCTGTTACTATATTGGTATCTGTGTCTGTGTCTCTTCCTACGTCTGTTACTATGTTGGTATCTGTGTCTGTGTCTCTGCCTACGTCTGTTACTATGTTGGTATCTGTGTCTGTGTCTCTGCCTACGTCTGTTACTATGTTGGTATCTGTGTCTGTGTCTCTGCCTACGTCTGTTACTTTGTTGGTATCTGTGTCTGTGTCTCTGCCTACGTCTGTTACTATGTTGGTATCTGTGTCTGTGTCTCTGCCTACGTCTGTTACTATGTTGGTATCTGTGTCTGTGTCTCTGCCTACGTCTGTTACTATGTTGTTGTCTGTGTCTCTGCCTACGTCTGTTACTATGTTGGTATCTGTGTCTGTGTCTCTGCCTACGTCTGTTACTATGTTGGTATCTGTGTCTGTGTCTCTGCCTACGTATGTTACTATGTTGCTATCTGTGTCTGTGTCTCTGCCTACGTCTGTTACTATGTTGGTATCTGTGTCTGTGTCTCTGCCTACGTCTGTTACTATGTGGGTATCCGTGTCTGTGTCTCTGCCTACATCTGTTACTTGGTTGGTGTCTGTGTCTCTGCCTACATCTGTTACTATGTGGGTGTCTGTGTCTCTGCCTACATCTGTTACTATGTTGGTGTCTGTGTTTGTGTCTCTGCCTACGTCTGTTACTATGTTGGTATCTGTGTCTGTGACTCTGCCTACGTCTGTTACTATGTTGGTGTCTGTGTCTCTGCCTACGTCTGTTACTATGTGGGTGTCTGTGTCTCTGCCTACGTCTGTTACTATGTTGGTGTCTGTGTCTCTGCCTACGTCTATTACTATGTTGGTATCTGTGTCTGTGTCTCTGCCTACGTCTGTTACTATGTTGGTGTCTGTGTCTCTGCCTACGTCTGTTACTATGTGGGTGTCTGTGTCTCTGCCTACGTCTGTTACTATGTTGTTGTCTGTGTCTCTGCCTACGTCTGTTACTATGTTGGTGTCTGTGTCTCTGCCTACGTCTGTTACTATGTTGGTGTCAGTGTCTGTGTCTCTGCCTATGTCTGTTACTATGTTGGTATCTGTGTCTGTCTCTGCCTATGTCTGTTACTATGTTGGTGTCTGTGTCTCTGCCTACGTCTGTTACTATGTTGGTGTCTGTGTCTGTTACTATGTTGGTATCTGTGTCTGTGTCTCTGCCTACGTCTGTTACTATGTTGGTGTCTGTGTCTCTGCCTACGTCTGTTACTATGTTGGTATCTGTGTCTGTGTCTCTGCCTACGTCTGTTACTATGTTGGTATCTGTGTCTGTGTCTCTGCCTACGTCTGTTACTATGTTGGTATCTGCGTCTCTGCCTACGTCTGTTACTATGTTGGTGTCTGTGTCTCTTCCTACGTCTGTTACTATGTTGGTATCTGTGTCTGTGTCTCTGCCTACGTCTGTTACTATGTTGGTGTCTGTGTCTCTGCCTACGTCTGTTACTATGTTGGTATCTGTGTCTGTGTCTCTGCCTACGTCTGTTACTATGTTGGTATCTGTGTCTCTGTCTCTGCCTACGTCTGTTACTATGTGGGTATCTGTGTCTGTGTCTGTTACTATACAATGTTGGTATCTGTGTCTGTGTCTCTGCCTACGTCTGTTACTATGTTGGTGTCTGTGTCTCTGCCTACGTCTGTTACTATGTTGGTATCTGTGTCTGTGTCTCTTCCTACGTCTGTTACTATGTTGGTATCTGTGTCTGTGTCTCTGCCTACGTCTGTTACTATGTCGGTATCTGTGTCTCTTCCTACGTCTGTTACTATGTTGGTATCTGTGTCTGTGTCTCTGCCTACGTCTGTTACTATGTTGGTGTCTGTGTCTCTGCCTACGTCTGTTACTATGTTGGTATCCGTGTCTGTCTCTTCCTACGTCTGTTACTATGTTGGTATCTGTGTCTGTGTCTCTGCCTACGTCTGTTACTATGTTGGTATCTGTGTCTGTGTCTCTGCCTATGTCTGTTACTATGTTGGTGTCTGTGTCTCTGCCTACGTCTGTTACTATGTTGGTATCTGTGTCTTTGTCTGTTACTATGTTGGTATCTGTGTCTCTTCCTACGTCTGTTACTATGTTGGTATCTGTGTCTCTGCCTACGTCTGTTACTATGTTGGTATCTGTGTCTGTGTCTCTGCCTACGTCTGTTACTATGTTGGTATCTGTGTCTCTGTCTACGTCTGTTACTATGTTGGTATCTGTGTCTGTGTCTCTGCCTACGTCTGTTACTATGTTGGTATCTGTGTCTGTATCTCTGCCTACGTATGTTACTATGTTGGTATCTGTGTCTCTGCCTACGTCTGTTACTATGTTGGTGTCTGTGTCTCTGCCTACGTCTGTTACTATGTTGGTATCTGTGTCTGTGTCTGTTACTATGTTGGTATCTGTGTCTCTTCCTACGTCTGTTACTATGTTGGTATCTGTGTCTCTGCCTACGTCTGTTACTATGTTGGTATCTGTGTCTGTGTCTGTTACTATGTTGGTATCTGTGTCTCTTCCTACGTCTGTTACTATGTTGGTATCTGTGTCTGTGTCTCTGCCTACGTCTGTTACTATGTTGGTGTCTGTGTCTGCCTACGTCGGTTACTATGTTGGTATCTGTGTCTGTGTCTCTGCCTACGTCTGTTACTATGTTGGTATCTGTGTCTGTGTCTCTGCCTATGTCTGTTACTATGTTGGTATCTGTGTCTCTGTCTCTGCCTATGTCTGTTACTATGTGGGTGTCTGTGTCTGTTACTATACTATGTTGGTGTCTGTGTCTGTTACTATGTTGGTATCTGTGTCTGTGTCTCTGCCTACGTCTGTTACTATGTTGGTGTCTGTGTCTCTGCCTACGTCTGTTACTATGTTGGTATCTGTGTCTGTGTCTCTTCCTACGTCTGTTACTATGTTGGTATCTGTGTCTGTGTCTCTGCCTACGTCTGTTACTATGTTGGTATCTGTGTCTCTGCCTACGTCTGTTACTATGTTGGTGTCTGTGTCTCTTCCTACGTCTGTTACTATGTTGGTATCTGTGTCTGTGTCTGTTACTATACTATGTTGGTGTCTGTGTCTGTTACTATGTTGGTATCTGTGTCTCTGTCTCTGCCTACGTCTGTTACTATGTGGGTGTCTGTGTCTGTTACTATACTATGTTGGTATCTGTATCTGTGTCTGTGTCTGTTACTATGTTGGTATCTGTGTCTGTGTCTCTGCCTACGTCTGTTACTATGTTGGTGTCTGTGTCTCTGCCTACGTCTGTTACTATGTTGGTATCTGTGTCTGTGTCTCTTCCTACGTCTGTTACTATGTTGGTATCTGTGTCTCTGCCTACGTCTGTTACTATGTTGGTATTTGTGTCTGTGTCTCTGCCTACGTCTGTTACTATGTTGGTATCTGTGTCTGTGTCTCTGCCTACGTCTGTTACTATGTTGGTATCTGTGTCTCTTCCTACGTCTGTTACTATGTTGGTATCTGTGTCTGTGTCTCTGCCTACGTCTGTTACTATGTTGGTGTCTGTGTCTCTGCCTACGTCTGTTACTATGTTGTTATCTGTGTCTGTCTCTGCCTACGTCTGTTACTATGTTGGTATCTGTGTCTGTGTCTCTGCCTACGTCTGTTACTATGTTGGTATCTGTGTCTGTGTCTCTGCCTACGTCTGTTACTATGTTGGTATCTGTGTCTGTGTCTCTGCCTACGTCTGTTACTATGTTGTTATCTGTGTCTGTGTCTCTGCCTACGTATGTTACTATGTTGGTATCTGTGTCTGTGTCTCTGCCTACGTCTGTTACTATGTTGGTATCTGTGTCTGTGTCTCTGCCTACGTCTGTTACTATGTTGGTATAGTCTGTTACATGTATGTGTTTTCCACAAAGTAATGTGGATGGGGAGAAAAGTTAATGTTTGTTTTGTTTTTCTGTCTCGCCTGGTCACTTAGCTATTGCTTTTGCTGATCAAGTTGCATGAAAGGAAAGTGGTCCATTATAGCTGACATGAGGACATCAGCAGTCATTCAGCTGTAAAATCCTATGAAATTTGTCTAGTCTAGTGAGCAGCAGCATTCATCAGCTTAGCTGTTTGTTTGGTGGAAATAGTTGATGATTGAGGAAGCAGTTCTTGCCTTACACTGTCAGTTGTCTGAGGAGGAGGAGAGACAATCTCAGGCATGAAGGTCATTTGCTCAGGGTTGAACATGGAAATAATGAGTGGGTGGGCCAGACAGCCATTACCCATAACCCCCTGGCCCTCCCGAGGATCATGACACGTCCCCAGCCAATCCCGTCGTATGGACATCTCCATCCTCACCTTTAAATATTTCATGCAGGCCGCATGGTGTTCACACACGCATACACACACCCATGCATGCACATACAGTACCAGTCAAAAGTTTGGACACCTACTCATTCAGGTGTTTTTCTTTATTGTTACTATTTTCTAAATTGTAGAATAATAGTGAAGACATCATAACTATGAAATAACACACATGGAATCGTGTAGTAATCAAAAAAGTGTTCAACAAATCAAAATGTATTTTAGATTCCTCAAAGTAGCCACCCATTATGACAGATTTGCACATTCTTGGCATTCTCTCAACCAGCTTCACCTGGAATGCTTTTCCAACAGTCTTGAAGGAGTTCCCACATATGCTGAGCACTTGTTGGCTGCTTTTCCTTCACTCTGCGGTCCAACTCATCCCCAACCATCTCAATTGGGTTGAGGTCAGGTGATTGTGGAGGCCAGGTCATCTGATGCAGCACTCCATCACTCTCCTTCTTGGTCAAATTGCCCATACACAGCCTGGAGGTGTGTTGGGTCGTTGTCCTGTAGAAAAACAAATTATAGTCCAACTAAGAGTAAACCAGATAGGATGGTGTATTGCTGCAGAATCTGTGGTAGCCATGCTGGTTAAGTGTGCCTTGAATTCTAAATAAATCACTGACAGTGTCACCAGCAAAGCACCCCCACTCCATCACACCACCTCCTCCATGCTTCACAGTGGGAACCACACATGCAGAGATCATCCGTTCACCTTCTCTGCTTCTCACAAAGACACAGGGGTTGGAACCAACAGATTTCTACCGGTCTAATGTCCATTGCTGGTGTTTCTTGGCCCAAGCAAGTCTCTTCTTATTATTGGCGTCCTTAAGTAGTGGTTTCTTTGCAGCAATTCGACCTTGAATTCCTGATTCACGCAGTCTCCTATGAACAGTTGATGTTGAGATGTGTCTGTTACTTGAACTCTGTGAAGCATGTATTTGGGCTGCAATTTCTGAGGCTGGTAACTCTAATGAACTTATCCTCTACAGCAGAGGTAACTCTGGGTCTTCATTTCCTGTGAAGGTCCTCATGAGAGCCAGTTTCATCATAGCGCTTGATGATTTTTGCGACTGCACTTGAAGAAAGTTCTTGACATTTTCCAGATTGACTGACCTTCATGTCTTAAAGTAATGATGTGCTGTCGTTTCTCTTTGCTTATTTAAGCTGTTCTTGCCAAATAGGGCTATCTTCTGTATACCACCCCTACCTTGTCACAACACAAACGATTGGCTCAAACGCATTAAGAAGGATGGAAATTCCACAAATTCACTTTTAACAAGGCACACCTGTTAATTGAAATGCATTCCAGGTGACTACCTCATGAAGCTGGTTGAGAGAATGCCAAGAGTGTGCAAAGCTGCTTTGAAGAATCTCAAATATAAAATATATTTTGATTTGTTTACTATTTTTTTTTGTTACTACATGATTCCATATGTGTTATTTCATTGTTTGTTTTGATGTCTTCACTATTATTCTACAATGTAGTAAATGGTGAAAATAAAGAAAAACCCTGGAATCAGTAGGTGTGTCCAAAGTTTGGACTGGTACTGTACATTTGTATTTTTCACACAGAAAACGTGTACATACTGTGTTTATACAGCACATACACACGCACATACTCTGCATAGATACATAAGGGAAAGGGTGCTGTGTTTTTGGTGGTGTGTTTTCTGAGGAGGTAATGGGTAGTGCAGAGGTAGTAGGTAGTGCAGAGCAGAGAGTCCGTACAGGGTGGGGTGCGGGGAGAAGCAAGGACATGTACAGTTCAGTGCCTGCCTCTC